>NC_060138.1:123563281-124188077 GCF_021461385.2 Schistocerca piceifrons | reverse complement strand
TTTTAAGCTAGAAATCTGTTCCGTGTAGGATCTCACCTTTCGTAAACCATCCTCGCTTTCTATCAGTTATTTGTCTCAAGTTTCTTCGAATCCCTTCACTAGAAAGTTTGATAATATTTTGTATGCCACTGGTAGAAGTGACACCTCTCCGTAGCTGCTGACATTTTGTTTGCCTCCCTTTTTAAGAAGTGAGTGAATAATGTAATATTTCGTTCTTTATTTATTTCTATTGTTATTTCGTTCGGCTCTTTAAAGAGTACATAGGCTACTGGTTAGCTTTATTTTCTTGTTCTTCCTGTCTTCCCACAAATTCATCTTGTCACTTTTGTGGGGTCAACAATCTTTGAGACCCTTCAATGTGTCGGATGGCCATCGTACTTTAGTTTTTCCGGTCCCGTTTATAATGTGAAAGACTTCCCTAGTAAATAATGGATCTTCAGATTGTTCTATTCAGACTTTTTTACCGTGCAATGAAACTAAATCATCCCGTTAGGTGAAACAATTCATCTGAATCTTTTGGCATTCAGAGTGATGTTACATGTTTATTATTATTATTATTATTATTATTGGCTAAAAGACAACAGATAACACAGGCAAGAAGGTCACTACGCTAGATTTCATATTTCATCATCAGTATCTGGAACTGCTTGATGTGTCGGATAATGTGTGTGGATATCAGAAAAGTTACTTTTTATAAATGGCAGGTGGGTATTTTATCAACGATAATAGTTTTCAAGAGCCCACCACATGAGCTAAAAGCTAACGGAACCGCTTTCACTGGCTTACCAGAGATTCTGAAGTTCAATGTCAGGTCTTCGTGTCTCATAAGTTTCTTCCATCGTTTATCGTCTGTGCTACTACTGGCTGGAATAGCGATCAACATCCATCATTTACTCCGCGATTGTAATGTGCGGTGTATTGTATTCCAGAGTTCCACAAGTCTGGAAGAGCAGTCTTGTTATTTTCGACCTGTTTTCTACTTTATCATCACGCCATTTGCTTACCAATGCCATATGATATTTTTCTCGTAAATTACAATGAATTACTTGTAACACAAGTTTTTGACAGTGTTTGTAATATGACGTTTTTACGACAGCTGTTCTTGAAATTCTCGCAGTTTATGCGCGGCTTGCCTTTGGCATTATAGGATGGACAATGTACCTTACTAGGAGTAATGAGATGCCACGATGTTTATTTACCTCTATAGTTTTTCCATTCTCATGTGCAGTATAATCAAGGATAGTTCACAGTCGTTTTTAATTCTTGTTTCTCCCATATGTTTACTACGTTTTTTTTTAAAGCATCTACTTCTTCTTCAGGCATAAGTTTCCATAACTGTGCTAGTATGGAGTCTTCTCATGCAGCCCTGTTGCTTTTTAGTCGTCTGAGACTTTGATCTCACAGCATTCCGGAAAAGGGGCCACTGATTTCAGATTTCATGATTTGTTAGTTCCAATTGGATTCGTTGGGTTTTCGCCATTTAGAAAAATCTGAAGGTATTTCAGAAAGAATTTACAGTTTTAGTCGTTTGACGTTGCTCAAGATCCCATCTTTCCCTCGAAAACTGAGAGAGGCGTTGGGAAAGGATGTTTGACCTCATGGTTTATTAATTCTAATTGGGTTAGTTGGTTTTTCACAATTTGGAAGCGTCTTAAAGTTTTCGACAAGGCTTTCACAGTTTTATTCGTTTGAAATTGTATAGCTTCCATCTTTCCTCTCAAATCCGTGGAAGGGATTGGAGGGGAAGGGATGTATCCTTGTAGCCTATCCTCTTATTAGTAGTATCTGTAATATGCGTTGTACTCATTTAGATTATTGTGGTGTTCCATCTTGTTCAATGGTTCTTTCTCGTACTTTAGCGTCTCCCTGCGTATTTTCTTTGCTGTTTTTGGTCATAAGATTTATCCGTGTCACTGTTTGCTTCTTTCTTGGTTCTGTAGTATTTTCTCCAAGCAGTCAAACGATTTTTCAATATTTGTTCGAAATTACCATCCTAATATTCGCCTCTCATTCTTTTTTTCATCCCCGCTACAAATTGTACCAATTGCGTTTTTGTATTTTCGAAGTCTTTCTCTGTTGGTCGAGTAAGCCCTCTAAATTTATTTTCTTTTTCTAATAATTTCTTGATGTCGAATGTTGATACAGCGTTTGTATTGCTCATTATATTCGAAGGTAATAGTCTGACGAATGTGACAGAAACACATTGATCATGTGTATGCTTATCTCCTTTCTGAATCTAACATTCATTAATTCTGGACAACGCCTCCGAGATATAGCAACATGGTCTGTTTGAAATATTCCTAGTCATGATGTTTGTTTTCTGGGTAGTTGGCGACAATATGTGGAAATCAGTACAAATTAAGATTTTCACAAAATTCAACGATCCATTTCCAACTTTATTGGTTCATATATGAAGGGCTTATTTCAACAGTGGTACAACTCCATTACCTCCACTTTTCTGTCTATAATACTTCTGAAATTAATGAGCCAAACAAACAGAAAGAAAGGTTCATCTCTAGCAAGAAGCCATATGCTTGAATATTTCTGGTATCTCAACTGCAGATTTTTCAGCTCTCATTTAACGTTAGGAGTCTGTATCTTAATATGAACAAAAATGGACTTGTATCACTATTGAAACAAGCCCTTCATATGTTCCGGGTAGCGCTCCATAACATTCCTGTATCTTTTTCTCCATCCAGTACGTGCATTAAATCACCCAATAGGATGATAACCAAGGAATATTGCAAGCCTAGTTATTATAATTGCCATTACAATAATTGTAATTATATGATTTGAGGGTGAGCAAAAGAAGACTGGCCCGGAAAATATTCATAAGAGTGACGCAGAATTGAGCCTTATTAATGAACAGGAGGAGACTTGCCCATCACAGCTAATCCCTGAAACCGCGTCATCGATGTACCAGTCGGTTGCTGTCACGTATCTGCGCGCACGCGCCTCCTTCATGCTTTGTTCCGAGTACTTCGCTGTGTCATTACGTTTGAGATCGTAAGAGGAGCAGACGTGTTTTAATGAACGGTTGGACGTAACACAAAATGGTGGTCACGATAAAACAAGACGTTTTCACTGTCGAGTGTTAAGCAAAGCGCAATCCGTAGAAAACGTGTGGAGAAATGAAACTTCCTGGCAGATTAAAACCGTGTGCCGGACCGAGACTCGAACTCGGGACCTGTGCCTTTCGCGGGCAAGTGCTCTACCATATGTTTCTCTTTTTTTTTTCGATATAGTTCGTTTCGTATGGCCTGGGCAGACGACACAAGACTTCCGTTCAAGTAGATCGTTGATTCCTTGACTCAGTTTTTTTGTTACAGAGAGCACCCAGCCCTCTGACCGAAAACGCTGAGCTACCGTGCCGGCGACCATCTGAGCTACCCAAGCACGACTCACGCCCCGTCCTCACAGCTTCACTTCTGCCAGCACCTCGTCTCCTACCTTCCAAACTTCACAGAAGCTCTCCTGCGAACTGTTTGGTCAAGAGTTTAAACCTGGAAGTGTTTCGGCAAAACCCCCAGCCAAGTCTGCAACGCCAAACTTAGTGGCAAAATTGCGCCAAACGAGTTCTGTAGCGAATGAAAATCGTAAATGTCCGAAAAGAGTGCAAACACCAGAAAATATTGCCGGTGTCTTATTGTAAATATTTGCGGGTCACGTTTATTATGCCAACGTAGTATTGTTTATTAAACTAAAGATACCCCAGTTTCCAGCATAAAGTGCCCTACGATCTATTTGAGCCAGTGTATCTACCAAGGCAGTCCAGTGGCTCAGATTTTAAAGGTACTCGGGTAGTGCAAAGTTCAGATTACCATCCTGTCATTCTGTTGTAGATACGCTGTAGTTTCCGCAAATCAATCAGGCAGATGCTTGAACGGTTCCTGGTACAAGACTACTATCGACTGCCTTCCCCATTATTATCAAGATGAGCTAGCGCTTGTGCCCTGATGACGTATAGCCGGCGACATCGTTAATAGCTTCTAGCCGCACAGCTCGCAAGGACAGCTGCTTTGTGAGCTCGGCTGAAAGTGCGTAGACGGCGGGTACAATACGGACAGCTGCAATAGCATCTCGCTACGGTCTGCTTGACTGTGCGACACAACCCGTTTCGTGATCAATTTGGTAAACTACGTCCAAATAGGTCTCGGAAAGCCCGATGGTGCCGACCGACCGCCGTGTCATTCTCTTCCGAAAGGCTTTACTGGCTGCTGATGCAGAGGGGCATGTGATCAGCACACCGCTGGTATACGTCAAAAGGGACATTTGAAAATGTGTGCCCCGACTAGGACTCGAACCCGGGACCACCTGCTTACATGGTAGACATTCTATCCATCTTTTTTCTATTCTTTTTTTTTTAAATCTCATTTTGTTCGTTTTCGTTCGTTGTATCTGCTAGGGGCGGACGTCGGAAGACACCCATTTCAGTTCGTCGCTAATCCATTTACTCAGTTTTTTTATTACAGAGGGCAACGAACCCCCTGACCGAACACGCTGAGTTACCGTGCCGGTAATCTGAGCCATCGAGGACACAGTGCGACTGCAGGGACTTATCTCTGGCACGCCTCCTGTGAGACCCACATTCACAACTTATTGTTCCGCTCTGTATTCGTGGTACCCCTGCCCATTACACTCATTACTCGCGCCTTGACCGATTCCTGCAAGCATACACATTGCCCGAACTCTTGCGGGAATCGGTCAAGGCGCGAGTAATGAGTGTAATGAACAGGGGCACTACGAATATAGTGCGGAACAATAAGTTGGGAATATGGGTCTCACGAGAGGCATGTCAGAGGTAAGTCCCTGCAGTCGCACTATCCTCTGTGTCCTCGGTGGCTCAGATAGCTCAGCGTGTACGGTCAGAGGGTTAGCTACCCTCTGTAATAAAAACGGATCAACGAACAACCTGAACGGGTGTCATGAGACGTCCGCCCCGAACATATACAACGAACAAAATACGGGACTAATGACCTCAGCAGTTGAGTCCCATAGTGCTCAGAGCCAGCCAACAAAATAGAACAAAATAAGGTCAATAAGGAATGTAAAAAAAAAAATTATGGATAGAGCGTCTGCCATGTAAACAGAGATCCCGGGTTCGAGTTCCGGTCGGGGCACTCATTTTCAACTGTCCCCGTTGACGTATATCAACGCCTGTATGCAGTTAAGAGTATTCATTTCATTGTATTGATTTAATAGTAATTTCATTCTAACGAGCTGCACAGTCACCATCTTCCTACATACAGGACACCGCTCCCTAGCCGTAGTCAGTTCTTTGACCAGAGCCGCTACGTCTCAATCAAGTATGTCCTCAATTAGTCTTACAAGGGCTGAGTGCAGCCAATAGCGCTCAGCAGACACGGACGGTGACCCATCCAAGTGCTATATAAGCCCAACAGCCCTTAACTACGGTGATCTGACGGGAATCGGTGTTACCGCTGCGGCAAAGCAGTTGGCATAAATTCATTAAGTGTAGCCAATAAGTATGAGATTCACATGAAAGAATGGAATGTGTATTCAGTCTTTCCCTGGCATAAAGACACGAAGAGAAACCAGTGATACAGATTCTCGCACTGCAGAATGGATTCTATAATAAATTGGTCCTTAAAGAAACTTCTGTGTTGTACTGCAGTCAGAAGAGCGGGATAAGTAAATAAAGAACAGATTATGCTCTGAACTACTTTCTACTGCACAGACAGATAGACAGGAAAGTAATCGTTTAGTGAAAATTACAAAATAAATTTTCATTCCATTCACTTACCTTTTTATTCAGATGTTTCACTGCCATTGCCTTCAGAATTGGAGTCTCTGGACGTGGGTGCCAGATTGACAACTAACGAATCCGTTATTTCGTCTCTAACAACTTCCTTCTGGATATCTTCTTTCTCCAGTTTGTCTGTGTGACGTACGCAAGGTTCCAAATCAGCAACGGTGATTCTATCTGTTGCTTCACGGATCAGTCTTTCACTGTCGGCTACATTAAACGTATGAGGGTCGTTCCATAAGTAATGCCCCACATTTTTTCTCAGAACATATTTACTGTTAAAGAGTCAGAATTTGCTGACAATATACATCAACATGTCTTGTCCATGTCCTATTTTTCTGCGTAGTCTCCAACACGTTCTATGGTCGTACGCCAACGTTGTGGAAGAGTGTGTATTCCCTGCTGGTAAAAGCTCTTGTCCTCGAGGCGTAGCCATGTTTTCACTGCATGACTGACACTCTCGTCATCTGCAAAGAGTGTTCCCCGTAGAGAATCTTTAAGCGGCCCAAAGAGATGCAAGTCCGAGGGTGCCAGGACCGGACTGTAGGGTGGATGAGGCAATGATGTCCAACCCAATATGGTGCTGTGTTCCCAGGTTCGCAGACTTGTGTGCTGGGCATTACCGTGTTGGAGCAAGATTTCTGCTGGATCCTTGTCCGATCGAACACGTCAAAAACGTGTCTTCACGTATGCCTCGGAATTGATGGTTGACCCTCTTGGCATCACATCCACTAGAATGACGCCATCACAATCCCAGAAGACTGACATCATGACTTTTCCGGCAGAGGGTGTTGTCTTGAATTTCTTCTTTTGTGGTGAATGAGGCTGACGCCACTCCATGGACTTTCCGGCGCAAAGTGGTGCACCCAGCTTTCGTCCCCCGTAACGATCCGCAATAGAAAGGCCTCTCCGACTGTTTCAAAACGCTCCAACAATTCAGATGAAATGGCCTTTCTTTGAATCTTGTGGTCCGCCGTGAGCATTCGTGAAACCCATTGTGAGCAGCTCTTTGAATATCCGAGAGTCTCGATCATTGCAGACGCACTTCAAATGCCGACCGACAACTGTAGAGCCAATTGTTGAGTTGTGATGCGCCGGTCGGCACGAATAATGGAATCCGCTCGATTCAGCGTGTCTGGAGGAGTGGCTGTGACAGGACGTCCCGAGCGTGACTGATAGTGGAGCTCTGTTTCTGCATTTCCTGAGGCTGTAACTTTGTTTACCCATCGCCCATCTGTATTCGTATCAACTGCAGCATCGCCATACACTGCACACAAACGCTTATGGATGTTTACCACGATTTCTATTTCTGCGTACAAGAATTCAATAACAGCACACTGCTTGTAACGTGAGTCGTGTATAGACGCCATTTTGACGCTGTACTGCGGCTCTGCCATCTGCCTGAACGATTCGAAACTTCACCGGCGCACAGAACAAACATCAAATGTGAAGTACCAACAGGGACGTTTATCCATTTATATTAATGGCTTTAAAAAAAAAAAATTGTGGTATTACTTATTGAACGACCCTCGTAGCGTTTTTATCTACCACGTATCTCTTCACCTGTGCCCACACCGGTTCTATTGGATTATAATGGCGGTTATAGGTGGTATTCGTATGAGATTGTGGCCATGTTGCAGAGCTATGGAAATAATTTCCTATTTTTTTATCGCTGCCTTTTGAAATCTTAGCACGCTCCAACGATGACCTCGCTGTTTGGTCTCTTCCCCCAAATCAACCCAACCCCAACGAGGTTCATATCTCCCTCGTGTCCCGCTTTTTTTTTCACAAAATTTTGAACTGTCCGTCCGGCTATTGATGTGACTGTTCACTGTATTTAAATCTGTGTCTGTGTTCTGTGGTGTAACGGTCGCTTCCAACAGCGAGGAAGGAAGGGACCTCTAGACGTACGTACCTCTTATTTGACCTACAATACAGTCCAACACCGTGACCACACAACTACGACGTCGTTACTGGCGTAAATCGCTCTATGTTGCATATTTTGTGCTTGGACCGCTCACTTTCTATTTTGCATCTTTTCTCACAGTTCGCTACACCTTTTTCCTGTTTCCGTGTTTGATCTGTGTTTTTGACTGTGCCATATTACCACTAAATGTGAGGAGGGTGCGATGGGGTGTTTCCCTTGTTAGAAACGTCATCCTAGCAGCACCAATATCACTTTGTTCCATTAAAAATTTCCATACCTCATTAGATTTTACACTTAAATCCGATGTTCTTCAATATTCTTTGCATTGACTTTGCATTTCCGTCAATCCCAGTAGCTTCACGCAGAAGAGGGAGCAATATCGCTGACGTGGGGGACTCACCTCTTTCATAAAATTCGAAAACTTTTCGACGTAAAACATCACGATCGAAGTCGTCGATTCCTGTTACGCCCTTTGGCATGCTAAGTTTCTTCCTGTTGCCTGCCGACACAGCTTGGCCTCTTGCTAATTCATCTGAAAGTTCGTACACCAATTTCGTCATAGGCCACCGCAGTGCGTTTCTGCATTTTGGTAACTTCCCCACACCGGCTTGACTGAAACTGCGTTACGTTTGTAGAACGAGTACGCTTAAAAAATAAGATCCCTTGCCTGTTTGAGGAACACTTGGTGGCTTCTGGGTGTTACAGCCACTGTAACACCCAGAACACAAAGAACGCCACACAAATCAGTCAGTCGTAGTTTCGCGCTTGTAAAACAAGATAGAACAGTTTAATACAAACAATCACGACACTCTCTGGTGTGAAAGTGTTAACCGTTTGACAGCTGGACCGACACTAGCGCTCCAAGCGGTGAAAAGCAGTTGTAAGTGTCGTAAGGATAACATTTTTTAATTATTTTCTACGTAATTTTAGAAACAGTTGTTAGATTTTTGCGTTAATAAATTACTAAGACACATGAATTTTCATGAAATACATTTAAAAACAGCGGAATCACACTGATTGAGTGACATAAGCTACGTCTTATTCATGTAGTGTATATTTACAACTTATTTCGCTGAAAAATATTCAAATGGCTTTGAGCACTATGGGACTTAACTTCTGAGGTCATCAGTCCCGTAGAACTTGGAACTACTTAAACCTAACTAACCTAAGGACATCACACACATCCATGCCCGAGCAGGATTCGAACCTGCGACCGTGGCGGTCGCGCGGCTCCAGACTGTAGCGCCTAGAACCGCTCGGTCACAGCGGCCGGCTGCAATAACAATAAACAAGACTCAAGGTGTGAGAGGGTAGGGGGGGCGAAGACAACATGGACGGAGGGGTGGGAGGAGATGGGCAGAGAGGGGTAAGAGATAATGTACAACATCGGTAAGTAATTTAACCAAACCAAAATTTACAGACGTCACTATGTAATATTCTGGCATCATGACGGAAGAAATATTGAATATCCATTGTTATGACTATACAACGACGAATTATCTCTGCATACATTTGAGATAAACAATAGTAACAATAAGTAATCTGAATCTGAATAAGGACTCATTGTTCCCTAAACGCACTAGACCCCACCAGTGATTCGCAGGCTACGTGTTGTTCAAGAGCTAAAATATGTACGGTGAAAAATGTAGAATTTCAAACTTTTATTCGTTTTATTTTATTAGTCGGGCGGTGCAGTGCTGTGCGCCCGGCTAGTAGTGGCGCGTGTCTGTGGTCGGAGGCGAGCGCAAGTGATTCACGTCACAGGTTGGCTCGGGCCGGTCAGCCAGTCACAGGCTTTCTTTTGTCTTGCTCAGAGGTGTCAGTGATTCTGCTTGGCTGTTTGGTGGTTCGACGGCTTCAGTAGCTTAACAGACAGTTAGTCCCCAACATTCTTCCCGATTTATGACTTGATGTAAAAAGAAGTAGTAAGTATATTTTCCTACGTTAAGCTGTTGTTGTTGTTGTTGTGGTCTTCAGTCCTGAGACTGGTTTGATGCAGCTGTCCATGCTACTCTATCCTGTGCAAGCTTCTTCATCTCCCAGTACCTACTGCAACCTACATCCTTCTGAATCTGCTTAGTGTATTCATCTCTTGGTCTCCCTCTACGATTTTTACCCTCCATGCTGCCCTCCAATGCTAAATTTGTGATCCCTTGATGCCTCAAAACATGCCCTACCAACCGATCCCTTCTTCTAGTCAAGTTGTGCCACAAACTTCTCTTCTCCCCAATCCTATTCAATGCCTCCTCATTAGTTACGTGATCTACCCACCTTATCTTCAGCATTCTTCTGTAGCACCACATTTCGAAAGCTTCTATTCTCTTCTTGTCCAAACTACTTATCGTCCATGTTTCACTTCCATACATGGCTACACTCCATACAAATACTTTCAGAAACGACTTCCTGACACTTAAATCTATACTCGATGTTAACAAATTTCTCTTCTTCAGAAACGATTTCCTTGCCATTGCCAGTCTACATTTTATATCCTCTCTACTTTGACCATCATCAGTTATTTTACTCCCTAAATAGCAAAACTCCTTTACTCCCTTAAGTGTCTCATTTCCTAATCTAATCCCCTCAGCATCACCCGATTTAATTTGACTACATTCCATTATCCTCGTTTTGCTTTTGTTGATGTTCATCTTATATCCTCCTTTCAAGACACTGTCCATTCCGTTCAACTGCTCTTCCATGTCCTTTGCTGTCTCTGACAGAATTACAATGTCATCGGCGAACCTCAAAGTTTTTACTTCTTCTCCATGAATTTTAATACCTACTCCGAATTTTTCTTTTGTTTCCTTTACTGCTTGCTCAATATACAGATTGAATAACATCGGGGAGAGGCTACAACCCTGTCTCACTCCTTTCCCAACCACTGCTTCCCTTTCATGCCCCTCGACTCTTATAACTGCCATCTGATTTCTGTACAAATTGTAAATAGCCTTTCGCTCCCTGTATTTTATTCCTGCCACCTTCAGAATTTGAAAGAGAGTATTCCAGTTAACATTGTCAAAAGCTTTCTCTAAGTCTAAAAATGCTAGAAACGTAGGTTTGCCTTTTCTTAATCTTTCTTCTAAGATAAGTCGTAAGGTTAGTATTGCCTCACGTTAAGCTAGGTATTACAAACTAGAATATAGGCCTGAGTATATCTATGTCTGTCTGTACTAGGAAAAGATAACAGCTATTTGGTACATTTCGTTGACTATCTACTTACACTCCTGGAAATGGAAAAAAGAACACATTGACACCGGTGTGTCAGACCCACCATACTTGCTCCGGACACTGCGAGAGGGCTGTACAAGCAATGATCACACGCACGGCACAGCGGACACACCAGGAACCGCGGTGTTGGCCGTCGAATGGCGCTAGCTGCGCAGCATTTGTGCACCGCCGCCGTCAGTGTCAGCCAGTTTGCCGTGGCATACGGAGCTCCATCGCAGTCTTTAACACTGGTAGCATGCCGCGACAGCGTGGACGTGAACCGTATGTGCAGTTGACGGGCCTTGAGCGAGGGCGTATAGTGGGCATGCGGGAGCCCGGGTGGACGTACCGCCGAATTGCTCAACACGTGGGGCGTGAGGTCTCCACAGTACATCAGTGTTGTCGCCAGTGGTCGGCGGAAGGTGCACGTGCCCGTCGACCTGGGACCGGACCTCAGCGACGCACGGATGCACGCCAAGACCGTAGGATCCTACGCAGTGCCGTAGGGGACCGCACCGCCACTTCCCAGCAAATTAGGGACACTGTTGCTCCTGGGGTATCGGCGAGGACCATTCTCAACCGTCTCCATGAAGCTGGGCTACGGTCCCGCACACCGTTAGGCCGTCTTCCGCTCACGCCCCAACATCGTGCAGCCCGCCTTCAGTGGTGTCGCGACAGGCGTGAATGGAGGGACGAATGGAGACGTGTCGTCTTCAGCGATGAGAGTCGCTTCTGCCTTGGTGCCAATGATGGTCGTATGCGTGTTTGGCGCCGTGCAGGTGAGCGCCACAATCAGGACTGCATACGACCGAGGCACACAGGGCCAACACCCGGCATCATGGTGTGGGGAGCGATCTCCTACACTGGCCGTACACCACTGGTGATCGTCGAGGGGACACTGAATAGTGCACGGTACATCCAAACCGTCATCGAACCCATCGTTCTACCATTCCTAGACCGGCAAGGGAACTTGCTGTTCCAACACGACAATGCACGTCCGCATGTATCCCGTGCCACCCAACGTGCTCTAGAAGGTGTAAGTCAACTACCCTGGCCAGCAAGATCTCCGGATCTGTCCCCCATTGAGCATGTTTGGGACTGGATGAAGCGTCGTCTCACGCGGTCTGCACGTCCAGCACGAACGCTGGTCCAACTGAGGCGCCAGGTGGAAATGGCATGGCAAGCCGTTCCACAGGACTACATCCAGCATCTCTACGATCATCTCCATGGGAGAATAGCAGCCTGCATTGCTGCGAAAGGTGGATATACACTGTACTAGTGCCGACATTGTGCATGCTCTGTTGCCTGTGTCTATGTGCCTGTGGTTCTGTCAGTGTGATCATGTGATGTATCTGACCCCAGGAATGTGTCAATAAAGTTTCACCTTCCTGGGACAATGAATTCACGGTGTTCTTATTTCAATTTCCAGGAGTGTAGAATAGCACGTCACATAGCTATATGCAATCTACATAAAAAAAAGGTAAATGTCTGTTCAAAATCGTGTATCTCCGAAAGTTCTTGACCGATTGCTTAAATTCTGACATAAAGTTCCATTCTAATACAGGTGTGTTTTAGGTACCTATTTCTTTAATATATGACATATAATATATAAATATATATACATAACTTTTACGAGATTTTTTGTAACAGTGTCTCCCTGTTATTAAATTTATAAAAAAATATAACTCGTATTCCATATATTGTGTTCGAACATTATGAATTACCTCGAAGGAAACGGTCTATTGACACACAGCCAACACGGGTTTAGAAAACATCGTTCCTGTGAAACACAACTAGCTCTTTGTTCACATGAAGTGTTGAGTGCTATTGGCAAGGGATTTCAGATAAATTCCATATTCCGTATTCCTGGATTTCCGGAAGGCTTTTGACACTGTACCACACAAGCGGCTCTTAATAAAATTGCGTGCTTGCGGAACATCGTCTCAGTTATGTGATTGGATTTGCGATTTCCTGTCAGAGAGCTCACAGTTCGTACTAATTGACGGAAAGTCATCGAGTAAAACAGAATTGATTTCTGGCGTCCCCCAATGTAGTGTTATTGGCCCTTTGCTGTTCCTTATCTATATAAACGATTTGGGAGACAATCTGAGCAGCCTTCTTCGGTTGTTTGCAGATGATGCTGTCGTTTATCGACTAATAAAGTCATCAGAAGATAAAAAAAAATTGCAAAACGATTTAGAAATAATATCTGAATGGTGTGAAAACTGGCAGTTGACCCTAAATAACGAAAAGTGTGCTAAAAGGAACTCGTTAAACTTTGGTTTCACGGTAAATCAGTCTAATCTAAAAGTCGTAAATTCAACTAAATACGTAGATATTACAATTACGAACAACTTAAATTGGAAAGAACACATAGAAAATGTTGTGGAGAAGGCTAACCAAAGGCTGCGTTTTATGGACAGGACACTTAGAAAATGTAACAGACCTGCTAAGGAGACTGCCTACACTACGCTTGTCCGTCCTCTTTTAGAATACTGCTGCGCAGTGTGGGATCCTTACCAGATAGGACTGACGGAGTACATCGAAAAAGTTCAAAGAAAGGCAGCACGTTTTGTATTATCTTGAAATTGGGAGAGAGTGTCACAGAAATAATGCCGGATTTGGGCTGGAAATCATTAAAAGAAAGGCGTTTTTCGTTGCGACGGAATATTCTCACGAAATTCCAATCACCAACTTTCTCCTTCGAAGGCGAAAATATTTTGTTGACACCGACCTACATAGGGCGAAACGATCACCACGATAAAATAAGGGAAATCAGAGCTCGTACGGACGGAAAGATATAGGTGTTCATTTTTTCCGCGCGCTATACGAGATTGGAATAATAGAGAATTGTGAAAGTGGTTCAATGAACCCTCTGCCAGGCACTTAAATGTGATTTGCAGAGTATCCATGTAGATGTAGAGTGCTGTGTCAAAATATAAAGCTTTCGGTCAAAAGCTTTCTGAGATTTGCGATTAGGAACATCCACATTTTGTACATAAGTACAAATGTAGACGTTCGTTTCTTCAAAATATCAAATCTCTTTAAGCTCTTCAAGGGTTGCTTTGAAATTTTGACTCAACGTTGCATTCTAATACAGGTGCCTTTTTGGTATCTATTTATTTTATGAGATTTTTGTAATAACGTTTCCCTATTACTAACTTTAAAAAATATATATTAAAAATTGGTATATAAAAGCACATACGTATTCCATAGCAGCGTTGTGTCAAACTTTCACAGTGTTCCGTCGAAAGTCTCACCAGATTTGTGATTAGGAAGTTTACAGTTTCTATTTAAGCTCAAACATAGATTTCTTTTCTTGATACTCTTAAATCTCCGAAAGTTCTCCAGAGATTGGTTTGAAATCTTGTCACAACACTGTATTCGTAAACTCACTTGCTTTACATATCTACTGGAACGCCATCTGGTATATATGTAGTAAAAGGGGAACGATATAAAAACGTAGGTGTTGGTTTGTTCAAAACCGTTAATCTTCGAAAGTTATTGATCGAGTGCCTTGAAATTTTTAATAACGTTGGTTTGTTCAAAATCGTTAACCTCCGAAATTTCTTCACAGATTGCCGTGAAATTATGAATAACGTTTAATTCTAATACGGGAGTGTTCTTACGTACCTAGTTCACTGATGATGATGAGGTCCCATACTCCGAGGAGCGTAGGGGACGATGCGGGAGACCCGCACCGCCGACTAGGCAAGGTCGTAGCGGAGGTGGTTTGCCATTGCCTTCCTCCGACCGTAATGGGGATGAATGATGATGATGAAGACAACACAAAAACACCCAGTCACCTCGAGGCAGGGAAACTCCCTGACCCCGCCGGGAATCGAACCTGGTACCCCATGCGCAGGAAGCGAGAACGCTACCGCAAGACCACGAGCTGCGGACACGTAGTTTATTAACCTATATACCTACGTTAATAAACTAGGTGTCCGCAGCTCGTGGTCTTGCGGTAGGGAAAACAGTGTCACCAAATATCTCAAAATGTACCTTCCCGATTTACTTCAAATTTTTACGCGTTACTGTAATAAACGTTTAGACACATATAAACTATATAACCAGAGGGGACGAAGAGGTGGGAGGAAACGGACATAGCAAACAGGAAGGAGAAGATGGAGAAAGAGAGGGGGGCAGGAACATGTGGAAAGAGAGGAGGGAGAAGGTGGACAGAAAAAGGGGGATGAGGTGATGGTTTGAGCGAAGGGGAAGGAAAATGAGCTGGACAAAGAAAAGGGGAGGGGGAGAGGGAAAAAGGAGATTAGGACTCACATCCGATTCCCATGTACATAAGAAAGTGTGCTTTCTCTTCTTTTTTTTTTCTTTTCTGACCTAAGCAAAGCGTTGCCGAGTAGAGCTAGCTAAAACTAAAAATAAAGATAGTAAAAGTATATCTATTTATTAATTATTTTATTGTTTATTTATTTTATTATAAAAAGCATTATTTATACGCTCTTGCTTGTAATGATTGTATTCGATTGCATTTGTGTTTGTTTTCAGAAAATAGCGCCTAAGAGGTAATACGCCGGTAGTTACATTAAATTCAGATTTACTTCGATAGAAAGTAATGGAGCAGTAAAACCACAGTGCGTTATATAACCCAGTACAGAGAGGGATTGGATTGCAAAACTGGAGTAACTTTGTTTTTCAGGTATGTTATATGTATAACCGCTTTCGTGAGAAATCCAACAGTCAGATCGTCTCCCCCTTGTGCGTTATCCATCGTCTTGAAAAAATCGCTACGAAATGCTACACTTTTTAGTTTTTGCTCAGTAACGCGCTTCCAGTGCATTTTAAGCAAAAATATGCCGTTGTCAGTTTTAAAGAGCGTTTAATATAACATGGTGCAAAAATTCGGAACAACTACTGTGGAAGTATACAAAATGTCAAGAAATCGCAAAAAAGTTAGATATGTCAGTGGTTTCATAACGGCATTTTAAGTGCAGTTTTGTGCAGAATGAACATTAACCAGCGTTGTAGAAGATTTAATTTCCTTCAAAATTCACTCAAAAAGCACTCCGTCTTCAGGCTACAAGTGGCCCATCGGGACCATCCGACCGCCGTATCATCCTCAGCTGAGGATGCGGATAGGAGGGGCGTGTTGTCAGCACACCGCTCTCCCGGTCGTTACGATGGTTTTCTTTGACCGGAGCCGCTACTATTCGGTCGAGTAGCTCCTCAATTGGCATCACGAGGCTGAGTGCACCCCGGAAAATGGCAACGGCAACGGCACATGGCGGCCCGGATGGTCACCCATCCAAATGCCGGCCACGCCCGACAGCGCTTAACTTCGGTGATCTGACGGGAACCGGTGTATCCACTGTGGCAAGGCCGTTGCCTCAAAATTCACTCAGAATATTTGTAATTACTCGCTATTCACGCCGAGGAACGTTGAACCAACAGTCTTAATGAAAGCGAACACGAAACAGAAAATACAAAAAAACTCAGTCAGAAATAGTATTCCTGAATATGATACTATCCTTAAGCCATTATGGATGCAACATATACAAGTAGTTCACGAGATTCATGTGATTTCTGGGGAATAAGAATTTTTGAAAAAGAAAAACACAAATTTTCAACACTTTTATATATACTTATATTTCAACAAAATACAGTTTAAAATTAGATCTCAAATTTTATTTTAAAGATATATACTTAGTTTTAAGTTAAAAATTCACCATAATCTGCTACTTTGGCTCAAATGTGATTGATATGTACAGTTACTCACTTCTACCCAAAGGCAATGGATCATCTAACTCGTCTTCTTCTGTGCTAAATTCAACCTCTGGTGCATTGCCACATGATTCGAATCCACAATGGATACATACAATGGACGCGTCCAAGTCCTGCCTTTCTGCAGCTGCGTCTGTTGCCACAATTCTTTTTACATTGGCATGAAATCTTGTTCAACAGTGCCTGCGGAGCTGGTTCTTTGTTCATTGGCACTGGAGCTAGACCACCAGTATCCTTCTTCCAGCCCCACTTCAGGACGTCTTTTTCATACCGCGTCTACATTTGAATTTACAGATAAGTTCTATGGTACATGTGTGATATTGAACTGGATCCCTTGCTGGAGATAGGAGCGTTAAATCGAATTAGGTGTTGGCAGCAGCTTTAGAAAAGCGAAGATATAACAACCCATCTATAGAAGTGCTCGAGACACTTCCACAAAGTCTCACAAGGAAATTTACAGTTGCTTCGACGACCTTCTGTTTTCCTGCACTTCATTTGTGGAGAGCATCACTCTCAAGTGTGGCGGAAAATATAGCTTTCCACTTTCCAGAGAGGGCTGAGTTGGAATAGCAACCACTTATCGCATGGAGAAATACAATGTTTTCCACAGTATCTTTACATCTGAAGGGTATTTTGGAATACAGCGCATCTTCTGTGTTAGCCCCTCCAGATCTGCAGAAGAACACTTTGTCTGGTGATAAAGCCGTCACCGAAACCAAAAGATCAATGTTTTCTCCAATAATAACAACAGCATTGTGATCGGAGGAAGATTGTTTGCTAATCTGCAGCTTCTACTGCCTACTTTGTGACCATTTGTGCTCACTGAAACTCCTTCTGAAGCAATGAGATAAAGCAGGATTTGTTTGTTTGTTTTTCATTCGATAACAATTTATCCTTTGACATCTGCGGAAACATGGCAGTATCCAAAAGAATTTCTGGACAAGACGGTGGCCCTTCGGTGTTTTTTGTATTGCTTTTATTTTCCTCTGTGGGCTCCCCATCGAAGACTACAAAAGCATTCTGAACATGATGTCGCTGTACGTAGGTCACAAATCTTTTAAAAACAGCAGAAAAACATTCGCTCAAATTCCAGTGAACTCTCTATAGGAGGTAGCCACCACCTACTAGATCATTTTTGTTTTTTCTCATTTCTGTGTCACTTGGCAAGGGCGTGAAGGCGTAGTAAAATGTGGGCTTTGTTCCATTGCGAATGCCTTCCCCAGAAAAAAGTGACAATGGAAAGAGAGCAAGCTCATACTCACAGTATTTTTTCAGGTCGTCATCAAACTGCTTGTAGACGATCATCCTGCGGGAAAGCATCAAAGGAACGAGAGCTTCTTTTCCTTTCATCGTGTTTATATGGTTAACAACTATTGCCAGAGACAGCATTGTATCCTTACGTCGGAAATTCATTATCTCAGTCGCTGTTCGGAGTTCTATTTATTCCTCTAGGATCTACATCTACACCTACGTGATTACTCTGCAATTCACACGTAAGTGTCTGGCAGAGGTTTCATCGAACCATTTTCATACTACTTCTCTACCATTCCACTCTCGAATGGCGCATGGGAAAAAGGAACACCTAAATCTTCGCGTTCGAGCTCTGATTTCTCTTATTTTATTATGATGATCGTTTCTCCCAACGTAAGTACGTGTCAACAAAATATTACTGCGTTCGGAAGAGAAAGTTGGTGATTGAAATTTCGTAAATAGATCTCGCCGCAAAGAAAACCGCCTTTGTTTCAGTGACTGCCACCCCAACTCGCGTATCATATCAGTGACACTCTCACCCCTATTGCGCCATAACACGAAACGATCTGTCCTTCTATGCACTTTTTAGATGTCCTCCGTCAATCCTATCTGGTATGGATCTCATACCGCGCAGAAATATTCCAGCAGAGGACGGACAAGTGTAACGTAGGTTGTATCTATAGTGGATTTGTCGCATCTTTTAAATATTCAGCCAGCAAAGTGCAGCCTTTGTTTCGCCTTCCCCACAATATTACCTGTGTGGTTTTTCCTATTTAAGTTGCTCGTAATTGTAATTCCTACGTATTTAGTCGAATTGACAGCCCTTAGATTTGTGCGATTTATCGATTACCCAAAATTTATCGGATTTGTTTTAGTACCCATGTGGATGACCTCGCACTTTTCTTTGTTTAGTGCCAATTGCCATTTTTCGCACCATACAGAAATTCTCTCTAGATCATTTTGTAACTGGAATTGATCGTCTGATGATTTTACCACACGGTAAATTACAGCGTCATCTGCAAACAATTTAAGGGGGCTGCTCAGATTATCACCTAGATCATTTAAGTACATCAGGAAAAGCAGAGGGCCTGTGACACTACCTTGCAGAACGCCAGATATCAATTTTGTTCAACTCGATCATTTACCCTCTGTTATTACGAACTGTGACCTCTCTGAGAGGAAATCACGAATCCAGTCACACAACTGAGATGATACTTCATATGCACGCAATTTGATTAATATTCGCTTGTGAGGAACGGTATCAAAAGCCTTCTGGAAATCTAGGAATATGGAATCGATCTGAGATCCCTTGTCGTCAGCGCTCACTACTTCGTGGGAATAAAGAAGAAAGATATTTTCCGAATCCGTGTTGGTTATGTATCAATAAGTCATTTTCTTCAAGGTGATTCATAATGTTCGAGTACAGTATATGCTCCAAAATCCTACTGCAAATTGAGGTCAGTGATATGGGTCTGTAATTCAATGGGTTCCTTCTATTTCCTTTCTTGAATATTGGTGTGACCTATGCTACTTTCCAGTCTTTCGGAGCAGACCTCTCGTCAAGTGAACGGTTGTTTATGGTTGCTAAGAAAAGCGCTATTGTGTCTGTATACTCTTAAAGGAACCTGATTGGCATACCATCTGGACCGGAAGATTTGCCTTTCTTAAGTGATTTGAGTTGCTTCGCAACACCTAAGAAATCTACTTTTATGCCACTGTTCTGGTTTAGAATTCTAGAATATTTATTTCTTCTTCTTTCGTGAAGGAATTACGGAGTACTTTATTTAGTTCGAAATGGTTCAAATGGCTCTGAGCGCTATGGGACTCAACTGCTGAGGTCATTAGTCCCCTAGAACTTAGAACTAGTTAAACCTAACGAACCTAAGGACATCACAAATATCCATGCCCGAGGCAGGATTCGAACCTGCGACCGTAGCGGTCTTGCGGTTCCAGACTGCAGCGCCTTTAACCGCACGGCCACTTCGGCCGGCCACTTTATTTAGTAACTCCGCTTTAATGACACCATCATCGGTATCATTTCCACCGCAATCGCGCAGTGACGGTATTGACTGTTTTTTTGCCACTGGTGTACTACAGTTACGACCAGAATCTCTTTGGGTTTTCTACCATATTTCGAGACAATGTTTCATTGTGGAAACTATTAAAAGCATCTCACATTGACATCCGCACTAAATTTCGAGCTTTCGTGAAACTTAGCCAGTCTTGGGGATTTTGCGTTCTTCTGAATTTGGCATGCTTTTTTCGTTGCTTCTGCAACAGTGTTCTGACGTGTTTTGTGTACCGTGGTGGATCAGTCCCGTCTCTTATTAACTTTGCGGTTTGAATCTGTCTATTGCTGTCGATGCTGTATCTTTGAATTTGAGCCATATCTGGTCTACACTTACATTATTACCTAGGAAGGAATGGAGACTCTCTCTTAGGAAGGCATCAAGCGAATTTTTGTCTGCTGTTTTAAACAGATATATTTTGCGTTTATTTTTAGTGGTTATGGTTGATATGGTTTTAAGCCTCGCTACAATGACCCTGTGTTCACTGATCCCTCGATCCGTCATGACGCTCTCTATTAGATCGGGGTTATTTGTGGCTAAGAGGTCAAGTGTGTTTTCGCAACCATTTACAATTCGTGTGGGCTCATGAACTAAAGTAATTCTCAGAGAAAGCATTTAGTAAAATTTCGGAAGATGTTTTCTGTCTTCCCAACTGGGGATAATTACCCCCTGAGGGGTAAAATAAAATTTTCTTAGGGGTAAAATCTAAACTGTTTGATTCTGTTGCAGTCACGAAATTAAATTATTTTCCAAACATCATTATTATAATCACAATTTTGTAAGACTCTAATATTGATTCTATAAGTTATCAATAATACCTTTTGCTCAATTACAAGCATTAATCCGGTGCAGGTTACAGGTTCCTCACGTAATCCACCCACTACACACATATGCAGTGTTTTGTCCCGTGCATCGCTGATGATAAAAGTGCGACATACGCGTAACAAATGCTAAATATCTCAAGAAAATATCTTCTCCAAGTTGTAGATAGTACCTGCACTACTCCAGAAATTGCTTCATTACTCGCTTCGAAACACATAAATGAATTAATTGAACGCACGACATAGGAATAAATACATTAGGCGGTACGCAGTGTTATTATAATTACTGAAATGGTTAGACACAAAACATTAACAGTCTGAAGTCGTCCAATTTGTGCCAGTTCAGAAGTAAGTAGTCCAGCAATCAAGTGATTTACAAACAGTAGGGACAGCACACACATCTGAACTTGTTTGATTTTAAATGAGGTTGCAGTGTGCAGGTCAAGCAAGTGCCGCATTGGAGAGGAGTAATACACGGGGTGTGTGTATTGTACCAGGTGTACCGGTATGAAATGAGCGTTTTTTGTGAAAATGAAACACTAATTTTGAATTGAAAAGTAAAAACATTTTATTCAAAGTACTGACCATTGCTTACTATACATTTTGACCACCTTTCTGGCAATTTGTGGACACCACGCCAATGGAAATGTTCGTCTTTTGAAGCAAACCAATCAGGCACCCAATTTTCGACTTCTTCGTAGGAATCGAAGTCTCCCATTGATATAAATGGTAGTCGGAAGGGACCAAGTCTGGTGAATATGGCGGATGGGGTAGCAGCTCCCAGCCAAATGTTTTGACTGTATCCTGAACCAGTTTTGCTTTGTGTGCAGGTGCATTGTCGTGTAAAAAAAATTACTTTGCCATGTCTTCTGGCCCATTCTGATCTTTTTTCGATCAATGAATAGTTCAAATTGATCATTTGTTGTCTGTAGCGATTAGCATTCACAGTTTCACCGGGTTTTAGAAGCTCATGATACACCACACCTTTCTGATCCCACCAAACACAGAGCATTGTCTTCTTGCCGAATCGATCTGGTTTCGGAGTCGATGCTGATGATTGTCGCGGATTAACCCATAGATTTTTCCCGTTTAGGATTCTTAAAATAAATCCATTTTCATCGCCAGTAACAATTCGATGCAAAATTGATTTTCTTTCATGTCTTTGAAGCAAAATTTGACAAATGGTTTTCGGTTTTCCATCTGTCTTTCATTCAATTCATGTGGTACCCATTTTCCACACTTTTGGATCTTTCACATAGCTTTCAAACGGTCAGAAATTGTTTGTTGTGCAACATTTAGCATTGCTGCCATTCGCTTCTGGCTCAAACTATCATCTTCATCCAATATTGCTTGCAATTCGGCGTCTTCGAACTTTTTTAGTGGTCTTCCACGTTCTTCATTTCTTACATCAAAATCATTATTTCTGAACCGTTGAAACCATCTTTTGCATGTTGCTTCTGATAGAGCATGATCACCATATGCCTCGATGCGACTCTGCAGCACTTTTTTTCAAATGAAAACAAAAAATTAATGCTTTCCGCAAATCATCATTTTCTGGTACAAAATTCGACGTTGTTAACACGATGAAAACATATGATGTTGTTTGTTCCATGACTTTATGTATACTAAATATCTTTGACAGATGTCATACCAACCAAACAAAAAAAAATAAGGCTCGTTCACAACAAGTGTTTCCTATCGACACATTTGTATCTCAACGCTCATTTCATACCAGTACACCTGGTATGTAGCAAGTGTCTACCCTCGCTGTGGATAGTTATCTTTCTTATCTGAGAAGGAGCTGTGAGTAGACACACACACACACACACACACACACACACACACACACACATACTAAGTATTATTCGTCTTTCGCGTTTTTCATCATTTTAAAAATAAAAATGTTCCCAGAAAAGTCTTTCATTCTACAGCTTAGTTAGGTGCTACAGTTGGTGATAATGTGGAGTATTGGTGGCGGGGGCGGGGGGCGGTGGAGGACAGACGGCGGGAGGGAGGGAGGGCGGGGGCACTACCTAATGTCTGATTGAACTCAGGGGTAATGGAAGGGGTAATGGGAACCACTGCACTAGAATCATTCTTTCAACGCAGATGGCAGTTGACGTTTTCACCTCCAGCCAGTTCCGTTACTTATTAGCATTAGGTATTTAACAGTTTGCCAACGGCCTTGCCACAGTGATAACACCGGTTCCCGTTAAGCGCTGTCGGGCTGGGCTAGCATTTGGATGGATGACCATCCAGTCTGCCGAGCGCTGTTGGCAAGCGGGGCGCACTCAGCCCTTGTGAGGCAAACTGAGGAGCTACTTGATTGAGAAGTAACGGCTCCGGTCTCATGAACTGCCATACGGCGGGGAGAGCGATGTGCTGACCACATGCCCCTCCATATCCGCATCCAGTGACGCCTACGGGCTGAGGATGACACGACGGCCGGTCGGCACCCTTGGGCCTTCATGTCCTGTTCGGGAGGAGTTTAGTTTATTTAACAGCTGACAAAGGACTGCGACTGGAAAACCACTGATTTACTTTATTAACATCAGTATTATCCATGGCGACACGGGAACATCTCATATCAGTGTGTGGTTCTGTTGTAGCATTTTCTAATGCAACTGACCCCAGAGTCCAGCGATTGAGAACGCTGTCCGTTATACTTCGTTCACGATTCGGCCCACCGTAACTCTTCATTTTTTTCATGAGGGTTTGCTCAGCTGTCATACTCGTCCATATCCCAGCCCAAAACTTGCCAGAGCGTCTGATGGCGAAATAGCCACGAGTTGCGCATTTTTGAAAGTCTAATGCATCTGTTTTATCTTTAAGAGTCAGTATATCTTGCACACATAGGTTGTAAACGTCCTGTCATATCGCTGGCTTAGTTGCAGAGTATCTTTGCGGGCAGCGCGTTTTGCAGTTTCGAGCACGGGACACGGAACTGTTAGGTTGTGTTGTGGGTAGCTCTGCATGTGAGAGGCATTGTTATTATGAAAGTTCAAGTGTTGCTACAAGTGCTATTACAGTAAAGTGATGAAATATGGAAGTGATTCAGAGGAAAGTGCGTAATGATGTAATTAAAAATGAGCAGTGTCGCCGATAACGTATTTGTGTATCCTCTCGTTGCGTGTCGCACCATACATCAATCATCCGCCCCATTTTCGGCCTCTCAGAATGAACTAATGTCGACCAGCAATATAGTTTACCACGAAAGTGTGCATTCAAGTGCCAGTGTCTTGTAGTGAGTGTGAGGACGTGCGTTCGGTCATCGCGTTCCGCATCATCAACAATCAGCCGCGCCGCGACGGTTACGCACACGCCCGTACAAGTGAGAACTGACAACTGAAAAATTAACTCCATGAACAGTGCTATATTATTACTGATGCCAAGGGGGACTGGTACCAAATATCTGTGTATGCGTGACGACCGTAAGAACTTCCGTTCGATCATTCGGCTTCCGCATCTTCAACAATCACCCGCGTCGTGTTACGCGTACGCTCGTCCAAGTGATATTGTGGACAGATAATCATCAAGAATGTTAATTGGGATAAGCAGTTATGAGTTAGAATGTAAACAGTGCAACCTGTGAGTTCTTATCGTCTCAGAATACAATGTTGATACAGTGTTGTGCTTAACGTTGAGCGGCTCCCCCAAATCCGCTTGCATATTTAGATACATAATTTCAGGCAAGCCAGCAGCAGAGCAGAACAGGACGACCGCCGCGGGATTGTCAGGTACGTGGTGTGGTCAGGGCGCGCGGTCACGAAAAGCGACAACCAGTTAAAAGAGTTCCCCCACCTATTAGTACCCCCGGGCGTGTTACAAGGTGAGTATATTTGGCGTAGTAAAAGTATCCAATAGCGTGAAAACATGGAATCAATTTTTTGAACCGTGTCAAGATGGAGGTGCCAGTTTCCCATCCTTTCTGCTTCAACAAAGTGGTTTATCAATGTGACTTCTCCAAACTTTGCACTGACTCTGCGGAAATGTGGGCTGCCTTGTGTGGATTGTACAACAGATCTCTCATAAAAGTAAATCGTGTTGCTCAAACAAGCACGTTCGTCAGGGGTACCTGTGTGCACTTCAGACGTTTTGCCCCCAAATATCGTATTGTCCCGTGTACTTCGACTTCATTCACTTCCCTTGCGCACTGTGATGCACCTGTTATCCTTACAGTAGCAGATCTGTGTCTGCAGAAAAGCCGGAAATTATAGGTAAAAATGGTGAAAATTGGTATTATTTTCTTTTTCAAAAACACTATTCCCCAGAAATTACATAAGTCTCATGAACTACGTATATACATTCCATACATAAAGTTATGTGGCGTAAATCTCCATTTTTACGGCCCGGGCGTCATTAGTACCTTTTTTCCTTTATTAAAACAACCATATATGTACATAAGCACAAAAACAAAATATTGAAGTGCTGGAACTGATTCAACACGAATTGTATCCTACAATAGATTGAAGAACACGTTTCAATATAGTGCCATTTATAAGCTTACAAAATAGAACATAAATAGTAAACTGACAATAGCCTCTTCAGTTCAGACAGAGACATAGGTCCGAAACGCAAACATATATATAATTGATTGTCTTAACTGGAATGACAGTTCTGTCATTTGATTCATAACCGTCCAAACTCAAAGTCATTTGGAGCACACAAACGGATAACAGGAGATGCACAGGAACACAAATTAATGAAAACGTCATAATGAAGTTAATAACACCATTGAGAAGTCGGGAGTAGTCCTAGGAACTGGTATAACCCCTTATTCGTTGTGTATTTTGTCCGCTACATAGTCTTGCATGTGATTTGTGTCCTTACCGGCATCGAGAATTACCCTACGCCTTGTTTTTCAAAAATTATGTCTAACATGTTAGCAAACATCTTCCTGAAATTTGGGTAACGTTTCACCTTCCAGCGTGCCGTTCTCATGTAAGCCTCGAAACTAATGAGATTATCTTCAGTATTGTGGATGATGATATATGTCACAAACTGTCCTAACATCCACATCACGGTGTTGTTCTTGGTAGCGGGAAAATGTTTCGCGTCCGGCCAGAGCAGGATGTCGGTGCAGTGGCTGGCTGGGCTGCTGCGGGTAATCAGGCCCAGCCTCTGCTGCACCCATTTCCAGTTAATGAGATGACCGCCACAAGTGAAGCGTTGGCGTAAGGTGTCGACCAGACCCGTCGTACCCTGACCAACAGCATCCATCGATGAGGTAAGTACCGGCTCGAACAACTATACCTCACTTGTCAATGTATCAAGCGCTGTGAGCCACGATACTCAGAAATTATTTCGTTGCACACGCATGTTATTGTCACCACACTCGACCGTCCACTTGATAAATGACACACATAGCCGTCTAAAACACTGTATAAATTGCTTGTCTTTACCGTTCCTCTCTTCATATAGACTTTGGTTTCCAATGAAAATTCATACAAGTATTGAGTTACAGCAATATACATAACATGATAGCTTATACCTATGGATGACATTCCATCTATAGCTTATACTACGAACATAAACTTTTTAGGTTTTAATACGGCATAAAATTTTCGTTAGCTGGGTTCTGTTACTACAGTTTGTTTGTTAGTTTCAACTTCTCTTCATTCAAATCACATGTACAAATTAATTACGTATCACATTATTATGACACAATACAAGCATATGACACATTTATAGTTCATTTTATAGATAGACTTTTATCACGTATGGGTGCTCATTCCTTCCGTAGGTAGAAGAGGGAGAAGAACATTGCAAATAGGAATAAAACATTGCTCATTGCTAGCATAACTAAACTTGGCGCCACCTCCTTGTTTTGGAGGGAAGAAAGGAAATACTAATCTGCTGGTTCAAGAATTAATGAGGAAATGTTACTCGTACGATGATGAACTAGTTGCCAAGGAACTTTTTCTTCATTGAAATAATGTGTACCGACTAATCACCCATGTAGTATCGTGTTGTTTCTTCATGTGTTAGTGCTGTTTACTTCAATTCACGTGTGGCTTAGTGTGAAATGTGATGTTTTAACCATCGTAGACTTATCTTTCACAATTACCTGGAAATGTCATAATTCAAGCTTTCATGTGACGCGACAAAATTAACTGGTTTTTGTAAAATCACTCGCTTAAATGTTTGTGTGTACTCTGCAGCGAATAGATACTGATAATTGTCACGGAGACACACTGCGACGATGCATATTTCATTTTTCATTTGCCGTATGACCTTTGTATAAATATCCTTATAACTAAATTGTTTACTCGAGGTTCGGCCCGTTTCTTCATTTGGTACCAACAACTCTCGGCGTAATTCACTTCTTCTGCGCCGTGACGATGCACTGGTCGCTGAAAGAGAAAACTTAAAACTAATTGCATTATTTAGCTCGGTGGCCACTGATACATTTGGTCATTGCATATGTCCGCAGGTATTTTCGTATTTTGTGTAAATTCTTAGACATTTGTTTATTCCGTTAGCCACTATGACCATTGACTCCACGAAGAAAATTATTTGGCATTTCTCACAATACTTTGTCGTTAGTCCTTAGCTTATACGACTCGTATAATTTTTCATAATGTTACCTCTTGCCTGTGAATACGTTAGATATAGCTTAGTATTTAATTAAATCTCTGTGTGCATATATCAATAGGTTCCTTAGTTCTTAGATAGTAGATGTAATTACGTGATATTTTCGTTTACTTTGTTTTTAAGTTAAGTACTTGTATATATCACATTCCTATTTGGTTACGCCTTCTGTCAGTCTGTCGCGCATGCGCACAGGTCAATGCCTCCTGTCCCACTACTGACGTCAGAGCGTATTGTTGAGTGCGGACAGCTGAGCCATAAGCTAATTTCGTTTATACTTTCGCTTCGCATGAAGCTGTGCGTAACTTCCCATTGCTGTTAATTTTATGCCTACGTTACATATCAAAAGAATTGCTTATGCCTATACACATTACCTTATCTTAAAATACACTTCAGAAGAAAAATTACACTTAGAATTATGTACACTATGTACAATTATCTCGTGATAAAAAAAATGTTACCCCGCTTCGTCATTCTACAAAGGCTTTTATATCTTCGTGAGGGTGGAGACCCTTGTCTCTCCCTGTTTTCTCATAGGTTAATCTGTACGTCCCAGGGTACGGCATTTTGGAAATTACATATGGTCCTGAATAGAGTAATTGCCACTTCTTATTTAGTTTTCCAAATTTTGTTGGTTTAGAGTGCGTCCGTAAGAGGACTCATTGCCCCTCAAAAAAATGTGTTACACGTTTCAGTTTCTTGTTATAAATTTTCCTTCTGTACTCGGTCCTGTTTACTAGAGTAACCATGGCTTGTTTGATTTTGTCTTGTAGTGTCATTTCTGTAGTGGATACCTTTGGTATACCTCCCACTCATTCGTTCG
Source organism: Schistocerca piceifrons (assembly GCF_021461385.2). Classification (NCBI taxonomy): domain Eukaryota; kingdom Metazoa; phylum Arthropoda; class Insecta; order Orthoptera; family Acrididae; genus Schistocerca; species Schistocerca piceifrons. The sequence continues at coordinate 124,159,879 of NC_060138.1, read as the reverse complement.
GTTTGTCCGGAACATCAATTCGCTAGGTGTGAAACCTGTTGAAGAATGTGGAAGATTATTGACAACTTGCATGAAAGGAGTTACGTATTCTACCCATCGGGTGTGTTTGTGAGGGGTGTATGTCCTAATAAACCGGTTAAATTCTTTAAAGACTCGTTTACTGGGCTAGTTTTTGGGTGAAAATGCTTACTAATATGTGCTTTATGCCCTGTGAGGTCATAAATTGTTTCCACTTTTGCGCAACGAAATATGAATCATTATCAGTTAGTTGTACCTTTGGTTTACCTACTCTTCTCAAATAGTCTCCCTCTATTCTTTTTCTGATATTTGAGGCCGTTGCATTTTTAATAGCATACATTTTGATATGTTTCGAGAAAAATCGTATAGTGCTACTACGTATCTAACTCCTCCTTTACTTCTTGGATATGGACCAGCTATGTCCAGGGATACTATATCTAGACGGCTTTTTGTGAGTATTGGGTGTAGCTCAGTATATTTTGACACAATGGACTGTTTTGACTTTTGACATATTACACACTTTCTTAATACCTGTAGGACTCATCTTCTCAAATTTGGAAAATACAAAAGTATTGCAATTTTTACAGTACATTTGCTCACTCCAAATGTCCCCACACTTCATGTGTGTGTTATAAATTCGTCGATATAATATTCAGGAATACACACACACCGTTGATCAGATTTTTCATGTTTCCTACGAAACAAAACGCCCTTGTACTCCTTATACCATTTACTTACCTTTCCATCTTCATCTTGCTTAAGGTTTTGCTTAACTTTCCTCCATCTGCCATCTTGCTGTTGTATAATTTTCTTTTGCTTACAAAACTCATGGTAATCAGACTGTTGTGCTGTACCTTGCATTAATAACGTTTTGAGTTCTGCATCCTGCTCTGTTAATTCACCAAATTCCTTTAAACCTTGGGGTAACCTAGACAAGGCATCTGCAATAACATTTTGACTTCCTTTAATATAAATCATTTCCAAATTGAATTCTTGTGTATATAGACAACATGTAGCTAATCTACGGTGCAATATTTTACATGTTAAAAGAAATGACAGTGACTGATCGTCACAGTCAACTTTGGTATTCTTGCCCCACAAAAAATATTGAAACTTTTTAAATGCCCGTATTACCACTAAACTTTCCAATTCTGACACAGACTAAGATCATCTGATAACGTACGACTAGCAAAACTGATGACCTTGCGTACTTCCTTAACTTCTTCCTCTCGCAACTGGATGAACCATGCCTCGAGCCCTTGAGATGAGGCATCTGTGCATAGACAAAAATCCTTGGACATGTCAGGGTGGCTAAGAATGTTTGCATTGACTAATGCTTGTTTAATGTTATTAAAGTCCTCTTGACACCGATCATAGCTTAGCCAAAGCTTTTTTTTTCGTAACAAGTTGAGCAATGCATCACTACTCATAATTTGTTGTGGTACGAATTTACGAAAAAAGGATGCTAGTCCTAAAATATCTTTCAGTTGTTTTTTATTCCTTGAAGCTGGAAAATTGCGTAAGGCATCATGTTTTTTCAGCTCTGGTAATATACCTTGTTGAGACACAACACGTCCTAAAAATTTGACTTGCTCTTTTTCCAAAACTAGACTTTTTTAAACTGGCTGTTACTCCATAACCTGCAAATCGTTGAAGCACCTGTTCAATGAGCCTGATGTGTTCTAACCAAGTGGGTGTAGTTATAAGCATGTCGTCTACATAAACAGTGACTTTGCTAAGCAATTATGGTCCTAAAAGCTTGTTTAATTCAGATATAAACACTCCTGCGCTAATGTTCAGTCCAAAGGGTAGAACTCGGAATTCGTAGCTTTTGCCACCACAAATAAATGCTGTATATTTTCAGCTTTCTTCATGGAGCTTTATTTGCCAGTAGGACATCTCTCGCAGACGATCCAAACTATGAGGCCAAACTATAAAATTATCGTCAACACATCGCTAAAACACTGTTGGTTTAAAAGTGGCTGAGGCGAGTACCCGCTCCTCAAAACCTTTCATAAAAAGATTGGCCACAAGGGAAGACAAAGGACATCTATGGCGACACCGTCTGATTGCTCATAAAACTCGTTGTTAAATAAAAAATATGTGTAGGAGAGGGTGTGCTCAAACAGCGCTGTAATGTCAGCTCCAAACCTATTGCCAATGAGATGTAGTGAGTCCACAAGAAGTACATTTGTAAAAAGTGAAACTACATCAAAACTGCCCAAAAAGTCACAACTTCGCAGCTGCAATAACTTAAGTCTGCAGATGAAATCACAGAATTCTTTATGTGATGTGCATATTTTCCTACCATTGGTTTGAGCAAAAACGCCAAATACTTTGCTAAATTGTAGGTGGCTGCTCCAATATTACTTACAACTGGACGTAATGGCACGTTATCCTTGTGGATCTTCGGCAATCCGTATAGCCTAGGTGCAACTGAACTAGTTGGTTTCAGTTTATTAATTACCTTCTTTGGTAAGGAACTGTTAGAAGTTGTGCTGTTTTGCGCACCACTCTGGTAGTAGGACCCTTATTGATTTTGCGATACGTTGAATCGCTTAATAAAACATTGATCTTATTAATATAGTCCTCCCGTAGCATTAAAACGTGTAATATTATTGGATTTCAGCTTCTTTGCATGGGAGATATTTGTCATTAAAGAAAAGGACAGCCAACGTGAAGATGCTAAGCATCACAGCGCGAGAGTAAAGAAATAATATATATATATATATATATATATATATATATATATATATATATATACACTTCTGGAAATTGAAATAAGAACACCGTGAATTCATTGTCCCAGGAAGGGGAAACTTTATTGACACATTCCTGGGGTCAGATACATCACATGATCACACTGACAGAACCACAGGCACCTAGACACAGGCAACAGAGCATGCACAATGTCGGCACTAGTACAGTGTATATCCACCTTTCGCAGCAATGCAGGCTGCTATTCTCCCATGGAGACGATCGTAGAGATGCTGGATGTAGTCCTGTAGAACGGCTTACCATGCCATTTCCACCTGGCGCCTCAGTTGGACCAGCGTTCGTGCTGGACGTGCAGACCGCGTGAGACGACGCTTCATCCAGTGCCAAACATGCTCAATGGGGGACAGATCCGGAGATCTTGCTGGCCAGGGTAGTTGACTTACACCTTCTAGAGCACGTTGGGTGGCACGGGATACATGCGGACGTGCATTGTCCTGTTGGAACAGCAAGTTCCCTTGCCGGTCTAGGAATGGTAGAACGATGGGTTCGATGACGGTTTGGATGTACCGTGCGCTATTCAGTGTCCCCTCGACGATCACCAGTGGTGTACGGCCAGTGTAGGAGATCGCTCCCCACACCATGATGCCGGGTGTTGGCCCTGTGTGCCTCGGTCGTATGCAGTCCTGATTGTGGCGCTCACCTGCACGGCGCCAAACACGCATACGACCATCATTGGCACCAAGGCAGAAGCGACTCTCATCGCTGAAGACGACACGTCTCCATTCGTCCCTCCATTCACGCCTGTCGCGACACCACTGGAGGCGGGCTGCACGATGTTGGGGCGTGAGCGGAAGACGGCCTAACGGTGTGCGGGACCGTAGCCCAGCTTCATGGAGACGTTTGCGAATGGTTCTCGCCGATACCCCAGGAGCAACAGTGTCCCTAATTTGCTGGGAAGTGGCGGTGCGGTCCCCTACGGCACTGCGTAGGATCCTACGGTCTTGGCGTGCATCCGTGCGTCGCTGCGGTCCGGTCCCAGGTCGACGGGCACGTGCACCTTCCGGCGACCACTGGCGACAACATCGATGTACTGTGGAGACCTCACGCCCCACGTGTTGAGCAATTCGGCGGTACGTCCACCCGGCCTCCCGCATGCCCACTATACGCCCTCGCTCAAAGTCCGTCAACTGCACATACGGTTCACGTCCACGCTGTCGCGGCATGCTACCAGTGTTAAAGACTGCGATGGAGCTCCGTATGCCACGGCAAACTGGCTGACACTGACGGCGGCGATGCACAAATGCTGCGCAGCTAGCGCCATTCGACGGCCAACACCGCGGTTCCTGGTGTGTCCGCTGTGCCGTGCGTGTGATCATTGCTTGTACAGCCCTTTCGCAGTGTCCGGAGCAAGTATGGTGGGTCTGACACACCGGTGTCAATGTGTTCTTTTTTCCATTTCCAGGAGTGTATATATATATTAATGTGCGCCTATACCAAAACGCGCGTCCAGAGTTTAAATTCTCTAAATAAACACTATGACACACTGGGCGCAGATATTTAAAATCATTGTCGCAGCGCTTCATAGCAAGAAGCTGCGAAACAGAAGAAAGAACAATCTATCTTTTGTTAAGAAATATTCTAGAGACTTCATTATCATTTGTACTTTTGGTCGCCGACATGTTAAGACGTACTACGTAGTATTGCTACAAGTTGTATTTTTATTTTGTGTAAAAACTATGTGAAACGACGAACAAACATTTGAGTAACGCGGGTGAGGACACAATGTACTTACGCACACGCAAGGACATTTAATTTTAAGAAGGAACGGACTGACAAAGCAGCGATTGTTGGACTGCGCCATTTACAAAAGAAATATCAGACATAAGTCATGCATTTATTGTGTATTTGTCAATGTGTAGAAGTGTAAAGCCAATTTGTTCAAAATATATTAATATTTTACGATGCAGTAATTTTCTTCTTATTCTTTTCTTTCACTAACCAAAAATGATCAAATTGTATATGAGCTTTGTTACTGGTTCGCTCTTTATCGCGGTGTCTCGATTGTATTTGGGAGACCACTAATGTGATCAACTTCCGATCTGTTAATCTTTCTCTTATGAAATTCTACTCATTTGCTTTCATTTCCATTTTTATATTCAAATAGGTCCCTTAGGTATTTTCATCGATGATTCTGATTGCGTGAAGGCAATCCGTGTCAAAAGGTCAATTATTCGCGTAATCAATACTTACGTCTCCTGAACACAATCGAGAACCGACGCGTCGGTGATCAATTAATAATCTCTCTCTCTCTCTTTTAAAGTTGTACTAAAAAAACGGCCACACAGGATACCCGCAAGTACGCAATCTAGCGATCGGTTGCATTTTGTCAGTAAATATTACCAACCAACAGTTACAGCATCACTATTATTAATAAGCAAGTTCCTAACGCCAGAAACGGTAGTAGTATTACCTTTGGCCGATTTAAGTACCACTGTAACCGGCTCTGCTCGCAAGTTCCGGAGGGCTGCTCTTTGTGGAACAAAATCCTACTGATCTGGTTTCACTTGAATAAGAAATACTTAATACTGATATCAAATTTCTTTCTTATTTCAAACATGTGTGATACAAAATACTCGTAGCCCGTCATCCTCCGTACGGCACAACAGAACTACGTACAAGAGAGTGTGAAAAAAACAAAATCATGTACAAAAAATGAACAAATGTGTTTCTTTCATTTGCCTGCGCCTTACCACGCATTCATATTTAACGTCTTTGCTAATCCTTATGATCGATCGGTGTTTCAATTTTTTTATTTTATAATAAATATTAACTTAACGGTATCCTGGGGGTCGTTCATCATGTACCTACACAAATTGTTTCTCCATCTGTAACCAACCCTCCCTGTGACATTTAATTTGGAACTGACCAGAGCAGGAGGGCACTACACCCGCTACATTCGATGTCCCGTGAAGGAACGGAACGAGCTGAATTCCATGTACTCAATACACTTCGATATCTTGCGTTCAGAAAGAGCGTAACATACGTTCCAAATCGGCACAGCCGACAGACGCTAGTGATAAAGACCGGTATTCCCACTCTAGTATCATAACTGCTGTATGGGAAGACTGTTCTCTATGAATCTTACTAACGTCACCCACTCCAGTACACACAATCTCTCTAGATGCATGCATGCTGAGGAGGTTAGCACGTCTTACTGGTGTACAGTAGATATGAACCAGTTACAATTGACGGTGTTGTGATAACGGAACAGTCGGTTACGAAGAAGAAGAAACGTGTGATTTATGCATGATGCAGCTCCAGAAAAAAAGAATTTGAAACATTTAACGTACAAGAGTTGTGCAATCAACTCTGGAGTATTGTTCTAGTGTTTGGAGTCCATACCGGGAAGGTACTGGAAAAAGAGAAATGATCTTACAAGGGAACCTCCCCATCGCACCCCCCCTCAGATTTAGTTATAAGTTGGCACAGTGGATAGGCCTTGAAAAACTGAACACACATCAATCGAGAAAACAGGAAGAAGTTGTGTGGAACTATGAAAAAATAAACAAAATATACAAACTGAGTAGTCCATGTGCAAGATAGGCAACATCAAGGGAGTGGAGGGTCAGGGGCGCCTTGGCCCGGTGGTTAGCGTGAGCAACTACAGAATGAGAGGTCCTTGATTCGAGACTTTTGAAAACTGTAATTTTTTATTTTCAGTCTGTGACAAACTCTTACGTTTTCATCGCGTTTTGGGAGTGATTACCACATCCACAAGAAAACCTAAATCGGGCAAGGTAGAAGAATATTTTTACCCATTGGCTAAGTGTACAAGTTAGGTGGGTCGACAACATATTCCTGTCATGTGACGCACATGCTGTCACCAGTGTCGTATAGAATATATCAGACGTGTTTTCCTGTGGAGGAATCGGTTGACTTATGACCTAGCCATCAAATGTTTCCGGTTCCCATTGGAGAGGCACGTCCTTTCGTCTACTAATCGCACGGTTTTGCGGTGCGGTCGTAAAACACGGACACTAACCTTATTACAATGAACAGAGACGTCAATCAAAGAACGGACAGATCATAACTTTGCGAAAATAAAGAAATTAAAATTTTCACACCAGGGAGGACTTCACAGTTGCTCACGCTAACCACAGGACCACCGCGCTGCCGATCTTACACTATCCTTGATATGTTTCACATGGACTACTCAGTGTGTATATTTTGCTTATTTTTTCATACTTCCACACAACTTCTTCCTGTTTTCTCGACTAATCTGTGTTCAGTTTTTCAAGGCCTATCCACTGTGCCAACTTATAACTAAATCTGAGGGGGGTGCGATGGGGAGGTCCCCTTGTTAGAACATAAACACACATTCCTAAGGCTACACAATTCTGCATGTTATCTAGCCCAGTCTCTATGGTGACAAACATCAAGATGTTAAACTACTACCTTTTACACCAAAGAAAAAACGTAGATTCTTTGTGATACATGCACCGTATAGGTTTCTGGGGGTATATAGCGCCCACTGTTAACGTCATATTAGGGTTCGGAAATTACGCTATACTCGTATTAGTCCTATAAAATTAGCGTCACCTACGGAGAAAGAGTGAAAGAGCGGCAACTTACGAGAAAACAGAGAGATGCAAAGCAGCGGTGTTTGACATGTGAAATTTCGAGTCATGCTGCAAGAATTCTGTGAACAGAACACATTCTTGTCCACACACACAACTCTAATGCAGATGTTGATATAGGGAATGCAGTACTTCACAAACCCCTGTCACTGACTTAGAATGACCGCAGTTATGAAATAGAAGACTTGATTTATGTCCAAGTTGTGGCATGGGAAAGGAGTACTTCACATGCAACTTTGTTGATCTATAGAAGGGTGTCCAAATAGGTATTCCATAGGTTTGATGAATATGATTTAGCACACATGCTTGGAAGCCCTCTGCTGACTGTGGTATGGAGAGGTTTGCTATTAATCATTGCAGGTAGATAGCACTCTAAGTCACACCAAGAATATGCAGTTGTATATAAGTCGAACACATGTTGTATTGCGCAAGTGATACAGCCCGAGAGAACAACGAGAAAAAATGATTAAAATTGCAATAAATGACCTGCCACATCTCCCTCCCTCTAGAACGCATCATCAGTCTACCTCGTTACAACCCATTTCATCCAATTACTCCATCTACTTTCTATTATCCTTTAACACATATCCATGTCAATTTAGAGGCAGATGGTTCTTTTCTCTAGAAAATCCTCCAAGACAGCGGTCAACTTGCATGTGTTTCTATTACGTCAGTATACATACTGCAGGTTGTTCTAAAAAGCCATTCAGCAACTGTTCTGTAAGGTATTTGTTAGCTGACACAGCTTGGTTGTGATCGGTAGAGAGTACGTAAATTGACGTAAAAGGCGTACAGATTGAGAGAATATACGACAAAAAGCGGGAAAATTGGGGAAGAATAAGAAAATGCTTACATGCCTGCTTGATACAGGAAAATTCTTGTGCATGGGACCGAATGTGTGACAACAATAGGAATACAAGAAGAAGTCGACATGCCACCCAAGTCGCCTGAGATCATTCCCATGGAACATTTATGGCTTTAGAGGCAGCATTGTTCAATGTTTCTGCGGGGAACTTCCAGATCTGCTGCGCTACGCAAGGCAAAAGCAGATCCGATATGATATTAGGAGGCATCAGATGACTTTTGTCACCTAATTGTATGTAGAGTGAGCCCTGGCATTCCTCTTTTTAGGTATTCTAGTTCCCCTACCACGTTCAGATTTGTGACATTTCGAACACCGATTCATAGAAAAATACCGGTTGGTTTGTTATTCAATCTTTTTCTCATGTTCGCCTCCCCCTTGGCAATGTCCCCCCCGATCCTGCGGACAGAATGAGGTTGACTTATTATGCTGGTAGTCTTCGGCCATTATTGCTGATGATTTTTATTCAAAATTTAAGCAGTGGTGAGGTTCGAACCGTGACACAGGACCTGTGCAATAGTACCACAACAATTCATTCAGGTGTTAGAATCAGTGTTAGAACTGTGCTATAAATGAGAATCGCTGTAACCGATGGCTTCAATTCGCGTAATCCATAATGGCAGAAACCCGGCTTTTTGCACTTCGTCACGTGGTTTAGGTGTTGGTTTCAAACCATAACAAGGCATTTATGTTGGGCATTCGTCGTTGGTCGTTGTTTCTATTCTCGTTTTGAAATGAGTGAAGAGACTAATCCTGGTGAATGATGGGGTTTCGACTACAGCTTCTGGTTTCACAGGAGCACAGAACACGCACGTAGATTGTCAGCTCCTAGGAACGGAGGTTGTAGCTGTAACAACCGGTTTTCGGTTGTATCGCTTTTTTCCATGCCAGTTTAATCTGACTGTGAAACCCTCTCAAATTAACCAGTTTCTGAAATAACATATTTTTCGTTCTTTTATTCCTATTATTTCCTGTGACCTGCCAGGTTAGTCGAGAGCGCTAATGCACTGCACTCTGGTCTCGAATAGGCGCACCGGCACCGACGAGGGCCGGTGTGCTGGCCAGCCTGGATGTGGTTTTTAGGCGGATTTCCTCATCCCGCTGGGTGAATACTGGGCCGGTCCCCACGTCCCGCCTCAGTTACACAAGTCGCAGACATCTGAACACGTTCGCACTATTCCATGGATCACATATGGCACAGACAGCTGGGGTACACTAATTCTGTCCTGGGGGGTATGTGGTGGCGGCAGGAAGGGCATCCGGCCACCCTCTAACAAAGCTAAATCAATGGTAACAAGGCCTACCCTGCGTAGAAGTGCGACAAAGGCACCAGGAAATGATGATGATGATTCCTATTACTTTCTGTACATTAATAAAAGTAGAAATCGAGCACAGATTGAAAAATTTTGTCCCTCTCAGTTTCAGGATACGTAGAATCAAATTATTGGACCAAATAGGCACACAAAAAAAACTCAGTCTACCCACCATTAACCACTCTTCTCAAACTTCTCGAAAAGTACTAAGTGGTTGACTGGTACAGAATATCACAAGTATTCTCCTATCGACTCATTTTTTGAAACGCTCCTAAAAAATTATTTTGTAATCGGTGACCGTACCACTATTTGGGCACTATGAATAATCAGTGCAAAGGGTGAAATCTGGTTTTGAAAAACTCGGTTTTTTTGTGTTAATTTGTCCGTTTTTAAGGGCTACAAGCAGATGAAGGCATGTTATGTAACTACAGGGAGCAGATCAACTACTTTCTATTTTCATTGTCTACTATGAATGAATCGTTGCTAAGTTTTTAATTTGTTACTGTTGCCATAATTTCAGTCTTCTTTCATCATTTCAAAGAAATCGCAGACAAATCTTCAATATTTTAAAGCGAATGTTACATTGTAATTCATTGCAAATTTAAGCACTACTGCTATTGGTAATTGATATTTCGGTTTTCTTACTTGGTTATTAGTAAAAAATTAAAAACACCTGTAAGAACCCCAACCAGACAAATACCGAAAAATACCGGTTATTCAGAACTAAACTACCGGTATCGGCTTTAACCGCTCGATTTTTCCTATCACTGCCAGCTGTTCGAGTGTCTTGTTCCCCCGATCCTCTCCTCACCCATCGGTCGGTCGAAGTCCTCGTTTGTTTACTCTCGCGGCTGACTGCGACGCACTCCACAAACATTGTATTCGGACTGTATGTGATGTAAACACGACCGGTGTGTTTACATCACATACGAATATCGGTGTTGTCGTGGCCTTTAGTCCGAAGACTGGTTTGATGCAGCTCTCCACGCTAATCCGTGTTGTGCTAGCCTTTTCATCTCCGAACAACTACGGCAATTTACATTCATTTCAATCTGCTTACTGTATTCATTCCTTGGTCTCCCTCTTCACTATTTACCCCCCCCCCCCCTCCCCTCCTCATCAAATTTCCCACCATTATCAAACTGACGATTACAATATGTCCTGTCGACTGATCCCTTCTTTTAGTGAAGTTATGCCATAAATTTATTTTTTCCATAATTCGATTCAATACCTCCTCGATCTACCCATCTACACTATGTGATCAAAAGTATCCGGACACCTGGCTGAAAATGACTTACAAGTTCGTGGCGCCCTCCATCGGTAATGCTGGAATTCAGTATTATGTTGGCACACCCTTAGCTTTGATGACAGCTTCCACTCTCGCAGGCATACGTTCAACCAGGTGCCGGAAGGTTTCTTGGAGAATGGCAGCCCATTCTTCACGGATTGCTGCACTGAGGAGAAGTATCGATGTCAGTCGGTAAGGCCTGGCACGAAGTCGGCGTTCCAAAACATCCCAAAGCTGTGCTATAAGATTCGGGTCAGGACTCTGTGCAGACCAGTCCATTACAGGGATGTTATTGTCGTGTAACCACTCCGCCACAGGCCGCGCATTGTGAACAGCGTGTTGAAAGATGCAATCGCCATCCCCGAATTGCTCTTCAACAGTGGGAAGCAAGAAGGTGCTTAAAACACCACTGTAGACCTGTGCTGTGATAGTGCCACGCAAAACAACAAGGCGTGCAAGCACCCTCCGTGAAAAACACGACCACACCATATCACCACCGCCTCCGACTTTTGTTATTGGCACTACACACACTGGCAGATGACGTTCACCGGGCATTCGCCATACCCACACACTGTGATCGGATCGCCACATTGTGTACCGTGATTATTCACTCCACACAATGTTTTTCCACTGTTCAATCGTCCAATGCTTGCGCTCCTTACACCAAGCGAGGCGTCGTTTGACATTTACCGGCGTGATTTGTGGCTTTGAGCAGGCGCTCGACTATGAAATCCAAGTTTTCTTACCTCCCGCCTAACTGCCATAATACTTGCAGTGGATCCTGATGCAGTTTGGAATTTCTGTGTGATGGTCTGGATTGATCTCTGCTATCACACCTTACGACCCTCTTCAACTCTCGGCGGTCTCTGCCAGTCAGCAGACGAGGTTGGCCTGTACGCTTTTGTGATGTACGTGTCCCTTCACGTTTCCACTTCACTATCACATCGGAAATAGTGGACCTAGGGATGTTTAGGAGTGTGGAAATCTCGCGTACAGACGTATGACACAAGTGACACCCAATTACCTGACCACGTTCTAAGTCCGTGAGCTCCGCGGAGCGCCCCATTCTGCTCTCTCACGATGTCTAATTCAGGAATATTTACTTCGTCTCCTTCACCAAAGAAGTAAATATTCCTGTATTCCAATCAAGAACAACTGTCAAGATGAGAAACATAGAAGTAGATATACTCGGTGTAACAAAGCAGCTTAAATCACTTAATAAAGGCAAGACCTCCGGTCCAGATTGTATACCAGTCAGGTTCCTCTCAGAGTATGATGATAAAATAGCTCCATATTTAGCAATTATATACAACCACTCGCTCACGGAAAGATACGTACCTAAAGACTGGAAAACTGATTAAGTCACACCAGTACCCAAAAAGGGAAGTAGGAGTAATCCGCTGAATTACAGGCATATATCACTAACGTCGATTTGCAGTAGGGTTTTAGAACATATACTGTATTCGAACATTATGAAGTACCTCGAAGAAAACCATTTATTGACAAATAGTCAGCACGGATTCAGAAAATATCGTTCTTGTAAACACAACTAGCTCTTTATACTCATGAAGTAATAAGTACTATCGACAGGGTATGTCAAATTGATTACATATTTTTAGATTTCCAGAAGGCTTTCGACACTGTTCCTCACAAGCGTCATCTAATCAAACTGCGTGCTTACGGAGTATCGCCGCAGTTGTGCGACTGGATTCGTGATTTCCTGACGGAAAGTCATCGAGTAAAACAGAAGTAATATCCGGCGTTCCCCAAGGAAGTGTTATAGACCTTCTGTTGTTCCTGATCTACATTAACGAGGTAGGAGACAATCTGAGTAGGCGTCTTAGATTGTTTGCAGATGATACCGTCATTTACCTTCTTGTAAAGTCATCAGATAATCAAAACGACTTGCAAAATGATTTAGATAAGATATGTGTATGGTGCGAAAAGTGGCAATTGACCCTGAATAAAGAAAAGTGCGAAGTTATTCACATGAATACTAAAAGAAATCAGCTAAATTTCGATTACGCGATAAGTCACACAAATCTGAGGGCTATAAATTCAACTAAATTCTTAGGGATTACATTTACAAATAACCTAAATTGGTAGGATCACATAGATAATATTGTGGGTAGAGTAAACCAAAGACTGCGATTCATTGGCAGAACACTTAGAAGGTGCAACAGGTCTACCATACCAACTGCTTACACTACGCTTGTCCGCCCTATTCTGGAGTACTGCTGTGCGGTGTGGGATCCGCATCAGGTGGGACTGACAGAAGACATCGAAAAAGTACAAAGAAGAGCAGCTCGTTTTGTATTATCGCGAAATAGCGGAGATAGTGTCACAGACATGATATGTGAATTGGAGTGGCTATCATTAAAACAAAAGCGTTTTTCGTTGCGACGGGATCTTCTCATGAAATTTCAATTTTCTCCTCCGGTTGCGAAAACATTTTGTTGGCACCCACCTACATACGGAGAAATGATCATCACGATAAAATAAGAGAAACCAGGGCTCGCACGGAAAAATTTTAAGTGCTCGTTTTTCCGGCGTGCCGTAAGAGAGTGGAACGGTAGAGAAACAGCATGAAGGTGGTTCATTGAACACTCTGCCAGGCACTTTATTGTGAATAGCAGAGTAATCACGTAGATGTAGATGTAGATATCCTAACAAGTAAACTTTTATTTGATGTTAACAAATTCTTCTTTTTGAAAATTTTTTTCGTGCCATTCCCAGTTTGCATTTTCCAACGTCTCTACTTCGGTCATCGTCAGTTATTTTGCTGCCATAATAGCAAAATTCATCTACTACTTGTAACGTCTCTAATCTAATTCCTTTAGCATCACCTAATTCGACTACTTTCCCTTCCCCTTAATGTTCATCGTATAATGTCTTGTCAAGACACTATCCACTCGATTCACTTGCTCTTCCATGTCCTTTTTTGTCTGTGACGGAATTACAATGTCAACAGCTAGCATCAAAGCTTTTGTTTCTTTTCCCTGAACTTTAGTTTCCTCTCCAAATTCGTGCGTGCTTTCCTTTACTGCTTGCTCAATGGTCAAAAATGGTTCAAATGGCTCTGAGCACTATGGCACTTAACATCTTAGGTCATCAGTCCCCTAAAACTTAGAACTACTTAAACCTAACTAACCTAAGGACATCACATACACCTATGCCCGAGGCAGGATTGGAACCTGCGACCGTAGCAGTCCCGCGGTTCCGGACTGCAGCGCCTAGAACCGCACGCTGCTCAATGTACACATTGAATAACATCGGGGATAGACTACAACCATGTCTCACTTCCTTCTCAACTAATGCTTCCCCTTCACGTTCCTCAACTCTTATAAGAGAGATGTTTTTGACACGCTCGCTTCTGCTGGCAAGTGGAGTCGAACAGACTTGTCACTCTCTGCGATCATGGGAGTCGACAACTTTGAAAACTTGTTATAGTAGTATGTCGCCTTAAAGCAATGGTGCATTGAAGATTTATCGCGTACCTCACTTTTAGTACGATTTCTTATACTTAAATGTCAGTTAGTGACGCTTCTGTGGTAAAAATGTTCAGGAGATGAATGAGAGCTGCACGACACGAAGCTGTTACAAACGCCGCTGTTATAAACACGTGCGGTCCTACACATAGACGACATACGATGCAAAGGGCAAGCCGTCTTAGAAAATGGTAAAAGAATTAAAGCACAGCTTTATGACTCTCCTTGTTAACATTTGTGCTTCAACCGGAACAATTGACAAACGGGAAGAAATCGTCGAATTATTTACAGGCGGTGACTGTAATTGCGTGTTGCGACCTGAAAACCAAACTAAACATTACAACTTCTGTGATGAGTTGCAAATATTTGTAGACAGTATGGGCTTTAACAGACACTTGGCTTAAACTAAGACTGAATGTTTTAATGTACGCGTATGACAACAGCAGATCTACAACCCGTATAGACAGCATATATGCCACCAAAGCATTTTTGAGTATGTTAAAGACTGTGCAATGTGGCCTGTCAATTTTAGTGGGCATTGCAGTTATCACATAACAGTAACATTCGACTAACAAGAAACGTTTCCGGGAAGATGGGTTTGGCAATCTGTAAAGCAATCCGCCACACCAGGATGCCCCTTGTCGATCACACTGTTTGCCATTGCGGTCTTTTCACTTTTGCTGAAAATGCACACGTCGATAACGGACTACAAACCTTCAACACCAAATCTGTTTGTCACGCATATGCGGATTAGTCTTATAGCGAGCACTAACGAAAAACTGCACACATCTGGTGCTAGGCTTAAGGAAAACAAGTCTAAGATACTGTTGTGAGAAGGGAGAATACAGCTTGCGGGAATGACGTGTTTGGAAAGAAACCAGCAAAATGAGACACCTAGGGAAGACGTCGCGCCAAACTCAAATTAAATTTACGAATAAAATGAGAAGGGAAACTCAGAGCATTTGTGCAGTAATTAAAGGGCAGAGTATAAGGAAGTTCAGCAGACTGCAGAGAGCACATTTTGTGATTTTTATTTTAATCATCAGTTTTCTGACTGTTTTGATACGGCCCGCAATGAATTCCTCCCCTGTACCAATCCTTTCTCTCAGACCAGCACTTGCCACATCTGTCCTCAATTATTTGCTGGATGTATCCCAATCTCTATCCTCTACAGTTTTTACCCTCTACAGCTCCCTCTAGTACCATAGAAATAATTCCGTGATGTCTTAACGGATGTCCTACCATCCTGTACCTTCTTGTCAGTGTTTCATATATTATTTTCCTCGTCGTTTCTGCGGATAACCTCCTCATTCCTTACCTTATCAGTCCAGAAATGATTATCAGAACGGCTGTCTCGTCATACAGAGAAGTCAAAACGACCTTTGGTGAAATTAAAAGCAAGGGTGATAACGACACTAGTGCACTGGGAATTCCATTGTTAAACGCAGAGGAGAGAGTGGATAGGGGGAAAGAGTGCATTGAAGTCCTCTACTAAAGGTCAAATCCCGGTAAGACAGAAGAGACAGGTAACATTCTACTGGAATTTCTAAAATCATTGGGGAAAGTGGTAACAAAATGACTATTCACATTGGTGTGTAGAATGTATGAGACTGGCGGTATATCATCTGACTTTCGGGAAAACATCATCAATACAATTGCGAAGGTAACAAGAGCAGACAAATGCGATAATTATCGCACAATCAGCTTAACAGTCCGCGCATCCAAGTTGCTGACAAGAATAATATACAGAAGAATGGAAAAAAATTGCGGATCTCTTAAATAACGATCAGTTTGGCATTAGGAACGGCATAGGCATAGGCACGTCCAACGTTGTGGTTAATGGAAGCAACACTACAGGAAGAGCAAGACACGATTTGTTGACCTGAAGAAAGCCTTTGACGCTGTAAAATGGTGCAAAATGTTCGAAATTCTGAGAAAAATAGGGGTAAGCTGTAGAGAAAGGCGGGTAACATACAAAATAAAATAATAGAAGCAAAAGGGAACAATAACTATGGAAGACCAAGAACGAAGTGCTCGGATTAAAAAGGGTATTTAAGACAGGGATGCAGTCTTTCGCCCCTACTGTTCAATCTATACATCGCAGAAGCAATGACGGAAATAAAAGACAGGTTCAAGAGTGAGATTAAAATTGCTGTCCTGAGTGAAAGTGTAGAAGTAGTACAGGAACTGTTGAATAGAATAAACAGTCTAATGACTGCAGAAAATTTAGTGAGAGCAAGTAGAAGAAATTCGAAGGTCATGTGAAGTAGCAGAAATGAAAACAGTGAGAAACGAAACATCTGAACGGGGGGGGTTCACGACGTAGATAAGTTAAGGAATTCTGCTATCTAGGCAGCAAAATAACCCATGACCGATGGAGCAAGGAGGAGGTAAAAAGCAGACTAGCACAGGGAAATACGGATTTTGTGGTCAAGAGAAGTTTACTAGTAACAAACATAGGCCTTAATTTGAGGAACAAATTTTGAGAATGTACGTTTGGAGCAAAGTATTGGATGGCAGTGAAATATGGACTGTGAGTAAATCGGAATAGGATCGAAGCATTTGAGATGTGGTGCTACAGAATAATGTTGAAATTTTTGTAAATAACTTTGTTAAATGTAAACTTTATGCTGCTGCTGTTTACCCATTTCACCAACAATCGCAAAAAGAATGTTAGTGCCTGTTTGTTGGTTTTTACGGTGGAGGAATATTATTAAACTTTCCTTTTAGAGGTCAATTTAGCTCGACTTCGAGGAGGCTTAGTAATACTAATGAAATATAACAACAATGTACGGCTGCATTTTTAAATCGTAACTTAAAACTAATAAGGAACAATGTGGGTACTTCAACAAACAGCGTATTTGCAGCTCTGGAACCAGCAGTTTGAGCAGTACCTACTAATGTCAGCACATAAATAAAGACCTAAGAGTGTGTAAGCAGATGTTGTGTTGAACTTAGCTACATTCACGATGATGTCCCAACTTTTACCTGCAGCGAAATATACCGACTACTAATTCTAAGACAGTGAAGTAACGCGATTTAGCTCAAATATGACACCGTGAAATGGAAACCAGTGTGTAAAAATATTTATAACAGTGTCTTTAAATCCCGCCTATGTTCAGTCTGATATGATGTGGTAAATGAAACAAAACGAATAAGGTTGCTACACCTGCAAATAAATAAATCTAGCTGGGACCTCGTCAGGACACTCTGAGATTTGGGTGGAGAAATGAAATAAAATATTTATTTAATATACTTTTTATTTAGAGCACAATTACATGTATCTTGTTGCGATGGAATTAGCTGGTACACCGCATTTTTCGGAAGATTTCACCTTTTTCGGCAAGTCTTTTTCCCCTTTTACGTGTTTATAAAACTCCATGCAAGTCAACTTGTAGTTACATTGCACTGTAAGACTGACTGCACAGTTCCTACCAGCAATCGATTTCTTTCGATCTACACACTGGGCCGCCATCAGCAAAAATACTCTTTACACACTAGCGTTGTGTGCGAGAAAAGAAGCAAATATTCGCATAACTTTAGCCGCTGGCATTTGGGTTCAGGAGTTTCGGTTTTCGTATTTCCGGTTCATGCTTGGTTTCTAAAAGGCTCTTCAGACACATTTATTATGCAAAACAATTGTCACCTGAAATCTACACAACATTTTTAGTCAGGTATATAATGGTGTTTTCAATCATCACTCACTTTGAGGTTTCAAATAGCGACATCCAACCAAAAATTTGATATATATTGCAAGAAACAGCCCATTTCTCTAAGTAATCAAATGCTATGGTGTAGATAGCAAGTGTCTCTTTCTCAAATTTCGAAATCAAATTAATTATTTCTTGGTTAGGGTTCTCATTTTTTAATTTCCTCAAACTCACTTTGGTTTGCATGGCAATAAAATTGGCTGTCTTCCTATCATTCAGACGCTTTTGAGTGTCGATTAATATATTTTTTACTACACTACTGGCCATTAAAATTGCTACACCACGAAGATGACGTGCTACAGACGCGAAATTTCACCGACATGAAGAAGATGCTGTGATATGCAAATGATTAGTTTTTCAGAGCATTCACACAAGGTTGGCGCCGGTGACGACACCTACAACGTGCTGACATGAGGAAAGTTTCCAACCGATTTCTCATACACAAACAGCAGTTGACCGGCGTTGCCTGGTGAAACGTTGTTGTGATGCCTCGTGTAAGGAGGAGAAATGCGTACCGTCACCTTTCCGACTTTGATAAAATCGGTGGGTTCAGGAGGGTAATATAGAACGCTATGCTGGATGCCAACGGCCTCGTATCACTAGCAGTCGAGATGACAGGCATCTTATCCGCATGGCTGTAACGGATCGCGCAGCCACGTCTTGATCCCCGAGTCAACAGATGGGAACGTTTGCAAGACAACAACCATCTGCACGAACAGTTCGACGACGTTTGCAGCAGCATGGACTATCAGCTCGGAGATCATGGCTGCGGTTACCCTTGACGCTGCACCACAGACAGGAGCGCCTGCGTTGGTGTACTCAACGACGAACCTGGGTGCACGAATGGCAAAACGTCATTTTTTCGGATGAATCCAGGTTCTGCTTACAGCATCATGATGGTCGCATCCGTGTTTGGCGACATCGCGGTGAACGCACATTGGAAGCGTGTATTCGTCATCGCCATACTGGTGTATCACCCTGCGTGATGGTATGGGGTGCCATTGGTTACACGTCTCGGTCACCTCTTGTTCGCACTGACGGCACTTTGAACAGTGGACGTTACATTTCAGATGTGTTACGACCTGTGGCTCTACCCTTCTTTCGATTCCTGCGAAACCCTACATTTCAGCATGATAATGCACGACCGCGTGTTGCGGGTCCTGTACTGGCCTTTATGGATACAGAAAATGTTCGACTGCTGCCCTGGCCAGCGCATTCTCCAGATCTCTCACCAACTGAAAACGTCTGGTCAAAGGTGGCCTCGCAACTGGCTCGTCTTAATACGCCAGTCATTACTCTTGATGAACTATGGTATCGTGTTGAAGCTGCATGGGCAGCTGTACCTGGACACGCCATCCAAACTCTGTTTGACTCAATGCCCAGGCGTACAAGGCCGTTATTACGGCCAGAGGTGGTTGTTCTGGGTACTGATTTCTCAGGATCTGTGCACCGAAATTGCGTGAAAATATAATCACATGTCAGTTCTAGTATAATATATTTGTCCAATGAATACCCGTTTATCATCTGCATTTCTTTTTGGTGTAGCAGTTTTAATGGCCAGTAGTGTAGATTTTCATATTTTCATCTCCCTTTACATTCTGAATTACACGTTCAATGTCCTCATATATTTTCCGTACCTTCTTTTTTTCTGCTTGCACGTCGAGATATACACTCCTGGAAATTGAAATAAGAACACCGTGAATTCATTGTCCCAGGAAGGGGAAACTTTATTGACACATTCCTGGGGTCAGATACATCACATGATCACACTGACAGAACAACAGGCACATAGACACAGGCAACAGAGCATGCACAATGTCGGCACTAGTACAGTGTATATCCACCTTTCGCAGCAATGCAGGCTGCTATTCTCCCATGGAGACGATCGTAGAGATGCTGGATGTAGTCCTGTGGAACGGCTTGCCATGCCATTTCCACCTGGCGCCTCAGTTGGACCAGCGTTCGTGCTGGACGTGCAGACCGCGTGAGACGACGCTTCATCCAGTCCCAAACATGCTCAATGGGGGACAGATCCGGAGATCTTGCTGGCCAGGGTAGTTGACTTACACCTTCTAGAGCACGTTGGGTGGCACGGGATACATGCGGACGTGCATTGTCCTGTTGGAACAGCAAGTTCCCTTGCCGGTCTAGGAATGGTAGAACGATGGGTTCGATGACGGTTTTGATGTACCGTGCACTATTCAGTGTCCCCTCGACGATCACCAGTGGTGTACGGCCAGTGTAGGAGATCGCTCCTCACACCATGATGCCGGGTGTTGGCCCTGTGTGCCTCGGTCGTATGCAGTCCTGATTGTGGCGCTCACCTGCACGGCGCCAAACACGCATACGACCATCATTGGCACCAAGGCAGAAGCGACTCTCATCGCTGAAGACGACACGTCTCCATTCGTCCCTCCATTCACGCCTGTCGCGACACCACTGGAGGCGGGCTGCACGATGTTGGGGCGTGAGCGGAAGACGGCCTAACGGTGTGCGGGACCGTAGCCCAGCTTCATGGAGACGGTTGCGAATGGTCCTCGCCGATACCCCAGGAGCAACAGTGTCCCTAATTTGCTGGGAAGTGGCGGTGCGGTCCCCTACGGCACTGCGTAGGATCCTACGGTCTTGGCGTGCATCCGTGCGTCGCTGCGGTCCGGTCCCAGGTCGACGGGCACGTGCACCTTCCGCCGACTACTGACGACAACATCGATGTACTGTGGAGACCTCACGCCCCACGTGTTGAGCAATTCGGCGGTACGTCCACCCGGCCTCCCGCATGCCCACTATACGCCCTCGCTCAAAGTCCGTCAACTGCACATACGGTTCACGTCCACGCTGTCGCGGCATGCTACCGGTGTTAAAGACTGCGATGGAGCTCCGTATGCCACGGCAAACTGGCTGACATTGACGGCGGCGGTGCACAAATGCTGCGCAGCTAGCGCCATTCGACGGCCAACACCGCGGTTCCTGGTGTGTCCGCTGTGCCGTGCGTGTGATCATTGCTTGTACAGCCCTCTCGCAGTGTCCGGAGCAAGTATGGTGGGTCTGACACACCGGTATCAATGTGTTCTTTTTTCCATTTCCAGGAGTGTATAACTGAACTATAGTTGTCGATGTGGGTTTGCTGTCGATTCTGATGAGAACAACACTATCACTGAACTTTTCTCAATAACTCGTGAACGATTCTTTTATTTCCATCATTGCCTCTGAGACCTGAAGATTGAACAGTAGGGGCGAAAGACTACATCCCTGTTTTACACACTTCTTAATCCGAGCTCTTCGTTCTAGGTCTTTTACTCTTATTATTCCCCTTTAGCTCTTGTACATGTTGTGTATTACGCGTCTCTTTCTATAGCTTACTCCTATTTTCCTCAGAATTTCGAACATCTTGCACCATTCGACGTTGTCGAGCGCTTTCTCCAGATCGACAAATCCTATGCTTGATTTGTCTGTAGTGTGGTTACAATTATCAACCGCAACATCAGAACTGCCTCTCTGGTACCTTTATCTTTCCTAAAGCCAAACTGATAGCCATCTAATAGATGTTCTGTACATGATTCTTCGCAGCAACATGAATGCTCGAGTTATTAAGTTGATTGTGAGATAATTGCCGCACTTGTCATCTCTTGCAGTCTTCGGAGTGGTGTGGATGATATTTTTACGAAAGTCAGATGGTATATTGCCAAACCCATACGTTGTACACACCAACGTGAATAGTTTTTTTTTTTTTTCACTGACCCCAATGACTTTTTGAAATTCTGATGGAATGTTTCTGTCCCTACTGCGTTACTTAAGTCCTCCAAAGCTCTTTTAAATTCTGATTCTAATACAGGATCCCGTCTCTCTTCAAAATCTACTGCTGTTTATTGTTCTATCACGTCATGCAACAAGTGTACCCCTGAGAGAGACCTTCAGTGTACTCTTTCCACCTATCTGCTCTCTCCTCTGCATTTAACTGTGGAATTCCCACTGTACTCTTAGTGTTACCACCCTTCCTTAATTTCCCCGAAGGCTGCTTTGACTTTTCTATATGCTCAGTCAGTCTCACCGACAATCATTTCTTTTTCGACTTCTTCACACTTTTTATGCAGCCATTTCGTCTGTTTATTGCATTCCTCGGCGACCTGAATTTGTGTATTCCTGAAATGCCCTGAACATTTCTGTATTGCCTTCTTTCATCCATCAACTGAAGAATTTCTTTGACAAGGCTTTTAGCAGAACGAGGTGACTTCTTATGCCGTAAGTCCTCGGCCGCCTTGCTGATGTTATTTTTTTTCAAAACTTAAGCAGTGGTGGGGTTCGAAGATGTTACCCCTAGACCAAGGAGCCTACGCTTACTAAAAGTCAGTGGCGTAGGCCACCAAAATTCGTACACACAACACATCCATGCCTAATATCCACCTCATGGTGGAGTGTAATACTCCGACATGCGTAGTAGAAAGTGTAATAAATGTCAGTGGTTACAACAATTCGTAATTTCGATTTATGTTCATAACAGTCAAGCCTAACTATATATATTTCGATTTAAAGCTAATCGTGTTTGTTAATAAAGCTTCCAGTCGGGAGCAATCCGATGCGTTATGGTCTATTGATATTTGACTTAAGAGCGGTGAATTCAAGAGAATTATCTCTCTTTCTCTCTCTGTATATATATATATGTGTGTGTGTGTGTGTGTGTGTGTGTGTGTGTGTGTGTAATTGGTCACTCGTGCAGTAAACTCTGACGGTATCTCCACTGGTCTATCATGTAAATAACGACACCCCCAGTGCTCTTTTTCTGACGCACATGCTGAAACGGGTCCACGGCCGACAGCTTACTATGGGTCACCACCTTCACAAATCGATATATTAATGTGTTCCTTATCCTCTGCTTGTGTAATCGCATCCGTTTGTTTCGTCGTTCACGACCCTGTTAATGTCAAGGAGAGCTGTAATCAGCGTTCTTGGAATGCCACACAACGTGACTCAGCTGATAGATCTCCCACAGTAAGGAAGTAACTGGCAGTATGTAGAAGTATTTCGCGACAGGAAGAGTGCGCCATATTGGTGACAATGACAGCGTTGACGAATTTAAACGAAAGCTGTCATAATTGATTTCCATCCATGGGCGTTTGCAGTAATTCATCGAAGAGGAATCAAGATTCTAAAATTAGCATTTTTGGTACAACTCATTTGACGAGTTTGAGAATGTGTGAAGCCAGAAGAAATTTGAAAGGCAAGACACAATACTAATCGTGTCCCAAACGTTTCATAGTTAATCACAATATTTTCTGAAGGTTGATTATTCTTACACTTAAAAGGTAAGAATATTAAATTAGTACATGCCAAGTGTGGCTGTGCTGATTTAGCCGACAGGCCGTTACACTCCGGGCTTGGAAGCCTGAGTTCAGTCCCGGATAGGGGCGGCAGTTTTTACTCGTCTCACTTCCTCCAGGACGGCCCGAGGTTCAATCGCAAGGGTATCGCGTCTGCTCTTAATCATCGATTTCGCCCAAATTTGTGGCATATGCAGGGCTTGGCTGGAAATGAAAATGGCCGAAGTGAGAGCTTCAGATGGCCAAAGTGTTTAGAATAAAAAAGAATTGTTGCGCGGGTCGGGGCGAGAGACGAACCATTTAGGGTAGAGTAATTTCAAGGCAGCGGTTGGCGCAGTGGAAAGTGAACAGAACGGTAATACTAGGGTCGTGGGTTTGAGCCCCTATGTGCAACTTCTTTTATTTTCAATTTGTACTTTCCTTACATTGAAAATAAACCGAAAAAATGCTCGACGCATTTTATTTATTAATATCTTCGTAAAAGACATACAAAGGAATGGCAAAGAAAGATTGGGAATGTTAATGATCTACAAGAAGGAATTGTACTTAAAGCGTCCACGAGAATTCTGCTAGTAACTTTCCAAGCAGGAATTGTAAATAAAACTCACAGGACTTCCGTTAGTCTCATTTTCACCTTCGACTAGCCCACGGCAGCTGCAGGTGAACAGCAGGTTCCACTGTGTTTAAGTGTAAATCATCAAATATAAAATCATAAAACAATCTAATTTTATATACGACATTCTCGTGTAAAAATTAGAAACCCTTCCTGGAAGTTCATTTTTAGTCCCAAATTTCCTTTTCCTTTCCTTTTGATACCTTTTATAAAAATATTAATAAATGCAATATACTGGCGATTATTCCGGTTTGTTTGCAATATAAGAAGCGTAAAAAACTGAAAATGTGCAGAATAAGAGTTTTCATATGCAGACTCGAACCAGCGACTGTCGTATTACCAATCCGTACTCTTTTCCGCTGTGCCAATTGCTGCTTTGAAATTAGCCAAACATAACGGATCACATCTGGCCCGGTCCGCGCCAATAATTCCTTTCCTTTTTCTAAATTCTTGGCCATTTGGAGCTTCCACTAATCTCACTTTTACTTCAGGGCAAACCCTGCATACACCATAAATTTGGACGAAATCTGTAATGAGGAATAGGCACGGACCCCTTGCCAGCCTGCTCTCAAATGAGAACGGGGAACTTTCCCGTGAATAAAAGGCGGCCGGGCCGATGGGCCCGCCATCACCCCCGCCCCCCCACCCCCGACCCACCCCCCCACCCAATCATTCTTATACCACGACTAAGAAAGGGCTTCCCTCTACCTGGAATCACACCTATAGAAAAACGAAAGATACATTAGTGAAATATTATAACTTTCCAAAAGAGGAATGCTTGCTTTGGAAATGATACTATCAGTATTAAAATTTCAACTGAGAACTTAGCGAAAGTTGCTTCACAGTTATTTTGCTTAATAGATTCAGTGATTCTCTAAAAAGAAACCTTAGAAGTCCGGAATGTTTGGTAATATTTACCATAAAAATACCTGGTTGTGTAGTTGAGCCGGCCGGAGTGGCCGTGCGGTTCTAGGCGCTACAGTCTGGAACCGCGCGACCGCTACGGTCGCAGGTTCGAATCCTGTCTCGGGCATGGATGTTTGTGATGTCCTTAGGTTAGTTAAGTTTAAGTAGTTCTAAGTTCTAGGGGACTGATGACCAAAGCAGTTAAGTCCCATAGTGCTCAGAGCCATTTTAACCAATTTGGTGTAGTTGAAAACAAGGGAACAAGGTTTAGAAGGCAAAGACATGAAACATGCAAATATAGCCTGTTTGTTCTCGAGGTTATCGCACGAAGTTTAAAACAAGACTGGCATAGTTTTAAGAAGTAGAGAATATTCACTGGTTCTAGAAAATGACAATTCTGTGAGAATCGATTCCGCTCCGTTAAGACTGCATTCAAAGAATAATTGTACAGCGAGTCCCACAAAAATGGGTACTCTCTTTTTAAGAGTGTACCTCTAATATTTATTAAGATACGGAATAATTTCAGAATTCAGGATAATGTGAGTGTAGAAACCACTCATTTATCGAAAATGTTCAAACTGTTGACGGTTGCAGATGGCTAGTAGAAATCCTTGGGTAATACAAGGGATATTGAATTTAAACGAAGAGAAAATATAAAATTGCAATAAATGAGACAGGCGAAAGGAAATTGTTGTTGTTGTGGTCTTCAGTTTGGTTTGATGCAGCTCTCCATGCTACTCTATCCTGTGCAAGCTTCTTCATCTCCCAGTAACTACTGCAACCTACATCCTTCTGAATCTGCTTAGTGTATTCATCTCTTGGTGTCCATCTACGATTTTTACCCTCCACGCTTCCCTCCAATACTAAACTGGTGATCCCTTGATGCCTCAGAACAAGTCCTACCAACCGATCCCTTCTTCTAGTCAAGTTGTGCCACAAACTCCTCTTCTCCCCAATTCTATTCATTACCTCCTCATTAGTTATGTGATCTACCCATCTAATCTTCAGCATTCTTCTGTAGTACCACATTTCGGAAGCTTCTATTCTCTTCTTCTCTAAACTATTTATCGTCCATGTTTACATGCGTACATGGCTACACTCCATACAAATACTTTCAGAAACGACTTCCTGACACTTCAACCTATACTCAAAGTTAACAAATTTCTCATCTTCAGAAACGCTTTCCTTACCATTGCCAGTCTACATTTTATATCCTCTCTACTTCGACCATTATCAGTTATTTTGCTCCCCAAATAACAAAACTCATTCACTACTTTGTCTCATTTTCTAATCTAATTCCCTGAGCATCACCCGATTTAACTCCACTCCATCCCATTATCCTAGTTTTGCTTTTGTTGATGTTCATCTTATATCCTCCGTTCAAGACACTGTCCATTCTATTCAACTGCTCTTCCAGGTCCATTGCTGTCTCTGGCAGAATTACGATGTCATCGGCCAACCTATCACAGTCGTACAAGTTTATATAACTAGCTCCGCTGATGACGAAGAGATTGATGAAATGTATGATGAGATAAAATAAATTATTCAGATAGTGAAGGGAGACGATACATTAATAGCCATGGGTGAGAGGAATTCGATACTAGGAAAAGGAAGAGAAGGAAACATAGTAGGTGAATATGGAATGGGGGTAAGAAATGAAAGAGGAAGCCGCCTGGTAGAATTTTGCACAGAGCATAACTTAACCATAGCTAACACTTGGTTCAAGAATCATGAGAGAAGGTTGTATACATGGAGGAAGCCTGGAGATACTGGAAGGTTTCAGATAGATTATATAATGGTAAGACAGAGATTTAGTAAGCAGATAAAAATTTCCAGGAGGCAGATGTGGACTCTGTGGCCACAAGCTATTGGTTATGAACTGTAAATTAAAACTGAAGAAACTGCTTCCCTCTCATGCCCCTTGACTCTTATAACCTCCATCTGGTTTCTGTACAAATTGTAAATAGCCTTTCGCTCCCTGTATTTTACCCCTGCCACCTTCAGAATTTGAAAGGGAGTATTCCAGTCGACATTGTCAAAAGATTTCTCTAAGTCTACAAATGCTAGAAACGTAGGTTTGGCTTTCCTTAATCTAAGGTAAGTCGTAGGGTCAGTATTGCCTCGCATGTTCCAACATTTTTATGGAATCCGAACTGATCTTCCCCGAGGTCGTCTTCTACTAGTTTTTCCCGTCGTCTGTAATTAATTCGCGTTAGTATTTTGCAGCCGTGACTTATTAAACTGATAAGTGGGTAATTTTCACATCTGTCAACACCTGCTTTCTTTGGGAATGGAATTATTATATTCTTTTGAAGTCTTAGGGTATTTCGCCTATCTCACGCATCTTGCTCACCAAATGGTGGAGTTTTGCCAGGGCTGGCTCTCCCAAGGCTGTCAGTAGTTCTAATGGAATGTTGTGTACTCCCCAGGCCTTGTTTCACCTTAGTTTCAAAACTGGCTCTGAGTACTATGGGACTCAACTTGTGAGGTCATTAGTCCCCTAGAACTTAGAACTAGTTAAACCTAACTAACCCAGGTACATCACACACATCCATGCCCGAGGCAGGATTCGAACCTGCGACCGTAGCGGTCTCACGGTTCCAGATTGCGGCGCCTAGAATCGCTCGGCCACTTCGGACGGCTCACCTCAGGTCAAACTCTTCACGCAGTATCTTATCTCCCATTTCATCTACATCCTCTTCCATTTCCTTAATATTGTCCTCAAGTACATCGCCCTTGTATAGAACCTCTATATACTCCTTCCACCTTTCTGCTTTCCCTTCTTTGCTTAGAACTGGGTTTCCATGTGAACTCTTGATATTCATACAAGTGGTTCTCTTTTCTCCGAAGGTCTCTTTAATTTTCCTGTAGGCAATATCTATCTTACCCCTAGTGATATATGCCTCTACATCCTTACATTTGTCCTCTAGCCACCTCCGATTAGCCATTTTGCACTTCCTGTCGATCTCATTTTTGAGACGTTTGTATTCCTTTTTGCCTGCTTCATTTACTGCATTTTTGTATTTTCTCCTTTCATCAATTAAATTCAATATTTCTTCTGTTACCCAAGGATTTCTACTAGCCCTTGTCTTTTTACCTACTTGATCCTCTGCTGCCTTCATCATTTCATCCTTCAAAGCTACTCACTCTTCTTCTACTGAATTTCTTTCCCCCATTCTTGTCAATCGTTCCGTAATTCTCTCTCTGAAACTCTCTACAGCCTCTGGTTCTGTCAGTTTATCTAGGTCCCATCTCCTTAAATTCCCACCTTTTTGCAGTTTCTTCAGTTTTAATCTACAGTTCATAACCAATAGCTTGTGGCCAGAGTCCACATCTGCCCCCTGGAAATTAAAATCTGCTTACTAAATCTCTGTCTTACCATTATATAATCTATCTGAAACCTTCCAGTATCTCCAGGCTTCCTCCATGTATACAACCTTCTTTTATGATTCTTGAACCAAGTGTTAGCTATGATTAAGTTATGCTCTGTGCAAAATTCTACCAGGCGGCTTCCTCTTTCATTCCTTACCCCCATTCCATATTCAGCTACTACGTTTCCTTCTCTTCCTTTTCCTGGTATCGAATTCCACTCACCCATGGCTATTAAATTTTTGTCTCCCTTCACTATCTGAATAATTTATTTTATCTCATCATACATTTCATCAATCTCTTCGTCATCAGCGGAGCTAGTTATATAAACTTGTACGACTTTGATAGGCGTGGGCTTCGTGTCTGTCAATAATTCGTTAACTATGCTGTTTGTAGTAGCTTACCCGCACTCCTATTTTCTTATTCATTATTAAACCTACTCCTGCATTACCCCTATTTGATTTTGTTTTTGTAACCCTGTATTCACCCGACCAAAAGTCTTGTTCCTCGTGCCACCAAACTTCGGTAATTCCCACTATATCTAACTTTAGTCTATCCATTTCCCCTTTTAAATTTTCTAACCTACCTGCCCGGTTAAGGGATCTGACATTCCACGCTCCGATCCGTAGAACGCCAATTTTCTTTCTCCTGATAACGACGTCCTCCTGAATAGTCCCAGCCCGGAGATCCGAATGGGGGACTATTTTACCTACGGAATATTTAACCCAAGAGTACGCCATCATCATTTAGCCATACAGTAAAGCTGTATGCCCTCGGGAAAAATTACGGCTGCAGTTTCCCCCTGCTTTCAGCCGTTCGCAGTACCAGCACAACAAGGTCGTTTTGGTTAGTGTTACAAGGCCAGATCAGTCAATCATCCAGACTGCTGCCCCTGCAACTACTGAAAAGGCTGCTGCCCCTCTTCAGGAACCACACGTTTGTCTGGCCTCTCAACAGATGTCACTCGAATGTGGTTGCACCTACGGTGTCGCTGAGGCACGCAAGCCTCCCGACCAACGGCAAGATCCCATGGTTCATGGGGGGAGGCGAAAGGAAATATAAACGTCTAAAAAATGAGATCTAAGGGAAGTGCAAAGTAGCTAAGCGGACTAGAGGACAACGTAAGGATGTAGAAGCATATATCACTAGGGGTAAGATAGATATTGCCTGCAGGAAAATTAAGGAGCCCTTTGAGAAAAGAGGACTACCTGTATAAATATCAAGAAATCAGATGGAAAACCAGTCCCAAGCAACGAAAGGAAAACAGAAATGTAAAGGAGTATATAGAGGGTCTACACAAGAGAGGTGAACTTGGCGGCAGTATTATGGAAATGGAAGAGCAAAGTAGCTAAGCGGACTAGAGGACAACGTAAGGATGTAGAAGCATATATCACTAGGGGTAAGATAGATATTGCCTGCAGGAAAATTAAGGAGCCCTTTGAGAAAAGAGGACTACCTGTATAAATATCAAGAAATCAGATGGAAAACCAGTCCCAAGCAACGAAAGGAAAACAGAAATGTAAAGGAGTATATAGAGGGTCTACACAAGAGAGGTGAACTTGGCGGCAGTATTATGGAAATGGAAGAGCACGTAGAGGAAGATGAGAAGGGAGGTTTATACTGCTTGAAGAATTTGGCAAAGCACTGAAAGACTTAAGTCGAAACAAGGTTCCGCGAATAGACAACATTCCGTTAGAGCTGATGATAATCTTGGGAGAGCCCGCTATGACAAAACACTTCCATCTGGTGAGCAAGATGTATGAGACAGGTGAAATACCCGTAGACTTCAAGAAGAATATAGTAATTACAATTACAAAGAAAGCAGATGCTGACAGGTGTGAAAATTGCAGAACCCTCAGCTTAATAAGTCACAGCTGCAAAATACTAACGCGAATTCTTTACAGACGAATGGAAAAACGGTAGAAGCCGACATCGCGGAAGATCAGTTTGGGTTCTGGAGAAATGTAGGAACATGCGAAACGATATTGACCTTACGACTTCTCATAGAAGATAGGTTAAAGAAATACAAACCTACGTTTATAGTATTTGTAGACTTAGAGAAAGATTTTGACAGTGCTGACTGGAATTCCCTCTTTCAAATTCTAAAGGTGGCAAGGGTAAAATACAATGAGCGAATGGTTATTTACGATTTGTACAGAAACCAGATGGCAATTATAAGAGTCGAGGGGCAGGAACGGGAAGCAGTGGTCGAGAAGGGAGTGAGGCAGGGTTGTAGCCTATCTCCGATGTTATTCAATCTGTATATTGAACAAGCAGTAAAGGAAACGAAAGAAAAACTTAGAGTAGGAATTGAAGTCCAGGGAGAAGAAATAAAAAATTGGAGGTTTGCCGATGACATCATAATGCTGCTAGAGACAGCAAAGGACTTGGTAGATCAGTTGAATGGAAAGGAGGATGCAAGATGAATTTCAGTAAAAACAAAACGAGAATAATGGAATGTAGTCGAAATAAATCAGGTGCTGCTGAGGGACTTAGGTTACGAAATGAGACACTTAAAGTAGTAGATGGTAAGCAAAATAACTGATGATGGTCGAAGTCATATAAAATGTAGACTGGCAATGGCGAGAAAAGCGTTTCTGATGAAGAGAAATTTATTAACATCGAGTGTAGATTTGAGTGTCAGGAAGTTCTTTCTGAAAGTATTTGTATGGAGTGTAACCATGCATGGAAGTGAAATTTGGACGATAAACAGTTTAGAAGAGAAGAGAATAGAAGCGTTTGGAGATGAGGTTCTACAGAAGAATGCTGAAGATTAGATGGGTAGATCATGTAACTAATGAGGAGGTACTGAATAAAACTGGGGAAAAGAGAAATTTGTGGTACAACCTGACTAGAAGAAGTGATCGGTTGGTAAGACACTTTGAGGCATGAAGGGATCACCAATTTAGTACTGGATTGAAGCGGAGGGTAAAAATTGAAGAGGGAGATCAAGAGATAGGTTCAGTAAGTAGATTCAGAATGGTGTAGGTTGCAGTAGTTACTCGGAGATGAAGAGGTATTGCACAGGACAGAGTAGCATGGAGAGCTGCAGGAAACCTGTCTTTTCTACTGAAGACCACAACAGCAACAGGTTTTTACGTATTTTATACCCTAATAAAACTTCAGTTTTCTCGAATACTTTTTCTGTATCAAATGCTCGTAGCGACTGCTGCGGCAGCCACTCGCATTCCCGTGTCACTATAGGTATATGTTACGTCACTCGCTATGCAGGCGCACGAGGAAGGACGCAGCTGGCAGTTCACTCACACACTCACTCGCTACGCGCGTAAAGAAACATAGACGCTACACAGCTTTGTCAGAACTTGCTGCACTAATGGGCTCATCAAGCGTTCAAATACATTTAAAATTAGAATTTCTTTCTAGTTATCGATTTTCTATGTTTTCTACACTACTGGTCATTAAAATTGCTACACCACTAAGATAACGTGCTGCAGACGCGAAATTTAACCGACAGGAAGAAGATGCTGTGATATGCAAATGATTAGCTTTTCAGAGCATTCGCACAAGGCTGGCGCCGGTGGCGACACCTACAACGTGCTGAGATGAGGAAAGTTTCCAACCGATATCTCATACACAAACAGCAGTTGACCGGCGTTGCCTAGTGAAACGTTGTTGTGATGCCTCGTGTAAGGAGGAGAAATGCGTACCATCACGTTTCCGACTTTGATAAAGGTTAGATTGTAGCCTATCGTGATCGTGGTTTATCGTATCGCGACATTGCTGCTCGCGTTGGTCGAGATCCAATGACTGTTAGCAGAATATGGAATCGATGGGTTCAGGAGGGTAACATGGAACGCCGTGCTGGATCCCAGCGGCCTCGTATCACTATCAGTCGAGATGACAGGCATCTCATCCGCATGTCTGTAACGGATCGTGCAGCCACGTCTCGATCCCTGAGTCAACAGATGGAGACGTTTGCAAGACAACAACCATCTGCACGAACAGTTCGACGACGTTTGCAGCATGCAGGAGATCATGGCTGCGGTTACCCTTGACGCTGCATCACAGACAGGAGCCCCTGAGATGGTGTACTCAACGACGAACCTGGGTGCACGAATGACGAATCGAGGTTCTGTTTACAGCATCATGATGTTCGCATCCGTGTTTGGCGACATCGCGAGGAACGCACATTGGAAGCGTGTATTCGTCATCGCCATACCGGCGTATCACCCGGCGTGATGGTACCATGACGCCGGTATGGCGATGACGAATACACGCTTCCAATGGGCGTTCACCACGATGTCGCCATACACGGATGGGACCATCATGATGCTGTAAATAGAACCTGGATTCATCCGAAAAAATGACGTTCTGTCATTCGTGCACCCAGGTTCGTCGTTGAGTACACCATCGCAGGCGCTCCAGTCTGTGAT
The DNA here is from genome assembly GCF_021461385.2 of Schistocerca piceifrons. NCBI lineage: Eukaryota > Metazoa > Arthropoda > Insecta > Orthoptera > Acrididae > Schistocerca > Schistocerca piceifrons. The sequence continues at coordinate 124,127,248 of NC_060138.1, read as the reverse complement.
GCAGCGTCAAGGGTAACCGCAGCCATGGTCTCCGAGATGATAGTCCATGCTGCTGCAAACGTCGTCGAACTGTTGACTCAGGGAGCGAAACGTGGCTGCACATTCCGTTACAGCCATGCGATAAGATGCCTGTCATCTCGACTGCTAGTGATACGAGGCCGTTGGAATCCAGCACGGCGTTCCGTATTACCCTCCTGAACCCACCGATTCCATATTCTGCTAACAGTCAGTGGATCTCGACCAACGCGAGCAGCAATGTCGTGTTACGATAAACCGCAATCGCGATAGGCTACAATCCGACCTTTATCAAAGTCGGAAACGTGATGGGACGCATTTCTCCTCCTTACACGAGGCATCACAACAGTTTCACCAACGCCGGTCAACTGCTGTTTGTGTATGAGAAATCGGTTGGAAAACTTCCCCATGTCAGCACGTTGTAGGTGGCGCCACCCTTGTATGAATGCTCTGGAAAGCTAATCATTTGCATATCACAGCATCTTCTTCCTGTCGGTTAAATTTCGTATCTGTAGCACGTCATCTTCGTGGTGTAGCAATTTTAATGGCCAGTAGTGTATAATGCACGAGGCAGCTGAGAATTTGAGCAAGCAGCTAAGGCCAGTCGTGACCGGCCGAGCGAGATGCACACGGAATATGTCATGCTTTTTTTCTCATAACGAAAGCAAAGCCACATTAATCACGCTCACTTTACTATAATTATAAAAATTAATTTCCATAGTTGTACTTGCTTTATGCGTTGCGGATAATAACTTCACATGCGTAGATTTTTGAGTGTAGGGAAAATATTTTGCCTCATCTGTTTTAAAGCAATCAGTTTTGCATGAAAAACTGATGAATAAAAATTTAAGAATACTGGAGAAACGTCCCATATTAAGCAGTGAGTACTGTGTCATTGTGTGAGACGAAGCACTTGGTATATCTGAAAACTTAATGCGTCCGTATGGAGGAAGGGTTTCACAAATAACAAAAGAATAACTATCGACAGCCTTGGGTTAGGCGGTTTATAGAATGAACATTTGGGTACTGGCAAATAAATTGACAATTTTTCATTGCCCAATGGAAGAATTTGCAATTGCCATAGTACAGGGTGTCCCACTCGAAAGAAGCCCACAAACATGTTTAGTAATTCCGCCGAAATTGCACTGCGTAATTTGTGACGTTTGACGTAGCAACACTGCACTCTGCAACAGCGTTTGACCCAACAGTGTGTTCCCATGCGTCTCTGTGACTGGAGCTCAGTGTTCACGTTCAGTGTTAAGTGGCGTGTATCCCTATGCCGTCGATGAGCGCGTGTTTCTTGTGAAATAATATTGGATTACTGGTTCCATTAACACATGTCCGCGCCGGGCGGAGTGGTCGAGCGGTTCTAGGCGCTACAGTCTGGAGCCGCGCGACCGCTACGGTCGCAGGTTCGAATCCTGCCTCGGGCATGGATGTGTGTGATGTCCTTAGGTTAGTTAGGTTTAAGTAGTCCTAAGTTCTAGGGGACTGATGACCTCAGAGGTTAAGTCCCGTAGTGCTCAGAGCCATTTGAATCAAGACATGTCGGCGAATTTTTGTTGAACGGCTTGCTAACCAGCATATACCGTCTAGATGTAGTATACAAAAATTAGTGAACAAGATGGAGAGCAATGGAACAGTGTTAGATCTTCATGGCGGGGCATGGTCGCCATAATCGAAAGAGAAAGTGACTGACGTGAAACAATGATTGTTGGCCTCTCCTGCAAAGTCTGTTCGACGTTTATCTCAGGAATGTGGAATGTCACGGAGCACATGTCACAGAACTGCGATAAAAGTAGCCCCATTCATGTTTACAGTTGTTCGGGAACTTAATGTCAATGACAAAGATAAACGCATTCCATATTGCCTTTGGTTTCAGCAATTTGTTGCTTAGGGGCCAGGAATATTGCAATACACATGCTTCAGTGTTGAGGCGTAGTTACTCCTCTCTGACTATGTAAACTCTCAAAATACGCATTTGTAGTGTAGGCTAATGAAAATCTACATACAGTAGACGAACAACCCCTCAATTCACAAATGATTGGAGTGTTCTGTGCAACATCACGGAGTGGCATCATCGGACCAATGTTTTTCGACTCTACGGTGACAAGTGCAGTTTACATCGAAATATTTCGGGAATTTGAACCAGTTGGACGATGAACAATTTACCTTCGGCTGGTACCAACAGGATGGTGCCACATGCGACACCCAACCATGGCTGAGGTCGAATCAGAGTGATTTCGAAAGGATCGTGGCCCCCAGGGTCCCCTGATTTAACACCACCTGACTTTTTCATCTGGGGTGGCCTAAATGGCGAAGGCTACAGGAACAAATCATTTAGTGATTCACCTTTATTCCCCCATGATCAAGGTATAGCATCTTCATTCCATTTCCAGATATTTGTGCAAAGCCTGTAAGTGTAATTTAAGCAAATATTTGTTTGTGGTGCCTCTTTCGAGTGGGACACCCTGTGTAAGCATAATATGTTTTACGTAAATATGTGTGAGAAAGAAGTAGCTATATATTTGAATAATTTTTTTTCATATTGCAGGGCCACATTCATAATATATTTCTTTAAGGTCAGTACCGCCATTAGACTTGTCTATTTACAGCGTTACATTTACACTTACACAATCATGACTTCGGCTTCAAAGTGCCATTATCAAGTGTTTTCTGAAAGCAGGTTAGACAATAATAGTGAAATACGTAGCAATTGATATAACCGTATAAGGATCCATATTTGTAATGCTTACTTACAAGTGTTATAAATTGCCTAAGATGGCATACACTATTAGACACATTGTCTAAGAGTTATTTGCACTTATTCCTAAGTAGTGTTCCATCACATATAACAGGATTTACATGCCTGATGGTATGTACATCATAAATATCGCTTCAAACCTCACTGGTTAATTAATGTGTGAGTAGAAAAAGTAATTGCACTGTATTGTATTAATTCTGAATTGAGGCAAAATTACACAACTTAGAGTTGGCCATGTGTTAATTTCACGTACAAAGCTGTATGTTTACCTACTAAAATGTACTTTAAACAACGTCAATAACTAGCCGAACTGCTATATTTATGGATGCAGCGAATATTATCGAGAGGTTTGTTACTGTTTATGTTTATGAACAGGCAACGTCATTGTATACTAAGATAAACAGGTACTGCAAAGATGTTACAACTACCAGAGAAAATAAATTGCTCCAAACCTTTCCTATCCTACCGGACACTGAGTCCAAAGACTAGAAAAAGGTCACCTGCTTGTAACAGGAATTTCTTTGACCAAGGCAATTTGACACTTAGCCAACTGCCATTCAGTCAAGACGGTGTACTCAGTAATGAAACAAAGCAGTAGGCTCTGCCAGAAATATCGACTCTAATAGTGTATTTTAATGCGACAGTATGCCATGTTAGGCAATTTATAACACTTGTAAGTAAGCATTACAAATATGTATTCTTATACAGTTATATCACTCGTTATGTATTCCACTGTTATTGTCTAACCTGCTTTCAGGAAACATCTGATAATGGCACTTTAAAGAAATATATATTTGAAGACACACTATACGTCCCTCCAGAACTGGAAACTCCCCTAGGCCCTGCAAGCAGTCGAGAGTCATCGCGAATTTTGTCTCGGGATGCGAACAAGGTCTGGCTGCTTCGACAAGTCCACTGGTACTGCAAACAGTCACATAATGTGTTCTCCAAGAAACACAATGCTCACAACTGGCTGCGCTGAGCCAGCTGGTTGCCGTGCAATCGGACGTGTTCTAACGGCAGCCGCTGCCGGGAAATCCCAGCTGCCCAGCGCGCGGGCTGCCACGTAAGTCATTGTTTTGTTGGTTACCGCAGCCAGGCTGTAGCGCTGGTCACGTGGCGTTGTGTTTGTGGCACAGTTTCCTACGCCACGTCATCACCACGGTAGGGCGGAAGCGGGGAGCACCGCAAATACGGGCAGTGATAGTATCGGCCGCCCGAAAAATATTGCCTTAGTACTAAACTTTATTGTCACTGAGCAGTGTTTCGTTTTTCGCCATATAAGCTCTCGTTCTTTTTTTCATTAGTACATCATATTTCTAAGTTATTTATATCCATACAGCATTGCTGTTTTGTTTCGTTATTGTTTTCCTTTTGTCATGAACAATACACAGTTCAGTGACAGCCGTTAACCACTGGGTTTACGTCTTCTGCCTCCACAATGTGTTCAGATCGCAAGAAGGGATAGGCCACTCATAGTGAGAGAAGTGAAATTGGAAGGAATATAATATAAGCATGTGATCAAGAAACAGGGCAGGAACTTTTAAATATTATACAGTGAACAAGGTAGTTTACGTGCAGCCTATTACGCTCGTGTATCTGTGCGATCTGTTACAAAAATTGGGCGAGCGGTTCTAGGCGCTACAGTCTGGAACCGCGCGACCGCTACGGTCGCAGGTTCGAATCCTGCCTCAGGCATGGATGTGTGTGATGTCCTTAGGTTAGTTGGGTTTAAGTAGTTCTACGTTCTAGGGGACTGATGACCTCAGAAGTTAAGTCCCATAGTGCTCAGAGCCATTTGAACCATTTGTTACAAAAATTCGAAAACGGGGAATTTTCACAGATGTATCCCCTCTTTGCTCCTGCTAAAAAGCGTCCAAGATCACAAGTGTATTAAGTTTCACTGCGATTACTTGGGCATGGATGTAATAAGAGACATTATACTACATGCATGTGGACATCATATTTTCACTGTAAGCTGGAAACAGCCGAGAAACCTTCACGAATGTCAATGTTCTAATTTGCATGTAGTGACGAGAAAAACAATTTCAGTGGTTGTATACATTGTATCAGAATCAATAAACTAATTAAACAACAGGTTACTCAAATGAAGAACGTGGTCGGTATTATTGCGAAAGTATGAGTATACTGAAAGAGTGTGCGGTTTTATATATTTTATGTATTCATATTTATATATCTTCTGAATTTAATTTTCTGCGTGCAACGTATTGTTGACAAAGGCAGGCCTACATTCATCACAATGGTTTTCGAAGGATGTGAACTCTTCTCCTCACAAGGTACACCTGGCTAGTTTCCGTATTACTGTCACACTCATTAATCTCAGCTGTTGACCTTTCCCTGTAAATGTTCAAATGTGTATGAAGTCTTAAAGGACCAAACTGCTTCGGTCATCGGTCCCTAGACTTACACACTACTTAAAGTAACTTAAACTATTTATTTTCAGCGATAATGGCTATGTTGTGAACCGTGACTGTGTGGGATAATTATTTATTTCAAGTTTCTGCTACCAGTCACTTTTTATTTTATGCTTAATCTAACATAATGCAACGCCTTTCGAACATGTTCTGTTCATCTTCAGGCGTTTATACATACATACAGAGAAATGTTACTTACAAATAAACAGTCTTAAACTAGATTAATCTAGAACTCTTTGTCCATTGTTTTTTACTGTAGCTGCTGGTGTGGCATTTGAGGGGAAGGAGGGGGGCAGTGTATGGCTAGAAATCGAAATCAGTGATGTCTTCTGCTGGTTTTCTTCCTTGTGGTTGAATATCTATATCACAGCCTGTATAGGATGCAGATAGATTCGCATCAGTTATGTGTTATGAAAATAGTGTGAAAGGCTTTTATATGACAGTTGATCACCTACGATTTCATCATCTTGCTGCTTCACTTGCATCACTGGTGTAATGGCGGAGCTGTTGATTGACATTACACTACTGCACATTATATTTTGTCACTGATTGCCAACGTAATTCACTGCACAAATTGCTTCGATGTTATACACACAACACAAGATGGCGGACTGTAGCATGTGAGTCTATATCGATTATCGAGGTTTTGTATTGCTATTCTTGGTACTGACAGATTTGTTGTCAATTATTTACATTGACATATCTTGAATCTATTGAGTTAGAACTGGCTTAAGACTGTTGAAATGGCTCAAATGGCTCTGAGTACTATGCGACTTAACTTCTGAGGTCATCAGTCGCCTAGAACTTAGAACAAATTAAACCTAACTAACCTAAGGACATCACACACATCCATGCCCGAGGCAGGATTCGAACCTGTGACTGTAGCGGTCGCTCGGTTCCAGACTAGCGCCCAGAACCGCACGGCCACTCCGGCCGGCAAGACTTGAAGAATTTTGAGTTTTTGAATTCGGTTATTTCATTAAGAATGTTATCTCCATGATTTGTGTTATGTATGAAAATTTACATTTCTTCCATGATATCCATCCTTTTACTTTTTCCTATTTTGTGTAAAATTTCGAGGTTGTCTACGATTTTCAAAGGGTGGCCTCTGTCTTGTGACACAAGAGTTGCTACTACTGATTTGTTACATTTATCAAGCCTTTAGCAGTCTAATTCTTCTTTGAATCGGGTTCTGAAATTTCTGTCTGTTTGGCCAAATAATATATATTACATTGGCTGCAGGTAATTTTATAAATGTCAGATGCATCAATACTTGTATCAGGTGGTTTTATATTGTAAATAAGCTTCCTATTCAGGTTGTTGTTGGTGCTGAAGCTGATTTTTACTTTGTGTTTTTGAATAGTCTTGCTAATTTGTCAGATACTACTCCAAGATATTTTTACATATTTGACTGCTGGGGCACTGTCAGTTGTGAGGGTATTTTGATGTTGTTTCTTCAGTTCATTTTTTATCTGTTGTGACATGGTATTAATTAGAGAAGGGTCATATCCATTGTTTATTGCAGTATATGTTATGGTTTCCATTTCTTGTTGGAGTTCTGTATGTTGAAGTGGAAATTTGTGTTCTCTGTACAGGAATGACCTATAAGCAGCTTTTTTGTGGGAGGAGGGATGAGTTGAGGAGTTTGGTATAGGGGTGTCAGTGCCAGTAGGTTTTCTGTAAATATTGAAAGCTACCTTTTGGTTCTGTTTTGATATTTTTATGTCAAGAAAAGGTATGGTGTTGTCTTCCTCCTGTTCAAGGGTGAATTGAACATTTTTATGTAGGCTACTGAATTTGTTAGAAAGGTTTGTCACTTTATCCTCTGTGCCATCATATAGAATGAGGGTGCCATCTACATATCTCTTATAGAATTTAACTTTGCTTGTGATGTTATCATTTCGTGTTAGAATTTTATTTTCTATATAGTTGATAAATATTTCAGCTAATAGGCCACTGAGAGGGTTTCCCATTGCTAGTCCTTGGCCCTGCTCGTAAATTTTATTGTTAAGTAATTATGTGAGAGCACTAGATTAAGTACATCTACAAGTGCTATGATTTCTGGTTTGCTCATTGTCTTGTTTCTCAATAGGTTCATTCTTATTATCTCAACTGTTTCATTTACAGGTATACTGATGTAAAGGTTAACAATATCTAGGGATAGAAGCTTGGCTTGAGGTGGTGCTGTCAAATCTTTCAAACGGTTAATAAGTTCATAGCTGTTCTTTATGGAATATGATTTTTCAAATGTGTATTTTTCTACACGTATGTCATTTATTTCTCTCATTAATTTGTAGGCTGGGCTATTAATTGAGTTCACAATAGGCCTGATAGGTTATGTTGGTTTTATGGACTTTTGGTTGTGCTCTGAGTTTGGGGGCTGTTGGAATTTCTTACCTGAGGTTTGATGATAAGGTGACTCATGAGGAACGAAAGCAGTCCGATCCATTTGCAGCTATCACGGAATTAAGGGATGAATTTGTTATCAGTTGCCGTAACTATTACAGACCAGGCTCATTAATTACAGTGGACGGACAACTCCTTCCTTTTCGCGGTATAGCTAACAAACCCGATAAATATAGGATTAAAATTGTCAAGGTGAGTGACGCAGGAACAAAATATATGGTTGACGCTTCCCCATATTTCGGCAAAAGCACAGATACTAACGGTATGCCACTTGGAGAATAATACGTGAAGGAGATCTCAAACACAATGAGAGGAATGTTGCAGTTGATTACTGGTTCACATATATCAAGTTAGCCGACGGTCTGCTAAAGGAGAAACTCACTCTCGTTGGTGTTATGAGACACGATAAGCGAGAAATACTTCCAGAACTACTTATAACCAAGAAGAGAGAGAGAGACACATCCATGTTGATCTTTGACAAGGATCTTATCTCATATAAAACTAGGCAAATAAAATATTCCTTCTGTTACCGACGATGCACGACCAAACTCAAATAGAGTAACTGAGAAACCTAAGATGATTCATTGCTACAACGACACAAAAGGTGGCGTTGATTCATTAGACCAGATGTCTCCCAACATTTCTTGCAGTCGGAAGACTAAACGCTGGCCTTTGGGCGTCTTTTATGGAATTTTGAACATTATTTGTGGTAATATGTGGATAATCCACGTTCACATCACCCGTGAAAAGGAGAATTTCCTAAAGAGGAAACACTTCCTAATGCGACTGCGTGAAGAGCTACTCTCACCATGGATGCAAAGCAGGCTCACATACCAAAAATACCTAATGATCTGCGCCTACTATCCAGTCCGTCCTTGGAATCGAATCACGTCGTGAGAACATTGGTGGAAATGCTAGATTGTCGTCTGCCCTGAGGAGAACTATCTGCCAAATGTCTGTCCTAAAAGAGAAGAATGAGAACAACGTTTTGTGCTGTTTGTTGTAAGGCATTTTGCAAAGACCATTGAGTGCAATTATGCACTAATTGTTCGAAATAAATGTTCTCATTGTTGTCAAAAACTATTGTTTCTGTGATTATAGACTGTGGCCTGTATTGTTCATTAGTGATAATAAATACTAAAATGTGTTACCAAATTTTGCTTACTTTTTGTTATGTTGTAAAAAAAACGAACGTTTGTTACATTAAACAGGGTGATTCAAAAAGAATACCACAACTTTAAAAATGTGTATTTAATGAAAGAAACATAATATAACCTTCTGTTATACATCATTACAAAGAGTATTTAAAAAGGTTTTTTTTTCACTCAAAAACAAGTTCAGAGATGTTCAATATGGCCCCCTCCAGACACACGAGCAATATCAACCCGATACTCCAACTCGTTCCACACTCTCTGTAGCATATCAGGCGTAACAGTTTGGATAGCTGCTGTTATTTCTCGTTTCAAATCATCAATGGTGGCTGGGAGAGGTGGCCGAAACACCATATCCTTAACATACCCCCATAAGAAAAAATCGCAGGGGGTAAGATCAGGGCTTCTTGGAGGCCAGTGATGAAGTGCTCTGTCACGGACTGCCTGGCGGCCGATCCATCGCCTCGAGTAGTTGACGTTCAGGTAGTTACGGACAGATAAGTGCCAATGTGGTGGCGCTCCCTCCTGCTGAAATATGAATTGTTGTTCTTCTTGTTCGAGCTGAGGGAACAGCCAATTCTCTAAATCTCCAGATACTGTAGTCCAGTTACAGTAGCACCTTCGAAGAAAAAGGGACCAAAAACTTTATTGGCTGAAATGGCGAACAAATGTACAACTAAATGAAACTTTATAGCTCCCTTAATTTGCCGACAGATAGTGCTTACCTCTTCCTTTTGTCGTTACAGAGTTTTAAATTCCTAACGTTGTGGTATTCTTTTTGAATCACCCTGTATAATCGAAGAACGTTTGTGTTCTAGAGTTAATAGATATGAGGCTTGTTATGAATATTTCATTCTCTCGCGTGTGCGATCCATTTTCTCGAGGACGGAGATAGAGGGACCTTCTCCCAAGTACAAAGAAAAATTCAATATTTTAGCTAAAATTCACACGCAGCAACATGTGGTATAATATGCATCAAACGCAAAATCATAGCGAACCCTATTTTTCGTTGCAATTTTTCTACTATTGCGCAGTGACTTACTTAAATGAGTGTATCACAATAAGTATGACGATTAGCAAGATGATGGGCACTTCACAATTAAGCTGACGTATAAGCTAACAGTAATGTAAAAATCAAATATATTACCGAATAATTTCCATAAAATCGTTTGAGAAAGATTGATGGATGCGCGTTTCGATTCTGTCAGCGCAGCGCGCTGCAAACCGGTGCGGGCTAAGAAGCCCGTGCGTTTCAGTTTGCGCAGTAGCTGCCTACACTTCTGCAACGTGTGCGTGTAAATACGGGCTCGGGCCGCATTCTACTGACTGTGCACCTGCCATTGTCTCCCCTCCCATTGCTAATAACTGCAGGAACTCTACGTAAGCAACCAACGATGAGAATACAGTCGATGGAAACTCTTCAATCTTCAGTATCGTTCTTAGATTGCTAACACTATTGGACATGCGCGTTTCGTTGATATAGTTACGCAATTCGTTCGAGTTTGTGAAATTGAGTGAAACAGCATCACCAGACTTTTAATTTAAAGTATCCTTAAACGTTTGTTGAATGCTGCAGGACGACCAAAGTCATCTAAACTGTTTTAGGATTAACTCTTAGTAAGCTTGCTAATAAAACATGGTTCAAATGGCTGTAAGCACTATGGGACTCAACTGCTGAGGTCATCAGTCCCCTACACTTAGCACTACTTAAACCTAACCAAGGACATCACAAACATCCATGCCGGAGGCAGGATTCGAACCTGCCACCGTAGCAGCAGCGCGGTTCCGGACTGAAAAGCCTAGAACCGCTCGGCCACAGCGGCCGGCTATTAAAACATGGAATAGTTTTTTTTTCCAACAGTCGTCTCACCAGTTACGTAGAGCTTTGAGATTGAAAAATTTTGGAACAGATACTGGGTTTGGGTACATAAAAAAAGTTAACAGCTTTTGTAGCGTGAGAGTATCAAGAGAAGACTGGGAGACGCTATTTGCGTTTCTACACCAACTGCAATTATTGCAGCAAAATGTTACCCGTGATTTAAATACAAGCAGTTGACCTCTATTGCAGCCCATGGCCAAGGGAGGGTAACAACGACATACATACACGTAACTGACGAAGAAATGTAAAAGAAAACGGGTCATGAGTTTCGAAAAATATTACCATGTGAATGGATTTTATTTGGAATGTGACTACAGAAGTGGCGTTAAATTAGAATCATAACGAATTATTTGCTAAAATCTACAGAGGAATTGACGATTTCTCAATTTTTCCTCAAGAACATTTTGAGTCTTCATGATTATCGTGATTAAAGGCAAATTCAGGAATGCATTTCATGTGTAGAACATTTTAGTGTCAGAATGGTAAATCTCCGGAAATCAAAGAAAGTTTTGATGAGATGTTTGGGAAAAAAAAGTTTTCTGAAAACTGATTTAAAAGAAACAAAAAGTACATTCACTTAATAAAGAACAAAGATTTGGAGCAAAGTTTTACCCACGATTTAAAGACAAGTAGCTGACCTCTATGGCAGCTCATGACCAAGGGAGGGTTACAACGACATCCATACACGTAATTGACAAAGAAATATAAACATACAGGGATGACAAAGTGTCTATCTCCTCCTTAACAGACATACAATGCCCGATAAGACAATTAGCATGGACAATATTTAATCGAGACAACAATGCCTCATCACCAATAGCCATTTCATTCGACACAAATATAACGGGCCCGAATGAGTAATTGTTAGGCCGGGTTTATTTTGACATTCACTGTTACCGGCTTACCTTCAACAATTCTCTTCAAAATACCTGCAAAAGGTTTCCATCTACACCACTCAAATTCTTCAAACAAAATAACATATTGAATAGATGGATTATACCCTCCAAATCCAAATTCAGAACAATAAGACACATAAACCTCCTCCTGTTTACGACCTAACACCTTTTCAATCAATGTCGATTTCCCTATATTTGTGTCATCAAACAAATACAATTGAGGTTTCCTCACCTTTGTAGAATGAAAGGACGCATTGTACCAAGCTACGACTTCTTTAGTCCAACCGGAATACAACAAATCACAATGCGACAATCCACAACGTTCCTTCCAATTTTGGTGAAAGGCTTCCCAATACTTCTCAATAACCTTTGCACGCGACCAGTGACTAACCAAAACAGGGTCGGTGTAATCGAACTTCTTGGTGCGTTTTGCACACCTACGTAATCGAACATTAAAAGTCATGGCAGACTCATTACAATTTGTAAACGGTTCAGCATTGTACTTCGTAATATATATTAATGCAGACTTCTACTCTTAAATGACTGACTGAATATTAAATACACCTACAGTAAGACCGAACATCCATTCCAACTTAGTCCTAATATCAGACAATAGATATATATTCGACGACTTAAAATACGCATGTAAATGAGTCTTCTCACCTTCAGCAAATTTCTCTTCACACACACAATTTTCCAATACGTAAAGACCTGTTAACAAGCACTGACCAAAAGCAGCTTTACCTCGAACAGTGTCTGCATCCACTGTAACTAGAAACGACATACCACCCTTTTTATACGTATTGGGGTCTGGAGACGCCATTGGAATGTATCCAAGCCTGTCTGGCACGTGCTGACCAACTGCAGAAGCGGCTAACCTTGACGAACGCTGGGTGGTGACGTCACTTAATGGGCATCGCGGAATACCTGGAGTTGTAATAATAGACTCCAGTGAAGACGTTGAGAGGTGGGAGCCTACCAAGATCACTGGTTGGTCTTGGGCAACAGAGGATGACTGATGAAATATGGCCTGTCAGTTCATGCAGTCACATGTCCCGGCTTGCATTAGAGGACGTTGAAAGTCACTTGCTTGACCTCGTTCACGTTACATCACTTTCAGAACTACGTTTTTCTTTCCATAACCATGAGGCAAATTTCTAGGATGGCCTTAGGCTGTGCGTCTGAGGTACGACTTTTGAGATTTTATACACTACTGGCCATTAAAATTGCTACACCACGAAGATGACGTGCTACAGACGCGAAATTTAACTGACAGGAAGAAGATGCTGTGATATGTAAATGATTAGCTTTTCAGAGCATTCACACAAGGTTGGCGTCGGTGGCGAAACCTACAATGTGCTGACATCAGGAAAGTTTCCAACCGAACAGCGGTTGACCGGCGTTGCCTGGTGAAACGTTGCTTGATGCCTCGTGTAAGGAGGAGAAATACATACCATTACGTTTCCAACTTTGATAAAAGTCGGATCGTAGCCTATCGCGATTGCGGATTATCGTATCGCAACATTGCTGCTCGCGTTGGTCGAGATCCAATGACTGTTAGCAGAATATGGAATCGGTGGGTTAAGGAGGGTAATTCGGAACGCCATTGTGGATCCCAACGGCCTCGTATCACTAGCAGTCGAGATGACAGGCATCGCATCCACGTCTCAGTCCCTGAGTCAACGGATGGGGACGTTTGCAAGACAACAACCATCTGCACGAACAGTTCGACGACGTTTGCAGCAGCGTGGACTATCAGCTCGGAGACCATGGCTGCAGTTACCCTTGACGCTGCATCAAAGACAGGAGCGCCTGTGATGGTGTACTCAACGAAGAACCTGGGTGCACGAATGGCAAAAGGGCATTTTTTCAGATGAATCCAGCTTCTGTTTACAGCATCATGATGGTCGCATCCATATTTGGCGACATCGCGGTGAATGCACATTGGAAGCGTGTATTCGTCATCGCCATACTGGCGTATCACCCGGCGTGATGGTATGGGGTGCCATTGGTTACACGACTCGGTCACCTCTTGTTCGCATTGACAGCACTTTGAACAGTGGACATTACGTTTCAGATGTGTTACGACCCATGTCTCTACCCTTCATTCAATCCCTGCGATACCCTACAGTTCAGCAGGATAATGCACGACCGCATCTTGCAGGTCCTGTACGGGCTTTTATGGATACAGAAAATGTTCGACTGCTGCCCTGGCCAGCACATTCTCCAGATCTCTCGCCAATTGAAAACATCTGGTCAATGGTGGCCAAGCAACTGGCTCGTCACAATACGCCAGTCACTACTCTTGATGAACTGTAGTATCGTGTTGAAGCTGCATGGGCAGCTGTACATGTACACGCCATCCAAGCTCTGTTTTACTCAGTGCCCAGGCCATTATTACGACCCGGGTGGTTGTTCTGGGTACAGATTTCTCAGGATCTATGCACCCAATTGCGTGAAAATGTAATCAAATGTCAGTTCTAGTATAATATATTTGTCCAATGAATACCCATTCTCAGCTGCATTTCTTCTTGGTGTATCAAATTTTAATGGCCAGTAGTGTATTATAGAGGCTCTGATACGTATACCACAGAGGTCGGTAACGACCCTGCTTAAAATCATAATAACTGTTGGCACACCTTATACCATTAGGCATAAAAACATATTGTCTCTAGGCTTCTCTAAATTGTGTTTACAATTGCTCCAAATTGGGTTTGTAATATCACAACTCTTCTAAAACAATAACAGCTGCTGATGCATTTATTTTATTTCCATAAAATGTTCTTGCAAGTAAGTCAATTTGAGCGTCGGTATCAGGAACCAGGAAAGCAAGCCGGAGACTATCAGGATAATGTCGGCAATATAACATTTTAAATAAAGGCGTATTGTTTCAGCTGATGTTGGTATTATTACTTTTTTACGTAAACTGCGAACATATCCGACATTATCCTGATAGTCTCCGGCTAGCTTTCCTGGTTTTTGATTCTGACGCTCGAATTGACAAACTTGCAAGAACATTTTATGGAAATAAAATAAATGCATCAGCAGCTGTTATTGTTTTAGAAGAGTTGTGGCATTATAAACCCAATTTGGAGTAATTGTTACCACAATTTAGAGAAGCCTACCGAGAATATGTTTTTATGCCTAATGGTATAAGGTGTGCTAACAGTTATTATGATTTTAGGCAGACTTCTTTAGCCCAACCAGAATATAACGAATCACAATGCGACAATTGACAATTTTCCTTCCAATTTTGCTGACACGCTTCCCAATACTTCTCAATAAACTTCGCACACGACCAGTGACTAACCAAAAAAGGATCGGTGTAATCGAACTTCTTGGTAAGCTTCGCACACCTACGTAATCGAACATTAAAAGACATGGCAGATTCATAACAATTTGTAAAAGGTTCAGCATCGTACTTTGTAATATATATCAATGCTGACTGGTATCATTCTATGTATCTAGAGAGAAGAAGCAAGAGAAACATAGTTCTGAAAGTGATAAAACGCGAACAAGGTCAAGCAAGCAACTTTCACTGTCCTCTAATGCAAGCCGGGACATGTGACTGCATGAACTACCAGGGTATATTTCATCAATTCATGAGTCATCCTCTGTTGCACAAGACCAACTGGGGGCCTTGGTAGGCCCCCACCACTCAACGTCTTCGCTGGAGTCTAGTATTACAACCCCAGTGATTCTGTGATGCCCATTAAGTGACATCAGCACCTGGCATTCGCCAAGGTTAACCACTTCGGCAGTAGGCCAGGGCATGCCGGATAGGCATGGATATGTTCCAATGTTGTCTCCAGACCCCAATACGATAAAAAGGGTAGTATGTCGTTTCTAGTTACAGTCAATGCAGACTCTGTTCGATGTATAGCTGCCTTTGGTCAGTATTTGTTAACAGATCTTTATGTATTGGAATATTGTGTGTGCGAAGAGAGATTTGCTGAAGGTGAGTAGAGGCATTTACATGGGTATTTTAAGACGTCGAATATATATGTATTGTCTGATATTAGGACTAAGTTGGAATGGATATTCGGTCTTATTGTGGGTTTATTTGATGTTCAATCATGTAAGAGTAGGAAGTCAGCATTAATATATATTATGAAGTACGATGCTGAACCGTTTACAAATTGTAATGAATCTTCCATGTCTTTTAATGTTCGATTACATAGGTGGATTTCGAATTTATCTATTTTTCATAGCACTTAACAGATGTTTTATTCATGTCAAGTGAATACTGTTTCGAACGATATTTGTTATTCGCGAATAACGAAAAATAACACAAGTCTGCGACTAAAAAACTGCTTAGGATTTTTTAACGTTTTCTTCTAGATTTTGACCTCCCAGAAACAGGAAAAATATTTAAAAAATTCTTTCACATAGGCTTTTATCTATATTGCAGTATTTATGTTCATTAGTAATAAACCTATGTTGTTCTTCAATTTAATAATTATTAAAAATTATATCAATTATAATTGATAAAATCAACTTAAATTTTAAAAAAATTACCAGGTTAACTATTCTTTGTTACCACTTGCAGGTTTTACCCTGAACTCCTAGGCACCAGAAGCAAATGCAAACAATCTTATTGTTCAGTTTTATCATGTTGCGACAAGTCAAATGACGATTTATATCTCGCATGAAATGAAGAGAAACTCTCAGTAGACATATTGCTGTTCAAGTGAACAGTGCTGTTGTTTCTGTCTAGCCATGGCTAGAAGAGGTTGTGATATTTCTCCAAACAGTTTTTGTTATATCTGTGGTGAATACTCTATTAAAAGTCAACAGAGAAACATAAGTGATTTTGTGAGAAAAGTTTATTTTGCTTACTTTAAATTAAAACTTGGTGATCGAGATAAACCATGGGCCCTGCATAAGGTGTGTAGAAGATGTGAAGAAGATCTTCGTTTGTCGTTTAAGGGTAAGAAAAATGCACTTCGATTTGGGAGTCCTATGATATGGTGTGAGCAGAAAAACCATACCACTGATTGCTACTTCAGTTGACGTAAAGTGATTCAATTCAAAAAACAAAAGAAACATAACTTATCCTAACCTTGACTCAGTTATACGTCCAGTGCCCCATAGCTCTGAAATACCTATCCCACAGCCTCCTTCCAGTTTGGATGAATTTCCGAGTGAGTTGGATGAAGTTACATTTAGAAATAATCAAATATCAGAACCATCAATGGATGGATTGTCGGGGCTTCAAAATACTCACGCTTGCAAGCTCCCAACGACTGGTATTTAGATCGTAAATGTCGTTAATTCTCCGTCTGTGTCAGGCTGAGAAGGGAGTTTGCTTAATTTTATCAGCAGGGATTACTTTTATTCATGTTTATATAACCCTGCTGTGGGGAAAGATCTCATGCACACTTTCTTCTCTCTTGGCAGCGTAACTTCCCTGACCATTCTGCCCGCTTTAGAATTGATGTTTAGGCCCATCAAAGTTCAGAATACAATCTTATCGATTGAATTTGAAGTCGAAACTGATAACGCAATTGTAATTCTGGGGATTGTCAGAGAAAACTACATCCTGCATGAATCTAGCCTTGCGCCAATAATTTGAGTAAAGGGGCAGCGTGATTGATATGATTCTCTTTTCTTAAGTATGATTTAAATTAGCAACCCGAGAACAGAAATTACTTCGAAAAACAAAGTTAATTTTATTTTTAACCAACATTAGACAAATTCACGAAGTTACCTCTTAACAGTCTTTTCAATACACATTTCACTAATTCTGCTTTGAATTTTTATTTAACTATGGACAAAGATTCTGTAACTATGCACATAGATTATTTCTCCTTTGAATTACAAACCGTGTTGCCTTTGATTTGCATCGTCCTGTCGGGGGAAAGGAAAATCTTGGAGAGCACGTGATCACTACTACTATACTGATACATGCACATGCACTAAGTTATCACTGAAATGCAAATATCGTAACTATTTCTCTATGCAGATTTTTTATGTAC
Source organism: Schistocerca piceifrons (assembly GCF_021461385.2). Lineage (NCBI taxonomy): Eukaryota > Metazoa > Arthropoda > Insecta > Orthoptera > Acrididae > Schistocerca > Schistocerca piceifrons. Next base: position 124,109,724 of record NC_060138.1, on the reverse strand, counting down.
AGTGGCTGGCATCGAGCAGGACTCGCGGCTGGTTCAACAATGGTTCTGAGCACTATTCGACTTAACTTCTGAGGTTATCAGTCGCCTAGAACTTAGAACTAATTAAACCTAACTAACCTAAGGACATCACACACATCCATGCCCGAGGCAGGATTCGAACCTGCGACCGTAGCGGTCGCTCGGCTCCAGACTGCAGCGCCCAGATCGCGGCTGGTATCTCCAGAGCGAAGTGCTTGAATACGAAACGATTCATCTTAGAAAAGTTATACTCGTCACCAAATTTTCAATAAGCTATTAAACATCGGCACACACTAGTATAAACGTTCAGCAATCGCAAAAACTGACTACAACTCCCTCTATTAGCTTTCTCGGCGGTTGCAGTTTGAAACGATGCACCACGTGACGGGTCGTAATGGAAATCTCGAACGGAGAAGATTATTCTTATATCGGATGAATTGAACAAAAATCAATCGCGAAAAAGCCTCTGATAAATAAACTGTTAACATTAAACATATTTAAATATTCAAATACCTTTGGCCTGATTTCGACGCAGCGTTCTGAAGGAACGTCTGGTCGCTTACCTGTCTTCCAAAAATCTCCCCGTAACCGTTGCGCGGCTCTTTCTCCCGAGCAGCGCGAGGTGGTGTGGGGGGCCCATGACCAACCTCTGGTAAGAAAACGTTTTTTATTAGACTTTCAGACCTCTGGTCAAACCATCCTGTTCCTGCTCTTTGCCTTCCACTGACTGTGTTAAAGTTGGTAGAAGATTCTGAGACCCACTACATCTCTGGTTTGTCTGCTACCACACTCAAAACATTCACACCTGACCACGTACTTTAAGGAGAGGTGGGGAAATGTAAATAGGGACACAGGACGTGCATATTGTAATGAGAATAAGAGACTTTGATCCATAATTGTTTGTACATGCATGTAATTTGGGGCTGAAATTATTTCACTGTTCATTAATTATGTAAAGTAATTTAATTTACGCCAGAAACAAAAAAAAATGGTTCGGGATTATTCTTCCAATGGATGGATAATCACAAACATTTTTTTAATCTAATATTCTTCCTTTGAATTTTTTTCTATCTTTTTGCAGTCACAGAATAAGCAATACAATCAGTCTTGTGACTTGCAGTTGTGGTGTACATAGAATCAAAATGTCCTCAGATCAGGTTAAATTCTACAAATATAGTATGCCTCTTATGAGGTGAGAATAACTAGTAAAGAATTTGCCAAGGTTCTAAAATGATTGATATGACTCTAAGTTAGGAGCTATCTTTCTAAAGAGGTCTCAATACCCAAGTTAACAAATATGCGTCGAATTGATTCTATTATCTATCAATGGCTATCCTAAAGCAAAATTAAAGTAAAATATAGAGTAGACAAAATCTTACAGCGTACCTCCACTGAGGTATGAATTTTTTTGTGTTAAATAAATGGATTTGTTACTTCTGTAAGGTAAAATTTAATTATACTGTACCACAGCTTCCTGTGGCATGGTCCTCTATTCTTATTAGGAACTTACTTTGACTCATACCACATTTAGAACATTACATAGTTTGTTTTGCTTCCAGTTATAATTGAATGTAAACATTGATTTGCAAAGTTACCATCAAACACTATTATGTGGTAGTTGCAATAAATGATACTGCTGAACTTATTAGTTATGCCTAGTAAAACAAAGATGTCAAAATTATGAGCTCAAAGTTAGAGAAAAAAACTTTCTGCTCTGTGCATTCGAACTACAGTGATTCGTTGGTTTGCAGAATTCGAACGTGCTCGTGCTGTTTACAGAGCTCAGGTGTATATAAAGATACATGATTAACAACAAAATTCAATAGACATTTATGAGCGTGTAAAAGAGAAACAAATACATATACAACAGAAAAGTCAAGAGATAATCTACATTTATGTGTAATCTTAGACATTTATCATTCTGTAAAAGAAAAACAAATACATATACAACAGAATAGTAAAAAGAACCTGCATTTATGTGAAAATATCTTCACACGTGAAATATGACCAGTGGTCACTTTGAGAGGTGGCATGAGCCCCCTCTCATATTTCTATCTTACGATTCTCCTCTCTAATTGCATGTGGTGGAAAGTTGCTATTCCTTCACACGCGGACTTCCCACGCAGCGTCTCTCGTCACCCAGGTGGTCCGGTGACAGGCCGGCTCCACTGATCTCGAGAGGGTTAAGCCGACGTGTGTGAGGCAGTTGAGTGAATGCTTTCCAGACGCCGACATTGTCAAGAGACACGCCCGCCGGGGCCTGAAGTAGCGGCTGGGCTAGAGGTTCCGTTACTTCGCAGAAACTTAGCGAAAACACTTTCTGGCGGGCTACCAGCGAGGCGTGGGAATGACTTGTGTACCCAGGCAGTTGTGGCGGGAAAATTCCCGCGCTTTCTGCAAAATAGTAACTGTGATTGGCTTGCTCAGGGCATAGCTCCGTGACGCAGCAAAATCAGCGCAGAAATTGGCGCCAAGAATCTCCATTGGTGGAATGGTAGTGTTCCGGCAATGGGGTGGAATTGTCCGCCGGTTTTCGAGTTGCTGATTGGAACGTTTAACCACGGCCACTGTCGTGGGGGCGGGAATGTTCTGTGTTCGGCCTGTACAGGTGCTCTTGTGGGTAGTCGGCTCTCTCCTTTCGGTCGAGGACGTCGAAGCAACCAGCCATCGCCTACGGTACGCCAGATCGTGTTCTGGCAGTTAAGAAGACAGTTTGGTAATGTATGTCCGCAGCACCGGCAGATAGGGATTTTCCTAGGTGATAATCAGAGCTCAGCAGAGCGCGGCTGTTCGTCTTTTTCTAACTTTGTTCTGTCTTGAGTAGCAGCAATTAATGTTGGGTTAGTTGTGTGTCTCTCTTATGATTTGAGTAGCAAGGAATTGGCTCCACATACCACTTCGTCTTAAACCTCACAATCTAGTTTAGGGACAACTTCACCTTTACAGTGTTTGTATGAGTATCCAATTTGTGCCAATTTGATGTATTGTAAATGTTTCATGTGTTTTAGTTTAGTATTTTGTGTTTAGTCTTAATAAATCATATTGTTATTTTGGACAGAACTTTCATTCTGTTAATCGGTAGAGCAAACCTATCATTCCTCACTATGTTAATGAAACCTTCGTTTATTTAACTTATTTATCAAATTAAATTATTGCAGGTGCCAAACTCTTTTCTACTCCACTTGCAGGGTTGATTACAGTCAGTTCGCGTATATTTTTGAATCCTTGTGCAACAGCAAAAGTCGGAGTTAGAATAGGGGGGGGGGGGGTTTAGAGCATCATTTACATATGTAGATTCTATAATTTAGTGTTAAATACACTGCTAGCCCCGGCACCTCGCATAAAATGGCGACCCTTAGCCTCGGATCTCTCCTGTGAATCGCTGATAAGCAAGTATTATTAGTAGTAGGGACATTCAGAATTTTTTTTGCTTAATTTTTTTTATTGATTAATACCCAAGTTTTTTTCTGGTAGTTCCGCGTTTAGTTTTAAGTAGCGGCGCATGATTACAGTTTTTGTTTTCAGTGTATATATTCTTTTGTTCATTGTTTTTGTGTTCCTTTGATGGTGTGTCCGTATCACATCACACTTTGTCGGGTTTGTGTGCGGTTTCTGTACCACAACAAATCGTGCGTATAATTACAGCGTTGGAGAGGCGTTGTTGAAATTTTATGTCTATGTGTAAAAATACAGGGAGTAGATTATTTTTATTGTGTATTTTAGATAAATTTTGTTTCTCATGAATGATCACGAGAAGTAAGGCACGACTATTAGTGAACGAAGCTAAAACAAAAGTGGATACTATAATGGATAAGAGGCACGTTACTGACGGGGATAGGTTGGGAGATGAGATGGGCACATTTTTAGCAGGACAGGACGACAGGATCATTGATGAGGACGGTAAGAAAACGTTTTTTTTTTAGACTTTCAGGCCTCTGGTCAAACGAGATCTTAGAGCAACGTCGCGGCCATGATTATGATAGTGAGGTAGAGGATGAAACAGAGACAGGCACACAAGTCGAGACGGTAGCAGAAGTTTATAACACTGGTCAACACTCATTTTCTTGCCAAGGATATTTGGTGGCTTTAGGATGGGTTAGTGGTGCTGAGGGCGAATATAGCAACCATTTATGCAGTTTGGCTCTAGTTTTTGAGATAATGCATGATTTATTCAAAAAATTAGAAAAAATTGCTAATACTGAACTCGAGCCCTACAAACTACAATGAAAAAAGAAAATAATCTTTATAAATAGCTTCTATGAAAACCTGATAGGCATTTGTCCACGTATAAAACATAATTGAAAAGTTTCTCTATAAGTATATCATTTTCCGTCCATGACGAACCGCTTCCTGCACGCTTTCCTTTCATAGGTCTCTTCAGAACAGTCACGTTGCAGATTCCAGCAATAATCTGCCATCATATGCCTGTCCCATCTTCCTTTATATCTTTCCTCTATTCCTTTCATATCTTGATGGAACCGCTCTCCTTGTTCCTCACTGAAATCACCTAGATTACGAGGAAATCGATCCAAGTGGCTGTGAAGGAAGTGCAATTTTATGCTCATGTTAGCTCCTAAGTTTTGAAAGTTAGTGAGTATCTTTTTGACCAGTTCCTCGTAATTGGGAGCTTTATGATTGCCCAAAAATCATTTTACAACAGCGACAAAACTGTTCCAGGCTGATGCTTCAGTGACAGTCATGACACTTGTAAAATTGGTATCGTTGATGAGCCTGCGAATTTGAGGACCATCAAATATTCCTGCCTTACGTTTTTCACTACTGAGTCCAGGGAACGTATTGCAGATGTATGTGAAGCAATTACCATTTCTGTCTAAAGCTTTGGTGAATTGCTTCATTAGTCCTAACTTAATATGTAATGGTGGAAGAACAATCTTGTCCCTACTAACCAGAGGTTCATTAATGATGTTTGCTTCACCAACAGCCATATGTTCCCTTGGAGGCCATGTTTTCTGCTTCCAATGTTCGTGCTTTGCCCTACTATCCCACATGCAGGTAAAACATGGGTGCTTTGTGTATCCACTTTGTTGTCCAAGCAAGAAGTTCACCATTTTCAAATCAACACAAATCAACCACTGGTGCTGCATATACTGAATTTTCTGCAGAACCATCTTGATGTTAGCATATGCTTCACAAAGTTTTGTTGAGTGGGCAATTGGAATATATGCGTAACGATTGCCATTGTGTAGGAGAACACATTTTAAACTTCTAGTGGAACTGTCTATGAAGAGACGCCAGTCCTCTGGTCTATATTCCGGCAGCCCCAATTCAAGTAAAAGTCCAGGTATATTGCTGCAATACACTATAACCTCTTCTTGGTTGAAGTATGGAAGAAGGTTTTCTTCTCTCGTCCGGTAAGCTGTTATTTTAACACTTGGATGAAGACAGTTCTTTTCCTTAAGCCTGGATGCTAAGAGTTCTGATGCTTGCCTTGAAAGATTGGGTTCTCGTATCAAGTCACTGAGCTCCTTCTGGTCGAACTGCTGGGGTTGTGTCTCACGTCCTTCGTATTCCGAACCACTACTTGTACATTCCTCGCCGTGCACATCGTCATCTGACGATGTTAGCGTGGGTAATGTTGTGAAGGTTGGTACAGGAACATCGTTGCTGTGCACCACCGGTCTTCTTGCTGACTCCAAATCGGGATATTCCCACTTTCGTTTTTTGAACCTATTAAAACCTTTCACATTAACAGTGCAAAAATAGCAATCATCTGTATGGTTCTTCTCCTCTCGCCGTACCATAGGCACTCCGAAGTTTAAGCTTTTCCTTTTTCGTTTTGTCCACTGCCGTAAGCACTCCACACAGCATTCACAAACTTTATGGGGTGCCCACGCCTAGTCTTGATCTCCAAGTTTAATTCCGAAATATGCCAGATACGCTTCCTTCACAAAAGGAGTGATATTCCTCCTGTTCTTTTGAAGAACGTATTCACCACAAATGTAGCAGAACTCATCTGGATGGTTCACGCAAAGACGGCGTGAAGAACTCATGTTTTCCTAAAACAAAATTGCACAAATACTACATATTATGAAGAACTTTCTTGTATTTGCATGTCAATCACATCCAACAAACATCATTAATTGTTTTGTGTGAAATGAATACTCACCTCTTATTTGCTACGTCACGATGAAAAGGTTCTATCTCCTTGAAGCTGCACTGCACATGTGTGTGACTTTCGACCATCGCCATTTTTCTTGTTTACACTGAACGCTACCTATCGGCTGTTGCGGGGATTACCTCGGCCAACAAATGAATGTCGAGTACCGCCGAATTCAAATCTGCACAACCCTCAATATCTTCAACACACGCACCGCACAACAGGACTGAACACATGCTGACAGTGTGATGTTTGCATGATGTAATCCTCAACCACACAGATGCACTCCCTGAGCACAATTGTTTAATAAAGATAGTACAATATCACTAATTAAAAAACAGGTAGCAAATACATTACACCATATATGGACCCTGCAGTCGATATTCTCCACATGAAACTCTCATTTCCACAAATAACCTATATCTCAAAAACCAGAGCCAATTTGGAAAAAGTACAAATATACTCGGAATGAGTATCATAACAATATCCCATTTTCGTTCAAACTTCCCTGGCAACGAAAAAAAAATTTATTTTGTAGATCTGTGTAATCAAACGAACGAGAGCAGACAGGGGCCAGCTCGGTCACGTCAGAGCTCTAGCGCCCAGGTGTCCAGAGTTACATCACCCATGTGTGACGAGGATCAAAATGATGGCATCAACCCAATACTGAGCTTCCTACGATCAATGAAAGAAGAAGCTGACGAACAGCGTAAGAAGGAGAAGGAAGAAGATGAGAAACAACGCAAGAAGGAGAAGGAAGAAGATGAGAAACAACGCAAGAAGGAGAAGGAAGAAACTGAGAAACAGCGTAAGAAGGAGAAGGAAGAAGCTGACGAACAGCGTAAGAAGGAGAAGGAAGAAGCTGACGAACAGCGTAAGAAGGAGAAGGAAGAAGATGAGAAACAGCGTAAGAAGGACACAGAGGCAATAATTTCGCATATAGGGGAAATTCGTGGGGAATTACTAACAATAAAAAAAGAATGTGGAGAAGCAAAACAAATGTCAATGGTAGCACAAAAAGTAGCAAGCCTAGCCAAAACGGCAGCAACAGGGGCAATGAAAATCGCAAAAGTTACTTCTCAACTTGAATGTCGCTTGCGACTTGCGACACAAGCCCACGCAAAATCCCTAGCGTTCTTAAAAACTCAAGGTAATATTGTGGTTACGAACATCACGAAACGAATGAAAGAAGTAGAGAGTCGGATAGCAAAACTAGAGCGAAACGGGCACACGAGCACTGCGCGTTCGGATACCAATGATGGAGTACACAGAATTGTGTCTCCGAGGAAAAGCCCACCGTGCTCTAGCCCAGTGACAGAGTGCAGAAATAACAATGCACACGCAGAAACACCTAGTAATAGCTCCAGTAATTGTAGCCCACTTAGGAGAGTGAATTCGGAGTGCCACTTCGACTGTGATACAGATGTAGCACATCACAGTTATCAGCAAGATAGGTCAGGACACTCAGCAGACGTGCAAGTATCTGAAACGAGTGACAGCACCAGTGCGAAGATCGGACAGGATTTTGATCAGAATCACTTCCTATCGATACTAAAATTCCAGAAGTTCAAAGATAATGGAGGGTCGATGCATCCGAAGAGCTGGGTGATGCAGTTTACAAATTCATTACCGTCGTCATGGCCAACCCAGGCAAAATTAGAATTCATGTGTGGACACATCGAAGGCCAAGCCGCGGAAAAGATGCGGGGTGTGGCAGCGACGCGTCGGACTTATGAGGAATTTGTTGGTGCATTCCTGCAGACCTATTGGTCAAAGGAAACGCAAGACAGGATTAAAGAGGAAATAATATTTTGTCCTGAACTGGAAGTGTCCGGGCATAGGAGCGCAACCAAATTGTTTGATGAATTACTCAAGAAGAATCAGTTTTTAGATAGTCCATATAGCAATGGAGAAATCATCAGATTTTGCTTTCCCAAATTGCCAGTTAGGTATCAACAGACACTTGTCGGGAAGTGTGGATCTGACATAGAAGCATTCAAGAGTCTATTGCGCGAACTCGAGGTTGTCTTTGATAAACAAGACGCAAAGGACAGGAAGAAGAGGCAAAGTAACAAATACCACGGGCCAGGAAGGGAAGACGACAAAAGATCGCATAATCGCACTGGTCAGTTAGGAAACCAGGGTTACGGAAACCAAGGTTACGCTATTCAAGGTTATGGAAACCAAAGACACGGAAAACAGAACGTCAGGGAGCAGGGTCAATCTAGACAAGGAATCTGGGGAGGAGGAATAACGAACGGCAAAGGGACCGTAATTGGAGACAGCGAAACCAAGGACAACAGGAGAACCATCATCATCATCATCATCATTTAAGACTGATTATGCCTTTCAGCGTTCAGTCTGGAGCATAGCCCCCCCTTATAAAATTCCTCCATGATCCCCTATTCAGTGCTAACATTGGTGCCTCTTCTGATGTTAAACCTATTACTTCAAAATCATTCTTAACCGAATCCACGTACCTTCTCCTTGGTCTGCCCCGACTCCTCCTACCCTCTACTGCTGAACCCATGAGTCTCTTGGGTAACCTTGCTTCTCCCATGCATGTAACATGACCCCACCATCTAAGCCTGTTCGCCCTGACTGCTACATCTATATAGTTCATTCCCAGTTTTTCTTTGATTTCCTCATTGTGGACACCCTCCTGCCATTGTTCCCATCTACTAGTACCTGCAATCATCCTAGCTACTTTCATATCCGTAACCTCAACCTTATTGATAAGGTAACCTGAATCCACCCAGCTTTCGCTCCCATACAACAAAGTTGGTCGAAAGATTGAACGGTGCACAGATAACTTAGTCTTGGTAGTGACTTCCTTCTTGCAGAAGAGAGTAGATCGTAGCTGAGCGCTCACTGCATTAGCCTTGCTACACCTCGCTTCCAGTTCTTTCACTATGTTGCCATCCTGTGAGAATATGCATCCTAAGTACTTCAAACCGTCCACCTGTTCTAACTTTGTTCCTCCTATTTGGCACTCAATCCGTTTATATTTCTTTCCCACTGACATTACTTTCGTTTTGGAGATGCTAATCTTCATACCATAGTCCTTACATTTCTGATCTAGCTCTGAAATATTACTCTGCAAACTTTCAATCGAATCTGCCATCACAACTAAGTCATCCGCATATGCAAGACTGCTTATTTTGTGTTCACATATCTTAATCTCACCCAGCCAGTCTATTGTTTTCAACATATGATCCATAAATAATATGAACAACAGTGGAGACAGGTTGCAGCCTTGTCTTACCCCTGAAACTACTCTGAACCATGAACTCAGTTTACCGTCAACTCTAACTGCTGCCTGACTATCCATATAAAGACCTTTAATTGCTTGCAAACGTTTGCCTCCTATTCCATAATCTCGTAGAACAGACAATAACTTCCTCCTAGGAACCCGATCATATGCCTTTTCTAGATCTATAAAGCATAGATACAATTCCCTGTTCCACTCATAACACTTCTCCATTATTTGTCGTAAGCTAAAGATCTGGTCCTGACAACCTCTAAGAGGCCTAAACCCACACTGATTTTCATCCAATTGCTCCTCAACTAATACTCGCACTTTCCTTTCAACAATACCTGAGAAGATTTTACCCACAACGCTGATTAAAGAGATACCTCTGTAGTTGTTACAATCTTTTCTGTTTCCATGTTTAAAGATTGGTGTGATTACTGCTTTTGTCCAGTCTGATGGAACCTGTCCCGACTCCCAGGCCATTTCAATTATCCTGTGTAGCCATTTAAGACCTGACATTCCACTGTACTTGATGAGTTCCGACTTAATTTCATCCACCTCAGCTGCTTTATTGCACTGCAATCTATTGACCATTTTCTCCACTTCCTCAAACGTGATCCTATTTCCATCATCATTCCTATCCCATTCTACCTCGAAATCTGAAACATTACTGATGGCATTTTCACTTACATTGAGCAACTCTTCAAAATATTCCCTCCATCTGCCCAAGGCATCCACAGGATTCACCAGCAGTTTTCCTGACCTGTCCAAAATACTTGTCATTTCCTTCTTACCTCCCTTTCGAAGACTGCTAATTACACTCCAGAATGGTTTTCCAGCAGCTTGACCCAATGTCTCCAACCTGTTTCCAAAGTCTTCCCAAGATTTCTTCTTGGATGCTGCAATTATCTGTTTGGCTTTGTTTCTTTCTTCAACATAACTTTCTCTGTCTACCTGAGTTCTAGTATGTAGCTATTTTTTATATGCCTTCTTTTTCCTTTTACAGGCTGCCTTGACTGTGTCATTCCACCAAGCTGTTTGCTTCCTCCTACTTTTACACACTGCTGTTCCAAGACATTCTTTAGCCACTTCTATTACTGTGTCCCTGTACCTTGTCCATTCCTTTTCCAATGACTGTAATTGACTACATTCAACTAACTGGTACCTTTCTGAGATCACTGTTATGTACTTGTGCCTGATTTCCTTATCCTGAAGTTTCTCCACTCTTATCCTCCTACATATGGACCTGACCTCCTGCACTTTCGGCCTCACAATCCCAATTTCACTGCAGAGTAAATAATGATCAGTGTCATCAAAGAATCCCCTGAATACACGTGTGTCCCTCACAGCCTTCCTGAGTTCCTGATCTGTTATTACGAGGGTTATTCCAAAAGTAAGGTCCGATTGATTGCCAAATTGAAACCACAGTGAACATCAGAAATGTTTTACTTGTAACAATTAGCTACACCTTTCAGCTACTTCTCTACGTAGTCGCCGTTCTGACTTAGACTTTTGTCATAGCGTTGTACCAACTTTTCAATAGCCTCATCATAGAAGGCAGCCGCCAGTGCTTTCCGCCAATTCTCCACGCTGGCCTACACCTCGTTGTCTGTGTCAAAATGTTGTCTTCAAAGACAGCGGTTCATGTGACCAGAGATGAAACTCAGGGGGAGACAATTGCGGACTGTATTGTGGGTAATCTAACATTTCCATTTGAAAACGATGCAGGAGCATCTTCATTGCCCCTGCAGAATGCGGCTGAGAATTGTCGTGAAGACGAAACAGCACGACAGTTATGTAATGTTGGCTGCATAGCTTCAGGCGAAATTTCTCACCAGGCCCTCGTACTTGGCGGCAGACACTATTTTCTAGACATCTTTACGCACTCACTGCGAGCTCAGAAATGAGAAGAGCGACGTGATGCTAACTGGGGTTATACTAGAGACACTACCCAACACATCTGTGCAAAGCTTTATCGGATTTTCATAGTCGTTTCCATTTCGCGACCGATCGGACCTTACTTTTGGAATAACCCTCGTATATAGTCAATGACAGATCTGGTTCCCCTGCCTTCCCAAGTATACCGGTGAATGTTCTTATGTTTAAAAAAGGAGTTTGTGATTACTAAGCCCATACTGGCACAGAAATCCAAGAGTTGTTTCCCGTTCCTATTGGCCTCCATATCCTCTCCAAATTTACCCATAACCTTTTCATACCTTTCTGTTCGATTTCCAATCCTGGCGTTAAAATCACCCATGAACAAAACACTGTCCTTGTCCTTTACTCTAACAACTACATCACTGAGTGGCTCATAAAAACTATCCATCTTATCTTGATCAGTCCCTTCACAATGCGAATATACTGACACAATCCTAATTTTCTTGCTAGACACTGTCAAATCTATCCACATCAGTCGTTCGTTTACAAACCTTATTCCAACTACGCTGGGTTCCATTTCTTTCCTGATGTAAAGCCCTACACCCCATTGTGCTATTCCTGCTTTGACTCCTGACAAGTAGACAGGAGAACCAGGAGATTCAAATTAGACCTGCAAATCCTAATGCACGTCAGAGGAGGGGGAGTCGGTCAAGGGATTGGTGCTAGTCCATAGGACTCCACCACACCTCTCACACAAAGAAGTTCGTGGAATAATAGTAGTTTAAGTGGTGTACATAGTAGAATAGGCAAATATATGAACCTTTCTTCGGGGAACAATAATCGTTGCATTAATAGATTAAGATTGTTAAAGTATTAACATGCTGCGTTTTCTCGCATAAGAATTTACTGCTGTTAACATTTTTTGTCTATGTTCGGGATCTCCTCTGTCGTTGCGATAAGAGCAATGTTTTTGTCCTTTCCTATCTGGTGTCCATGTTAAGGGATAAAGATGAGTGACGAGATGTCACACAAACGGGCGCATACAAGAACGTGCTCTTAGAAGCGTTCTGAGAAGTCGTGATACGCTCCATAGCGGCCACAACCAGTTCGTGAGACGTTCATACCAATGCTTGCAGGCACGCGTCAGTGCACTGCAAGATTGTGGTATATTGCGTGATTTCGAGGACGAATATGGGCAGTATAGTTTTTTGCAGAGCTGCGCCAGCATCGTTGTCTTGCAAGTCGGGGTGAACCTGTGAGCGTCTGACTCCAATGGTGCCCCAGACGAGAGAAATGCGGGCATAAAGCCTACCATGCCAATGTGCTGGTTGGGGATTTAGCGTGCTGCTCGTGACTGTCACAGATGAATAACCAGGGACTTATACTTGGATATTTGTGACATACTGTGTAGCTGGCGTGTGTTGGGCGACTGAATCCTCAACAGGAACCAGTTCTGGCTTGGTCATATTACATTGCCTCTGGAAAGGTGTGCCTTGATCGCGAATACTGCATAACATAGAAAAAGAAGTTGCAACTATAAATTTATTGTCTTGTATAGCCATGGCTAACCCAGTCTCTGGAGTTTCAGTGAGGCGTAGTGAGAACTCGGAGGCCATGTCGGACGGCGCGCACATCACTGTCGTCAATAGCGGCGAGCAGCGAGACATCATCTCAACGTAACAGGAACTATATAAGAGTATTGTATAAGGTAAACAAAAAAAAAATAAATAAATAAAAAAGGGTACGATATACTAGGATAAGTTAAACTGTAGGATTTAACAATAACTAGATTAATATTGTGGGGGTTTTCTACCACAAGTGTTTGGCGCGCGCCTGTTGGGATGCTATTTTTCAGGTCATCAAATCACAGACCCGAGATGGAGGGACGACCGGCGAGCGAACGTAGAATAGTTGCATGTTCTTTATAGCTCAGTAAAACTTCAGCCTGCATAATAACATAATTTATTCCGAAGACATAGAATGTAGATCGTTGGCATATGGTAGTTAATTCTTGAGCATGTCTACTGTCGATCTATATAAGTAATAGTAATATTGGTGCGGGCCCGCACATTTAGTTGTTCATCCATTACATAGCATCAGTTATCACACACCATGTACAATACTGAGATCGGTCTCTACACATATATCAAAATAAATTATTTCCATGTCTAGATTAGATGTTATAATGATAGCTACAGATATATAACTATAAAAGTAAAATAAGAGTGTCTGAAATGACAGACCATCAATGTGTCATTATGTAAATTTATTATAACATAGAAGGTCGTTGGAAAAAGTTAGGCATAAGATTTTTGTCAGAACTGTGCAGATGACGGGTATCGTGGCAATGCAGAGGCCAGCCAGCGCTAAAACAAGAGGTCTTCGGCTACCTGCAGGAGGGCGAGCGTCCGGTCCTGCAAGCTGACAGTCACCGGGCCGTATACCTGAGGGATTAGGCGGGATCCTCGCCGGGCCACAAGCGATAGTGAGGCTGGCCGTTGACCCTGACACGCGACCCACACGTGACAGCCTGCTAGCTCTCCGGACGCGGCAGCCGTTTGGAGGGATTCCCTGCGGCAGACCACGTTGTCGTGAGTACACGAAGAAGATCACATATCGTGTCAGAACCTGCGCCTCATGTGCCTCAGGACAGAAAGGGACGCTCTATACTCACCTGTTTGGGTTTTTACAACTCACTAGCATTGGCCGATCTGCATACACAAAGCAGTATCGTGCCACACTAACAAATGTATAGTCTGATTTCTAACTTCTCCTCTCTATTAGAGAGCAGTTTTAGCAATCGTCACTCCTAGTTCGATCCTGTATGGATGACCTCACACACTTGTGGAATCACTCCACGTGCCATCATCCCTCGTCGAACTGCAATATTGGGAAACGTAAAGTACTGTCCAGCGAGAGAAGAGACCTAGACTAGTGATGTATCCCAACAAATAGACCTCAGAGACAATTAATCGACGTGAGGAGAGCCTATCACTGTGTCTTCCTACCGTACTGCCGTGATCATATGCGTAGGTCTTGGTGCAATCTCAACAGAGTACTGCAGATGCTCCAGAACACCCCATTGCCGTTGCAACAATGTAGTAACAACACCCGACGTTTAGCCCTATGAGATGTCAGTACTGTCGAATTTGTGAAGTGCTTCGAATATTTCTAACAATGTGATTTAGTGCCTCATTCTCAGCACAGTCGTGAACTTTGTGCAATGTGCACGCACAACTTGATGCCCCATGAACCTTGTTTTTTTTTCTTAAATTTCTTATCTCTAGTGTTGTTTTTGTAATGTATGTTATACCTTGTATGTGTTTGTGTTTTACACTGTAATTCTTATTACAAATTACTGTATTGTTCTCCACACCATGTTTTTTTTGTATTTTGTATTTATTGTTGTGTGTACGCAAACAGTGTGCCTGAAGTCCCCATAAACTGAAGCAGATACCACCATTGTCATTGTGAATGGACCATCAGTTCAGGGAACATTTTGTAAAGGTTATTCTTGCTGCAGGGAGACAGAATGAATCGGAGGTTGTAACTAGATTCTGAAAGCTCACAAAGAGATTGTTAACTTAAATAATATCATGTGTGAGTGAGTTCAGGTTAGTTTCATGATTCAAATTGTTGTAAAATCTTGGGCATTTAATTGCGGAGCACTCCAACTCTGATTGTAATGAATAAACTGCTCCATATTTGGCTCACATGCCCGGGCCATATTTAGAGCGTGAATGTCTGTGTGAATCGGTGTTTGGAAGGGGCTCCCTGGGTATGGATGTGTGATGTGAGTGTTAGTGTTCAATATTAAGAAGGTGAAGTTGGCTACATCATAAGTAATCCTCCCTCTATGAGCTGCATTTTCCGGTTGCAGTGATTTTTTTATAGAGTGCGGCATGTGGAGTCAGTTTGTAAGATTGTTCTTGGGCGATTGACTCACTACCTTGCTCCTAAGTGAGCCAACCGCTCACCAATTACAATCTAAAATGGCGTAGGGGCAATGAGAGGTGGCATGAGCCCCCTCTCATATTTCTATCTTACGATTCTCCTCTATAATTGCATGCGGTGGAAAGTTGCTATTCCTTCACACGCGGACTTCCCACGCAGCGTCTCTCGTCACCCAGGTGGTCTGGTGACAGGCGGGCTCCACTGATCTCGAGAGGGTTAAACCGACGTGTGTGAGGCAGTTGAGTGAATGCTTTCCAGACGCCGACGTTGTCAAGAGACACTCCCGCCGGGGCCTGAAGTAGCGGCTGGGCTAGAGGTTCCGTTACTTCGCAGAAACTTAGCGAAAACACTTTCTGGCGGGCTACCAGCGAGGCGTGGGAATGACTTGTGTACCCAGGCAGTTGTGGCGGGAAAATTCCCGCGCTTTCTGCAAAATAGTAACTGTGATTGGCTTGCTCAGGGCATAGCTCCGTGACGTAGCAAAATCAGCGCACAAATTGGCGCCAAGAATCTCCATTGGTGGAATGGTAGTGTTCCGGCAATGGGGTGGAATTTTCCGCCGGTTTTCGAGTTGCTGATTGGAACGTTTAACCACGGCCACTGTCGTGGGGGCGGGAATGTTCTGTGTTCGGCCTGTACAGGTGCTCTTGTGGGTAGTCGGCTCTCGCCTTTCGGTCGAGGACATCGAAGCAACCAGCCATCGCCTACGGTACGCCAGATCGTGTTCTGGCAGTTAAGAAGACAGTCTGGTAATGTATGTCCGCAGCACCGGCAGATAGGGATTTTCCTAGGTGATAATCAGAGCTCAGCAGAGCGCGCCTGTTTGTCTTTTTCTAACTTTGTTCTGTCTTGAGTAGCAGCAATTAATGTTGGGTTAGTTGTGTGTCTCTCTTATGATTTGAGTAGCAAGGAATTGGCTCCACATACCACTTCGTCTTAAACCTCACAATCTAGTTTAGGGACAACTTCACCTTTACAGTGTTTGTATGAGTATCCAATTTGAGCCAATTTGATGTATTGTAAATGTTTCATGTGTTTTAGTTTAGTATTTTGTGTTTAGTCTTAATAAATCATATTGTTATTTTGGACAGAACTTTCATTCTGTTAATCGGTAGAGCAAACCTATCATTCCTCACTATGTTAATGAAACCTTCGTCTATTTAACTTATTTATCAAATTAAATTATTGCAGGTGCCAAACTCTTCTCTACTCCACTTGCAGGGTTGATTACAGTCAGTTCGCGTATATTTTTGAATCCTTGTGCAACAGCAAAAGTCGGAGTTAGAATAGGGGGGAGGGGGGGTTAGAGCATCATTTACATATGTAGATTCTATAATTTAGTGTTAAATACACTGCTAGCCCCGGCACCTCGCAACTTCAGAAACACTCTCCTACTCATTTCTGTTTGTTTGTATCACACGCAAATTGATATCACAGGGTGTCCTAGAGGTGCTGGGGTGGTCATTCACATCTCTTCTAAAAACGACTTGGAGGATTAACTACAAGGGAGTACTTCACTGGATTGTGGCAGTGTCTATGATGGCGCCCACTTGACATTGTCCCATTGTCTACAAAATCCCTATATCTGGCATTAACATTGAATATAGAGTTTTTCATGACTGCTTCATTATTGTCTGAGTCTGACATCTCTAAATGACATTGTCCTTTATTTGACATTTTGCGTTCTGAATACCGTTCCAGAATTCCCATAATCTTACCAGTTATAAATTCTGTGTAACTAACATGTCTGTGCTACTACAATGGCAGTCATGTGTTTGTGTCTATGATCCAAAATTTCAATCAGTTCCTTAGTAGCTGTCACGCCCCTGCAATGACCTAACAGTCTGTGGTTCCTTGCAGTGTTGTACGTGACATTCAATGTGGGGCGAAGTTCGCTCTTACGCGGCATTTCTATTGCTGACAGTTTCGGTGCAAGTATGTCGAGCATATTGTTTGCTGGAGCATGTGGTTCTCACGCCGCCGGGCTCCCTGGTGTGTGCCGGCGGTCCACTGACCGCCCAGTTGCCCGAGCTTCGGTCCATTCAGTCGCATCAGCTGTGAACGCAGGGGCAGGGGCGACTCCACTTTCCCTCGGTCGCCTCAGCTGTGAGCGGAGGGGTGGGGCTATTTTTTTACGGACCTTGGGTGGGGCGCCTCCTCTTTCCCTCCTGCGTCACAGCCCTCACTGACTGGGGCCGGGTAAAGGTGAGTCGGCGTGTGCAGGGTTCTGCTAGCACCACCCTGGCCCACTGCTCATGTCCTCGAGTTGCAACCTCGTTGCCGCTCGCTGCCGAACTGGTTTCCGCTATGAAGGCAGTCAGCTTCAACACAGTCCAGAGACAACACAGATTACATGTTCAAAGGTGTTGGTACACAATCGAAGCTATATTTGAGTATGGTTTATATAATTTTACGTGCCTTGCAACAGCACATTAGATCACAGAGTTCCCTCAGCAAAAGACTTACATCCTAAATTTACAATATTACATTTGCCTCAAGTTCTTTACAAGTGGCGTATCATTCCCAAGAAAAGATACTTAAACCTGCGAATATTTAATATAAAGTGTGCCTTGATAACTTTACATGCGGCACAAGATTTGATAGCAAAAAGTCGTACTCTAACACTTATTTTATTCTAACATCTGCCATGACTGCTTTACGTATGGCACATGGTTTGATGACAGAAGGTCATACGCTAATATCTAATCTATTCTAGAATAAAATGTGACATGTGGTTTTACATGTGGCACATCATTTTGATTATTGTTGTTGTGTTGTGTTCTTCAGTCCCGAGACTGGTTAGATGCAGCTCTCCATGCTACTCTATCCTGTGCAAGCTTCTTCATCTCCCAGTACCTACTGCAACCTACATCCTTCTGAATCTGCTTAGTGTATTCATCTCTTGGTCTCCCTCTACGATTTTTGCCCTCCACACTGCCCTCCAATACTAAATTGGTGATCCCTTGATGCCTCAGAACATGTCCTACCAACTGATCCCTTCCTCTAGTCAAGTTGTGCCACAAATTTCTCTTCTCCCCAATCCTATTCGATACTTCCTCATTAGTTATGTGATCAACCCATCCAATCTTCAGCATTATTCTGTAGCACCACCTTTCGAAAGTTTCTATTCTCTTCTTGTCTAAACTATTTATCGTCCACATTTCACTTCCATACATGGCTACACTCCATACAAATACTTTCAGAAACGACTTCCTGACATTTAAATCTATACTCGATGTTAACAAATTTTTCTTCTTCAGAAACGCTTTCCTTGGCATTGCCAGTCTACATTTTATATCCTGTCTACTTCGACCATCATCAGTTATTTTGCTCCCCAAATAGCAAAACTCCTTTACTACTTTAAGTGTCTCATTTCCTAACCCAATTCCCACAGCATCACCCGACTTAATTTGTTGATGTTCATCTTATATCCTCCTTTCAAGACACTATCCATTCCGTTCAACTGCTCTTCCAAGTCCTTTGCTGTCTCTGACAGAATTACAATGTCATCTGCAAACCTCAAAGTTTTTATTTCTTCTCCATGGATTTTAATACCTACTCTGAACTTTTCTTTTGTTTCCTTCACTGCTTGCTCAATATAGAGATTGAATAACATCGGGGAGAGGCAACAACCCTGTCTCACTCCCTTCCCAACCACTGCTTCCCTTTGATGTCCTTCAACTCTTATAACTGCCATCTGGTTTCTGTACAAATTGTAAATAGCTTTTCGCTCTCTGTATTTTACCCCTGCCACCTTCAGAATTTGAAAGAGAGTATTCCAGTTAACATTGTCAAAAGCTTTCTCCAAGTCTACAAATGCTACAAACGTAGGTTTGCCTTTCCTTAATCTAGCTTCTAAGATCAGTTGTAGGGTCAGCTCACATGTTCCGATATTTCTACGGAATCCAAACTGATCTCCGAGGTCGGCTTCTACTAGTTTTTCCATTCGTCTGTAAAGAATTCGCGTTAGTATTTTGCAGCCGTGACTTATTAAACTGATAGTTCGGTAATTTTCACATCTGTCAACACCCGCTTTCTTTGGGATTGGAATTATTATATTCTTCTTGAAGTCTGAGGGTATTTCGCCTGTCTCATACATCTTGCTCACCAGATGGTAGAGTTTTGTCAGTACTGGCTCTCCCAAGGCTGTCAGTAGTTCTAATGGAATGTTGTCTACTCCCAGGGTCTTGTTTCGACTCAGGTCTTTCAGTGCTCAGTCAAACTCTTCACGCAGTATCATATCTCCCATTTCATCTTCATCTACATCCTCTTCCATTTCCATAATATTGTCCTGAAGTACATCGCCCTTGTATAGACCCTCTATATACTCCTTCTCCTTCCACCTTTCTGCTTTCCCTTCTTTGCTTAGAAATGGGTTTCCAGCTGAGCTCTTGATATTCATACAAGTGGTTCTCTTTTCTCCGAAGGTCTCTTTAATTTTCCTGTAGGCAGTATCTATCTTACCCCTAGTGAGATAAGCCTCTATATCCTTACATTTGTCCTCTAGCCACCCCTGCTTAGCCATTTTGCACTTTCTGTCGATCTCATTTTTGAGACGTTTGTGTTCCCTTTTGCCTGCCTCATTTACTGCATTTTTATATTTTCTCCTTTCATCAGTTAAATTCAATATTTCTTCTGTTACCCAGGGATTTCTACTAGCCCTCGTCTTTTTACCTACTTGATCCTCTGCTGCCTTCACTACTCCATCCCTCAAAGCTACCCATTCTTCTTCTACTGTATTTCTTTCCCCCATTCCTGTCAATTGTTCCCTTATGCTCTCCCTGAAACCCTGTACAAT
This sequence comes from Schistocerca piceifrons, assembly GCF_021461385.2. Lineage (NCBI taxonomy): Eukaryota > Metazoa > Arthropoda > Insecta > Orthoptera > Acrididae > Schistocerca > Schistocerca piceifrons. Next base: position 124,089,705 of record NC_060138.1, on the reverse strand, counting down.
CTCTGGTTTAGTCAGTTTATCCAGGTCCCATCTCCTTAAATTCCCACCTTTTTTTAATTTCTTCAGTTTTAATCTACAGTTCATACCAATAGATTGTGGTCAGAGTCCACATCTGCCCCGGGAAATGTCTTACAATTTAAAACCTGGTTCCTAAATCTCTGTCTTACCATTATATAATCTATCTGAAACCTTTTAGTATCTCCAGGGTTCTTCCATGTATACAACCTTCTTTTATGATTCTTGAACCAAGTGTTAGCTATGATTAAGTTGTGCTCTGTGCAAAATTCTACCAGACGGCTTCGTCTTTCATTTCTTACCCCCAATCCATATTCACCTACTACGTTTCCTTCTCTGCCTTTTCCTACTGACGAATTCCAGTCACCCATGACTATTAAATTTTCATCTCCCTTCACTATCTGAATTATTTCTTTTTTGTTGAATCTGACATTGTGGGTAAAGGTTTGTTGGTGAGGCTGAGGTATTTGAGGATGAGGCCTCTTCTACCAAATCTACTCTCCCAATCATGCAATTACTCGAGTTTATTACGTCACTTTATTACATCATGTGTAGCATACACTGGCAAACAGATTAAACAAGTTAATATCCCTAAAGTCCGAGCCTAGGTTACCCATTTACACCTCTGGCTTATTATCTTTCTTAACTACTGGAAATACTCCATGAATTAGTAATATCATAGATGGAGAAATTAAGACACTTTGAAAATCTTAGTACCATTACATTCATCTCATAGAGGTTTAGATGCACTCACACCTTCTTTTTTTTTTTTTTTTTTTTTTTACATGCAAAATTCACTCAGAGATACCGTCAATACCAGTCCAGAAAGGACTAACGTTTCGAATAGTAAACACTGTAAAACAGCTAAATGACCCATTTTTTGTAAATGTAATTCTGTCACTTACATCACTTGGCTTAAAGTTTGTGTAAGCTCATTTGTTTCATATAGATAGAGTTATCATTCAGTCATTCATCCTGAATGAATTAATTGTTCAGTTTCATATTTTACCTTGTGAATCTTTGTTCTAGAAAATGTTACCGATACGATTACCACAGGGGTGCCTTTCTCTCCAGGCTGTTGCTGCTGATTAGGTGTGAATGGATGTCTTCCTTCTATACCTGCTCTGTACCCAAGTTTTATTTATTTAAGGCTTTTACCCTTCATTGAGGCACCATTCGCTAGTTCAGCATTAATCTGTTAATATGTGAATAACATTGAGTATGACATCTACTCTAAAACTGTTTACTCTTGGGTATAAATTCCTTACAGATACTTGGTGATTGTGTTTATGGCTAAGGTAGTCAACAAATTTATGTAGTAACTTCATGTATCAGACAAATTAAGATTAATGGTATTTCAGGTAACAGTTCCTTCTGTTAATAATTATTCAAATACTTATGTTTGGATAATGTACTCCCTGTTCTCTTCTTACGCACTCTCATCTTATTTTGAGGGTAGTGAAACTTCGTCGCTGCAGTAGATCTCTTTCCTGATGTGGTCTTGTCATTGTTTCCGTCGCCGCAGTCGCAGCAATACTTCGTGATCCTGAAACACAGAATTCTCGGGCTCTTCCCTCTATCGATTTCCTTTCGTTGCCTTGCACTATCTATCCATAATGCACGTGCTGCATTACGGCACATAATATTTCGCCTCTATGGGCTTCTCAACATTTACTTTGTACATGGCGCATTCCGCTTTAGCATGACTTAAGGCGCTCCTATATGGCGCAAATCTCCCTACTATCGACACGATACGTGCTCATCAAATCTGTATCCCCTTTATTAGATAATGCACCTTGCCCTGCCTGCCTCTCATTCACCTGGGCATACTGCTTGGGACTGACAGTGTAACCAGACTTCAACCAAATTATCTGAATAGCTTGTTGTAGCTGAATTTGCAAACGACCTACATTCAGAGAACTATCTTAACATATACTTGTGAGTTAAAAACATAGCATTACTTTAACCTTCATTACTATGACTATTACATCAAAAACACAATCGACCCTCTTTTTAGTATCCTATTCCTTCCACAGTTTGAGGTTGCTGATATGGTGTAAACCCCTGGATTTTCTCGTCCTAATATTTTGTATTTCAAACGTGTTTTCGTGTGCCACTCTTTTTACATGAAATGATCCCTCATAGAGATTGAAAAATTTACTATACAGATAACTAGGTTTCTTAGACAACCGGTGAAAATGGACTAGGACTTTATCTCCTTGCTGTAGATGTATCTGTCGCAATGGACCTTTCTGCCTTTGTTTTCTGTTTTCAGCTTCCTCTGTGAGACGTTTTATGGCGCGGCGAACAACATATGAATGTCTTGGTTTCTGTGATGTTGGAAAGTTCACGATCTCTCTGATCCGGTCAGGTGCCGGTTTATTCTTTAATACAGTTATCGGACAGATTCCTGTTGTTCCGTGGGGCATGGTGTTCAATATTCTTTGGAATTCCTCGATGTAAAGACCCCAATTCCTGTGTTGTTTGTGACGATAAATTCTACAGAGTTTGTCTAGTTATTTTATTGTTCGTTCGGCAGGATTCGCATGTGCGCTAAATCTGGATGTAAAGATAGGCGTGATCTGTCGTCTATTTAACAGCGATTTCCACTCTTTGGACCTAAATTGTGGTCCGTTGTCGGACTTTATCCTTTTTACGTGTCCGACCTTGGCGAGAAAGTCTCGCACGAATGCTGTGCACACCGCTTTGGCGGTCGCGCTGCGTAGTGGAGAGAATGTAACATACTTTGATACCAGCTCTACCACTATTAGAACATATCGAACCCCATTTATTGCCTTGGGTAAAAGCCCGAAGAGGTCAGTTGCCGCCACTTCATTTAATGGAGTGGGTACTATCGGATACAACGGTGCTTTGAACGACACGGTTGGTGGTTTTACCTTTTGGCAACTTTTACATATACTGAGGACGCTTCTAATGTGCCTGGCCATATTGTTAAAAGTAGACTGACTCTTGTAACTTTTTTGTGCCCCAAAATGTCCATAGCTTAGATGACAATACCATACTAGTTTGTTGATGAGCTCATCTGGAATGCACAGGCGCCAGTTTGTTTCATTGGCGCACTTTCGGAAAAAAAGAACATCATTTTCAATGGTATAATATTTCCTCAAAGATGAAGTTCTTTCTTCCCTTAGCTCATTTTTTATTGGACACCATGTAGGATCTTTATCTTGTTCTTTTCCTACCCCTGCAAGTGTTACCGTTATATAATTCTCAAACGGCACCTGTTTCATGTATAAAACGTCAAACCGCATCTCATTTTGTTCCATATCTGCACCTTCCGTGAGTCCAATGGGACATCGCGATAAGGCATCAGCCACGATGTTTTGTGATCCGAGAACATAGATAACTGAGAACTGGAATTCTTGCATGTATACCGCCCACTGTTTAAGTCTGCCATGATTTAATTTTGCCGTCATGAGAAACTGGAGGGCTTTATGACCGGTACATATTTTTGTCTTTTGACCGAACAGATAGTATCTAAATTTGGTAAAGGCCCAAATGATTGCTAAAACCTCCAGTACCGTGACGGGATAGTTTCTCTCAGGTTTCTTTAATACACGGCTAGCAAATGCTATGGTTTTGGGTTCTATCTTTCCGTCTTGTTCAAAGTTTTGAAACAGGGTCACTCCCAATCCAGCTCGTGAACCATCTGTCCACAGGCAGAACTCCTTGTTCTAATCAGGATGTGCAAGCAGAGGAGCAGCAAGAAGTGCCTTCTTTAATTCGTCGAATTCGACTTGTGCCTTCTCATCCCACTTCCAAACAGTTTTCTTACCGGTTAGAGTACGTAGACGCGGAGTCGTCACACACGCTGGTTTTACAAAACGTTTATAAAAATTTATTATTCCTAAAAAACTGCGCAATTGTCTTGCTTTAGGTACGGGAAAATCCTGTACTTTACTGAGTTTTTTGGGATCAGGGTCGATTCCATCTGATGATACAATGTGTCCCAGGAATTTCACTCCCCTTTTGCCAAATTCGGATTTATTTAGATTCACCGTGACGCCTTTGTTTCTGAATGCGTTTAACCATACATCGAGCAATTTGTTGTGTTCCGACCACGATCTCTCTGCAATGAGCACATCGTCCACATATAATGTTATCCTGTTCCTAATTTCCCTCGGTATTACGGTGTCCAGCGCCTGTATGAATGCAGAGGACGAAACATTAAGTCCGAATGGAAGTCTTCGGAACTGATAACATCTCCCGTAGCATAAGAAGGCAGTGTATTTTCTGCAGGAGGGTGCGAGTTCGACCTGCCAGAAACTCCATCGGAGGTCGAGCGAGGTCAATACTTTTACTCCGTGAAATCGTTGTAAAAATTCATCTAAGGTTTCGGGCGGTCCATCTCCGGCTCGATTATTGTATTAATCTCTCTGGAATCGAGAACGAGTCGGATAGAACCGTCATTCTTAACCAGACAGTAACGGGCTGTTGTAGGCGCTGACAGCTGTTTCTATGATCCCTTGTGATTGCATAGATTGATTTTCAGCCTCTACTTTATTTCGATACGCTAACGGTATCCCGTATGGACGAACAGAAAATGGGCGATGTTGTTTTATACGGAATTCATACACAAAATCCCGGATTGTTCCTGGCATTTCCGAAAACACTGCTGCATTGAGTTGCAGAATTTTCTCCAGCTCTCTCCTATCTTCTTCCGTTTCGATATGCTCTGTTCTGTTTCTCACTATTCGTTCGAAATTTACGTCTGCATCGTGGTTTTCGTTTTGCATATTTCTTGCAGACCGAGTAACCCTTAAAGGTTCATCTGATTCTAGTCTCATGATGGATAATTCGGATTCGAGATCGTCGGAGTCTGTCTTATTGTTAAAATTTATTTCCACTGTGCGCCCTTGCCGGGCTAATGAAACACAGCTCTGTCTAAAATCAAGGACAGCTTGATATGTGCTGCCAGAAACGGTATGACCAAAAATACAGCATAAAATACATGTGGACAGGCAAGTGAACTCTAGGTGTACTTGCCTCCGTACATCAACACACGTGCTCTGGACAGCCCCCCTAACTTTCGTTTTCTGCAGTGGTAAAAGATGGCCACTCGCAGTTCGTACTGCAACGATTTAGAACGTCTTCCCTAATCCAGATGTTTCGCTGCCTGAGTCCAGCACAGAAGGCACACGTGTACCGTTAATTCTTAAATTTATTATGGAGCATTTTTCCGAAATTATTTCATCTCCTTCTTCCAGTAACTCTTCACGTATCTTTTCAAAGTCAATATAAAATATACTGATTTCGTTACGTTCCGCTCATTGTGGCGTGGGTCTGGAGATCGCAACTCAACTATTTGTACCGGTTCTCGGGCATCATTTGGCGGTCCGCAGTCCACATTACGTGGTCTTTGTCACACGGTCGCGATCCCCAGCTTCCTCTTCCACGGTTTCTGTCCCACCGGTCATAATTTCTCCAGGGTGCAGAATGTTGCGGCCGATTCCTGCGGTCATCATTACGTGGAGGCGCGTTTTCTATGTTATTTCGGTTCGCATTTGAATTGTTTTGCACTCGCGGTCGTCCGAGTTCTTGCAGGAGATGCTGAAAAGAAGTGACGTCTTGTAGCCCTCTTCCTGCTATTGTTATCTCGCGCCTGAGCTTGTGAGGTAGTTTTGTCAAACATATTCTAATGAGCTCAGAAGGTGAATAAGGTGCATCGAGGTTCTGATTTCGTCGTGCTAAATCGCGAAAGTAAGCGGCAGGATCTGGGTGAACACGGTCGTTATAGTCTGCGTTCATATGGATTCCTAATTTTGTTCTCTCTTGTTCAGCTTCTGACCAGAATTCTCGAATGAGCGCAGCGCGAAACTCCGCATGTGACTTGCACTGTAGAAGCATAGGTTCCGTTCTAACAGCTCCTTCGTCTGGGAGGTGGTTATACACGAACTTCATTTGTAACAGCTCCCCCAATGGTGTAGGTAGGGCGTTATCAAACTGTGCAATCCAAATTCGGCGACGTTGCGAAATGTTTGGATCTGGGAATATCGAGTACTTCAGTACCGAAATGAAATGTTTCCGACAGTTTTCATCTTCTGCTGTCGCGAGTGTAACTCTGTTAACGGAACTCGGATGTGCATCTGTTCTTTGCAGATTGTACAGGCGCGCTTCCATTTGACGGACTTCGTCATGTTCATTACTTTCGTTTGTGCCTGTTTCTCTATCATATGATCCCACATCTATGACGTGTTCACACCTGGCTGTTTCGCGTTCGTTCACTTGTAGAAGTTGGTTTAGCAACTTGCGGTTTCTTTTATTTATGTCGCTCTGCGTCTGTTTAAAGCGTAGTAGTGACTGCACCTCTTCACTATCACGAACAGCAACAGGGAGTGTCCTATCGGAATCATTTTCTCTCCGCTCGGACGCACTCTCGACTGCTAAAGTCAATACTTCCATTTTCTGCGCGACTTGCGCCATTGCACCCGCTTGTGCTTTCAGTGCAGCTTCTTGTTGACAAACTTGCTGGCAAACACTGTTCAGTTTCCTGTTGCTCTTCACATACGCGCTCTACGGCTTCTTTAATTTTTTGCGGATTTACTACAATTTAAGAGTGCCCTTGCAAGTCACTTTCAATCACTTCAATTAGCCGGCCGGTGTGGCCGTGCGATTCTAGGCGCTTCAGTCTGGAACCGCGTGACCGCTACGGTCGCAGGTTCGAATCATGCCTCGGGAATGGATGTGTGTGACGTCCTTAGGTTAGTTAGGTTTAAGTAGTTCTAAGTTCTAGGGGACTGATGACCACAGACGTTAAGTCCCATAGTGCTCAGAGCCATTTGAACCATCACTACAATTCGATTTTCTATTCGCTCGGTTATTTCTTCCATATCTTTTCGTATTTTACCGACTTCGGTACTTATGGCCTTATTACTTGATTGATTCTTTGTTGCTAACGCATTAACGCGGATTTCAAATTCTCCCAATTTTTGGTTTTGTTGGGCAAATTTTTCTTCCTGCCTATCGAAACGTTTATTCAAGTCGTCTGCTATTGCAGAATTTTTTTTGTTAAATCTTCCGATTGCTGATGTAATTTTCGGTTCCGTTCTTCTGAATTCTTTTTTTGTTGATCTAATTTACGGTTTTGTTCTTGCACGAGTTTAAGAATTTCTCCTAAAATATCACTGCTGGTACCAGTGGCAATCGCCAGTGTCGGCTGTGCACTTTCTCCGAACGTCGAGTGCCCCGGTGTTTGGCCTTGTGAAAGCGGGCTACCTCGCACCCCCGCGCGGTCTAACGGTTCTGCCTCGGCGGCGGGCAGGCCGCCGGTCTGGTTTTCCATTGTACCACGGCCGCCTGTATTAGAGGCCGGAGGACTGAAATGTGGCAACGTTACGTTAAGGCCTACGGCATGGCTGTGACTATAAGGTAGCGAACGGATGCAGTTGTTTACATACTTTAAAGGTGTCTGTTTCATCCGAAATTACAGTGTAATTACGCTATACTGGACTTATAGCAAGTAGTCGTGACTACAGTTGAAGATATAACACAATGTAAGTATACAATTCTGTGAAGTTTGTAGTGTTTTTACATGTATATGTGCAAGTGTGCTACGTGAACGACTTTCGTCTACACAATTGCAAGAAAAGTTCTACTATATTCTAGATACAATTTGCAAATAAAGTTTTGAATTCATATGTTCAGTATCAGAATCTTCTCCTAAGTGATTTTGTGTTAATATTATGAATATTTCTACACATTTGATTCTGTTTGTAGACTTCTGTTTCGTTATATCCAAGCAGTAGAAAAAAACCAGTCCACTCAAATTCTCATTTGCTATTTTTACATAATAGTATTTTGATTTAAGATGTTAGCAATTAATGCATCATTCTATTTGCAGATGCCAGAAAAATGTTGTGTTCCTGGTTGCAACAGCAACTACAAATCCAGCAAGGAAGAGGGTTACATCTCAGTGTTCAGATTCCCTACTGAAGAGGAAAACAGAAAACGGTGGACAAGGAATATCCCCAGAAAGGACTGGACTCCATCAAATAGAAGTGTCGTTTGCATTAAACAGTTTGAAGAATGTGATGTATCAAGAGTGGAGATTTACAAGGACTCTGATGGGAACTGTCACGAGTTTCCTCGTCAAAGGTCATTGCTTTTACCAGAAGCTGTGCCAAAAATATTCCCTGTGTTACCATTGTATTTAAATAAGGTGCAGCCTCCAAGAAGGTGTGACCCAGAAATAAGAAGGAAGCGTGCACGCTATGAAGAGGAGGAGAAGAATGAAGCCATGCTAAATGAAGACATTATTGCAAATTTTCAATGTTTGTGTGCTGAGTACCAGGACAGAATAAACAGTGTAGGAAAGTGGAGTGTTAGTGTTAAAGAGAATAAGATATTCTTTTATACTATAGATTTTTCTGAAGACATTCCTCAGGTCAAAGCGAGTATGGAAATTAATGACAAACTAATTTCAAATGTGTGTGTGAATGGTTTCATTCTGTCACATGAGCAGCTCAGCTGGATTTTACCTTCCTCACTTAGAGTAACCAGATGGTCACAAATTGAAAATATTTTGAGTAGAGTTATCAACTGTGATAGCTACACACCCACCTTTAGTTCTCTTTTAAATGAATTAAAGAATATTGTAAAGAAACGTACTCTGCATTCAGAAGCTAATCCAAATTGCTGTGCCACACTCTTGTTTTTGTTGGAACAGATAGATTTGTTGGCAATGAATAAGCGGACATATTCGGTTGATATGATGATGCATGCATTTATCAATTACAACCAATCTCCAGCGTGCTATGCAGCACTCCGGGCAAGTGGATTGCTTACCTTACCACATGTGAAACACATTCAGCAGCTTTCATCTTCACTGAAGATTTGTCCAACAAATAAATCACAAAATGCCCATTTTCTTAAAATTGTTGTGGATAAATTAGATGAGAGAGAAAAATTTGTAATTCTGCAAGTGGATGAAATTTATGTTAACCATGTATTCAGTTTAAAGCGGGGAAACTCCATGGATATGCAGAAAATAATGCCCCATCTGAGGCAAGAACTGTGCTTGCCTTTCTCACATCATCTTTATATGGCAGTTTCAAAGAAGTTGTTCATTTGGTTCCTGTCAAACAGTTGTCAGGCTCAGATCTCCATAAATTAACACTTAATGTGTTGCAGTTTCTTTCCTCATGTGGTCTGACTGTTGTTGTTATTATATCTGATAACAACAGAATTAATAGGAATATGTTTTCACTATTGGTAAAAAATTCCAGCAGTCCATATTCCTTTCTGTCATGTGGTTCCCCTGTATTTGTAATGTTTGACACAGTTCATTTGTTAAAAAGTATTAGGAACAACTGGTTGAACCAGAGGGACAGTGACAGAACATTTAAATTTCCCCATTTTGACTCAACATCCAATGATCTGCTAATGGCAAAATTTTCAGATATTGAGAACCTATACAAAAAGGAACTCGACCAGCTTTTGAAATTAGCTCCTCGGTTGACTCACAAGTCAGTGTATCCCAGTAGCTTAGAAAGACAAAATGTCAGTCTTGTCTGCAATATTTTTAATGAGACAACACTTGCAGGCTTAAAAGCTTAATATGGTGAAATTTCAGGAACTGTACACTTTGTTGAAATCATTCTCTGTTGGTGGAATATTATTAATGTTAAGAACTGTACAAAGGGAATTCACAAACAAAATGAATTGTGTCTGCCTTTCACTACTGCTTCTGATGACAGGCTTGAATTTCTTGACAAATTTTTGGCTTGCTTAGAGAGATGGAGGGCTTTGGACACTACCAGTTGTCTGACCACAGACACACATCAGGCACTGTATCAGAGTACTTCTGTTATTTCAGAAGTTGTTGAATATTCTTTCAGTGGTGTAGGTGTGCAGTATCTTCTCACGGAAAAACTACAAACTGATAATTTGGAATCAAGGTTTAGTAGGTATCGTCAATTATTGGGTGGAAACTATAACGTTTCTGTAACCCAGGTATTTGAATCTGAAAAGAAGTTGCGTATAATGAGTGTTTTGGGAATAAAGTCTGCAAAATATGGCCCAGTAAAATTTTCTCCAGAAATAATGAATGACATAAGCATCTCAGATGTAATGTCTACAGATGTTGACGTGAATCCGTTTGTTAGTGTTTTGAACTACATAGGCAATGAAACTGTTGATGTACACTAATCTGTGCTTCTGTATGTTTGTGGTTATGCAGCACACAAAACAACACAATTGCTCAGTTGTACAACATGCACTGATTTTGTTTTAGGCACACATACCACAGATAAATAGTTTGATAACCTTGTCCGAAGTGGATTGACTGTACCATCAGATATTGTTGTGGAACTTGGCACTTTTGTACATACAGTTATGCAGCTTTTAATATCTGAAGAGTATGAAACAAAATTCCTCACTTACTACTCAATCTGGTTGGCCAAGGAGTTAAATCATATGTTTCTCTGTAAATATTTGTAACAGATTCATGTCTCTGTGGAAGGCCACTTACTGATATCTACAAAAAGCTGGTTTCCATTATGTGTAACATATTGTTAAATAATTATACCAAACTCCAAAATGATCATTTAATATGTTCCAAGAAGGAGGGAGTTAATAGAAAATTAAAAACATTACATAACGTTTGACACAAAATTATGAAATTTCCTTCTTACCCATAACCTCAGTCCTTAAATGCTCCGATTAGTACTGGCAAGGAGGAGGTGGCCACTATGAAATAAACTTTAATGCACTGATAAATTTCAGTCATGCTTCTTATGCAAATCCTACAGCAAGGTCCCCAGTTCGTTCTGACTCAGAAAGATGTGTGAAAGTATTTAAATAGATTGTGTATCACCTGTGATTTTAAAAGAAATCTAACATACCAATGAACAATACACAAAAAACGTTCGTTAAAAATTATTATTATTATGCCACCCTCATATATAAAGGTGTGAAAGATATGTTGCAGCTGTCAGAAACTTTTATATTAGTTTGTCATTTATATAGGAAGGAACATGACAATACATTTCAAATAACAGACCGAAATAATTGCAAGTCTGCAAATAATGTTACTAGGCACCTCACAAAATTGTTTGCTGAACTTGTATCTCCAAATCTCGGGTAAGAAACGTCATAATATACTGATATGAAGCACATGTGAGTTATTTAAAAGTTCATCGTTGCAAGGAAACGAGAATAAAATGCGTAATTCCGACATAAAGTCGGCGTAATACTGCGAGAAATTAGCTTTTCTAGGTTACTGTGTTATTTATAGGGACCAAATCTACAAAAAAAAGAAAGTGATTGCGTATTTATATCTGACACGTCGTCTGCAATCGGCGAAATCTAAACTTCAGTCTGGGCTTAGCTGGTCACGCTAGCCGGCCTACTGACGTCACAGGCTACGACGTTGTCAGCTTGACGACTCCGGCCTCTAATACAGGCGGCCGTGATTGTACCCCCCTGCACACCAGCGCTGCCCATTGTGCTGGTTTGCGTTTTCGCACCCTCGGGACCTTGGTTGGCCGTTACGTTCTCGACTGCCACTAAGCTATACTCTTGTGTTTTCCATGGCTATCAGACTACGCGCTCGCGCCCTAGTAATTCGCATACCACAATATGCCTAACGGAAAGACTTTTTTTTTCAAATAATTATCCTATAAGAGAAAATACTAATCAATTACTCATAATTTATTTTTTACCCCTCCAAAAGGTTTTCACACAGTACAAAACAAAATAAAACACAACAGCAACGCTGCACTTTCAACACCGTTATCAACGCTGTAAGAAGACAAGAAACAGAATTGTGGATGCCTGAAAAAGAGGTTTAATTAGTACATCCTATCCCTACTGACCACACGATCGGAAGAAACCGGTGTTCGAATGTTAATCCTGGATAAGGGTCGACCACGTGCAAGCTCCCAACGACTGGTATTTAGATCGTAAATGTCGTTAATTCTCCCTGTCTGTGGCAGGCTGAGAAGGGAGTTTGCTTAATTTTATCAGCAGGGATTACTTTTATTCATTTTTATATAACCCTGCTGTGGGGAAGGATCTCATGCATACTTTTTTTCTCTCTCGGCAGCGTAACCTTCCCTGACCATTCTGCCCGCTTTAGAATTGATGTTTAGGCCCATCAAAGTTCAGAATACAATCTTATCGATTGAATTTGAAGTCGCAACTGATAACGCAATTGTAATTCTGGCGATGGTGAGAGAAAACTACATCCTGCGTGAATCTAGCCTTGTGCCAATAATTTGAGTAAAGGGGCAGCGTGATTGATATGATTCTCTTTTCTTAAGTATGTTTTAAATTAGCAACCCGAGAACAGAAATTACTTCGAAAAACAAAGTTAAGTTTATTTTTAACAAACATTAGACAAATTTACGAAGTTACTTCTTAACAATCTTTTGAATACACATTTCACTAATTCTGCTTTGAATTTTCATTTAACTATGGACAAAGATTATGTAACTATGCACATAGATTATTTCTCCTTTGAATTACAAACCGTGTTGCCTTTGATTTGCATCGTCCTGTGGGGGGAAGGAAAATCTTGGAGAGCACGTGGTCACTACTACTATACTGATACATGCACATACACTAAGTTATCACTGAAATGCAAATATCGTAACTATTTCTCTATGCAGATTTTCTATGTACAGTGGCTGGCATCGAGCAGGACTCGTGGTTGGTATCTCCAGCGCGAAGTGCTTGAATACGAAACGATTCATCTTAGAAAAGTTACACTCGTCACTAAATTTTCAATAACTTGTTAAACATCGTCACACGCTAGCAAAAATTTTCAGCAATCGCAAAAACTGGCTACATCTTCCTCTATTAGCTTTCTCGGTGGTTGCAGTTTGAAACTATGCACCACGTGGCGGGTCGTAATGGAAATCTCGAACGGAGAAGATTATTCTTATATCGGATGAATTGAACAAAAATCAATAAATGGTTCTTAATTAATCAATCGCGAAAAAGCCTCTGATAAATAAACTGTTAACATTAAACATATTTAAACATTCAAATACCTTTGTCCTGATTTCGACGCAGCGTTCTGAAGGAACGTCTGGTCGCTTACCTGTCTTCCAAAAAACTCCCCGTGACCGTTGCGCGGCTCTTTCCCCCGAGCAGCGCGAGGTGGTGTGGGGGGCCCATGACCAACTTCTGGTAAGAAAACGTTTTTTTTTTTTAGACTTTCGGACCTCTGGTCAAACCATCCTGTTCCTGCTCTTTGCCTTCCACTGACTGTGTTAAAGTTGGTAGAAGATTCTGAGACCCACTACATCTCTGGTTTGTCTGCTACCACACTCAAAACATTCACACCTGACCACGTACTTTAAGGAGAGGTGGGGAAATGTAAATAGGGACACAGGACGTGCATATTGTAATGAGAATAAGAGACTTTGATCCATAATTGTTTGTACATGCATGTAATTTGGGGCTGAAATTATTTCACTGTTCATTAATTATGTAAAGTAATTTAATTTACACTGATAATGTCTATCAGCTGATAGCAACATAACACTGATTTTAACTATGTAACGCCGGCCGAAGTGGCCGTGCGGTTAAAGGCGCTGCAGTCTGGAACCGCACGACCGCTACGGTCGCAGGTTCGAATCCTGCCTCGGGCATGGATGTTTGTGATGTCCTTAGGTTAGTTAGGTTTAACTAGTTCTAAGTTCTAGGGGACTAATAACCTCAGCAGTTGAGTCCCATAGTGCTCAGAGCCATTTGAACCATTTTTTTTAACTATGTAACGAAACCTATTGTGACGTTACACGATGCTTTCGGTTCAGTAGGAGGCTATACTAAATACCCATGCATCTTATGCTTGTGGGATAGTAGAGCCAGAGAACAGCGATGGACTAAAAGTGACTGGCCACTCCGAGAAACTTAAACCTGGAGAGAAAAATGTTATCAATACTACTTTGGTACCACCAGAAAAGGTTTTGTTGCCCCCTCTCCATATCAAATTGGGGTTGATGAAACAATTTGAAAAATCGCTGCAGAAGGATGGGGACTGTTTTAAATATATATGTACAAAATTCCCGAAGCTGTCAGAAGCAAAGTTGACAGCGGGAGCTTTCACTGGCCCCGACATAAGAAAACTTCTTACCGACGCCCTCTTTGTGGAAAGTATGAATGAGAAGGAAAAAGATGTAGTGCGAAAGTTTCTGGGAAATACTAAGGATCCTGACTACAAAACCATTGTTCAACGGATGCTAACAGCATACGAAGCTCAAGGCTGCAAAATCAGCTTGAAGGTCCATTTTTCACACTACCACACTTTTCCTGAAAACCTGGGAGCGTTCAGTGAAGAACAGGGGGAGCGGTTTCACCAGGATGTCCGTGATATGGAGAGACGGTACCAAGGAAAATAGGATGTCACTATACTTGCTGACTACTAGTGTCAGTGTCGTCGTAACTGCCGTCTGCTTCACGTCTGCTGTGCAGCGAGCTACGTTAATTTAAGTATTAACTGTATTTTTCTTACTTGGCTCTTCTTCTTCCGTGTGTTTTTGCTTTTAGGAAGCTTTAATTGTCGAGTGCTAGTAATAGTGTTCCATAGATTTCGTGTTTGTTTTGAATACAGTCAGAGAGAGTCCCTTTAGTCAGCCATAGTGCCAGTAGTGCTAGTGTTTGTTTTCAATACAGTCCAGAGACAGGTAGTGCTATTTTCATTGTTTTCTACAAGAAGTGGCTAGCAATCACAGTTTAGTCAACAATCAGCCGCCTTTAGTGAATTAACAGTCTAGTTAAAAGTTGATTAACTCTCTACAGTAAATTGATTCCTTAGGATGGATAGGATGTGTGACTGCTGTGTACGGACGCAGGAGGAGCTGGCCACTGTTCGCGAACAGCTGAGCGTGTTGATGGCCGCGGTCAGCCGTCTTCAGGCTGCTGCCTCGGAGTGTAGCGGCAGTGGGGAGTCTGGTGCGTCGCAGGTACCCGGCGCGGTTGGGCCACCCTCTCCCCAAGGGTAGTGGCGGGTTCAGCGGCGTTCGCGGCGCACGAGGCGGAGGGTAAAGGCCGGTTCCCACTAGAGCGCGGTAGCGCGTCGTGCGGCAACGTCAGCGGCAAGCGTTTTCCGCTTTGACGCGGCGGCTCGCGGAATTGGTGTTCCCATCTGGAAGCGGCAGACGCTGGCGGTAGCCAATGACGGTCAGCCACTGAGGTACGGGGTGGGACCGACTGAAACGCCCGGTGCGTTTGATTAACTACATCTTACACCTACATGAAGGAAAGACGAAGTTGGGTGAAGGCATACCAATTTTTCATTTTCTGTACAATGTACTCTTTCACATATTCCATTATGCATGCTTTCTCATTTCACCATAAACAGATTTCATGACTACCGTTCATCATTGTTCACTATCTAGCACATTGCTTAAGAATCATGAAAGAATAATACATATTTGGAACAAAGTTTTCGAAACCAGATTTTAAATTATAAGACATTTCCCGGTGCAGACGCAAACCTACAATACTTTATTAGTTACGAGCTGCAGTTTACAACTAAAGAGACAGTAAACGGTAGCAAATTAAGGAAATGGAACTTGAATAAGTCAAGACCCACAGTTTTTTGATAAGCTTAAAGATAGCGTAATGCAACGACTTACTGAAACAGAGGAAGGAATCCGCTAGAATACGAATGGATATCTTTGAGAGAAGAAGTGGTGAATGCAGCAGAGTATGAGAACGGGAAGAAGGTACAGTAGAAATCGTTAGATAAAACGTGAAATATTAAATCTGACAAGAGGGAAAAATATAAAAATGCAGCAAATAAAGTAGGCCATTGGAAATAGAAATGTCTAAACATGACGTTGACAGAAAGTCCAAAATTGCAGCGTGATTTTGCACTTGGAAAACATAAGGGAATGAAAATGAGAAAGAACAAAGAAAACTTTGCTCAAAGGAGAAGCAACTGTCAAGAACTCATCTGGCAAGCCAGAACAAAGCAAATAAGAGAAGGCTAGATAGTGGAAGGAATATGTAGACAGGAGAGGGGGAGGGGTTGTACAAACTAACATAAGTACAATGTTAGATTCCTGTGAGATGTCTGAACACGCAAGGCAATACTGATCCTACCTCTTAACTAAGTAGACACACTGAAGAACAGCGAAACTGTGTTTGTAGCATTTGCATGTTTAGAGAAAGGTTTTGACAATCTTAATTAAAACATTCTTTGAAGCTCTGGAGATGTCATCGATAAAACACAGGGACACAAGATTATCTACAACTTGTACAGAAACCAAACTGCATTTCTAAGACTTCAATGACTTGAAAGGGAAGCAGTAATTGAGAAGGCAGAAGTAGAGAGGATACAAAATGAAGACTGTGAATAGCAAGAAAAGCGTTCTGAAAAAGAAAATTTGTTCACATGGAATACAAATTGTAATGATCGGGTACTATTTTACGAAGGTATTTGTGTGGAGTGCAGCCTTGTAAGTGAAACGTGGGCGATGAACAGTTCTGTCGAGAAGACAATGGACGCTTTCAAAACGTGGTGATCAATAAGAATGCTGAAGATTAGATATGAGGATCGTGTAACTAAAGAAGAGGTACGGAATTAAATAGAGTAGGAAGAGGAAATTACGGCACAACTTTGACTACAAGAGGGGTAAGTTGACAGGACATATTATAAGGCGTCAAAGAGTGAGGACAAAGGGGTTGGGTGATAGTATTCTGATAATAATCATTTGTTCAAATGCTATTCTACTATTTTATCTGTTAATGTAAGCAGTGAATTTAGTCTTCCATGCACTCCTCCACAAAACATTTAAACCAAAACTGAAATCAGCTGAACACCAAACCTTTCAACCACTGTCTGACAACTACTGCATTCACTTTCAACTTTCTATAACTATCACTGGCTAGCCCCACACATATACAGATATAAGGAGAACAGAAATAAACAAACAATTTCAGCATATAATTCTTTAGGTTGGCAACATGTACATAAACAAACCAAACAGGAAGGGGCATGAGGTGAACACACTGTAGTTACGACTTCAAATCAGTGTTTTCGGGAAAATGTCTACAGCTAGTGACAGAAGAAAAAAGAGCGAACATGAAAATGTGCTTATGTTCCATAATCTAAGTTTTAGTTCAACCTCCAGCATGTGACCAGGTGAGGGGAAACGTATATGTCCGCCAAAAACTCGATTCACTGTAAGTAATCAGTTATGCATTTAAAACAAAACTGAATCATTCTAGATTCCACCGAAAATGCCTTAAAGTAAAAGGCGAAACGTGTCTTGAACCAATAAAGTACACTCGATAAAGAAAAAAAAAAGTTTGTTACTTACCAAAGGAAATAATCAATAGCTGTAGATACTTAGCAAATTACATCTTATGACATACCAGCAAATTAGTTTCTGTTTAACTTCTCATTCCACACGCTATTAAATGCTGTTTAAAAAAAATCATCTATCCCTTCTGAAAAACTGTAGTTTCTTTCATATCTCGGTAGATAAACAGATTTTGGATATCTATCATGCGACGAAATACATGACTTTTCACAAGTTATCGTTTGCAAAAAAACGCTTTTAGATTTCTTGAACCGTTTACGAAATTTGCAGTTGATGCAACCACATGGTTTACAACGAGCAGGACGAAGTATCGGTCGCGTCGCGAGCGACCCGCGCGGTCACCGCACAGCCCGTCCGCCGACATATCATTCAATATCTCGAGAACGCTAATAGTTATCGTTCTGCTCTCAGCTCTAAAAGCGATTTCGATATGTTGACTAAATTTCATATGCAATAATGTATTACCTAAAATGAACTGTATGCAAAGTCCACGCAATGCGTTTTTACCTCTGCACACTCATTAAAATTTCGTGTAAAGGTTTACGTAAATGCGATACAGCAAGTAACCACGACGAATATCGAAAAGAAATTCGGCCCTTTATCGAGAGAAGATATCAGGCTGTCACATGCCCAAGAATCAAATTTTTCTAGCGAATAGTTTCCTTGGAATCGGATGATAAGTATTTCATAGCTGCCGCCGCGTCCGCGCCAGCGGTTCGGCGAAAGTTCGTGTGGCCCGGGGGTCCGTACCTGACGTCACGCTCAGCGCGTTCTGTGATTGGCGGCGCGCACCTGGAGCGCGGCATGCGGCAGCGGAAGCGGTTCGACATGGGCAAACCGCGACGCAGAGCCCGCCGCGCCTTGCCGCTGACGACATTTCCATGGCAACCACGCCGCTGACGCGCGGTTTTGACGCACGGCAGCCCTAGTGGGAACCGGCCTTAAATGTGGAGGCTGGCCGTGTGGCATCGCCCGCTCTGCCTGTGAGTGGACATGTGGCTGCTCCTTCAGCAAGGTCCGAACAGGCACACGGGGGGAGGGGTTTATTGGTTATTGGGAGCTCCAAAGTTAGGCGGGTGATGGAGCCCCTTAGGGAAATAGCGGAAAGGTCGGGGAAGAAGGCCAGTGTCCACTCTGCTTGCCAAGGGGTCTCATCCGAGATGTGGAGGAGGCCCTGCCGGCGGCGATAGAGAGCACTGGGTGCACCCGACTGCAAATTGTTGCTCATGTCGGCACCAATGACTCCTGCCATCTGGGTTCAGAGGTCATCCTCAGTTCGTACAGGCAGTTGGCGGAATTGGTGAAGGCGGAAAGCCTCGCTCGAGGGGTGGAATCAGAGCTAACTATTTGTAGTAGCGTTCCCAGAACCGATCGCGGTCCTCTGGTTTAGAGCCGAGTGGAAGGCTTAAACCAGAGGCTCACACGATTCTGCGGAGATCTGGGGTGCAAATTTCTCGACCTCCGCTATTGGGTGGAGAAATGTAGGGTCCCCCTGAATAGGTCAGGTGTGCACTACACGCCGGAAGCAGCTACAAGGGTAGTGGAGTACGTGTGGAGTGCACATGGGGGTTTTTTAGGTTAGAGAATTCCCTACCTAGGCCCGACAAGACGCCTCCTGAGACGCGGCAAGGTAGGAGTAGTCAAAATGCAACAGGGAATAACAATATTAATGTGCTAATAGTAAACTGCAGGAGCGTCTATAGAAAGGTCCCAGAACTGCTCTCATTGATAAACAGTCACAACGCCCATATAGTACTAGGGACAGAAAGTTGGCTGAAACCAGACGTAAACAGTAATGAAATCCTAAACTCAGATTGGAATGTATACCGCAGAGACAGGCTGGACAGTGAAGGGGGAGGCGTGTTTATAGCGATAAGAAGTGCAATAGTATCGAAGGAAATTGACGGAGATCCGAAATGTGAAATGATTTGGGTGAAGGTCACGGTTAAAGCAGGCTCAGACATGGTAATTGGATGTCTCTGTAGGCCACCTGGCTCAGCAGTTGTTGTGGCTGAGCACCTGAAGGATAATTTGGAAAATATTTCGAGTAGATTTCCCCACCATGTTATAGTTCTGGGTGGAGATTTTAATTTGCCGGATATAGACTGGGAGACTCAAACGTTCGTAACGGGTGGCGGGGACAAAGAGTCCAGTGAAATTTTTTTAAGTGCTTTATCTGAAAACTACCTTGAGCAGTTAAACAGAGGACCGACTCGTGGCGATAACATATTAGACCTTCTGGTGACAAACAGACCCGAACTATTTGAAACAGTTATCGCAGAACAGGGAATCAGCGATCATAAAGCGGTTACGGCATCGATGATTTCAGCCGTAAATAGAAATATTAAAAAAGTTAGGAAGATTTTTCTGTTTAGCAAAAGTGACAAAAAGCAGATTACAGATTACCTGACGGCTCAACACAAAAGTTTTGTCTAAGTACAGATAGTGTTGAGGACCAGTGGACAAATTTCAAAACTATCGTACAATATGCGTTAGATGAGTATGTGCCAAGCAAGATCGTGAGAGATGGCAAAGAGCCACCGTGTTGCAACAACCGAGTTAGAAAACTGGTGCGGAAGCAAAGGGAACTTCACAGCAAACATAAACATAGCCAAAGCCTTGCAGACAAACAAAAATTATGCGAAGCGAAATGTAGTGTGAGGAGGGCTATGCGAGAGGCGTTCAATGAATTCGAAAGTAAAGTTCTATGTACTGACTTGGCAGAAAATCCTAAGAAATTTTGGTCTTATGTCAAAGCGGTAGGTGGATCAAAACAAAATGTCCAGACACTCTGTGACCAAAATAGTACTGAAACAGAGGATAACAGACTAAAGGCCGAAATACTAAATGTCTTTTTCCAAAGCTGTTTCACAGAGGAAGACTGCACTTTAGTTCCTTCTCTAGATTGTCGTACAGATGACAAAATGGTAGATATCGAAATAGATGACAGAGGGATAGAGAAACAATTAAAATCGCTCAAAAGAGGAAAGGCCGCTGGACCTGATGGGATACCAGTTCGATTTTACACAGAGTACGCGAAGGAACTTGCCCCCCTTCTTGCAGCGGTGTACCGTAGGTCTCTAGAAGAGCGTAGCGTTCCAAAGGATTGGAAAAGGGCACAGGTCATCCCCGTTTTCAAGAGGGGACGTCGAATAGATGTGCAGAACTATAGACTTATATCTCTAACGTCGATCAGTTGTAGAATTTTGGAACACGTATTATGTTCGAGTATAATGACTTTTCTGGAGACTAGAAATCTACTCTGTAGGAATCAACATTGGTTTTGAAGAAGACGGTCGTGTGAAACCCAGCTCGCGCTATTCGTCCACGAGACTCAGAGGGCTATAGACACGGGTTCACAGGTAGGTGCCGTGTTTCTTGACTTCCGCAAGGCGTTCGATACAGTTCCCCACAGTCATTTAATGAACAAAGTAAGAGCATATGGACTATCAGACCAATTGTGTGATTGGATTGAAGAGTTCCTAGATAACAGAACGCAGCATGTCATTCTCAATGGAGAGAAGTCTTCCGAAGTAAGAGTGATTTCAGGTGTGCCGCAGGGGAGTGTCATAGGACCGTTGCTATTCACAATATACATAAATGACCTTGTGGATAACATCGGAAGTTCACTGAGGCTTTTTGCAGATGATGCTGTGGTGTATCGAGAGGTTGTAACAATGGAAAATTGTACTGAAATGCAGGAGGATCTGCAGCGAATTGACGCATGGTGCAGGGAATGGCAATTGAATCTCAATGTAGACAAGCGTAATGTGCTTCGAATACATAGAAAGATAGATCCCTTATCATTTAGCTACAAAATAGCAGGTCAGCAACTGGAAGCAGTTAATTCCATAAATTATCTGGGAGTACGCATTAGGAGTGATTTAAAATGGAATGATCATATAAAGTTGATCGTCGGTAAAGCAGATGCCAGACTGAGATTCAATGGAAGAATCCTAAGGAAATGCAATCCGAAAACAAAGGAAGTAGGTTACAGTCCGCTTGTTCGCCCACTGCTTGAATACTGCTCAGCAGTGTGGGATCCGTACCAGATAGGGTTGACTGAAGAGATAGAGAAGATCCAACGGAGAGCAGCGCGCTTCGTTAGAGGATCATTTAGTAATCGCGAAAGCGTTACGGAGATGATAGATAAACTCCAGTGGAAGACTCTGCAGGAGAGACGCTCAGTAGCTCGGTACGGGCTTTTGTTAAAGTTTCGAGAACATACCTTCACCGAAGAGTCAAGCAGTATATTGCTCCCTCCTACGTATATCTTGCGAAGAGACCATGAGGATAAAACCAGAGAGATTAGAGCCCACACAGAAGCATACCGACAATCCTTCTTTCCACGAACAATACGAGACTGGAATAGAAGGGAGAACCGATAGAGGTACTCAGGTACTCAGGGTACCCTCCGCCACACACCGTCAGGTGGCTTGCGGAGTATGGATGTAGATGTAGATGTACTGTTGGATGCTTAAACGGGAAACTAAAGACGGAAATCGGAAAAGGACTCGGCGAAGTATCAAGGAAAAGAAGAAAAGGTTACATAAATAACATGAATAAGTATAATACTGTTATTATATGTCTCAAAATAATGTTTGATTGGTTGTAAAAAATATGTTATGTTTGATAATTTTGAATAAACGAGTGCTTTTACCAATTTTTTGTGTTTGAAGCTGCAAACAAACCTTATGTGATAGAAAAAAATGGAAATCACTTCTGAAATCAGCGCATTCCAAAACATATAATTCAGTAAAAATATCTCACGCAGCTGACAATTTTTTTTCTTTTTTTTTTTTTTTTTTGTAAACCTGTGTAATTTACACTTATATTCGTTATTCGTTAATCCCATAAACTTCGCCCAAGTCAGCCGGCAAACAAAGAGCATCGCCCTGGCTCATACTGCAAATTCGCAGCCTCTGTGCGAGTGAGAGCAGGTGCGGAAGTTCCGCGTGGCTAAGAACAAGCTCTCACGCGACTGAATAAGTATGGTTAATCTTCAACAACTCTCACTCTTACACCACAGGCGCTCGCGTGCCACGCGAATAGGTCACGCACTTGTAGGTGCGATCGTATGTAGTAACAATAACCTGACACAGGTGAAGCTGTACGTGGGGAAAGCGGGAAGGGGTGATGGGCTTTTATTAGTCGCTCGTGTAGAAAAATGTTCTGTTCCCAGCACCGCATTTCAAAAAGGCGTCAGAAAAAAATTAACAAACTTGTGCCGCTTAATAAAATTTTACAATTGCATAGCGACTTATTTCCATACGATTGTCATAATGGTCTTCGCTTAAAGGCTGCTGAAATGATTGTATTTTAAGCACATTGTCCAATTTTTATTTTTTTTTAAATTTCTCTTTTGTATAAATAGGGTTGGATTTTTACTTCAAGCTTATTGGAGACTCATTCGCAGGGTGCTTCATTTTCTATTAATCAGTAGTCTGTAAGCCGCATATTAAGCACTGCTCTCAGTAAATAAAGTCATTCACGCGACTGTCTACCACGAATATTAACAACGCTTTTTTTTTCAACAGCTTTATTTTAAGTAACATATTGATGTAAGTGGCTTCATCAAGACGGGAGCAAACATCCGCCTCCGTGGCGCAATCGGCTAGCGCGTTCGGCTGTTAACCGAAAGGTTGGTGGTTCGAGCCCACCCGGGGGCGTATATTTTTGTCAATCGCTTTCAATAACTACGTAAGCGTCTTGTCTAAAACTTTGTAGTAAAACATGTTTACGAACTTTCCGTACTGGGTTTCTTCGGGTGTCGTCAGGAAATGTCATCCGTTCTCGATTGCCAGCACACGGTCAATAGCGTGTATACTGAATTGAATAAATTATTTTATATCAGGATCAAGAAACGTTTTTCGCTGTCAGCAATAACACGAGCTTCTTAAATACATTTGTTAATATGGAGCCTGCTGGCAGCCGTCTATTTCGCACTTAACTGTGTTGCTGAGTTTCGCAACGATGGGAATGCTGTTTCTACGGCTACAGTTTTACATCACTTAATGAAAACAAGTGTGTATCGTTTCCTTTTGAGAAAGTAATACCACAAGAAGCTGGCATACAAAATATACTGTTTAACAGAAAGAAATTACAACTCAAGTCATTCCACCTTATGCTGTTTGTCTGTAGGGCACAAGTACACACATTACAGGCACCGAAAGAAAATTAATTCTTAGCAGCTTTTAAATTGAAAATAGTAAAGGGACTGTTGTTTAGGATTATGTGCACTTAGCGTTGACAGGTCCAACAAGAGCCGGACGGGACTGATATTTTACCCTAATAGCTGGAGTACCTATTTTAAATAGAAACGGAGTCAGTTGGATATTTTCAGTCATTTATTAACAATCAATTACAGTCACTTTTTTACGAGGCCAACCTCAAATGTGCTTAAGCTAAAAAAATAAATTAGTCAACAGCATATAATTTGACAGTAATGACAGCATCTACATGCTCAGTCTTCTTAATGTCTCCTAAGATGATCTTATGTCAAAATAAACTAGAAGTAGTTCATTAAACAAAATAAACAGTTACCTATTCTTCTGGGATGGAAAAAGAAAGGGTGTTCAATAATTTCTTTCATTTCAGTTAGACTTACCTGTATAAATAAATAACAATAATCTGTATTTAAGTATCGATATTTCTCATTTTAGCCCGCTTGAGCAAGATGTTGTTTTTCTTGGAAGTTATTTCGTGGGTCTCTTGACAGGATAATTTAAAATTACTCAGTTGGTCGTACGAAGAAACAGTTAGTGGAAAGATACCAAAACAAGACTGGTTGGTATAGCTATATCCTCTTATGGTATAGCTCCTTATTCCTTCTTACCATTTTCCTCGCGCTTACTTCGTCAGCTTGGAACGGGCCTTCTACACTTATCGCCGAGAAACCTTGAAAGTTAACCCGTTTGTTGGCTGTATAAAAATTAGTGACTGAGAACCTGGCAGGGTCGTACACAATGAAAGTTATCTTGGGATGGGACGCCACAATGAACGTTAACACTTGTGGTGACTATATAAAAGTGATGATTTGATTGAGAATGTAAGCAAAATTTAGTTTACTGACAACATTTATTTTCCCAAAAATACAAGCAAAGACAGACATAATTAAAGTTAAACAAATTCTAGTAGAATATCGTAAATAACTAACAGGTGGTTTAAGACTACAATGTACAAGCATCCTGGGTGGCAAAAGTGTGTCAAGTACTCTGGCCATAAAAATTATGTGTATAACGCAATCTGAATTGTTCTGACACTGAGCAGACTTTGATCCATGATCTACAGAAGTCTCAATAGGTGCAGCACAGAGCAAGTGGCGATTGGGATTTGTTCACCGAGACAAGGCTGGAGCAGCAGTACTAAAAACGTGTTTGCTTCGTGCAGCGATGTAACTTGCAGCTGACAAGTGTGCGACAGAGGCGAGGCGTAAGACGGCACTTGTGAATCGATCGTGGCCATGATAGAAATGCAAAATCTCACGATCTACCGCTCAGGCAGACGGATCGCAATTTACTCTCTACCAGAGCCCAGAAATAACGGTAGATTTCAGTGTGTGACACACCCGCTCGCTGGTCGTACCGAGGACCAATTTGGCTCACTCATACGACAGAGCGCACAAGGATGCCAAACGTCAAGACTGGTTAACCAAAAACGAATTAAGTGTGCCCTCGGCAAACGAGTAGTCCGAGACGTTTGAAGTCACACTGTCGGTAGAGGAAGAACTTCACCCCAGGCTCCCCAGTCAAACTACTCGCAAGTGAAGTCAGGATAGATCCCAAGTACCAACCACACATGCCAGAGCTTCCACCAGAAATTGCTTCCAGATCGAAGTCCCGAACCAGAATGCCTCGCACCTCTCCAGATAAAAAAAAAAAAAGTTTTTCCGCAAAGTGCACGAACGACGCCGCCTTCATCATGGAATTAACCAGACCAGAGGAAATACAAAACCCCCACAGGAACCAAAATGCTGCCATTTGGACTTAGGTTACACCGCTGCTTATATAGGGTGTTTCAAAAATGACCGGTATATTTGAAACGGCAATAAAAACTAAACGAGCAGCGATAGAAATACACCGCTTGTTGCAATATGCTTGGGACAACAGTACATTTTCAGGCAGACAAACTTTCGAAATTACAGTAGCTACAATTTTCAACAACAGATGGCGCTGCGGTCTGGGAAACTCTATAGTACGATATTTTCCACATATCCACCATGCGTAGCAATAATATGGCGTAGTCTCTGAATGAAATTACCCGAAACCTTTGACAACGTGTCTGGCGGAATGGCTTCACATGCAGGTGAGATGTACTGCTTCAGCTGTTCAATTGTTTCTGGATTCTGGCGGTACACCTGGTGTTTCAAGTGTCCCCACAGAAAGAAGTCACAGGGGTTCATGTCTGGCGAATAGGGAGGCCAATCCACGCCGCCTCCTGTATGTTTCGGATAGCCCAAAGCAATCACACGATCATCGAAATATTCATTCAGGAAATTAAAGACGTCGGCCGTGCGATGTGGCCGGCCACCATCTTGCATAAACCACGAGGTGTTCGCAGTGTCGTCTAAGGCAGTTTGTACCACCACAAATTCACGAAGAATGTCCAGATAGCGTGATGCAGTAATCGTTTCGGATCTGAAAAATGGGCCAATGATTCCTTTGGAAGAAATGGCGGCCCAGACCAGTACTTTTTGAGGATGCAGGGACGATGGGACTGCAACATGGGGCTTTTCAGTTCCCCATATGCGCCAGTTCTGTTTATTGACGAAGCCGTCCAGGTAAAAATAAGCTTCGTCAGTAAACCAAATGCTGCCCACATGCATATCGCCGTCATCAATCCTGTGCACTATATCGTTAGCGAATGTCTCTTGTGCAGCAATGGTAGCGGCGTTGAGGGGTTGCCGCGTTTGAATTTTGTATGGATAGAGGTGTAAACTCTGGCGCATGAGACGATACGTGGACATTGGCGTCATTTGGACCGCAGCTGCAACACAGCGAACGGAAACCCGAGGCCGCTGTTGGATCACCTGCTGCACTAGCTGCGCGTTGCCCTCTGTGGTTGCCGCACGCGGTCGCCCTACCTTTCCAGCACGTTCATCCGTCACGTTCCCAGTCCGCTGAAATTTTTCAAACAGATCCTTTATTGTATCGCTTTTCGGTCCTTTGGTTACATTAAACCTCCGTTGAAAACTTCGTCTTGTTGCAACAACACTGTGTTCTAGGCGGTGGAATTCCAACACCAGAAAAATCCTCTGTTCTAAGGAATAAACCATGTTGTCTACAGCACACTTGCACGTTGTGAACAGCACACGCTTACAGCAGAAAGACGACGTACAGAATGGCGCACCCACAGACTGCGTTGTCTTCTATATCTTTCACATCACTTGCAGCGCCATCTGTTGTTGAAAATTGTAACTACTGTAATTTCGAAAATTTGTCCGCCTGAAAATGTACTGTTGTCCCAAGCATATTGCAACAAACGGTGTATTTCTATCGCTGCTCGTTTAGTTTTTATTGCCGTTTCAAATATACCGGTCATTTTTGAAACACCCTGTATTATCAATCATCGTCATACAACACTTGAAGAATACTGTGCGTCTATGGAATAGGAACATTCAAAGTTAAGAGGACAAAGATTACGTTGACACATATGGTGGCATGTTGAAAATTATTGTGCAGATGTGAGTCAAAAATGGTTCAAATGGCTCTGAGCACTATGGGGCTTAACAGCTGAGGTCATCAGTCCCCTAGAACTTAGAACTACATAAACCTGACTAACCTAAGGACATCACACACATCCATGCCCGAGGCAGGATTCGAACCTGCGACCGTAGCGGTCGCGTGGTTCCAGACAAGCGCCTAGAACCGCTCGACCACCATGGCCGGCAGAGGTGCATCAATTTAAGTCACTACAAAACAACATATCACAATAACGTGGGAAAACCAGCAAAACTTGCTGTACTATCTCATGTTAATATCATTATTATTTCTTGTTTCTTTCTTTATTTGGCAAGGAGTCAATTTTAGTTTCTATAAGAAGACATTTTAAATCTCCAGAAGATTATCTTCTCTAACTGAAGACACATCACTTGCCATAATAAGGTGGCAGTATTCTTTTTAGTTACAGAAAAGGTTAAGAAAAATACAAGAAGACAGAAAAGAAAATTTCTGTTTCACAACTATGCAGAAGAATCCTATTTTGTGAACAATAACAGGGTATTGCTTGAAATTTAATAGCCCCTGCCTCTACCTTTACAAGTATCAACATCCTATATTTACATGCAAGACTAAAATAATTTTCAACAAGAATATTTTCGAGATTTGAAAACTAACCAGCCCATTGTGAATTAGTGCATTGGTGTGAAGAGTACTAAAGCTTCTAAAAAACTATTTTTATAAGATCCATGTGTTGCCATCTGTATACAAGTGATTAATTTATCCTATGGTTCAATGACGGAGTTGGAACATTTTACGACAAGGAAATGAATTTTTTTACTTGAAGTACTGTTTGAACATAAAACTATTGGATACAGTGCAAAAATAATTTTGCTGAATCCTGCACTTAATTCTTATTAACTGTTAACTGTATTTGCATTCAGTGCATATTTATGTGTTCACATATAAATAAAATTTTCATCTAATGTAAACTTAAGGTGTACTTTGCACATTTAACTATCGGATACACTACAAAAATTGTCCCTTTATGAATCTAGTACCTATTTCTTTTAAAATGTTAGATGTGTTTGCATTCAGTGCTTATTTATGCATGTATCTATTAAAATCTTCATAATGTTGTTGTTATCTTCAGTCCAGAGAATGGTTTGATGCAGCTCTCCATGCTACTCTATCCTGTGAAAGCTTCTTCATCTCTAAATAACTACTGCAACCTACATCCTTCTGTATCTGCTTAGTTTATTCATCTCTTAGTCTCCCTCTACGATTTTTACATTCCACGCTTCCCTCCAATACTAAATTGGTGATCCCTTGATGCCTCAGTACGTGTTCTACCAACAAATCCCTTCTTCTAGTCAAATTGTGCCACAATTCCTCTTCTCCCCAATTCTGTTCAGTACCTCCTCACTAGTTACTCGATCTACCCATCTAATCCCAAGCATTTTTCTGTAGTACCAAATTTTGAAAGCTTCTGTTCTCTTCTTCTCTGCAGTGTTTATCGTGCATTTTTCAGTTCCATACAAGGCTACACTCCATACAAATACTTTCAGAAACGACTTCCTAACGCTTAAATCTATACTCGATGTTAACAAGTTTCTCTTCTTCAGAAATGCTTTTCTTGCCATAGCCAATCTACATTTAATATCCTCTCTACTTCGACCATCACACTTATTTTGCAACCCAAATAGCAAAACTCATTTAATACTTTAAGTGTCTCATTTCCTAATCTACTTCCCTCAGCATCATCTGATTTAATTCGACAACATTCCATTATCCTTGTTTTGCTTTTGTTGATGTTCACTTTATATCTGAAGTTCAAAACACTGTCCATTCCGTTCAGCAGCTCTTCCAGGTCCTTTGCAGTCTGACAGTATTACAATATCGTCGGCAAACCTCAAACGTAATCTTTAGATTCCCTAGAAGTTTTCTATTTGATGGCCCCATATCATGCGCAAATGCTGCCACTTCAAATTCAACATTTTCTGTTACTTGAATCGTTTCAGTCAACAAGTCTATAGAAACGGCTGTGTCAAATTTGTAATAAATGGGCTGCATCCAATTTCTTACCAAACTTCTGTTGACGATAACATCAGCATTGTTGCGTTGCCCGCTGATAATCTCCTTTGCGTAGTTAAAACATAACTCACTGTTTACTTTTATTTCATCGAAGCTAAGAGCTTCGTCTGTTTCAAATTTTGTAATTACTTTGACTGAGTTTTCAAAACACTAAGTAAAACCTAATGGATCGGTAAATTGCCTGAGTCTTCTTTTAGTAGTGACTTCACTAGGAAGAGGATATTTCAATACGTCCCTGACAAAAGATAACGCTTTAAAAAGTAGGCGACGTAAGGTCGCAGCCTTTTCGGTATCTTCGGATGATCAGTTACTACATCGTCCTTTTATAACCACTTGTTGAGAGTCAGAAAAAGAGCCACGTATCACTTTTTGAAGATGTTTTAATTTCAGTAACACAGTGGTATATATATATATATATATATATATATATATATATATATATATATATAGAGAGAGAGAGAGAGAGAGAGAGAGAGAGAGAGGGAGAGAGAGAGAGAGAGAGAGAGAGAGAGAGGATTCTGTAAATCTGTATTCTTTTGCCGAACGTCTTTCATCCCTGTTACCATACTTTGTGATTGTTGGCGTAGTCCGCCCCCGGTAGCCGAGTGGTCAGCGCGACAGTGTCAATCCAAAGGGCCCGGGTTCGATTCCCGGCTGGGTCGGAGATTTTCTCCGCTCAGGGACTGGGTGTTGTGTTGTCCTAATCATCATCATTTCATCCCCAGCGACGCGCAAGTCGCCGAAGTGGCGTCAAATCGAAAGACTTGCACCAGGCGAACGGTCTACCCGACGGGAGGCCCTCGTCACACGACATTTCATTTCATTTCATTGTTGGTGTACGCATGGATTTTCGCATTCACAGCAGTGTTAAGTTTCGCGTTTACCGTTTTGTGTAGTAGTAATTTCTTCGTCATTTGGTAATTTACTTACGTGTGAAATATCTTCTCCTTTTTTATGGCAGGTTCGCTTCTGTGCCCCAATATTTCTCTCATTATTAGGCTCAGCACTACACCCCGAACAGCACCGGAGGATGGTAGATTTACGGCTAGAACAGGATCAGTCTTCAAATGGCGATTCGAAGGACTATTCAACAGTTCTGGTTTCAACTTCCGTTCATAATTTGAACCAATAAAATTGAACTGAGCTGACACGAGCATCTTCAACTGAAAACGAATCTGCATATTTACAAGCATTTAGCCATTTTCTAAAAACTAAACTCCTCCCGAACAGGCCATGAAGGCCCAACGGTACCGACCGGCCGCCGTGTCATCCTCAGACCACAGGCGTCACTGGATGCGGATATGGAGGCCATGTGGTGAGCACACTGCTCTCCTGGCCGTATGTCAGTTTCCGAGACCGCGGCCGCTACTTCTCAATCAAGTAGCTCCTCAGTTTGCCTCACAAGGGCTGAGCGCAACCCTGCTTGCCAACAGCACCCGGCAGACCGGATGGTCGCCCACCAAAGTGCTATCCCAGCCCATCAGCGCTTAACTTCGCTGATCTGACGGGAACTGGTGTTACCACTGCGGCAAGGCCAATGGCATTCATCATTTTCGTTTCGTCTTATTGTTTTTAGAAATTATATGAAAGTTTATTCCTAACCCACTTGTCTAATGTGATTCGTAGAACTGGCTGTCGCGTAGCAACCTTTGTTTTCACTTAAAATTTGATTCTAAAAGATTTCTCAATACACTGATAACCACGGTGTGACTCTGTACTCAGTAACTGACCACTAATATAAATTCACACTGCTCTAAATAACCTTGTTTCCGCTGGGAAACGCAATTATTACACAATACATTATGGCAATTGCGGGCTCCTGGGCGCTAGTTGAGTTCACTCTGATGTCAGCGGCCCAGCTTGCTACTGCGCACACACCTCGTGATCCCTGCCGTGTATTCTAATATCTCTGTTTTTAACAATCCTAAGTTTGAGGAAACTGTTCGACAGTGGATGGAAGAAGATGTCAGGCGACGATTTTACAGTAGCCAGTGATCATAGTTCTGCTAACAAGAGGATCATTCAAAAGAAGAACTTTAAGATAACTGTGATGTGCACCTTTCTGTTTCTCTAATACAATACGTAAAATGTCAGCTAAAATCAAATATGTTTTGAGTGCTCATAAAATAAAAAACATAGATCTAGCATAGAATGTCAGTTTTGTAGACTTTTTGCACCTATCAAGTGCAATTTTAAACACTGGAACTTAATTTTATGTAAAAATTTACTTGCTACAGAGATATTATAATTTTTCAGAATGTAAAATTGAGTTCTGTAACAGTTCATTTCTGTGTACTATTTAAAAAAAACACCACACAAAAGTAAGTGTGTGATAAAAAGTAATATACTGCATGCTTTATTTATACAATAAAAGCAACACGAAATATTTAAACAACACTTAAATAATAGTAATAAAAATCTAACGTTAATCAAAAATTTCAAATGGTCTGAGCTTTAAATGTCTATTTTAACATAGGGGTACCAGAGACCCCACCTTGTGGTTTACGTTGCAGAAAAGTCACCTCATGAGTTAAGGGTTAAGTTTCATTTGCTTGTCATGGTGTACTTACTGTTTCGGACGTTATCACATATCCCTCATGGATAAACATTTTATTCTATGTCTTTCGAAATTGGCGATACGCCGAAACACGTGAAGTGACATAAAGCCAATAAAATACTCTGGTGAAGCCAAATAGTACTGTTATAAAGATGTAAGGGCTGTACGCAACGATATTGCTCACGCTGGTTTCGACAGCATAGTTATACCCGCTCAGTCGGTACTCTTGTGCAGTTGCTCTGGTGTAGCTGATAATAAGAACGATACCGCCCATAAAAATGTACAATCTACCGGAACTGAAACGTCTTCTCAGTTTGGAATAATTTAAAGTGTCGTTCAAAAACTGATTAATGTATGTATACCTTAAGACCTGCGAACGACCCAGGGAACTTAAAAGGTTATACGTTTTAATGTATAATAGCAAGAGATGGATTTTTCACGAACGAACGGGTCCAAAGTCAACGCAAGGACCGAGGAACGACTGCCAAGATTTGTCGTTCACCGTTAGCTTTGGTCGTGGCAGGTGGCGTTCCTGTTTTGGATTCCCTCTTTCTCAAGTAGTCACTGGCTTCACATTCCATTTCCACTTTTTATAATGATTATATAATCTATGTAATAAATAACTTGCATGTAATATACATACTTTTCAGGCAGAAAGCAAAGACATCTACTAATCTCTTCCTCGTTTAGATCGGCTGTGGAACAAACTTATTGCAAGGTAAGTTCGTTTTTCTCTTTTTTCCGTAGGTTTTTTGGGTTTATTCTGTTTGATTTAAGCAGTAGTTTTTCTGTTGTTGTGTAAGAGAGTTTACATAAAACTTTCGATTTCCGCGTTTCCTTTCATGACGTTTAGGAAAACATTCTCCATACTTGGTTGTTTTCTTGTGCTACCGCCTAGTTTGGTTTATCTTCATATAAAAAAAATGGGTTGTCCGCGATTTCGGCGCCCTAGGAGAAGGCGAAAGCTTGCGTCTCCATTTGGGAACTCGTAGAATGGCATTAATTCATATTTAGTTTTTATCTCAAGATATGTTGTTAAGAAGCAGCTTTTCAGCGAAAACTTTAATAGTGCAACCAAAAAAACCTACTAGTTAATAACCATAGGTTCAATTTTAACGATAAAACCACATTTTCTTTTAAACATGCTTATTTTTAACAGTCTTTTTTTTGTCCTGGAACCTTTGGGGATACTCAGACACTGCCTGAAGTACATATAGCTTCTGTTCCTCAAACATAGAGCTATCAATCAGATAATTTACAACGTTTAGTTTATTAACTAGGTCTAGAACGTTTCTTGATTTACAGTCTACTATGAAGAATCTGCCTTAAAGAACTTGTCACTCGCATTAAACTGCTTAGATATACTCTTATTTTATTTGAGACGAGCACGTCGGTCCCATCAGTCGTAATTTTTTAGATTTGATAGATCCCTGCTTGAATCCTCACGTAGCTCCGTCTGTTCTGCTTCACGTTTGATTGTAATTCCTGTTTTAATTTTTGATGTGGAAGATTAAAGTGACAGAACAGTGGTCAAGAATCATAAATGACATTTCAGTTTTGTACAGCCACACGCGAATATAACTATCGACAGCTGATATAGACTTATGAAGTTTTGAAAGAGTTCTCAAAACCAAGTATATTACAAATATAGCACCATTCTTATCCGTCATCTATCAGAGATCATTGGAACAGTGGAAAGTTCCACGAGACTGGAAGACAGCCCAGGTCAAAGCAATCTATAAAAAGGGTAGAAAATCGGATGCACGTAATTACCGACCTATTTCACTGACATCGATTTGTTGTAGAATCATGGAGCATATTTTGTGTTCAGACATAATGACCTTTCTAGACTGTGAGAAGCTCATCTGCAGAAAACAGCGCGGTTTTAGGAAACAGCGGTCATGCGAGACACAGTGGCCCTCTTTGTGCATGATATACAACAGGCTCTAGATACCGGCTCCCAGGTTGATGCCATATTTCTCGACTTTCGAAAGGCGTTCGACTCAGTTCCGCACCGTCGCTTGCTCCAAAAAGTGCGCGCTTACGGTCTATCCGATGACATATGCGGTTAGATAGAAAGTTTTCTAACAGACAGGGAGCAGTATGTCGTCCTCAACGGGGTAACTTCAAAAGAAACAAGAGTAACTTCAGGTGTGCCCCAGGGCAGCGTAATAGGTCCTCTGTTTTTTACGATTTACATAAACGATCTGATTGATGGTATCGACAGCGGCCTTAGACTGTTTACCGATGATGCTGTAGTCTACAGGAAAGTAGTATCACACGAAAGTTGTGAACAAATCAATGAGAATTTGCAGAAAATAAATGCGCGGTGCAGTGACTGGCAGTTATCTCTCAATATTAGTAAGTGTAACCTACTGCGTATAACAAGGCGAAAATCCCCATTAATGTCTGAGTACAAAATAAATGATCAGTCTTTGGAAGCGGTAACATCAGTCAAGTATCTGGATGTGACTACTCGAAATGATCTCAAACGGAATGATCAGATTACACAAGTAACGGGTAAGGCCAACTCTAGATTGCGGTTTATTGGTAGAATCCTGAAACGATGCGGTCCTTCCACAAAGGAAATAGCTTACAATACGTTAGTTCTTCCAGTCTTAGAGTATTGTTCGTCTGTATGGGACCCTTACCAGTTGGGTCTGATTCAAGAGATTGAGAAGGTCCAAAGAAGAGCGGCAAGATTCGTGATTGGTACAGTTAGCCATCGCGAGAACGTTGCAAATCTCATAGAAAGTTTGAAGTGGGACACACTTGCAGATAGACGAAGCGCTAAACAGAAGGAGCTGCTCACTAAATTCCGAAATCCAGTCTTCACCGAGGATATAGAGCATAAATTATTACCACCAACTTTCAAATCGCGTAATGATCACCATTCAAGGATAAGGGAAATAAGAGCTCGTACTGAGGCACTCAGACAGCCGTTTTTCCCTCGCGCGATCCGCGAGTGGAACAGACGGGGGAAATATAACTTTGGCGCGAATTGTGCCCTCCGCCACACACCGCTTGGTGGCTAGCGGAGTATATATATGTAGATGTTGATGTAGAAAACCAAGTACAGAGCTTCGGCGTCTAAAGTAGCACAGGACACATCTAGCAGAAAGGAAAATACAAACAGAACAAATTGCAATATATTCTACTGCTCGCAACACAGTTTCATCAAGGAACACAAAATATTTCAATCCGCTTAACATAATGGATCCCTTTGGAGTACGGAAAGATACTCCATATAATGGTTCTTTGAGAGTATTCAGAGTTAATTCAAAAACTACCAGTGTAATCTTCTGATAAATCTGATGCCTGCAAGGTTAATGCAAGAGATCTTTCTCCAAAATGTTTTCAATCAGAATACACAGAATACTGTCTTGTGACAGCCAGAGCGAGAGCACCAGCAGCAGCGAGTACTGTTTGTATAAAGCGTTTATTTTGCATTTTGTTTACGACCTTCCACTAAGGAAGGGATTCTATTTGTGTTTATCTGCTCTGCATAGTAACTAACAGTTCTTGATAAAACTTTACGTAGTTTTCGTGTTAGATTTCTTAGTGTTTTCTTGATCGTTTAGAACAGAAAGCGCCCTAAAACCGTCTTTTGTTTGTTTCGCGGCCGTTAGCCACTAGTCACTTGAATCAGCAGTTGTCTTGTGACAGCCAGAGCGAGAGCACCAGCAGCAGCGAGTACTGTTTGTATAAAGCGTTTATTTTGCATTCTGTTTACGACCTTCCACTAAGGAAGGGATTCTATTTGTGTTTATCTGCTCTGCATAGTAACTAACAGTTCTTGATAAAACTTTACGTAGTTTTCGTGTTAGATTTCTTAGTGTTTTCTTGATCGTTTAGAACAGAAAGCGCCCTAAAACCGTCTTTTGTTTGTTTCGCGGCCGTTAGCCACTAGTCACTTGAATCAGCAGTTGTCTTGTGACAGCCAGAGCGAGAGCACCAGCAGCAGCGAGTAGTGTTTGTATAAAGCGTTTTTGTACTTATTTGCTGCGCTTAGCTTTTAAATAGTTTTTCTGGGAAAACCTAGCGTAGTTTTCGCGTCTCGTATTTCAGTGAGTGTTTCTTGATTATCAGAGTAGCTCATCAGAAGATTATCTTGGGAATTTGTCACCGTATAGAGTAGGGTAAACATAGTCATGTGTGGGGACTGTGGTTGTTGTGAGCGGACGCAAGGAGAATTGGCCACTCTTCGGGGGCAGGTGGAGCCTTTGTCTGTTAGGCTCATCGAGCTCGAGGCGCAGGCGTCGGCTCGTAGTGGCGTTGGGGCAACTGTGGTGAGACCTATGCCTACGTCGGTGGCCTTGGAATCACGTGGAACCCCTGATGTCGCTGCGTCTTCCGGCAGTGAGCATCTTACCGGTCAGCCATCACTCCAGGGTGAATGGCGGACAGTGGTGGGCTCGCGCGTGCCTGGCCGAAAGGCGAAGGTGGGATCTGGCCGCGTGGCAGCTGCCTTACCCCTTTCCAACAGGTACGGGGTGCTTCCTAGTGGTGATGACATCGTTTCCGAGCCACCACAGGATGCCTCGCCTGTTGGGCCAGTGGCCGATTCTCCGGCAAGGTCCCGACAGTCACAGAGGGCGGGCCTATTAGTTATAGGGAGCTCCAACGTTAGGCGGGTTATGGAGCCCCTTAGGAAAACAGCGGGTAGGTCGGGGAAGAATGCCAGTGTGCACTCGGTGTGCTTGCCGGGGGGTCTCGTCCGTAATGTGGAGGAGGCCCTTCCGGCAGCTATTGAACGCACTGGGTGTGACCGGCTGCAGATAGTAGCACATGTCGGAACGAATGACGCCTGCCGCTTGGGTTCTGAGGCCATCCTTGGTTCCTTCCGGCGGCTGGCTGATTTGGTGAAGACAACCAGCATCGCACGCGGAGTGCAAGCTGAGCTTAATATCTGCAGCATAGTGCCCAGAGTCGATCGCGGTCCTCTGGTTTGGAGCCGTGTGGAGGGTCTAAACCAGAGGCTCAGACGACTCTGCGACTATAATGGTTGCAAATTCATCGACCTCCGTTATTGGGTGGAGAACTGTAGGGCCCCCCTAGACAGGTCAGGCGTGCACTACACACCGGAAGCAGCTACTAGGGTAGCAGAGTACGTGTGGCGTGCACACGGGGGTTTTTTAGGTTAGAGGGACCCCCCCTTGGGCGAAACGATAAAATACCTGACGGCTTACCAGAGAGGACATTATCATCGTTGATAAAGAACGTCCGTCCTCAGAGACCAAAAACAGGAAAAGTTAACGTAATATTGGTAAACTGCAGGAGTATCCAGGGCAAGGTTCCTGAATTAGTATCTCTTATTGAAGGAAATAGTGCGCATATAGTATTAGGAACGGAAAGTTGGTTAAAACCGGAAGTGAACAGTAACGAAATCCTAGACACAGAATGGAATATATACCGCAAGGATAGGATAAACGCCAATGGTGGAGGAGTATTTATAGCAGTAAAGAATTCAATAATATCCAGTGAAGTTATTAGCGAATGCGAATGTGAAATAATCTGGGTTAAGTTAAGTATCAAAGGTGGATCAGATATGATAGTCGGATGCTTCTATAGACCACCTGCATCAGCAACCGTAGTAGTTGAGCGCCTCAGAGAGAACCTGCAGAACGTCGTGAAGAAGTTTCGTGATCATACTATTGAAATAGGGGGAGACTGCAATCTACCAGGTATAGAATGGGATAGTCACACAATCAGAACTGGAGCCAGGGACAGAGACTCTTGTGACATTATCCTGACTGCCTTGTCCGAGAATTACTTCGAGCAGATAGTTAGAGAACCAACTCGTGAAGCTAACGTTTTAGACCTCATAGCAACAAATAGACCGGAACTTTTCGACTCCGTGAATGTAGAAGAGGGTATCAGTGATCATAAGTCAGTGGTTGCATCAATGACTACAAGTGTAATAAGAAATGCCAAGAAAGGAAGGAAAATATATTTGCTTAACAAGAGTGATAGGGCACAAATCGCAGAATATCTGAGTGACCACCATCAAACGTTCATTTCTGAGGAAGAGGATGTGGAACAAAAATGGAAAAAATTCAGGAACATCGTCCAGTACGCCTTAGATAAGTTCGTACCGACTAAGGTCCAAAGCGAGGGGAAAGATCCACCGTGGTATAACAATCATGTACGAAAGGTACTACGGAAACAAAGAAAGCTTCATCATAGGTTTAAGAGTAGTCGAATCATAGCTGATAAGGAAAAGCTGAACGAAGCGAAAAAGAGCGTAAAGAGAGCAATGAGAGAAGCATTCAACGAATTCGAACATAAAACATTGGCAAGCAATCTAAACAAGAACCCTAAAAAGTTTTGGTCATATGTAAAATCGGTAAGCGGATCTAAATCCCCTATTCAGTCACTCGTTGACCACGATGGCACCGAAACAGAGGACGACCGAAGAAAGGCAGAAATACTGAATTCAGTGTTCCGAAACTGTTTCACTGCGGAAAATCGTAACACGGTCCCTGACTTCAGCCGTCGCACGGACGCCAAAATGGAAAATATTGAAATAAACGATATCGGAATTGAAAAACAACTGCTATCACTTAGTAGCGGAAAAGCATCCGGACCAGACGAGATACCCTTAAGATTCTACAGTGATTATGCTAAAGAACTTGCCCCCTTTCTATCAGCAATTTATCGTAGATCGCTGGAAGAACGTAAAGTACCTAGCGACTGGAAGAAAGCGCAGGTCGTTCCCATTTTCAAGAAGGGTCATAAATCAGATGCGAATAATTATAGGCCTATTTCGCTTACGTCAATCTGTTGTAGAATAATGGAACATGTTTTGTGTTCTCGTATTATGACGTTCTTAGATAATACAAATCTCCTTCATCATAACCAACATGGATTCCGCAAACAGAGATCATGTGAAACTCAGCTCGCCCTATTTGCCCAAGAAATTCACAGTGCCGTAGACACTGGCGAGCAGATTGATGCCGTATTCCTGGACTTCAGGAAGGCATTTGATACGGTTCCGCACTTACGTTTAGTGAAAAAAATACGAGCTTACGGAATATCGGACCAGGTTTGTGATTGGATTCAGGATTTCCTAGAAGAAAGAACACAACATGTCATTCTTAACGGTTCAAAATCTGCAGATGTAGAGGTAATTTCGGGAGTACCGCAGGGAAGCGTGATAGGACATTTATTGTTTACAATATACATAAATGACTTAGTTGACAACATCGGTAGCTCCGTGAGGCTATTTGCAGATGACACGGTTGTCTACAAGAAAGTAGCAACATCAGAAGACTCGTACGTACTCCAGGAGGACCTGCAGAGGATTAATGCATGGTGCGACAGCTGGCAGCTTTCCCTAAACGTAGATAAATGTAATATAATGCGCATACATAGGGGCAGAAATCCATTCCAGTACGATTATGCCATAGGTGGTAAATCATTGGAAGCGGTAACGACCGTAAAATACTTAGGAGTTACTATCCGGAGCGATCTGAAGTGGAATGATCACATAAAACAAATAGTGGGAAAAGCAGGCGCCAGGTTGAGATTCATAGGAAGAATTCTAAGAAAATGTGACTCATCGACGAAAGAAGTAGCTTACAAAACGCTTGTTCGTCCGATTCTTGAGTATTGCTCATCAGTATGGGACCCTTACCAGGTTGGATTAATAGAAGAGATAGACATGATCCAGCGAAAAGCAGCGCGATTCGTCATGGGGACATTTAGTCAGCGCGAGAGCGTTACGGAGATGCTGAACAAGCTCCAGTGGCGGACACTTCAAGAAAGGCGTTACGCAATACGGAGAGGTTTATTATCGAAATTACGAGAGAGCACATTCCGGGAAGAGATGGGCAACATATTACTACCGCCCACATATATCTCGCTTAATGATCACAACGAAAAGATCCGAGAAATTAGAGCAAATACGGAGACTTACAAGCAGTCGTTCTTCCCACGCACAATTCGTGAATGGAACAGGGAAGGGGGGATCAGATAGTGGTACAATAAGTACCCTCCGCCACACACCGTAAGGTGGCTCGCGGAGTATAGATGTAGATGTAGATACCACTAAAAGGAGTAGTATTTTATGCCATTGTGACAGCGCGAATTTCGTGGACAACTTTTTCGTGCCCTTTTCCGTAGTAAGTTGAACGGCGAAATAGGCGTAAAAGTACCAGCATTGAACCAGTAGCGGGTTTTTCTTTTATTTTATTTTCAAATACGTTTGCGTATATAATTTATCTTCACGTACATTAATACGTAATTTACTGATTTGTTGATTTTCGTATTCGTTTCACTCTAGTCTGTTAGTGGCTGCCTGTGCTCACGAGGAAGTTCTCTTTCTCAACTAACTGATGATTGATTCCATGCATGTACCTTGGGGAACTTTTCAGCTGCTGACTGATCAAAAACTGCTTATATTTCCGGATTGTATAGATTTTCAATGCAATGACGTGTGCTATGCCCTCAAAGTTTTTTTAAAAAACGTTTTCTTTCTCTCCACCTGTTAAGTTTCGACGACCTCCCAGCATATTTATGTAGTTGCCGCCTTTACTGATACAAATCTTCTAATTTTAGATACAGTTTCTTAGCTCCTGAGTCGGAAATCGATAATTTTCCAAATAAATTTTCGCTTCCCACTCCATATTACGTTTTGGTGTGTAGTTAATTTACCAAGGGATTGTGCTTTCTACGACTACGAGCTTCCCTCGACAGTGAATGACAACTCCTGTCCATGATGTGTCGTAAACAGGTTCCGTAATCCGTACTTCCGTTCATCTTGCCCGGGCCTATCTCTGACTGCCTTGCGGTCACTGGACTGTTGCATCACCCAACTGATGTGATGCTTCTAGGAACTCATTCAGCTGAGGAAATCGAAGTAAACAACCTGACTACATTAGGTGATCAATGAATTTATAATGTGGAAGTAGCACTTGTGTGTACGTGATTTTTTTTTATTTATTTATTTATTCTTTTTTTTGGAAATTCATCTGAAATCCATATAGCACACAGTAAGATAAATAAGGAACGGTGAAGTAATAGAACTAGTTACCAAAGATGAACGAATTTGCCCATATCTACAACTACTCAACAATTCAGAATTGTGTCATAATTGCTTTCACGAAGTTCTGCAGAACCATTCACATTTTGTACAGAGAACCCTAACACTACTGCATATCTATCAAGAACTTCACAGCTATCCAGCTAATCAGAATTGTGATCAAAATCTCCTTTCGTAAAACTCCACAGAACTCCTGAAAGTTTCCACAGAGAACTGTAATACTATAGCATATCTAACACGAACTCTGAAAAAAAAATGTATTTTGTTCGCATGGGGATCCACAGCCTGCTAGAGTTTTATAAAGGAAAACGTCATCCGTAGGAGGCTGTATAGCTTACATCCTACTACAGACAATGTTTTGTTTCACAAAATGTATAGCAAGTCCATAAATTATCTTTACCACTTACTACTTTAATATCTTTAAAACTGTACCAGACATTAAAAAAAGATTTTCAACTCATAAAGTTTTGTTTTCTCATTCATACACATGAATGTGTGCAACCATAGTGGCACGGATAATGTCTAGCCAGAATTCCATTTGTCTCCCGTGCGATTCAAGATGTCCACGTTGACATATTCAGATGCACTGCTAATGCGTGCCTTGAAGTCCTGTAGGTTTGAAACGTTGGATCGGTGTAAAAAATGCCTTGCAACACCCTACAGGAAGAATTCTAGTAGTGCGAGATCAGAGGATCGTGGCGGCCATCTCGTCCAATCCACCTACCCGGCAACTTTTCATCTAGAAATTGACGGACGTTTAGGGACCAGTTGGGTTGTGCTCCATCCTGCTCGAATGTCACATCAGATTCCACGTGTTCCAGTTGTGGCACATCAAACTCCTGTAACACGTCCACCGTTGACGGTAGACTCGACGAACAGGACTGGACCAGTGGAACAACTGTGCATCAGTCCGCACCAAGCATTCACATTTAGACTGTCTCTTTCCATTTCACGTGTAACACGTGGACACCGTGAACCCCATACATGAACGTTATGACAATTCGGTAGGCTGGATACATGGATGGGCGACACGCACCCTTTTTATGGGGAACACTACCTGTTTCCATAAACGACGTACGACAGGCCAGAATAGTTGGTCGGGACGGTGGTTGCCTTCCATACCGTGTTGCACTTGGGTTGTAACCTCCCAACAGAAAAATTATTATAATATTCGTATTTAGTGTAACCTCCCAACAGAAAAATCTCGTTTAAGTTCCCAATAGAATAATTTCTTTCCAATTGAAAAATTTCAAGTTTTAATGTGACCTTCTATTAAAGACTGATTGCATATCGAGAATAATAAGTTTTGACGTCAGCAGCGCTGCGTCATGGCCCTGTGAAATCATCCTGAATAAACTGAAAAATTCTTCCCTCACAATGATGTCGCCGAATTACGCTATCTATATATTTGCTCCTATAAGAATTTTTTACCTCAGCCCAGTGCAGTGCTGGCCACTAGATTTTCATTTGTAGGAAAACTGATTTTCTTTTGCTTAATCAACATGAGTATGCACAGGAAAAATTCGTAAAATCTTTAAACTCAGATAAATGACTGGCAAACGTTTTCTTCAGAACAAAAGTTATTACTGAAACATTTCTGCAAGGAATTACATGGGACTTTAACATTACAATTGTGGTTAAATCAGTTGTGGCAATTAACATATGCTCGTGGCAACAAAGAACAATAACACATATATTTTTTTAACTTATACCACATCGCTCAGGCACCTCCATCGTTCTGCACGACCGGCCCAGCACAAGTCAACCGCTGCACTGCCGTGTCCGAACTCCATAATTCAAGTGCTCTGAGCGAGCTACAAAACACGACTACTTTCTGCGAACTACTAAACTCGACTTACTGCCAACACTGCTCTGACCTGCGATTCTGTTGTAGCACAGATATTTCATATCGCAGGCAGCGCGTGAGCAATCCATCGAAATTACACCTGCTCAAGTGCACTAGCGAATATTAATGCACCCCTAACGAACCCCTTACAGGGTTGTTACTTAACTGCTTGTCTGTTTCTCTCTATCTGAGTGAATCTTCCTAACACTGTCTACCTAAACGTTTTAAAAGTGTTTACATAGCGAACCGTTTCCTAACTTACTAGCGTACTGTCCAAAACTCTGACTATACTGAATTATACAAAGATTTAATATGATTTGCTCAACATTGTCTACAAATTGAAGCTACCCTGAATGTAGCCTAACTTCTGAAATAAACTACAACTGAACTTACAAAGAATTTGTTGGCCCTAAACTATAACCTTGTGTCGAGACAAACATATTTACAATTTCTCGGAAGCGGTGCACAGCATACAGCAGCACAGCAACATTAAAAAAATTTGACTGAAAATTCCGTGCTATAAAGTGCAATGTGCGTACGTACATAATAAACTGAATGAAGGGCGGGAATTTTTTACTGGTAAGAAATGAGTTCTGACAGAACTCAATGAAACTCTATATTCAAAAGTAATGCTTTAAAAGATCGACTGAATGTTCACAATAGTATTTCCATAACATGACTTTAAGAAATAACCTTAAGCAAGGGGAATCTGATCTTCCTATGAGAGCAGCCATATAACAGTCCTACTATCTGGGCCTCGTTACTACAATCTCAATACCACAAAACAATGCTATGCGCTTGCATGCCTACCTCAATCTCTCAACATTCCAGAAAAACTCACATATAATCTACTTAGGTTCTCCCTCCATGATTGCATAAAAAAATTCCTACTCCAATTTCATCAGTCTCGTACCACACTTATTAACAACATTTCCTGACCATTCTTCAAAATACGTCTGCTACTCAACACTGATCAACTTAGAATGCATGTAACTTTGCTAAAGCTCTCAGGCAGAGGCAGTGTACCATGATAAAGTATTGTAGTAACAGCCTAAGATTACTCAGCTACATGGTTTTGCTCTGTATGAGCTTTGCGTATCGACAGTCAAGTAAGAAACAGAGTTTACAGAATGAACAAAATAGCATGCACACCTCACAGGGAATCGTCGTCTGTATGAATCACACATTGAGTTTTCTCCTGTTGCATCCATATTTCACTTGGCTTTCAAGTTCAATTATGTGACAAAATTACGTCAACTGAAAGGTTTAAAATACCTCTGATTATACTTTAAAACTTGTTGAAAACCATTTGTTAATACCTAGTATAAAGTCTTAAAGTTATTCAGGTCTTAAGTTGTAAAGATAATTTATTGACACGCTGTGTATTTATCGAAAGTGGGGAGCGAACTTCACGAGATTGACTGCCTCCAGGTGGCCGGCTCAGGGTGCGGACTTGGTGCGGTGGTGGGGAAATACGGTGTCTGGGCTCGAACCTGGGGCTTCCGGCGCGACGCTGCCGGTGCCAGACGCGGGTCTCTGCCAGCGTGGCGCCAGTGCATCCTCCCCTTCTTCAGTTCCCACGAGGGGAGCAGATTTCCGTGTTGGGTGCCGCTATGGTTCAGCCATATTAAATGCTGGATCCCAGGCTTGCATAACCTAAACTCACTGTCTTAAAGGGAATCCCTCAGGTTTCAATTTTGGTTCCACACTTATTCCTTAAATATGTGAATCACCCCTCACTTAGCGTTCAACAAGCAAAACTGGCACTTTTTGCAGACTATAGTAATGTTATAATAAATTTCATTAGAGAGAAAGCAACAGAAGAATTAATAAATAATATTTTCCCTAAATATTGAAAAAAACACACTACGTTCAGTTCTGTACAATAAACGGAGGCGTACCAACAAATGATGCAGGATGTGAGCAGGAGTCAGTAAGCAGAGCAGAGTGCCCCAAATTTGTGTGTGTGCATGTTGATGAAAACCTGAACTGGAAGAAGCATATTACTGAGCTTCTCAGACATTAAGTCAGCTACTTTTGCTCTTCTTATAACTGCTAATCTTGAAACGAAACGTACCAGCCTTC
This sequence comes from Schistocerca piceifrons, assembly GCF_021461385.2. Taxonomy (NCBI): domain Eukaryota; kingdom Metazoa; phylum Arthropoda; class Insecta; order Orthoptera; family Acrididae; genus Schistocerca; species Schistocerca piceifrons. The sequence continues at coordinate 124,045,112 of NC_060138.1, read as the reverse complement.
TGATATATTTTGCATATTTCCGCTCAATAATATCGCAGGGAATAATTTTCTGGGATAACTCATCACTTAGAAAGAAATTATTGACTCCACATAAGCTAGCACAAGAATAATATGTGGTGTTCACACACGGAAGTCATGTCAGTACATCTTCAGAGAGCTAGGTATTTTAATTGCGCCGTGTCAGTACATATTTTCGCTAATGAAATTCGTCATAAATAACCCATCATAATGTGAGAAGAACAGTGATGTACAAACCTACAACACCAGAGGGGAAAATGACCTTCATTACCCGATATTAAAGCTGTTAGCGGTTCATAGAGGAGTTCAATGTGAAGCAATAAAAATGTTTGATAATTTACCCAATAAAATAAAATGTCTGGCAGATAGCGAAACAAGTTTAAAATATAATTTAAAATCATTTCCCTGGACAACTCACTCTAGTCTATGGACGAATTTCTACTTAAAAATTGGTAGCCAGTAAAAAAAGTGTTAATTAATGTTAGCACTAATGGTGTATGTATATTCTGTAAAGTGATTCGTTCTACATTATTTCGATAAAACAATCGTTCAAATGATCTATGGAACATGCGTAACTAACTAATTAACTTCATTTATAAGTTTGTAATGTAGTCGGATCTCTAAGCCCTGTTTTAGAATATAATCCAAAATGGTGTTGGATTATAGCAGCAACCTGATGCCGTCGTTATACTGGGGGATGCAGTGCTTCGCGGCGGGCGCAAATATGCTGTATGACCGAAGGCCTCCGATTTTTCTTGCCGATTTCTGCGGACTAAGAACTGGAGCGAGACTATTTGAGCTACAGTGCTTCAAAGTATTTGCTGGAATAATAAGTCAAGTTGGGTATTCCAGTGTCTCCGTTGTATGTCCGAAAGAACAAGCACTGCGGGGACTGCAACCGTTACGAAGTACATGAAAAGTAGTCGCATTTGCGAATACGAACAGCCATCAGCTATATAATCGAATGGTGACAGTGACATTGTAAGGTGGCAAGTTAATTTTTACCGCCTAACATAATTTTTATGTCGAGAAACCAATTCTACTAATCAAGCCGATGAATCTCATTCCCCACAAGCCATACTTCGCTTATAATCACGTAATTTGCATAGTCCGAAGAATAATTAATCCGTGCGTGGCTCACATGAACTCGATACTAACAAAATACATCTGACTTGCAAGTTGGTAGACAAGTAACATTTCTGTAGCAGTGAACTGAAGTGAGTCATTAGAGTGTGTTCACTTCAGATCTGCTTTAGATTGGAATTGATATGCGTAATTTTCCTCATTCCTTCGTGTCTCTGTCAGCCACGTATTGCGCTTGTGCTCTTGGGGCTTAAATTCGAGAAAGGCATTCGGCAGGTAGACGATATTGTCCAGCTACAATAGATTAGGCAGCATACCGCCAGTTGTGTAATTTTACAACACTGTCAGTGTAATATTTCTGGGGAACATTTTTGTATGTTCAGTGTACATGAAGTTACGTTAGTATTTTTTTCCCCTTGAGATTACCCCAGTATAAGAATGCTACATCTATATCTACATCTACATGGATACTCTGCAAATCACACTCAAGTGCCTCGCAGAGGGTTCATCGATCAACTTTTACAATAATTTTCTGTTATTCCACTCTCGAACAGGGCGCGCAAAAAACGGACAGTTATATCTTACCGTGGGAACTCTGATTTCCCCTATTTAATTGTGATGATCGTTCCTCCCTATGTCGGCGTCAACAAATTATTTTCGCATTTGGAGGAGGAAGTTGGTGATTGAAATTCCGTGAGAAGATTCCGCCACAATGAAAAGCGCCTTTGTTTCGATTCTGTCCACCGCAAATCCTGTGTCATGCCAGTGACACTCTCTCCCCTATTTCGCGATAATACAAAACGTGCTGCTCGTCTTTGAATTTTCTCTATGTACTCCGTCGATCCTATCTGGTAAGGACCCCGGCCGCGCTGCAGGACTCTGGAAGAGAACGGAAAAGAGTAGGGTAGGCAGTCTCTTTAGTAGATCTGTTACATTTTCTAAATGTTTTGCCAATAACACGCAGTCTTTGGTTTGCCTTCCCCACAGCATTTTCTATGAGTTCTTTTCAATTTAAATTGTCCGTAATTGTAATTCCTAGGTGTTTAGTTGAACTTACGGCCTTTGATTTGACTAATTTATAGTGTAACCGAAGTTTGATGGATCCTCTTTTATCATTCATGTGGATGACCTTACACTTTTCATTATTTAAGGTCAATTTCAATTTTCGCACCATTCAGTTGTCTTTTTTAATCGTTTTGCAATTTCTTTTGATCTTCAGATGAGTTTACTAGACGATAACGACAACATTATCTGCAAACAACCTAAGACGGCTGCTTAGATTGTCTCCTATATCGCGTATATGGGTAAGGAGCAGCAGAGGACCTATACACTATCTTGGGGAATGGCAGAAATCACTTCTGTTTTACTCGATGACTTTCGGCCAATTACTACGAACTGTGACCTCTCTGACAGAAAATCACGAATCCAGTCACGTAACTGAGAAGATATTCCATAAGCATGCAATTACACTATTAAGCTGCTTGAGTGATACATTGTTAAAAGCCTTTTGGAAATCTAGAAATACGAAATCAATTTGAGATCACCGTAAAGAACTAGTTGTCTTTCACAAGAACGATGTTTTCTATATCCGTGTTGACTGTGTATCAATAGACAATTCTCTTCTAGGTAATTCATAATGTTTGAACACAATACACGTTCCAAAATCCTGCTGCATATCGACGTCAATGATACGCGCCTGTAATTTAGTGAATTACTCCTGCAACCTTTCGTGAGTATTGGTATGACCTGTGCAACTTTCCAGTCTTTGGGTGCGGATCTTTTGTCAAGCAACCGGTTATACAATATATGATTAAGTATGGATCCATTGCCTTAGCATACTCTGAATGGAACCTAATTGGTATACAGAGTGTTACAAAAAGGTACGGCCAAACTTTCAGGAAACATTCCTCACACACAAATAAAGAAAAGATATTATGTGGACATGTGTCTGGAAACGCTTAATTTCCATGTTAGAGCTCATTTTAGTTTCGTCAGTATGTACTGTACTTCCTCGATTCACCGTCAGTTGGCCCAATTGAAGGAAGGTAATGTTGACTTCGGTGCTTGTGTTGACATGCGATTCATTGCTCTACAGTACTAACATCAAGCACATCAGTTTGTAGCATCAACAGGTTAGTGTTCATCACGAACGTGGTTTTGCAGTCAGTGCATTGTTTACAAATGCAGAGTCGGCAGATGCCCATTTGGTGTATGGATTAGCACGGGGCAATAGCCGTGGCGCGGTACGTTTGCATCGAGACAGATTTCCAGAACGAAGGTGTCCCGACAGGAAGACGTTCGAAGCAATTGATCGGCGTCTTAGGGAGCACGGAACATTCCAGACTATGACTCGCGACTGGGGAAGACCTAGAACGACGAGGACACCTGCAATGGACGAGGCAATTCTTCGTGCAGTTGACGATAACCCTAATGTCAGCGTCAGAGAAGTTGCTGCTGTACAAGGTAACGTTGACCACGTCACTGTATGGAGAGTGCTACGGGAGAACCATTTGTTTCCGTTCCATGCACAGCGTGTGCAGCCACTATCAGCAGCTGATTGGCCTCCACGGGTACACTTCTGCGAATGGTTCATCCAACAATGTGTCAATCCTCATTTCAGTGCAAATGTTCTCTTTACGGATGAGGCTTCATTCCAAAGTGATCAAATTGTAAATTTTCGCAATGAACATGTGTGGGCCGACGAGAATCCGCACGCAATTGTGCAATCACGTCATCAACACAGATTTTCTGTGAACGTTTGGGCAGACATTGTTGGTGATGTCTTGATTGGGCCCCATGTTCTTCCACCTACGCTCAATGGAGCACGTTATCATGATTTCATACAGGATACTCTACCTGTGCTGCTAGAACATGCGCCTTTACAAGTACGACACAACATGTGGTTCATGCACGATGGAGTTCCTGCACATTTCAGTCGAAGTGTTCGTACGCTTCTCAACAACAGATTCGGTGACCGATGGATTGGTAGAGGCGGACCAATTCCATGGCCTCCACGCTCTCCTGACCTCAACCCTCTTGACTTTCATTTATGGGGGCATTTGAAAGCTCTTGTCTACGCAACCCCGGTACCAAATGTAGAGACTCTTCGTGCTCGTATTGTGGACGGCTGTGATACAATACGCCATTCTCCAGGGCTGCATCAGCGCATCAGGGATTCCATGCATCAGCGCATCAGGGATTTCATGCGACGGAGGGTGGATGCATGTATCCTCGCTAACGGAGGTCATTTTGAACATTTCCTATAACAAAGTGTTTGAAGTCACGCTGGTACGTTCTGTTTCTGTGTGTTTCCATTCCATGATTAATGTGATTTGAAGAGAAGTAATAAAATGAGCTCTAACACGGAAAGTAAGCGTTTCCGGACACATGTCCACATAACATATTTTCTTTCTTTGCGTGTGAGGAATTTTTCCTGAAAGTTTGGCCGTACCTTTTTATAACACCTTCTATAGTCTCGATCAGAAGACTTGCTTTTATTGATTTAAGTTGCTTCACTACTCCAAGGATATCTACTTCTAAGTTACGCATGTTGGCAGCTGTTCTTGATTCTAATTCTGGAATATTTACTTCTTCTTCTTTGGTGAAACAATTCCGAAAGGCTGTGTTTAGTAACTCTGCTTTCGCAGCGCTGTCTTCGATAGTATCTCCATTGCTATCGCGCACAGAAGGCATTGACTGTGTCTTGCAGCTAGCATCCTTTACATACAACCGAATTTCCTTGGATTTCCTGCCGGGTTTAGAGACAAAGTTTCGTTGTGGAAACTATTGTAAGCATCTCGCATCGGTGCCCGCGCTGTATTTCGAGCTTCTGTAAACTGTCTCCAGTCTTGGAGATTTTGCGTTCGTTCGTTGTTTCTGCAACAGTGTCCTACCAGTTTTATATACCAAAGGGGGGTCAGCACCGTCGTTTGTTTATTTGGTATAAATTTCTCAGTTGCTGTCGATACTATTTCTTTGAATTCAAGCCACATCTGGTCAACACTTATATTGTTACTTTGGAGGGAGTGGAGGCGTCAAATAAATTTTTATCTGCTTTTTTGAATAGGCATATTTTTCGTTTATTTTGGAGGATTTGGGGGTTACAATATTCAGTCTCGCTACGACAACCCTGTGTTCACTAATCCCTGTATCCGTTTTGATGCTCGTTATTAGCTCAGGATTATTTGTCGCTACGTGTCAAGGGTGTTTTCACAACCGTTTACTATACGTGTGGGCTCATGAACTAACTACTCGAAATAATTTTCAGAGAATGTGTTTAGCACAATTTCGGATGATGTTTTTTGCGTACTTCCGGATTTAAACACGTATTTTCGGCAGTATATCGAGGGTAAATTAAAGTCACCACCTACTATAATTTTACGTGTTTGAAATTAAACTCAAGTTTTCTTTGAACCTTTCAGAAATTGCTTCATATGAGTTGGGAGGTCGGTAAAAGGATCCAGTTATTGTTTTATTCCGGTTGCCAAGAATTACCTCTGCCCCCAGTAACTCACAGGAACCACCTGCTTCAATTTCGCAACAAGATAAACTATTTCTAAGACCAAAAAACACACAACGCCAACTGTGTTTAGCCTCTCATTTCGGAACACCGTTAAGTTCTTCGCAAAAAATTTCTGCTGAACTTATCCCGGCTTTAGCGAGCTTCAGTACCTGTAACGATTTGAGCATCAGTGCGTGCTGTTGGCGCTTGGAGCTGTGGTACTTTCTCAACACAGCTACAACGATTTACCACTGTGATAGTGATGGATCCTGTATCTACGCTCTTCCTGTGTTCAGCCTGCACCCTTTAGGACTGAAGCCCTTTTTGTGCTTCCCCGAGACCTTCTAACCTAAAAAACCGACCAGTCCACGCCACACAGCCCCTGCTACCCGTGTAGCCGCCTCTTGCATATAGTGCACTCCTGACCTATTAAGCCAGGGGCGGGCAGGAATGCTGCACATGTGTAGTGCACTTGCACGCGTGCAGTTAACTGGTGTTCCGCGTGCACACAGGGCCAAGCTGGCCACCCGCTTATCTCCCATCCCCACCATACCTACTGTCCACTCCTTCCTCTGTAATGCGTTTTGTTTCCCAGCTTGCTTTATTGAGTGAATGAATAAGGTTAGTAGGAGTGCTTGAAGGAAATCATGGTTTGAAAGAGTACCTATTACCTACGATACGTTTTATTTAATTATCACAGGTGGAGTTTACAATACGTTTAATATCTGGAACAAAATTTCTACATACAGACAAACACAAACAGTTACGTAAATTTTCATCACTGATGTTTGCTCTTAACCGAGACTTATTAATTCAGCAAATGGTTTTCCAGCTCTCGCTATATTAAGCGCAGTCTTATAACTTGCACATACCGCTGGGCTATTATTGTCGTCCTGAAAACTTGAAAACAGTGCTCCATAAAATTTTAAGTCAGTGACATGAGAGACATGACGAGAGAAAGTCGCAGATCTCTCGTGACAACAGCAACTACGACAAATTCAAATGGCTCTGAGCACTATGGGACTTAACTGCTGCGGTCATCAGTCCCCTAGAACTTACAACTACTTAAACCTAACTAACCTAAGGACATCACACACATCCATGCCCGAGGCAGGATTCGAACCTGCGACCATAGCGGTCGCGCGGTTCCAGACTGTAGTGCCTAGAACCGCTCGGCCACTCCGGCCGGCCAACTACGACAGATTCATCTGGTATCGTCAGATCGCTCTTCTTAAGCTCAGTCAATTCCCCATCCGCTCAGAATCCGACAATAAATTCTACTCGTCCTTGTGAAATTTATTATAATGGCCTTCAATACTAAACTTCCGTTGACCAGCGAGAATGTTGCCACATATTAAACGTTTCGAATTTTCACGTTTTTGCACAAAGAAAAAATGATTCTCCCATTACTTTTTAAAAGACAGTAAGTCTCCACTTCTCCGTTTCTTGAAATACAACGTTCACTACATAGTGCTCGCTTCGCATCAACGTCCGCAGCTTAGCCTGGTACTACAGCGCCGCAACCTGCCGGCTGTCGCCACAGCCCCATTCGACGATTGCACGCGAGCAGCACACGTGCAGCGCTGTGCGCTCACGAGCCGCGTGCAACGTTCGCCCGCCCCTGTATTAAGCGGAACCCGAAACCCAACCACCCTATGGCGCAAGTCGAGGAGCTTGCAGTCTACATGGTCGCAGAACCGTCTGAGTTTGTGAATCAGACTTTCCACTCTGCTGTGTACCAAAGGCCCGCGACCGGTCCTGCCGACTACGCTGCAAATGGTGAGCTCTGCTTTCATCTCACAAGCAAGAGTGACAGCCATTACCACTTGGTTTTGGTAAATTATCATGCGTTTCTCTTGCTTAAGTTACGTTCATTAAGATTTTTCAAGTGTTTACATCGTCAAATACGCAACCTGAACCAACATATACGGTGATTATTATGTTAAAAATATTTAAAACAGGTAACGATTCGTTTGTTTGATCTAAAGTAGAGGTTAACCCTTCCTCTTTGACACATTTAGGTCACGTATAACAGTTATTATTCTGATCTCTAAACATTACTATGTCTGGGATCTCTTTACGTGGGAGGGCCTGAGTTCATTGGCACTTTAAACTTGTCAGAGCTATCTGTATATGGTTAAGTCGTGAGGACATGTCATACCAAACCGGGAGGGTACATTACAAAATGTATGCCAGATCGGAACTCGAATCTGGATTTCCTGTTTGACGCGAGTGGTCGCCTTAACCGTTTTGGCTAACAGTGCACAACTCACGGACAGACCCAAAGTTCCATATGTCCTAGTTCCTGAGCCTAACCACTACTTGTGCACACGTTAGGTAATGCCTGTCCAGGGGAGAACATTCTAATTAAAAGTGGCTGCCTGATATCGGCGGATAAATACCATACTGTATCCAAGTATACAAGTGTAATGTGCTGCGAATACACAGAAGGAATGATCCTTCATCATTTAGCTACAAAATAGCACGTCAGCAACTGGAAGCAGTTAATTCCATAAATTATCTGGGAGTAGGCATTAGGAGTGATTTAAAATGGAATGACCATATAAAATTAATCGTCGGTAAAGCAGATGCCAGACTGAGATTCATTGGAAGAATCCTAAGGAAATGCAGTCAGAAAACAAAGGAAGTAGGTTACAGTACACTCGTTCGCCCACTGCTTGAATACTGCTCACGGGTGTGGGATCCGTACCAGATAAGGTTGATAGGAGAGATAGAGAAGATCCAATGGAGAGCAGCGCGCTTCGTTACAAGATCATTTAGTAATCGTGAAAGCGTTGCGGAGATGATAGATAAACTCCAGTGGAAAACTCTGCAAGAGAGACGCTCAGTAGCTCGGTACGGGCTTTTGTTGAAGTTTCGAGAACATACCTTCACCGAGGAGTCAAGCAGTATATTGCTCTCTCCTACGTATATCTCGCGAAGAGACCATGAGGATAAAATCAGAGATTAGATCCCACACGGAGGCGTAACAACAGTCTTTCTTTCCGCGAACAATACGAGACTGGAATAGGAGCCGCGCCTAATTAGCCGAGCGGTGTAAGGCGCTGCAGTCGTGGACTGTGCGGCTGGTCCCGACGGAGGTTCGAGTCCTCCCTCGGGCATGGGTGTGTGTGTTTGTTCTTAGGATAATTTAGGTTAAGTAGTGTGTAAGCTTAGGGACTGATGACCTTAGCAGTTAAGTCCCGTAAGATTTCACACACATTTTGAACTGGAATAGGAGAACCGATAGAGGTACTCGAGGTACCCTCCGCCACACACCGTCAGGTGGCTTGCGGAGTATGGATGTAAATGTAGATTGCAGTGCCTGCGTTGTTAATAATGATGCAATGTTCCTTCTGACATACGTGCGCCTCGCGTATATCACATCTTACTTTAATTTCTTGTCAAGAAACACTGTAAATGAAAGCTCCGCATTAACCTTGAAAAATGTGTATATAATTTTGGTGACAAACCTAGCAAAGATTGATACTTTGGTGGTAGTTAGCGAAACAGCTATTTTGAAGTTCCAGGTGAAAGAGCTGATAAAAGGAATTGAATCTGCTTCCCATTTGGATAATCTGAGCGCTTTTTTTTTAAATTATAGGTTAAGAGATGCTTGTCCAAGCATCTAAATGGCTTTGAGAATATATTTGACAAAGCCAGTGAGTACAGCACCTTGTGACCGCAGTTCCAGAAAATTTAAGACGATTAAAAAAACAGTTGAGGTCATGTATGGGTAAAAGCAGACTGTCAAATTTACCTGTCTTGTCGATAGAATACTACACAACTTCTAAACTTGATTTCAATGATATAACCAATCGTCAAAGCAAGGAAGTGCAAAGTAAATCTATAATAATAACATAATGTTCGAAACTCTTTATTGCAAATTTTCCTTTATTTATAATTTATGCAAGGAGACTGCCTACACTACGCTTGTCCGTCCCTTTTAGAATACTGCTGCGCGATGTGGGATCCTTACCAGGTAGGACTGACGGAGTGCATCGAAAAACTTCAAAGAAAGGCAGCGCGTTTTGTATTATCTCGAAATATGGGAGAGAGTGTCAAAGAAATGATACAGGATTTGGGCTGGAAATCATTAAAAGAAAGGCGTTTTTTGTTGAGACGGAATCTTCTCACGAAATTCCAATCACCAACCTTCTCCTCCGAATGCGAAAATATTTTGTTGACACCGACCTACATGAGTAAAAGCAGACTGTCAAATTTACCTGTCTCGTCGATAGAATACTACACAACTTCTAAACTTGATTTCAATGATATAACCAATCGTCAAAGCAAGGAAGTGCAAAGTAAATCTATAATAATAACATAATGTTCGAAACTCTTTATTGCAAATTTTCCTTTATTTATAATTTATGCAAGGAGACTGCCTACACTACGCTTGTCCGTCCCTTTTAGAATACTGCTGCGCGATGTGGGATCCTTACCAGGTAGGACTGACGGAGTACATCAAAAAACTTCAAAGAAACCAGGTAGGACTGACGGAGTACATCAAAAAACTTCAAAGAAAGGCAGCGCGTTTTGTATTATCTCGAAATATGGGAGAGAGTGTCAAAGAAATGATACAGGATTTGGGCTGGAAATCATTAAAAGAAAAGCGTTTTTTGTTGAGACGGAATCTTCTCACGAAATTCCAATCACCAACCTTCTCCTCCGAATGCGAAAATATTTTGTTGACACCGACCTACATGGGGAGGAACGTTCACCACGATAAAATAAGGGAAATCAGAGTTCGTACAGAAAGACGTAGGTGTTCATTCTTTCCATGCGCTATACGAGATTGGAATAATAGAGAATTGTGAAGGTGGTTAGATGAACCCTCTGCCAGGCGCTTAAATGTGATTTGCACAGTATCCATGTAGATGTAGACGTAGACGTAGAGTAATAATTTACGAAGAACAAATACAATGATACATCAATTTGTTGTTTGCAATATTTTTCAACCATATTTAATTTTTTTCCAAATTATCTATTTAAATAAAAATCAAATTGTCCTATGTATGAAAGATCATCAATTGAGAATGGCTCGATCGATGGAGTTGGTTTTTTGTTGCGTTCGTAATTGCTGAGACAAAGTATACGTGAATGAAAATTTTTGAAATATCCTCTGGAAAAGTCGGAAATTTGGATGGTATTTTTGTACGAAAATCCCAATGAAAGAAATGTGACGATCGTTTTGACAGCTCTGCTGTCATATGCTTCCATAACAAACAAAAAAGTGATGTTCAGTAAGACAGATCTGCTTCGTAGCAACGACAACAAATTTCGTATTGAATATTGATATTTTGCGAAATAGAATACAATTTAAAGCGAAATTTCCGTGTGTTATCGGTGGTGCTCATATGTTAGATATGTTCAAAGAGTGAATTTGTTAGTTCGTGGTAATTTCTTCGGCCAAAGTTTGCTTAACGCTAATCATTAAGCGAATGTCCGGCGATGAAACCTACACAAATGCCAACAGGCAATACGCCAACAGTTGGCCATATAGCCTCAACAATTTTGTAAATTTCCCAGTATGTTCCAAAAAGCCCCGCGCGAAAACGCGATTTTTCAGGTGAAGCCGCGAAGCCTCAGGAAAAACTCAAAAATAAGAGATGCACAGGGAGCGGGGGGAAGTGATGGACAAAGATTAGGGGGGGGGGGGGGGAAGGAGAGGAGGAGAGTTATAGAGAGAGGGGGAGAAGGAGATTAGGATGTATATGTGTGTTTAGTAATTGCAAAGTATTGCTGGCATCTCTAATAAAATTATAAAACGCGTTGACGAAATTGCAGGAAAGTGGTTTTACAATATGAGAATGAGGGAGGGGGCGGGAGGAGATCGCAGCTTTGGCAGTAGTACCCGGGGCACGGATAACATGGGTACTGCGCTGACCATTCCTCTGCGTCCACAAAATACCTTTTACGTCATCTTATTTTTCACATTTAATGGAATTTAAAATCCTTTGGATAAATAAAAAAATCGGCTCTCTTTGCTAGTGAATCATTCCAGAGAAATACAGCATTTTGACTTATTTGTATAGTTCTGTTATTTCTCCTGTAGCAACCAAAACAAGCTTCTTTCTGCATCACCAGCAAATAGCAGTAAAAGTAATTCGTCGACTAGTCTGTGCATGCCTATACTTTACTGTTGACACCAGAAAGATCGAGATGTTTGAAGTGCCGGTGAAATTAAAAAATCAACATTGAGGCGCTATTGGTTAGAAATTAATAGCTATACCATTTTAATTTCAATATATTTGTGGGTTTAGACGTCAAAATAGTGATAAAATTTGTCCCAAAAGGCAGTTCTATGAATTGCTTAAATTGTAGGCTAAGAATGCAGAATGTTAATGTATTGTTGCAGTTCCTAATTTTTATAATTTCAGTTTTCGAAAAGTTATAAGTTGCCTGATCTATATGGCAAATGTTATGACAGTTTTTGTATTCAAGTGGCAACCATCAATAGTGGGTACACATTGTGCCAGATTCATAGAGAAGAAATAACAAGTTAGGCTTTGTAATTACATACGACATGTATACATGATCTCCCAGAACTGGGTTTCGTACACCGATTTCCAAGTACCGTTTCTGGTTGGTCAACATCGATTCTGGTAATGGCTGCCGTATTTTCTCATCCACAATCGATTTACCGTCCCACGCAAACGCACAGCCGTTTATCAAACGTGATTGGAGAAATAGAAATATTAGACTGAGCATGAAGCTGTCCACCTCTAATCTTTAATTGAAGAGAAACAGTCATTGTGCTGACTGAATCAGAAACCGGAAAAGCTGATTTTCAGACGCTATTTGTGTAAAACAACTGAGTATCAGAAACACGGTGTTTGACAGGTGTAAGAAAACCGCTTCAGGCTTTATATATACACAGCGGAAAACGGTCTTCGAAATTCCGTTTTCGACTTTCTGAAGTTGTGTCACATGTAACCATACTGATACAGGGAGTGATGCAATGTGTGAATTCAGAAGTAGTACATCGCCTTACACTAGAAGCAAAAAAATATTGTTGACCAGAGTGCCAAATTTTCCGCTGCTGAAGACCTCTCCCTGTCATTGCGACAGTGTCCGATTAAGTGCGTTAAGTCTGATGTCCTACAGCAGGAAGTACAGCTATATATCATTGACATATAGCCTGTTGGCTTCTGTCTCGGGTTCTTCGGCCAACGTTTGTTTAACGCTAATCGTTAAACAAATGTCCGGCGAAGAACCCTACACAGATGCCAACAGGCAGTACGCCAATAACTGGCCACATAGCCTCAACAATTTTGTAAATCGGTCCATGCTCGACAGTGCCTTTTTCCAATATGTTCCAAAAAGCTCCGAGCAAAAACGCGATTTTTCAGGCTGCCATAACTAAGGTTCTATTGATCTCAAGGATAAGTGTTTTAGGTAGATCTTGGCCTAACGACCATCTGTATGGCTATTGGAAGAACGGTAAGAGCTATCGTACAGTGCATAGTAAAAAACTGAACATTATACACTTTCTCCAGCCCAGGCAAATTGAGCAAATAGATTGATTAATTTGCATTTGTTGTGAACAAGGGTGGGCCTTAGAAGGCTTATAAAAGCATCATTTGTTCAATGGGAATTGCCGGAGAAAATCCCGAATAATTTCGTGTACGGAAAGTATCAATTTGGGATGGTCACATTTATAATTTCTATTCATGGCAAGTAATCGGAATGTTTATGGTGTGTTCTGAAGATGGTGGTCTCGGGGCTATCATCATCCGTTACCGAGATCCAAAGATTCAGAGTTACGGTGCTCACGCACGTAAAATACGTAATATCAGGACTCGGGCGATAATGTAGTTTTAACTGACGTACTGAACACATGGCTGGGGTTCTGGGGCCACAAAATTATATTCTTAGACCCCATTTTTCACCAATAAAACCTTATAGCTCTGTACAATTGGTACATCACGCGTACACAGGCTGCCTTGACCTGAAAGTTATTCGATGATGCCAACTGGCGGCGTAATCACCATACAAGCCATTATTTTGTCATACGAAATAGTTTGTACTTGCAAATCAAGAAACGTATGTCTTGTCTACTGTAGGTGTGGCCTAAAAATGTGCATTTTTATATAAAATATTGTAAAATGAACTTGCATTGGCTGGGAGACGATTACATATTAACTTCATGTTATGTGTACTTATTTGTTGTTTATATGTGTCAAAGTATGCAGATGTGTCGAAGAATACAAATAAACTCACAACACTCTACTGGCCCACAAAATTCGTTTTATACACTGACCGAAAAAATTGGTACACCAGAAAACAAGTAACGGGGAGTAATGAAATTTCGGAACACATTTGTCTAGGTAACATACTTAAGCGACTAACATTGCAAGATCACAGGTTAATGCAAGCGCTAGATAAACCCTTGAAAATGCGAACTGCTGGTACATCAGTAACCGACTTAACCGTCAGACTCTTGAATCCAAGCGTGCAAACGTGCTTGCATTGTGTTGCACAGGCGTCGGATGTCAGTTTGTATTATGGAGTTCCAAGCCTGTTGCACTTGGCCGGTCAATAGAGTGACGGCTAATGCTGGTTATGGATGATGCTGGAGATGTCGTCCGATGATGTTGTATTTGTGTTAAATTGGAGACAGGTCTGATGATAGAACAGGCCAAGGCTACGTGTCGACTCTCTATTGAACATATTGGGTAACAACAGCGGGATTCTTCTGTTCATGAATAGCAGCAGAAAATATCGAGTCACCATACTGACGTACAAATTTGCTGTCAGGGTGCGTGAGATAGTCATACGAAATTGCATCCTAGAGCCTTATTCCAGGTGTAGTTCCAGTGCATTTAGGCCGCAGACAGGTTGGATGCAGGTAGTAGTAGTAGTAGTAGTAGTAGTGGTAGCTTTATTCATCTGTAGATCTCTTTTTCCAGGGATATAGGACATCTCAAAGTATTTACAAGTTTAGACCAATTTAATGTAAGCTAATTCGTAAACACAAACGTTTACAGACTTCTACCTCTCGTAGTTATAGACAATCATTAGATTTACTCCTGGCATACAATACTTTTTATTACAAGTAACTTATTAAATAATGTAATGCAACACTCTTCACTCATATCTCACTGTCAGTCACTGCACACACTATAGACACACATTGTTTCATAACACTTCACTCACTACACACACACACACACACACACACACACACACACGCACACACACACTGGTGATTTCTGGGCCATTTTTTGTGTCGCAACTTCCCATTTGCTATCTTCAAAAACTGAGTGAGCATCCCTCTATAATGAGTGAGGTAGCTGAGAAAGAGGAAGAGGTGTCAGTATTATGCTATGAACAGCTTGGGGATACGTTTTCCTGGAAAAGGAAAAAAGAAGGAAAAACATAGTGTGATGATGTTACATAGAATGTTGGATGTTTTATAATCATTATTATTATTTTTTTGTATAACTATTTTTATCAAACCCCTACTGTTTTATCTAAGTAATCCTTCAATGTATAAAATGTATTGCATAACCAGGTACTTTTTAGCTACCTTTTTAAATAAGTGTATTTTTTCAATTTCTTTAGTCTCTTTTGGTAATTTATTGTACAGTTTTATTCCTTGGGAGAAAATGCTGTTTTGAGTTTTATGTTTATTTTTTCTTGGTAAATGTAAATTGAGTCTAGCTCCTGTTCCATGATCATGGACATATCTGTTTGTACAGTAATTATCAATGCTATTTTTGATGTGTGCAACTGACTGGTAAATGAATTCACACGGAGCAGTTAAAATTCCCAGTGTTCTGAACAGATCTTTACAATGAGCTCGACTAGTATTTTTGGTTATTATTCTTATGGCTCTTTGCTGGAGTTTGAAAACTGTGTTCACATTTTGTGCATTTGTTCCCCAAAAAGGAATTCCATAGCTAATAGTACATAATACATATGAATAGTATGTAACTAGAAGACATTGCACGTTACACACTGATGATAGAATTCTAAGGGCATAACATGCTGATGACATACTGTTTTGCAAGTACCTTTGTGTGTTCACACCACTTCAACTGAGAACCAATATTCATTCCTAAAAATTTTACATTTGTTACACAGTCTATAGAGGTGCCATCTACATTTAATTTAACATTGTCATTTTCCCCCTTCAAACTGAAATTCATGGCATTATTTTTCTTTATCTCCAGTGTCACTTTATTGCTTATTGACCAATCGTAAACTTCCTTGAGTATCATTTGCTTTCTCTGCAAGGCTTTCTGTTGTTTTCTCAGTGACTATAATATTTCTGTCATCAGCGAAGAGAATTTTTTTACCACGAATAACACTAATGAGAAGTCATTGATGTATGTTAGGAATAGTGTTAGTCCTAACATGCTACCTCGCAGAACCCCTAAATTAATGTATTTTGATTCTGATAAGTGTTTTACTAAATGTTTAGATCTATTTGAAGGATGTGTTATCTCTACTCTTTGTACCCTATCTGCTACATATGATCGAAACCAGTCATCAGCTACCTCTATTATTCCTAATGCTTCTAATTTATTTAATAGAATCTTGTGGTCGACTGTATCAAAGACCTTAGAAAGATCCAAAAATATGCCTGTGACACATCTTTATCAGGAGCATCAAGTACAACTTTGGTGAATTCTACTATGGCTCACTCCGTATCTTTGTCACTTTGGAAACCAAACTGTGATTCTCTCAGAAGATGGTATTTATTCAGGTAATTCATTAATCTATCTTTCATAATTGCTTCTATTATTTTTGAGACTGGTGGCAGCAGGGAAATGACCTGGTAATTTTCTATGTCTTCTGCATTACCTTTCTTAAGCAAAGGTACAACTCTTCCCTGTTTTAAGTGCTCTGGAAATGTCCGTGATGTGAAGGATTCCTTTATTATATTTGTTAAGAGGCCTTGTATAATCTCTATGCATTGTTTCAGTACACACGATGGTACTTCATCTAAGCCTCCCGACTTTTTATTTTTTAGTTTTTGAACAGTTTTATTGACTTCATTCTTAGTGGTTGGAAGTAGCATCATTGTATTTAGTGCAACATTATTTACAGGTGTTATATTTGTTTTGGTGAATTTTTGCTGTAACGTCTCTGCAATACTTTAAAAATGTTCGTTTACATGGTTTGCTAAGTGTTGTGGATCATTTATCACCTTATCCCCCTCGCTTAGCAATATGTTACTCTGCATTTGTTTGCCTCTCCCCGTTTCTTTTTTCATAACATCCCACACTGGTTTGCTTTTATTCTCTGCATTCAGCACCTTCCTATAGATCTTTTTGTATCTATGATAGAAATTTAAGAAATCTGGATCATTGCGTCTCTTTTTCATGGAACTGACGTATGGACTTAGTAATACTTGCAGTTATCCATCTGTTTTTCTGAGATGTTGATACAGACATGCATCCTTTTGGAAATGCCTCTTCAACGTTGAATTTAAATAATGTGGAGAATTTCATATTCACATTGGTGTCCCCATACACTTCATCCCAGCTTTGTTTTGCTAGTTCTTTTGAAAAATATTTTGATTTCTGGTAGATGTCGCATATAGGCTTGCAGTTTAGGGAATGATTCGATGCCTGATTTTACTGTTGTTATTTGACAGAGATGGTCTCATAGTCCGACATCTTTTACAGCTACGTCACATTTTTCCCTGCCCACCTGGCCTCCTCCTAAGCAATACACGGCCATCAATGGCAACGAGGCAGAAACAGCTTTCTTCAAAAAACACAACATTCTCCACTTGTAGCTCGGATTCACAGTCGTGAAAAACTTTTTGAAGGACTCTCTTGCAATTTCTGCCTTAGACCATTATCAGGTGCTGATATTACGGCTTTAAGCCATGTCAACGTACTGTAAGGATTGACAACGACATTCAAATGTGTCAGCTTACATTTCGTTGACATGGCTTAAAGCCGTAATATCAGCACTTGATAATTGCCTAAGGCCGAAATTGCAATAGTGTGTAATAAAAACTTATGAAGTCACTGGTGTAAAGATTGTGTCCTTCAAAAAGACATTCTCCACTTCCCCCTCTAATTAGCTCTTGCTTGACACCACTGAAGTCGCAAATGGCGGTGGTTTGGAGTCAGTGGAATGCGCGCTACAGATCGTTTGACTCGCAGCTCTCCTTGAAGTAACCGGTTTGTCACAGTTAATTATGTCACTGTGGCGCCAGCTATTGCTCGAATTGCTGTTGCATATGCAGTGCGAAGCGCCACTGCGACCCGCAGGACACGATGGTCTTCACTCTCGGTAGTTGCACGTGGACTTCCGGAGCCCGATCTTCTTGCGACCGCACCCTACCAGCAATTGAAACTCAGTGAGCTGTTGATAATGACGTCGTCGTTGTATTAAAAACATTGTTCACTAACATTAACTCAGGGTGTCCAGTTTCAAAGGCAACAAACACTCATGATCTTTACAGCGTGTATTTAAAGCCAGTCTGATTTGCATCCTCATAGTGCGCCACTTGCGCATCTGTTATCCGAGTGGTGCCAAATTTCAGTGTTGCGATTAGTTTTTGCGTCAGGGAAAAGACAGAGAAAAGAGGGGAACACCTCATAAATGCTGCTGTAGGAGCAATAAAAAGACGAATATGTTCCTCTTTAATAAACTCGGACAGAAAAGTGAGGAACCAGCTGCCACATTCCTCATACTGCCTTCCTCACGAAAAATTTTGGCATGCACAACACTGTTGATTATATATATATATATATACAATAGAAGACAATAGCATCACTTTCAATATTTTTAGAAAAGAAACGTATACTGACCAAATCGTGCCTGCTTCCTCTTTTCATCCACAGTCTCAAAAAATGGCCTTTTTCACTCTGCCGTCCACCGAGCCACCTCCATACCACTTTCAACAGAAAAGTTTAATGAGGAGATTAATTTACTTAAAACCATAGCAGTCAATAATGAATATACGTCTAACATAGTGGACGATATCCTAAAAAAGAAAACTGCAAGAACTACCACGCTCAACACCTCATGCACTGAAATTAACCCAAAAAAACGTTTTTCTATTCCTTTCATAGGACCCATTTCCTATCGGATTCAGCGCATGCTTCGCAACAAATACAATTGCAATGTTGCCTTCTCTACTAATAATAATCTAAAGAGAAATGTCATTTATAATTTGAAATCCATTCGCTCCCCTTCAGAAAGTTCTGGCGTTTATAAGATCATCTGCGATACCTGCTCCTCCTATTATATAGGGCAAACCGGACGTGCTTTCACCGTCAGATGTAAGGAACATCTTTTGAGAAAGAACGGCACCAGTCCCCTAAATTCATCCTTTGCCGATCATCACTTAATTACTGGACACGTGCGTAAAGCCATAGGCGATAACAATATTCTGCTTACCGAAAAGAAGGGACGTAGATTAGACGTCTTAGAGGAATTGGAGATTTTTCAGACATCTCACTCGTCGTGATGGCCTCATTCTCAACGAACAGCTGCAGCTGCGAAATAAAAACTTTTTTGACTGTATAAAGCCATTTCTGGATCTTTGATTCAGATTTCCTCATGCAGTTTACCGAAATGTTGTTTTCCTGTCACATCTTTGCTGTTTTCTTGTATGTCATAACTAATGTTTTTACGTTACAAAATGTGTCTCTATTTAAAGCAGATAAATATGTAATTCTTACGTTATGCCTGAATCAGCTGCATCACAATTTCATGTGTCTAATTTTGAATGTACACTAGCCTAGTTGTTTCTGCGGCTATTAGATGGCGCTCGTAGCAACACCATGTTTACTTTCCCACACTTCCTAAAGTGGGCACCTCAGTCTTGTTGTAACCCTTGTCCACAGTACGAGCAGCCCTTAGCAGCTCGCCATCTGACAAGTGTTCATGACGTCGCCTTTCCGGCTGAGATCTTTTTTAATATGTGACTTGTAAGTACTGCATCTTTTCGAGTGAGTACAAACTTTAACTTTATTAATGTACTATATACCTAATGTTTTAGTACAGTTAGTCTAATTCTGAAGACGACGCTCATAGTAGTGTCGAAACCAGGTCAATTTTGACTTAATATTTGTGACCGAGGAGGAATGAGCTGCCACATTCAGTTCATTAAAGAGCAGCATATTCGTCTCTTTTTAGTGCCCCTACAGCAGCGTTTCTGAGGTGTTCCCTTCTTTTCTGTCTTTTCCCTGACGCAAAATAAAAATTTAGGTCTTAGGAATTAATTTGTGAATGTGTTTGTCTGGAGTGGAACATTGCGTGGAAGTGAAACGTGGACGATAAACAGTCTAGAGAAGAAGCGAGTATAAACTTTTGAAACGTGGTGCTACAAAAGGATGGTGAAAAATATATGGGTAAATCAAATGACTAACGAGGACATACTGAATCATATTTGGGAAAAACGAAATCTGTCGCAGAAACTGATCATGAGACGGAACCGGTTGCTAGGACACATCCAGAGGCGTGAAGGAATGGTGAGATGGAGGAAAGCGTGGGGGATAATAATTGTAGAGGGAGATCAAGGGTTAAATACAGAAAGCAGATTCAGATGGATGTTGATTAAGGTATAGTCTGATTAAAATTACTTGATAGTTGACACTTAATGCGTTGGAGCTGGTTTCGTTCAATCGGAGCACTTGAGCATCACGACCCAACTGTTTCCCATTGCCAAAGTGCCACAACAATTGCCCAGTTCACTTCCAGTTCCTTGTCCATCATTCTTTCTTGTTGTGTTCGGATCCCGAATCAGGGGTCTGGCTGGAATTTTTATTTCGTATTTCATCGTATATGACAATCACTATAAACACCACACACACATTAAGATGTTAATGAAATACACACGTCTCGTACACAGCACTAGCGGAGTACTGGATACATGACGCGATTCAGCACCAGATAAGCTGTTATCATAATCACAGAGATCGACTTACACTGGACAAGCTTTGCACGACATTGCATGAAACCGAATTTTTGAGGGCTGCAATTCATCATTGCGACTGGGTGGTTACAGTCAAAAATATAACAACTTGACTCAATGTTGTACTTTACCGAAAATGGTTAACATAATAACCTGCCTTATTGAAGATCATACGTTCGAAAAAAAAAAATGCTCAAATGTGTGAAATCTTGTGGGACTTAACTGCTAAGGTCATCAGTCCCTAAGCTTACACACTACTTAACTTAAATTATCCTAATGACAAACACCCACACCCATGCCCGAGGGAAGACTCGAACCTCCATACAGATTGAACGTGCGTTGCGTTATCGACCAACTGTACAGCGGGTGACTGATGAAAATTCTGAGTCGACACCTAAGTCTACTGCCTTTTTGCCTTACTTAGGAAACACTTTGAACAAGATCGGTCGCTTTTGCGGAAATGCGATGTGAAATGTGTTTTTCGAGCTCCACCTAAAATTAGAATGCTTTTGAGCTCTGCTAAGGATGATCTTGGTCTGCGTAAGTCGGGTGTGTATCGCATTCCTTGTAGCTGCAGCATGGCATATATTGGTCAAACTAACAGGACCGTGGAGGGCCGATGTACTGAGCATAAACAGCACACACAGCCAAGTAGATCTACTATTGCCGAACATTGCTTGGATACTGGTCAGCCCATGTTATATAACAACGAGATATTGGCATGCACGTCCAGCTATTGGTATAATGTTATTAAGGAGGCAGTTGAGATTAAATTAGCAAGCAACCTCGTTAACAGGGATGGAGGTCTTTGTTTAACCCTTAACTACTATCGACCGTCTCTCAGACCGCTACTAATTATTGTGTCGAGATATTTCTCACACCCCTGCAAAGTCAAATGGACTCTTCCATGTACCTTCCTATTGGCTGTCAAGCTACACATGCCAGCATTTTTGCATTGTTGCTGCTCTTTGTTTCGTAATTATTAGCCTTGAGAGGTCTCACAGACGTACCATAGTGTTTGCGTGCCGCGTTTTTATTGCATGCTACTGTTTCTCCAAGGCGGGGAAAGCTGGGCCTTCTGTACAACGTGTGTTACGTGAGACACATGTATTCGCTTGCAAGATGAGTCTCAGACACCGAAAGAATAATTCGAAAATCGAAAAACGTGCACCTTTGCCCTCCTCGTCTGAATAGGAAAACAAGGTATCCATGTCAGCTGCGTGGTGTTCCGATTTGTTTGGAGTGTTCCAGGAAGGTCTGTGTGAAGTGTTTGCAGGTGGAAATTGACTAAAGTATAATTCAGTGGCACATGAGAACAAATATTTAGTTACTACTTGTAATTTTAGAAGTAAAATGGTGGCAAAGTTTCTCCATTCATAGACTTATGGACTGAAATATTCGCTCTACATTGCAAAGTGAGTCGTAAGCTGAAAGCTGACTTCGTACACAATTTATCGTAAGTCATGTCGGATTTTTCCACCTAGTTATATTGCCAATTTGTAATATAATCCCTCTTATGAAAATCTGTGTGTGAGTAGAGAGCTAACTATTTGCTGTTATTTTCGTGACTCAAAATAAAAATATACTCCAGATTTCGCTTTGTTTTAATTGTCGAAGTGTTTAAAATACCGCAGTGTTTAAAAAAATCGATTTTCTACAAAAGCCACCTCTAAGAAGTGTAATGAATGATTGGAAATCAAGAAACTATATATATTCAGCAAAATTCTGGTTTGATATATAAAATAGAAAAATGCGGCCTGTGAGACCCCTCCATAGTAATTGTGTTCCTGTGAATGACCATAGTAGTTAAGGGTTAAACTCTGTCAGGAATCCGTCTCTCTCCCTTGTCAAAAAACAGAGGGACAGAGTCAGTGCTACCTCACCTGCGAATTCGTAGTCTCACTATCGATAGCTCTGACTTTGGTGTACATCGCCTGTCCGTTGCAGTGGCCTTCAAAATGGCGGGGAGTTCTCCCGCCGAAATATCGGCGGTCGCTGGAGCTGGCTGAATTCCCGGAAGTTATTTGTAAGTTAGACGATAGTTTCAGGTAATCAGTGATAGCAAGAAATTACAATTTGCTTTTAGCGCTGAAACTGAAATTTTTCTGAGTTGACTTTGCTGGTAGAGGCTAGCTTTAATAGCCGTGGACAAAGCGATCGTGATTTTAGTTCTGCCGCAGATTGTTGACCACCTCTATCGCGGATACATTACACACTACGAGGTTGTGGTTAGATTAGGACATGGGTTTAAATTCAGAGCTAGAAAACGCGTAGTCTGCCGCAGCTCAGTCATTGGTTACTTAAAATCTGCTGTCGGTAGAGCATCTCGCATTTCCGACATATCTTGCGACGGCCGCTTCCAACATTGCTCCACGTTACACGTTAACAGCTATTGTTGAAGTGACTTGCCGCATTATTGTTACCTACAACCGAGCGGTTGCGGGCAGCCTGGTGGCAACCCTGTGGCGGCACATGATAGACGTTAACTATCAAGTAATTTTAAAGGGACTATAGTTATTCAGAGATGAAGTGGCTTGCACGGGATAAAGTAGCATGGAGAGCTGCATCAAATCAGTCTTCGAACTGAAGACCACAACGATCAGAATGGACCTGGGAGATCATCGTTGTCGCTCTAAAAGTGAAGACACGCCTTTTCCAGAAAGAACCAAACGACATGTTCACTGGACTCACATTCAAGAGGAGTGGAGTTCAGCATTCTGTTTTTCAGATGGTTTACACACAAATATATCCCAGAAAACAGTCGGTGTTAACATTTTTTTTTATGACGGTTTTCGGAGGGAAATCTCCATCTTCATGTGTAACATTTCCGCTTACGTCACATGTGATGTTATCTTCTGCATCATTTCCAACAAATAATTTTTAAAAAATCCGTAAAATCCAAAGATTGGCAACTAGCTTTAAATGTACAGAAATATAGAATTGTGCATTTCACGAAAAGCGGTGAAATAGCATCGTACAATAGTTGTCATAATTTGAATCATTCAAGTCATACGAATACCTGGTTCGAATAACTTGTAAGGCTGTGAAATAGAATAGTCACACATTCTCCAGTCATACGTTAAACAGATGGCGCACATCGATCCATTAGCTGGGTCTTTGGAAAATGCAGTCTACAAAGAATAATATTCACAAAACATTTCTGCATTGCATCTTAAGTGGAAATGAGCATATGGCATAGTTGGGCGGGAGGCTCCAACCGGGGAAGTTCGGCCCGCATCTCGTGGTCGTGCGGTAGCGTTCTCGCTTCCCACGCCCGGATTCCCGGGTTCGATTCCCGGCGGGGTCAGGGATTTTCTCTGCCTCGTGATGGCTGGGTGTTGTGTGATGTCCTTAGGTTAGTTAGGTTTAAGTAGTTCTAAGTTCTAGGGGACTGATGACCACAGATGTTAAGTCCCATAGTGCTCAGAGCCATTAGTTGAAATTTTGTGTGTGGCGATAATGCTGTAACTCGAAAGACTATTTACAAGTTGTTTTATCAATTTAAAAGCGCAAATGAGTCGGCAAAAAAACAACATTCGGGGCGTCCATTAACATCAAAAACAGAAGAAAATGTGAAAACGTCCAAACAGGCGAATAACTATTCGAGAGCTTACAAAGAACTACGGGTCTGTGCAAAGCATTTTAGCCGATAATTTGCAAACGAGACGAGTAGTATAAAATTTGCTCCTAGACTTTTGAGGGATGAACAGAAGGAAAATCGTGTGTCAGTTTGCACGGAGTTGAAGGATCCAGACTTTATGTCCAAAATTCTAACTGCAAATGAAACTTAAGTCTAAGGGTATGACCCTGAGATGAAAATTCAGAGTTCCCTATGAAAAACTAATGAATTTCCTCGGCCTAAAATAGCACGTCAGATAAAATAAAATATCAGAGCAATGGTCATTGTTTTTTTCTACACGTACGGAGAAAAAGACCAGGTTAATGGGTCAGTGGTTTCCTTCTTCATCACGACAACGCACTGTGCCACATCTCGTTTTTAATTTGCCAGTCTTTGGCCTGAAAAAGTGTTCCTGTCTATCCACATCCGCACTACTAGCCAGATTTAGCACCACAAAATTAAAACCGTTCATAAAGCAAAATGTTTTGTCACCATTTCTGACATTGAGACGGGCATGACAGAGCAGCAGGACGCCCTTCCAAAAAAAGCATTCCAGTAATGCTTCCAGTCATGGATTGACCGTTGGGATAAGTGTATTGCTAGCCAAGGACGGTACTTTGAAGGAGATTAAACCAAATTACACGTAGGCTTATTGCATTATTTGCTAATGAAATTATTCACGATATTTTTTTACATCTCGTATGTGGGACACGTACCAGACATTACTAACTTGAGATATTGAACTTATAAAGATACGAACTGCACGAATAGTCACATGTTTGCTTGATTCCTGGAAGAGAGTCACGGAAATGCTGAAAAACATGAATTTCAAGACTCTTGAATACAGAAGCCACGTAAGCTACTTCACTTATTACTGCTGTAAAAAGTTTCAAAAATCATTATTAAGCGAAGAAGCCACTGATAAAGTGTGTCCATAAAAGACTGTCCGAGTTATAAATTTTAACAGTATCAACTGTAAGCACTGTAGCATGTTGGTTCAAAAATGGTTCAAATGGCTCTGAGCACTATGGGACTTAACTGCTGAGGTCATCAGTCCTCTAGAACTTAGAACTACTTAAACCTAGCTAAGGACAGCACACAACACCCAGTCATCACGAGGCAGAGAATATCCCTGAGCCGTGTTGGTTCAAGTCACAACTAAAGAGTAGCTCGAAACAGTTTTAGATATGTGCATGCGTGAGTACTGCTTTATTGTTTTCCTGCTTGCAACGCTACAAACGCAAGTTGGCTGTTTATGAGCGTAAAGCATTTCGCCTTCTGCAGTTTACTAAGAGAAAATCTGGAACTTCAGTTCAAAGTGCGTTCCGGCTAAAGTTTGTGATGCCCCATGTGGCAAAAACATCTACCAATGATGTAGTCATTTTGAAACGACCGAATTTGTATCTAAAGGGAAAAACACGGAGGGACCAAAAGTGTGTGAAGAAAATGTTGGCCGCGTCAGAGCATCTTATCTTCCTAGTCGTAAGAAGTCTGTTTGGAAAGCAAATCTTAAACTTCAGAGACCAAAGAGGACCGAGTGGAAGGTTTTAAGATATGTTTACACACGCGTCCATATCGGTTACAGTTGTTACATCCTTCAAAGCCAGATGATTGTGGCGTATGCGATAGGGTAAGGTTGCTGAAGTCGTAACCCCTTAAAAGAGAACTATTGTATTTGACAGGATAATTTAAATAACACAATTGGTTTTGCGTACACTGAATCTTTATTTATCAAGCTATCAAGGAGCGTCCACACAAACAAAAAAATCTTTTCTCAGAATCAGTTTTCAATCTTTTTCAGATCTGTACCTTATGTACGGTAAAACCGCCTGGTTTCCTGATTCGTACCCCCTATGGCCTAAGTTGTACTGAAGATGTCAGCGACAACATACTAAATCCATGGAATGATTTATCAAAACGTCACAGTAACAAATTAGAAACTATAAACGTAACGTTACTTCCATTGTTTCAATTAATTAAATTACACACAGGGAATAAAATATAAATTCTCAACAAACTGTTTGAACTGGCATACCGAAACTCAGTTGGTTTGAACAGAGATATCATAGAAATATTTCTTAATTTTACTTTTTACGCCTGTAATTGAAGAAGTGTCATGATGATCTCTCCATTGGCAAAAGATTCCGGAATAGTCCCCCATTCGTATTTCCGGGAGGGGACTGCCAAGGGGGAGGTTACCATGAGAAAAAGATTTAATAATCAACGAAAGGATAACGTTCTACGAGTCGGGGCGTGGAATGTCAGAAGCTTGAACGTGGTAGGGAAACTAGAAAATCTGAAAAGGGAAATGCAAAGGCTCAATCTAGATATAGTAGGGGTCAGTGAAATGAAGTGGAAGGAAGACAAGGATTTCTGGTCAGATGAGTATCGGGTAATATCAATAGCAGCAGAAAATAGTATAACAGGTGTAGGATTCGTTATGAATAGGGAGGTAGGGCAGAGGGTGTGTTACTGTGAACAGTTCAGTGACCGGGTTGTTCTAATCAGAATCGACAGCAGACCAACACCGACAACGATAGTTCAGGTATACATGCCGACGTCGCAAGCTGAAGATGAACAGATAGAGAAAGTGTATGAGGATATTGAAAGGGTAATGCAGTATGTAAAGGGGGACGAAAATCTAATAGTCATGGGCGACTGGAATGCAGTTGTAGGGGAAAGAGTAGAAGAAAAGGTTACAGGAGAATATGGGCTTGGGACAAGGAATGAAAGAGGAGAAAGACTAATTGAGTTCTGTAACAAGTTTCAGCTGGTAATAGCGAATACCCTGTTGAAGAATCACAAGAGGAGGAAGTATACTTGGAAAAGACCGGGAGATACGAGAAGATTTCAATTAGATTACATCATGGTCAGACAGAGATTCCGAAATCAGATACTGGATTGTAAGGCGTACCCAGGACCAGATATAGACTCAGATCACAATATAGTAGTGATGAAGAGTAGGCTGAAGTTTCTGACATTAGTCAGGAAGAATCAATACGCAAAGAAGTGGGATACGGAAGTACTAAGGAATGACCAGATACGTTTGAAGTTCTCTAACGCTATAGATACAGCAATAAGGAATAGCGCAGTAGGCAGTACAGTTAAAGAGGAATGGACATCTCTAAAAAGGGCCATCACAGAAGTTGGGAAGGAAAACATAGATACAAAGAAGGTAGCTGCGAAGAAACCATGGGTAACAGAAGAATTACTCCAGTTGATTGATGAAAGGAGGAAGTACAAACATGTTCCGGGAAAATCAGGAATACAGAAATACAAGTCGCTGAGGAATGAAATAAATAGGAAGTGCAGGGAAGCTAAGACGAAATGACTGCAGGAAAAATGTGAAGACATCGAAAAAGATATGATTGTCGGAAGGACAGACTCAGCATACAGGAAAGTCAAAACAACCTTTGGTGACATTAAAAGCAACGGTGGTAACATTAAGAGTGCAACGGTAATTCCACTGTTAAATGCAGAGGAGAGAGCAGATAGGCAGAAAGAATACATTGAAAGCCTCATTGAGGGTGAAGATTTGTCTGATGTGATAGAAGAAGAAACAGGAGTCGATTTAGAAGAGATAGGGGATCCAGTATTAGAATCGGAATTTAACAGAGCTTTGGAGGACCTACGGTCAAATAAGGCAGAAGGGATAGATAACATTCCATCAGAATTTCTAAAATCATTGGGGGAAGTGGCAACAAAACGACTATTCATGTTGGTGTGTAGAGTATATGAGTCTGGCGACATACCATCTGACTTTCGGAAAAGCGTCATCCACACAATTCCGAAGACGGCAAGAGCTGACAAGTGCGAGAATTATCGCACAATCAGCTTAACAGCTCATGCATCGGAGCTGTTTACAAGAATAATATACAGAAGAATGGAAAAGAAAATTGAGAATGCGCTAGGTGACGATAAGTTTGGCTTTAGGAAAAGTAAAGGGACGAGAGAGGCAATTCTGACGTTACGGCTAATAATGGAAGCAAGGCTAAAGAAAAATCAAGACACTTTCATAGGATTTGTCGAGCTGGAAAAACTGTTCGACAATATAAAATGGTGCAAGCTGTTAGAGATTCTGAAAAAAGTAGGGGTAAGCTATAGGGAGAGACGGGTCATATACAATATGTACAACAAACAAGAGGGAATAATAAGAGTGGACGATCAAGAACGAAGTGCTCGTATTAAGAAGGGTGTAAGACAAGGCTGTAGCCTTTCGCCCCTACTCTTCAATCCGTACATCGAGGAAGCAATGATGGAAATAAAAGAAAGGTTCAGCAGTGGAATTAAAATACAAGATGAAAGGATATCAATGATACGATTCGCTGATGACATTGCTATCCTGAGTGAAAGTGAAGAAGATTTAAATGATCTGCTGAACGGAATGAACAGTCTAATGAGTACACAGTATGGTTTGAGAGTAAATCGGAGAAAGACGAAGGTAATGAGAAGTAGTAGAAATGAGAACAGCGAGAAACTTAACATCAGGATTGATGGTCACGAAGTCAATGAAGTTAAGGAATTCTGCTACCTAGGCAGTAAAATAACCAATGACGGACGGTGCAAGGAGGACATCAAAAGCAGACTCGCTATGGCAAAAAAGGCATTTCTGGCCAAGAGAAGTCTACTAATATCAAATAGCGGCCTTAATTTGAGGAAGAAATTTCTGAGGATGTACGTCTGGAGTACAGCATTGTATGGTAGTGAAACATGGACTGTGGGAAAACCGGAACAGAAGAGAATCGAAGCATTTGAGATGTGGTGCTATAGACGAATGTTGAAAATTAGGTGGACTGATAAGGTAAGGAATGAGGAGGTTCTATGCAGAATCGGAGAGGAAAGGAATATGTGGAAAACACTGATAAGGAGAAGGGACAGGATGATAGGACATCTGCTAAGACATGAGGGAATGACTTCCATGGTACTAGAGGGAGCTGTAGAGGGCAAAAACTGTAGAGGAAGACAGAGATTGGAATACGTCAAGCAAATAATTGAGGACGTAGGTTGCAAGTGCTACTCTGAGATGAAGAGGTTAGCACAGGAAAGGAATTCGTGGCGGGCCGCATCAAACCAGTCAGTAGACTGATGAAGAAAAAAAAAAAAAAGAACCGCCAGCGCATAGGCCAGGTACCCAATATTTATATTTCATACACTGAAAATGTCTTGATCTTCCTTCCACAGTGGACATAACTCTGTCGTTTCGTTTTTTATTCTTGTTAAAGCTTTATCTTTCTGTCTTTCTTTTATAAGTTTGCGCACAGGTTTCTCCTTTCTATTTGCCTTTTCTTTGGCCTCGTTTTCTTTCCTTAGGACATGATGTTAATTTCATTGATGGTTTAGGTCGTGTAGCATTTTTCTTGTAACTGTTGTTATGCGTGGAATAGGAGGTAAAGTGTACAAGCAAGACTTTATTTGTTGACTGTTAATTTCGACAACAGTTGCAGTACTGTTTTTGGGTCCACGTTCTTGAGGAGTTGTAGAAGGTCCAAACTGATCATTGAGTGGTGTTGCAACGTTAGGGGACCTTCCAGATTTTCGCGTTGTTATTCCAGTTCCATCATCCGATTCTTGGTCTGTCTGATCAACAATATGTGTAGTAGTAGCTACAAAGTCATCTTCTTTCATGGCGTTTCTATCATATCATTACAAGCGTGTTGCCTTAAAACATTTAGTGCTGTAACCATACAAACTGATCTGTGGTATGCATTGCCCAGGAGCTCTGCAATGTTGGCTTGTTTTATGACACTTTCAGGATTTGAACGTAGCCACGAAGATGTCGCTTTATTGCAGTTGTTTTTTAATGTTTTAAAGTACGACCTGTTGAATGGCTGTAGATGACTCGTGTGAGCAAGAAATGTTAGTATCATTATATCATAATCACGAGCCAGCTGAATTGACTCAAAATTTTTGATGTGTGTGATATTTCCATCCAGTAGAACTTTTGTACATTTTATGAAATATTCTAGCCACGGGACAAACAGTTCTGATGTTATCCATCCCTCTGTCGAGCATCCAAATGCTGTTTTTGGTGGAACTCCCCTTTTTAAGACGTCATTCTGTTGCGCTTAAATATTAACGTTGGAGGTATGAAATACATGTCGTTGTGAGACACCTTTCCCTGCTTGTGAGTGCGCCAACTTGGTGTTTGCCTTTTCAGCATTTACTTCAGACGATTTGTGAACTATGGTAATGCGGTTTCATCCACATTATATATCTGGTCAACAGTAAACTTACGTTCATCCAGTAATTATCAAATAACGCACTAACACGCTCCTCATTAAACACCTACCTTCGTGGTGCCTACAGCGCTTCGGTGAACTCTAAAGGACAAAATGGTACGATCGTTTGTAAATCTTTAATATCGTATTTTACCAGTTATATATTTTATTATTGAATTGATGCGATAGATGATGATTCTCAGTTACTTGGCAGCCAAGTTTCCTTAATTCAGTAATAATTAGTCCGAAGAAAGTGGACTATAAAATAATTATGTGCTGTGCTAATTCATCTTCCATCTCTGCTGTTATAACATTAGGTCTTCCAAATTTTAATGTTTCATTTCAACTCTTCCAGTGATGACTCAATGGAGGCATTGGTGTATTATATCTTCTGCATACTTCATTAAATTCCGTTTCACTATTCCGATGTTTCAGTAAAGCTTCGAATATATCCTAGTGATTCCACTAATTGTACCTTCTCTTCGTCATATTGATCACTTGAAACAAATAATTTTTAGATGGTACGTAATATCCATCAACGCCTAAGTCGTACTGGTACGATTAACGAATTCTGCAACGGTACGACTTAGGCAAACCGGAACTACAAGGATAACCTCAAAGTTTTCTACTGTTTGATTATGCCTGAATGAATGGCAGAGTTTCACGGAAACACGCGTGATAAAAAACAATTGCTTTATCATCGTACTCTTCCCTGAAATTGCTTACAAATGGGCGAGGGGATGTAATTAAAACAAACCAATTTACTTGTTAATTATTTTTCTGTTACGACAGCCAGTGGCCCGCTCATTTGTTTTCGCTTACTCGCACGGCTATTTGGTTCAGTTTTGGTTGGTTGGTTGGTTTTGGGGCAGGAGACCAGACAGCGTGGTCATCGGTCTCATCGGATTAGGGAAGGATGGGGAAGGAAGTCGGCCGTGCCCTTTCAGAGGAACCATCTTGGCATTTGCCTGGAGTGATTTAGGGAAATCACGGAAAACCTAAATCAGGATGGCCGGACGCGGGATTGAACCGTCGTCCTTCCGAATGCGAGTCCAGTGTCTAACCACTGCGCCACCTCGCTCGGTTGGTTCAGTTTTAAAGCACTTGACGTCCCATTTTATACACATGGTATCAGACATTATTGGGGTACTACTTAGGTTGTGGTACTAACGGACTAACGGAACTTTAGCCTAACCATTATGTTCGTATCTGGGATCAGAACATCCTCATGAACTGGTACAACATCAACGAGATTCCCCAAAGTTATACGTTTAGCACGCTGTGTCCCAATGTCACGTGTATGGATCATTTTTCTTCGCTGAAGCCACCGTAGCAGGGATTGCTTACCTGGATATGCTGCAAGAATGGTTCTTTCCCCAATTATAAGGTGAACCTGAAAATTTTATTTGGCACCAAGAGGAAGCCCCTCCCCATTCCCATATCTTTGCACGAGAATGCCGAAGTCTCTGACCATTGGGTTCGTCGTAATGATCAACACGACTTAGATCTTTTCCGCTGACCTCCATGTTCACCTGACCTCACGCCATGCAATTTTCCCTTTGGGGTGTTATAAAGGATCGTGTCTACGTTCTGCCACTTCCTACTGATTTGCCAGAGCTGAGACACGGAATTGCAGAGAGTATTGCTTCCATTACTGAGGATCTGTCAACCAAATTATGGGAGGAACTGGATTATAGGTTCGATGTGTACTGTAGAACTAAAATTGCACATAAAATTTCTGTACATTATTGAACATTCGTAAGGAAATCTATATTAGTTGACCTTCAATTTGAGACTAATTTGTCGTAAGTAGTCTAAATCAAAGAGTATATTAAATTAACCATTTCTAATGCCCCGTTGAAACTGGGGTTCATTTGTGGAGACTCTGTACATTTCAGTCCGCAACATATAGGTCTAGTCCGAACCATGAAGACAACATTAAGTTATTTACACCTCGCACAGAGACGTTAAGACATTCTTCCCGTGGCCGGCCGGTGTGGTCGTGCGGTTCTAAACGCTTCAGTCTGGAACCGCATGACCGCTACGGTCGCAGGTTCGAATCCTGCCTCGGGCATGGATGTGTGTGATGCCCTTAGGTTAGTTAGGTTTAAGTAGTTCTAAGTTCTAGGGGACTGATGACCTCAGATGTTAAGTCCCATAGTGCTCAGAGCCATTTCAACCATTCTTCCCGTGCCCCATATGTGAGCAGCAAGGGAAGAAACCTTAATATTAGGTAGGATACTAAGTACCGTCTGCTGTGCACTGAACAGTGATTTGCATAGTATGAACATAGATATGTATATACAACATACTGGCTGGAGAACTCCACGGGCCGGGCGGCTGGCCGCGCGGGTTAGCCGCCCGGTCTCAGGCGCTTTGTCATGGTTCGTGCAGCTCCCCCCGTCGGAGGTTCGAGTCCTCCCTCGGGCATGGGTGTGTGTGTGTTGTCCTTAGTGTAAGTTAGATTAAGTAGTGTTTAGGTTTAGGGACCAATGACCTCAGCAGTTTGGTCCCGTAGAACGTACTACAAATTTCCAAATGAAACAAAAATTCCAACTTCAGATACGAAAATTAAAGCCTTTTCTTTACATATATATGTGTGTCAAAACATGTTTGATGTAGGTAGAAGCAAAATTCGTACACCCGGACGCCGCTGTACGATTCCTTGCATTCTTTCATTACAAAAATGTCCGATCCATACTTTTGGTAGAAAAATTGGCTTCAAGGAAAGGCAACTTGGCAACATTGTAATTGCAGGTATGACAATATCTTCATTCAGGCCTGTCTGGCTCTATCCCTTAGTTGCGGCAGTGGGCAGTGTTCCTCGTTAGAATAATCGAGTTCGAGGGTTCGTTTGGGAGTGTAGTTGTAATTTTTTAATTTCTAATTTTATACTGCGTGATATTCTATCTATGCTTCTTAGATATTAAACAGCAATTGCAACACATCTCATACGAAAAGCTCGCAATTATTTGATACTAATACAGAAATGAGAGTACAACCGTTTTATTATTCGACCTTAAAGAAATATTTTGCTTTTGAACGTTTACTGTTCTCCTCAAGGCACTAAACACCCGAAGCTTTCTGGTCCATCGTCCCATATCTTCAATTATAACCATTCCCACAAACTTAAAAAAAAAAACAATACCACAACTCTGCTTTTTAGGGTTTCGTACCTCAGTCGGTAAATGCGCAACCCTTACAGGGTTGCTTTGTTGTTCGTCTCTCTATCTGCTTGTCTTTCTATCCGACTGATAAAAAAAAAACATTTTTTCTCAGGAACGGGCAGAAGCATCAAGCTGAAATTTATGCCACATACTGAGACCTATGGTCCTTTGGCGGTGCAAAAACTTTAAGCTTCTAAATCAGTTCATTCAAAAGATACGGCGATTTGTGTCATATATTTTGATACCTGCAAACTCACACATAATCAAAACATACACAGGGTATTTCCTGTTGACCTAGAATCATGAAATCTTGCTAGAAACAAGTTTTCACAGTCCAAGCACAGTGAAAAAGCCAGAAAATTCTTAATTTGTAATTATATTGCACAAAAAATTTCATTTGTCATTTTATGTGCAACTTCAAACTTAAAATTAAAACATTCTCGAAACTCTCGAAATTTTCAGGATCAGTATCCTGCCAATGTCAGTGTCGTCAATATGCAAAAAGCGTTGAAATTCTCCATTCCTGTGACGGATGAACTGTCTATACGCGTATAAATAATTAAGTTTGTAAGGAACCCTCGGAGCGCAAGTTCTAATTACACACGGATAGAGGTGGCGCAGTGGTTAGTACACTGGACTCGCATTCGGGAGGACGACGGATCAAACCCACGTCCGGCCATCCTGATTTAGGTTTCCCGTGATTTCCCTAAATCACTACAGGCAAATTCCTGGATGGTTCCTTTGAAAGGGCACGGCCGACTTCCTTCCCCATCCTTCTCTAATTCGCTACGACCGATGACCTCATTGTTTAGTCCTCTCCCCCAAATCAACCAACCAACCTCATAGCACCTGACCAATTTTTTTTTGTTTTTTGTTTTTTTTTTTTAGTCTTTGGAAATGAATGTTATTTAATAAAAGGCAGAATAGACCAGAAAGCATCTACATCTACAGTTATACTCCGCAAGCCACCCAACGGTGCCACTGTCATTACCTCCATTTCCTGTTCCAGTCGCGTATGGTTCGCGGGGAGAACGACTGCCGGAAAGCCTCTGCGCTCTCGAATCTCTCTAATTTTACATTCGTGATCTCCTCGGGAGGTATAAGTAGGGGGAAGCAAAATATTCGATACCGCATCCAGAAACGCACCCTCTCGAAAACTGGACAGCAAGCTACACCGCGATGCAGAGCGCCTCTCTTGCAGAGTCTGCCATTTCAGTTTGCTAAACAGCTCCGTAACGCTATCACGCTTACCAAATAACCCTGTGACGAAACGTGCCGCTCTTCTTTGGATCTTATCTATCTCTTCTGTCAACCCGACCTGGTACGGATCCCACATTGATGAGCAATACTCAAGTATAGGTCGAACGAGTGTTTTGTTAGCCATCTCCTTTGTTGATGGACTACATTTTCTAAGGACTCTCCCAATGAATCTCAACCTGGCACCCGCCTTACCAACAGTTAATTTTATATGATCATTCCGCTTCAAATCGTTCCGTACGCATACTCCCAGATATTTTACAGAAGTAACTGCTACCAGTGTTTGTTCCGCTATCATATAATCATACAATAAAGGATCCTTCTTTCTATGTATTCGCAATACATTACATTTGTCTATGTTAAGGGTCAGTTGCCACTCCCTGCACCAAATGCCTATCCGCTACAGATCTTCCTGCATTTCACTACAATTTTCTAATGCTGTAACTTCTCTGTGTACTACAGCATCATCCGCGAAAAGCCGCCTGGAACTTCCCACACTATCTACTAGGTCATTTATATATATATTGTGAAAAGCAATGGTCCCATAACACTCCCCTGTGACACGCCAGAGGTTACTTTAAACGTCTGTAGACGTCTCTCCATTGAGAACAACATGCTGTGTTCTGTTTGCTAAAAACTCTTCAATCCAGCCACAGCTGGTCTGATATTCCGTAGGCTCTTACTTTATCAGGCGACAGTGGGGAACTGCATCGAGGGGTTAGTGCCTTGAAGATAACAGAGTAAACGTTTAAAAGCAAAATACGTTTTTAAAAGTCGAATAATAAAACCATTTTACTGTCATTTTTGTATTAGTATCGTATAATTGCGAGCTTCCTCTATAAGCTGTACTGCAGTTACTTTAAAAAACTTAAGAATCACAGATACAATATCAAACAGTATAACATTACAAAAAAAGAAAATTACAATTAGACCCCCAGACGAACTCTCGAACATTCTAATGAGAAATGCTTCTCACTGCCGCAACTGCGTGGCAGAGGTAGAGAGGCCTGAATGAAGATATTATCGTACCTGCGATTACAATGTTACCAAGTTGCCTATCTGTGACGTCGATTTTCTGTCAAAAATATGGGTGGAGCGAAATTTTGTTAGTCAGTCTTGTACTGCTAATATGTAAGAAATCGCGCTGTCATGATCGGCTGCACGAATATTGGTCCACCCTGTATGTCGCTTGAGGCAAGTACCGGTATGATTCCTTCGAGAAGGAAAAGACTTTCTCCTTCCTTTTCGTTGTCTTATCCGTGCTTGTATAGTGTCTTGTAATTAGCGTGTCACTGACCTTCATCTCTCTTTCCCTCTCTTCAGAGGAAGTGATCAATGTTATCTCCGTTGTGCTGACCGACCTTTTACCTAGCTTAAGCAATGGAATCGTAACCAAGAAGATCTGGTTTAAACTACTCCGCAGCCATCCTGATACGGGTTTTGATTAGTTTCGCTCAGTCATGAAGTTAATGCTGACGTTATTTCTCCATTCGGGTCGCTCGTCAGTTATCCTCTTCCTTTCAGAATAACATCTGCACACTACGTCATCAACGATGTGCCTTATGCACTCGCTAGCAAACCGGCAGTACCTCGCGACTGCTAAATGTGTGTGGAAACTAGATATATCTACTGATCAGAGGCCTCCCTGGGAATTGGGTCAGGACGCAAATTTCGGCTCCTAATTGCGATTTCGCCCACTATGAAGGTATGAAACTCGATATTATATCATACACAATATGAATAAAAAATACTCCTTTGTTTTCGTTTCTGGTTTTTATTGTCTTTGAATGCTTTTTCTAAATTTTTTGTACACAATATAACACCACCTCAGAATATGCAGTTTTCGTTTTTCCGATGCGGCGTACTAAGAGTAAGAACTGGCCTTCTCAACTACCAGTTCGTTAAAGGGCAACATACAATTGACCATTTAAAACTCGCTAACTGTTTAATTGCCCTACAATCGTTGATAAAAACCAATTGCGAGGAATAAAACAACACATTTTCACAGAACATCTCTAAACATATATATTGTTTTGTGTAGAATTGTTGTTTAAATATTATTTGTCCAATGTTCTAATGGTATAGACAATAGTTTTAGTTTTTTGGATTCTGTGTGGTAAGAGTTAGTGAAAGGACACATACCATTCTCCATGGTACAAAAACTCTGATCGTAAATCAATTCCAATGTCTCTGAATGTTCGACCTCGAGCCTTCTTTATCATTACTGCAAATGAAACTTTGATTTGTTTAAATTGAACGAGTAAATCGGTTGGCATCATTGGTGAATGGGGTATGACAGGGACCGCTCCTGCTGCTCGACCTGTGAGAACAGTAGCTTCTATAGCATTGCTTTGCATAGTTTCAATCTGCCATCGGCTAGCATTAGAAAGTTTTGTATATTTCAGACACTATTTTCCACCTTTCGGTTTTAACGGAAACATGAACGTTGTTGTCAAAAATATATATATAGCCTATGTAACTCTGAATATTTATCTCATATAAAAATGTAAATTAAATCAGTCAAGTACTTACCTAGATTTTTGCAAAACAACGCCACCCCATTATATATAAGTACAGAAATGTAGATCTTCACCTTCCCAAGTAAACTCTTTACTGTCACCGTCTTGTCAAGTACATATTCAAATAATGACTCATATCTAAATAACTATCTAAATAAGTATCAATACCCTCTATTAAAATACCAGTACACCGCCCCCCTCCCTAATCACTTCCGTTTCCTTAAAGAATCGAATTCTTAAGTGTAAAACAGCTTCAAACATCTCATTACTCTACAAATGAGTTAAGGTTGACATTGCGTTTGAAGACGCAAAATCCCAATTACGTTGGTTTAATTTATTAGCTGTAAGTGAGAGTAGTTTAGAAAAGTATCAAACTGTGTTTAAAGTTAGTTGCAAATCGCTAAGTAATCTCATTACAAAACGCTCCATGAGTATAGTCTGAGTAATTTGCAGTTCATTAGCTAATTTTTTTTACGTGTCTCAATGTTTCTGACGTCATGTCCCCTTGTGGTATAATTTTGCAGATACATTCAGTGATATACGTGGATACTGTCTGTAAAATCTGTTGCAAATAGATTTACTAATAAAGAAATAGTAAATTAAAACATTATGCCTGATGCTGAATCTTCACTGCATGAGAAGCAAAGTATGCAATAAACCTTTCTTCAGTTCATTGTCTTGTGTGGGTTAAGTAGTACATCAGTGGTGAACCTGGCCCACTGTGCTTAGAAATTCCATATAATACTATCCATAACATGAAAAATCTAAGACAACAGATGGCAGGAAGTTCAAAAATGCAGGATGGCACTGGCAAGAAATGTAAAATTACAAGATTTTGGGAAATTTTTAACAATTCACAATTTTTTTAAAAATTAAAAAGAAATGTTTTAAAAAGTCAGATTCGAGATGGCGGGATTACCCAGTTGTGCTATGCGCCACCTCTTCCTCTCCAAGCTTTCGGTTTCCCCCTGCCATTACCTGTCCCTAGCCAGTGTAATTTCCCGTCCCATTCCCTTTCCCTAGCCAGTGTAATATTAAAATTGGGTGTAGTATTTTACTGAATGTCAAAATGAGGTAGTCACTTGAATTTCATAAAAATGGCACTAGTTTCAAAGATGCTTATGTAAAATGGTGCCATGTACAATATTTCCAGTGTCGAAAAAATGTAATCTTTACTTGAACTGATGGCATGGAGAAAGATATTTGACTCTCAATTTCATAAATTGGCACCATCACACTCACACACGCGCAGGCACTCACATACCCGCACACTACAGCACAATGTCCCATATTTGTATTTAGTATAGTGTCTCATCATTAAATTTCGTCTCAGATGTGTATGTTACTGTAAAAGTAAGATGACTGGTAAATCTTACAATTAACTAGTGAAACCTAAGACTTACCATCATGGTGTGGTAAAAGTCCGAAATTTCTTTTTATATGCATAGATTACGATCTTTTACAAATAGACGTTGGTAAATCTTAGGATGTACAAATACCAACTGGTAAATCCGTATTAATAAGAAAACAATCTCAGCAATTTATTGAAATAGTTTGTATTGATTGTAAATTTATGTATCTTATACATTCTTGCATTCCAATGTGATTATAATGAGCCAGCTTTGGACCCAGTAGATAAAATTCGTCATCATGAAGATTTATCACTACTGCTATTATAGATTATGCTTCAGTTTTTGCCCTGTCTACAACCGGTACTTTAATTCTCACATTCTGTCTAACTGAAGGTTTTGGAATTCTCTTACATGAGCCTGCAATTCAATACCTTCTTTGGCAGCTTTTCGGACCGTTCCACTCTATTAACATTGTTGAAAGTTGTCAGCGTCTCGTCAAAACCGTCAGCTGGTGCCAGTGTCTCGTTGTTAACTGTGGTCAAATTGTGTCCCTGGTGCTTCCACACCTGCTGCTGCCGCACTTTCTACCTCTGTTGCTTCTATTCCAGAAGATGATTCTCTGGCATCAATTCCTTGGCCGTCGTTTTCAGTTTCCTGTGAGTTAGAGGAAGTGGTGTTTCCAAGTCTTCTTCAGTGTTTATATTTTTTATTAAATCACGTGGAACCGCTGAGGTCGCAATGCCCATTTTCATTGGAACCCCAAACACGGCTTCATATGGTGAACATCTGATCCCTTCACGATAAGCCCATTTTTCATTGCTTGCACATAGTCTTTATACGAGTATTATTCCACAACCCACATAAGCTTTGAATGACTTGCTTACAAAACTCTCGACCATTATCAGAATGAAGGATACTTGGGGCACCAAAGACGGTAAAAATGTCTAAAAGATGCGCTACCTCATCAGCCCTTTTTGAAGTTAGTATGCGGAGGATAACAAATTCTGTCAAGTGATCTTGGTATACAAGTATGAACTTCGATTTATTGTCTGGATTTGCCTGCAAGTCGATTAAGTCAATTTGCGATCGTGAATTCATTTCACTGCGTACGTTAGGTTTCAGTACAACACCCCTTTTCAATGTTTTTTGCTTTTTCTGACGTGGTTCACATAATCTCAAATAAGTAACGATTAATTCAACAGTCACATCCTTGTACTTACGATTCAGTTCCACAATCATCTGTGTTCGGCCACCATGTCCTATAGCAGTGTGCGTCTCATGTAACACATCAAACAGTTCATCAAAACGAACGTAATGACGAATTTCTTCTTTTCCAGCAGACACCGGTGTGCTTTGAGTTTCTCTTCACCTCCGATGTTGAGAACATCATATCGCTTCAAACGTGTGTAGTGAAAAGATTTTTTTTAGAACGATTTTTGCAGTTTCACTTCATTTAACACAATATTATATTGCTCAGCAATTACATAAAAATTATTGTCCTTCTTATTCACTGATTCACTTAAAAGTTCGTAAAACCTGCTACACCACTCATTCTGATGCAAAGCTGCAGAAGAAACACCACTAAAATGAGTCGCAAAGATGACTGTACACACGATGCTCGACACTGTCTGAAACTA
Organism: Schistocerca piceifrons; assembly: GCF_021461385.2. Classification (NCBI taxonomy): domain Eukaryota; kingdom Metazoa; phylum Arthropoda; class Insecta; order Orthoptera; family Acrididae; genus Schistocerca; species Schistocerca piceifrons. The sequence continues at coordinate 124,004,848 of NC_060138.1, read as the reverse complement.
TGCAGTGGTGAGCGGGCTGAGAACTCGCAATTGCCAACAAAGAAACTTACCTGAACACAAAACTGGCAACAATGAAACTTGTCCGAACCTGCTCGACAGAGGCGGAGTCTTCGATCCGGCTTTTACCAGTTTGCATTGGTAAATTCTAAGATTTAGCAATGTCTCTTGGTAAAAGATCGAAACTTATGCATATAATAAGAAATTTCGGACTTTTACCACACCTCGATGGTAAATCTTAGGTTTCTTTTTCTATTGCGCTCTTTCTTCTACCTATTCCTTGTCATTAAATTTCAACTGATAGGTGTGCACATAACTTTTTTTTCTTTATTGTGATTTCATTCCCCTGCCACATATGGGCAGGGGAGGGCTGTCAGCGGCACAATCCGCCGCTCTTCAGCCGAGTGACACGACAATTAAAACAAGAATAAAATGATACATACATAAGGCGATAAAAAAGGGGAACATAAAACAGAGTAAGGGGAGAAAATGGAGGTAAAAATACACTGACATGGAGACATTCATGGGGGACAGTTAAAAAAGCCACCAGAAAGTTAAAAAACACAGTTGGCGATTCTTAAAACACAGAGAAGACACTGAATGCGCATACACAGGTTAAAAGTCGCCCACAGTATTAAAAACACTCCAGAACAATACACTTAAAACTCACTTGGAGCACACATGACGAAGAATAAAACGGCCAGGTGGGACCTGCCGAGGGAAAGGTCAGAGAGGATGGAAAAGGAGGGGAGAGCATGGGGCAGTTAGGGAAGTGGCGGGATGAAGAGAGGACAGGCGTCAGCGGATACACTAAGAGGGAGGAGACACGTGGGGCAGGAGACGAAGAGGGAAGACAAGGCAGGAGGAAGTGCAGAGACACTGAAAGGGGCACAAGAGAGGGAGGAGAATAGGAGGGGGAAGCCGTTCAGGAGGGAGGGAGGGAGGGGGAGGAGAGGGAGCCCTGAGGAGGAGGCAGAAAGATGGGATTAAAGTTGGTAGGAAGGGTAGATGTCAGGGCGATGCTCATCATCCGGGAGGGGTAGACGGTGGAAGTTGCTTTGGGAAAGGAGATGGAGGGTGTGGAGTTGGAGAGAGGGTGGGACACAACGGTAAAGGGGCGGCAACTGGTTGGGGGTGGAGAGGAAGGGAGACACCAGGGGGTGAGGGGGATCAAGACGGTGCCCAATATATAGTGTGCAGATGTGTTCAAGGAAAAGGAGAAGGTGGGGGAAGGGGATGAGGTCATAGAGGATGCACGTGGGGGATGGAAGGCGGATGCAGAAGGTGAGGCGGAGCACATGGCGTTCAAGGATTTGGAGGGCTTTATAGAACCAGGGAGGGACAGAAATCCAAGCTGTGCTGGCATAACAGAGGATGGGGTGGATCAAGGATTTGTAGGTGTGAAGGATGGTGGAAGGATGCAGACCCCACGTCTGGCTGGACAGGAGTTTCAGGAGGCAGAGGCGGTTGTGAGCTTTGTGTTGGGTGGTAAGGAGATGGGGAGTCCAGGTGAGGTGGCGGTCGAGTGTGAGGCCAAGGTATTTGAGGATAGGAGTGAGGTGGATAGGACGGCCATAAATGGTTAGGTAGAAATCATGGAGGCGGAAGGAGTGGGTGGTGCAGCCTATGATGATCGCCTGGGTCTTGGAGGGATTGATACAGAGGAACCACTGGTTGCACCAAGCGGTGAATTGGTCAACGTGGGTTTGGAGGGTACATTGGGACCGTTGAAGGGTAGGATAAAGGGCTAGGAAGGCGTTGTCATCAGCAAACTGGAGAAGATGAACTGGTGGGGGAGGTTTGGCCGTATCAGCAGTGTACAGGAGATAGAGGAGAGGGGAAAGGACAGAACCTTGGGGGCATGCCAGCAGAGGGACAGGAAGTGCGGGAGTTGGAATTGTGGATAGTCATATAGGAGGGGCGATGGGAGAGGAAGGAAGCAACGAGACAGACGAAGTTGATGGGGAGAGCATAGGTCTGGAGTTTGAAGAGGAGCCCGGGATGTCAGACACGGTCTTAGGCGTCCTGCAGATCAAGGGAAACAACGATAGTGGAGCGACGGGAGAAGTTGGAGGGAAAAAGATTGGTAAGGTTAAGGAGCTGGTTGTCGGCGGAGAAGGAAGGCCAAGAAACCACATTGGGTAAGGGGAAGGAGGTGGTGCTGGTAAAGGTGGCGGTGAATACGGTGAGAGAGGATGGCCTCAAAGACCTTACTGAACACGGAGGTGAGGCAGATGGGACGATAGGAAGAGGTATCAGAGGGGCCTTTGTTAGGTTTGGGGAACAGCAGGACACAGGAGGTCTTCCACTGGTAGGGGTAAAATACAGTGGAGAGGAGGACATTGTACAGGGTAGCAAGGACAGACAGGAAGGATTGGTGGGGGGGGATTCATTGAGGTGGCGGTAGGTGACGCCATCATGACCAGGGCCAGTGTTACGTTTGGAGTGGAGGACAAGGGTGATGTCTTGTGCGGTGATGGGAGTGTTAATGTCTGAGGGGGGTGCACATAACCACAAATACGTTACATGCAATATTTCCACATCTATTTCATCTCTCTATAATGCTTACTTTAGTGAGGTAATAACATTATATTACAGAGAGAACGGAAGGAAAAGACTATCAAACCAAAAGTTCTATGGATATAATTTGTACCAGAATTTTTTTACATTTTCATACAATAAAATACTGCCACACGAATTGGAAACATATGGATTTAATATGCATTCTACTTTGTCTTCAACACTTTTTAGAATATGATATATTATAAAGAATATATTCTTACAATTTAAGTAAATATTTGAGATGTCCATTATCTAACGAAGTTTTACTCCTGCATCTGCCATAATACAATCGAAATGGCACTAAATTGCATTTTGGGGGCAAACTGTATACAACATGAGTAATACATCCATAACATAACAATTAATCAGTTTGTTTGAAATACAAACAGTTCAGAGTAATAAGTACTCATACCTATCACACACTTCATTAATGACAAAGCGTTCAGAATCTGCAAAGCGGTGCCTCATATGCAAGTAGATTCATTTCTGAAAAAAACAATGGTGCCATATACAAAACCAATGAATTCATATTTGAGGATTAAACATGCATCTGAATTAAACATGGAGTCACCACAAACTACCTTTATAGGTATAATATTAACATCTCTTGTAATTCCAGTGGCTGGTACTACATGAATACGAACTGACATTTTATATATGGTTTCTCTCCCAGGCACTGTGTTGGTTTTCAGCCTGAAGACTGGTTTGATGCAGCTCTCCACGCTACTCTATCCTGTGCAATCCTTCTTCATCTCTGAGTAACTACTACAGTCTGTATCCTTCAGATTCTGCTTTGTGTATTCATCTCTTGGTCTCCCTCCACGATTTTTACGCCCACCCCCCCCCCCCACCCAAATTTCTCTCCAGTACTAAATTGGTTACCCGTTGTCTCACAATATGTCCTACCAGCCGATCTCTTCTTCTAGTCACGTTGTGCCACAAATTTATTTTCTCTCGAGTTCTGTTCAGTTCTTCCTCATTAGTTACGTGATCTAGCCATCTAATCTTCAGCATTCTTCTGTAGCACCACATTTCAAAAGCTTCTATTCTCTTATTGTCTAAGATGTTTATTGGTCATGTTTCATATGACATGGCTACACTCCATACAAATACTTTCAGAAAATAGTCCCTGACACATAAATCTATTCTAGATGTTAACAAATTTCCCTTCTTTAGAAATGCTTTTCTTGCCGTTGGCAGTCTACATTTTATCTCCTCTGTTTCGGCCATGGTCAGTTATTTTGCTGCCCAAACAGCAAAACTCATCTACTACTTTAACTGTCTAGTTTCCTAATCCAATTCCCTTAACATCATCTGATTTAATTCAGCTGCATTCCATTACCCTCGTTTTGCTTCTGTTGATGTTCACCTTATATCCTCTCAAGACATTGTCCATTCAGTTCAACTGCTCTTCCAAGTACTTTGCTGTCTCTGATAGAATTACAATGCCATCGGCAAATCTGAACATTTTATTTCTTCTTCTCTCTGGACTTTAATTCCTCGTCGAACTTTTTCTTTCGGCTTCTTCACTGTTTGCTCATTATACAGATTGAATAACATCGGGGAGAGGCTACAACCCTGTCTCACTTCCTTCTCTACCACTGCTTCCCTCGACTCTTAAAACTACCTCTTGGTTTCTGTGCAAGCCGTTATTAGCCCTGTATTTTACGCCTATTATCCTCAGAATTATCCAGTCAACATTGTCAAAAGCTTTCTCTATGTCTACAAATGCTGTAAACGTAGGTTTGTCTTTGCTTAACCTATCTTCTGTGAGAAGACGTAGAGTCAGTATTGCCTCACTTGTTCCTACATTTCTCCGGAATCCAAACTGATTTTTCTCCGAGGTCGGCATCTGTCAGTTTTTCCATTCTTCTGCAAAATATTTAGTTTTAGTATGTTGCAGCCTTGACCTATTAAATTGATAGTTTGGTAATTTTCATACTTGCCAGCACCAGCTTTTTTGCAATTGGAATTACTATATTCTTCTTGAAGTCTGAGGGTATTTCGCCTGTCTCATAAATCTTGCTCACCGAATGGAAGAGTTTTGTCATGGCTGGCTCTCCCAAGGCTGTCAGTAGTTTTAACGAATATTATCTACTCCTGGGCCCTTGTTTCTAGCCGGCCGTGGTGGCCGAGCAGTTCTAGGCGCTACAATCTAGAACCGCACGATCGCTGCGGTCGCGGTTTCGAATCCTGCCTCAGGTATGGATGTGTGTGATGTCCTTAGGTTAGTTAGTAGTTCTGAGTTCTAGGAGACTGATGACCTCAGATGTTAAGTCCCATAGCGCTCAGAGCCATTTGATTTGAACCTTGTTTCTACTTAGGTCTTTCTCTGCTCTGTCAAATTCTCCACGCAGTGCCATACCTCCTATCTCATCTTCATCTATGTCCTCTTCCATTTTTATAATATTGCCCTCAAGTACATCTCCCTTGAACAGACCCTCCACATACTCCTCACACTTTGTAGCTTTCCCTTTTCTGCTTAACTGGTTTTCCATCTAAGCTTTCCATATTCAAGCAGGTAGTTCTCTTTTGTCAAAAGGTCTCTTTAATTTCCCTGTGAGTGGTATCAATCTTCCCACTAGACATATGCTTCTAAATTGTTAAATTTTTCCTCTAGGCATTCTTGCTTAGCCATTTTGCGCTTCCTGTCGATCTCATTTTTTAGACGTTTGCATTCCCTTTCTCCTGCTTCATTTATTGCATTTTTGTATTTTCTCCTTTCACAATTAAAATCAAAATTTCTTGTGTTACTCAGATATTTCTACTAGCTCTCATCTTTTTACCTACTTGATCCTCTGGTGCCTTCACTATTTCCTTTCTGAAAGCTACCCATTCGTCTTCTACTGTATTCCTTTCCCCTGTTCTTGTCAATGTTTTCCTAATGCTCCCTCTGAAGCTCTCAACAACCTTCCCTTGGCATAACTGAAAAAATTACATATTACTATTTGCGAAATCAACTGTTGTTCTGTTCTTCGCTCTTCCACAATAAACGATCCACATTATGTCACTGTTGATAGCCAAGTTCACCAGCACTGATGGTCGAGACTTTTGTTGACAGACATATTTTGCAGTCTTTGACGTAAAAAAGCGCCGCCACTCCAAATTTGGTGCTGAAACATAGTATCCATCTCGTGTCAGTAGTCTTTCAGTGCGAAGTGCGCTTGTGCCCAAACGCAGATGCCTCAAATTCTGTAACATGTAAGCAGAGGAACACCTGCTTTTATTATAGCAAGTAACTGATAAGTAAAATACATAGCTTCTATTAGTAGTATTGACTGAGGAGATAAAAGCCAGAGGATAGCGATGCACACATATACAGATGGCGGTAGTATTGCATACACAAGCTATAAAATGGCAGCCATTTGTACTCACAAGGGAACCTCCCCATCGCACCCCCCTCAGATTTAGTTATAAGTTGGCACAGTGGATAGGCCTTGAAAAACTGAACACAGATCAATCGAGAAAACAGGAAGAAGTTGTGTGGAACTATGAAAAAATAAGCAAAATATACAAACTGAGTAGTCCATGTGCATGATAGGCAACACCAAGGCTAATGTTAGGCAGGAGCGCCGTGGTCCCGTGGTTAGCGTGAGCAGTTGCCGAACGAGAAGCCCGTGGTTCAAGTCTCCCTTACAGCGAAAATTTTACTTTCTTTATTTTCGCAAAGTTATGATCTGTCCGTTCGTGCATTGACGTCTGTTCACTGTAATAAGTTTAGTATCTGTGTTTTGCGACCGCACCGCAAAACCGTGCCATTAGTAGACGAAAGGACGTGCCTCTCCAATGGGAACCGAAAACATTTGATCGCAAGGTCATAGGTCAATCGTTTCCTCCACAGGAAAATGTCTGATATATTCTATACGACACTGGTGACGGCATGTGCGTCACATGACAGGAATATGTCGTCCACCCACCTAACTTGTACACTCCGCGAATGGGTAAAAAGATTCTTCTACTCTGTGCGATTTAGATTTTCTTGTGGATGTGATAATCACTCCCAAAAAAGTAATGAAAACATAAGAGTTTGTCACATAAACTGAAAATAAAAAATTAAAATCTTCACACGAGGGAAGATTTGAACCAAGGACCTCTCGTGCCAGAGCTGCTCACGCTAACCACGGGACCTTTTTTTTTTAACGTAATAAACTTTTATTTACAAAATAACAAGTACAGTTATGAGATTCGAAGGTACTTTCAATTTTTATTTCTTTTAGTTATCGAGTCTTATTCTTTTCTTTTCTGGTATGTAACTTTGTTGCAATTGTCTGTTTCGTTATATGTTGTGCGTTTGCAGGTTGATTTACACTGTTGCACTGATTTGTAAGTCAGTGGAGCAAGAATATTTCATTTTTTTCAGTTTTGTTTGCATTTTTGTTAAATTTTATGGGTTGTTGATTCAAACACTTCTAAGTTCTTGACTTTAGGTAGAGTTTTTGGTCTGGTGCCATTATGTGGCATGTAACTATTATTAGAGTTGTCTTATTGGCTAAGGCTTACATCTAGGAGACAAAGGACAATGACAAATATGTATGAAAATATATATATATATATATATATATATATATATATATATAGCGAAGGTGTCCACGAGATGGTGATTGAGGGGAAGAGAGCGAGAGAGAGAGATAGTGAGAGGGCGATATGGAACACATATGAGACATAATTAAAGAAAAACCTCTATAAGTGGACAAATATATTCTAGATAAGCTTAACATGATTAGATAGGAATTGAATATAGATGTTTCTTTTGTTAGTCTACTCACATAGTCATCTTCGGCGTAGCGAGTGATGTTTCGCACATTTTTAAGAACGCTACCTGGATATGCGCTGTATGTGTAGCCGTAGCACTCATCTACTAATATTTACACTCTTTCTTTTTGGCGTTGCGGACACTGTGATTGCACTGCACAAATTTTACACCGAACTCACATTTAACACACAACACTTTGGGGGCGTTGGAGGGTCTCTGCATCGGCGACGACGGGGGCGTGGAGGACTAGGGGGGGGGGGGGGGGGGCGTGGTGTGGCGGCGGCGGCGGCGGCGGCGGCGGCGGCGGCGGCGGCGGAGACGTCGGAGGCGGTCGTGGCGTGTGGGGACGGAGGGCGTCCTTGAAGGCGGCGTCCAGCGCTATCTGTAGGTAGTTCTGGAACGTCTGCCTGTAGTTGTTTTTCCGCTTGGCTCGCTTGTGTTCCTCCCAGAGATCGGTGAGGAACTGCACGCCGTCCGTTTGTTTTTTTTGCGATTATGGCGTGCGCTGTCATCGCGAACGTCCACATGGTCGCGACGCGTTTGGGACGTGGGAAACATTTTGCAGCCGGGATCGTGAGGGCTGTGGCTTCTATAGTTCGGTGATCCGCCCTGTTCTTGAGAGCCACCATTTTCCTGCATGTCTCCCATATCGCCTGACTTGTCGGACATGTGAAGCGGTGTTCCACGGTGTCGATTTCGTTGCACGCTTCGCAGTGCGGCGACTCGCGCATGCCGATGCGCGCTAGACGCTCGTTCGTCGGTATCTCGTTGTGTACGACTTTGTACCACGTGTCTCTAGCTTCTGGAGGTATGGCTTTCTCGGAGAGATTCTTCCAGACTTGTGGCCAGTCGTGGTCTGGAAGATTCGTCTCTGTTCTGCTTCTGCGTTGTTTGCCTCTCAGTGCGCGGTAGATTTTCGCTGCAGTTCTCATTTCCTTGACTGCTAGGGTGGATGTGATGTAACTACTGTTCATTATTATTTGCTTCAAGTAGCGCATCTTGAAGGGTATTCTACTGACGTCTACCGGCGCTTCTCCGGAGTCTGGCCTGTGTTCCTTCAGTAGAGACGACGTGGTACTGTGTACACTTCTGTCCTCCATTTGTAGAGCTCGATGGAGCAACAGTGCAGCGCATTTCGTCGTGACATCTATCATGCCCAGTCCCCCTTCTTTTCTATGGAGAGTGCTGGTGGCTTGCGACACTTTGAATATTTCCCGCCTCCACAGCAGGTAGTACACAGCGCTTCCTATAGACTTCCCTATTTCTGTTGGTACGTTTATGACTTGTGCCATGTACCAAGCCTTCGCCAGAATCGTTTCGTCGATCAGCTGCGTTTTCTGATCCAACGTTAGGTTTCTGTTGGCGTGTGTCCTGACGAGCCCTCTCGTGGTGTTCAGGATGATCCGCCAGTTTTCTGCGGCCATTTTGAGTGGGCAGGCATGCAGCTGAACACCTAGCACCTTATATCTGTCGGTCACCTGGTACCATGGTCTGGCCTCTCTCAGTTTCACGTTTCCTATCGGGAGGAGCACAGTTTTTTTGGGGTTGGTTTTCGCCCCAGATGCCTTCCCAAAAGTATTATTGGGAGGACTTTGTCGATATCCTCTTTACCGTCCACGAAAATGTTAGTCATCGGCATATGCCATACATGTCACTTTTATATCTTGCAGCTTGTAGCCGTTGACGGAGGCAGCGAGTTTCCTGAGGACTGGGTCGAGGGCTACTGTGAATAGTGCCATCGACAGTGGGCACCCTTGCCTCACAGATTTCCCCAGTCTTATCGGCGTAGATGTCCAGCCATTTACAGTAACTCTTGACGTGGCATTTGTTAACATGTTTTTGATGACTTGAGCGAATTCGGAGCCAAAACCTAGTCTTGCCAAGGTCTTCAGCAGGTACCGGTGACCGATCCTGTCGAAGGCCTTTTGGAAGTCTACGGAGATGATCGCTGCAGTCGCTCTGCTGGATGCTGCGTTGGCTATAACGTCTCTGTACGTGCAGACGGCGTCGAAGATGTTTCTGCCTAACACTGCACATGTCTGCCATGGGCTGATTGCTTTTTTGAGGGCGAGCTTCATATTTTCCGCGACGCATTTTGCTACTAGCTTGTAGTCCGCATTTAGGAGGGTAATTGGGCGGAAGTCTGATAGCGTTTTTGGCGCCTTAGTTTTCGGTATCAGCGTGATGGTTCCTTCCAGGAACGGAGGTGGTATCTCCTTCCCGTCCAGAATTTCGTTGACAATTTCAGTTATTATTTCGCCTACTTTGTCCCAGCAGGTGGCGTAGAATTCTGACGGTAATCCGTCCGCTCCTGGAGCTTTGCCGTTGGCGCAGGTTTTGAGGACGGCTCTCACTTCATCCTCTGACACAGCCTCCGTCAGCAAAGCGCGATCGGTGTCGTTCAGCCGTCTGCGCGTTTCTTGTAGTATTTTTGCTGTTTCTGCGTCATCTGGTACCTCGCCCTTGAAGAGTTCAGAGAAGTGCTCTCCTACGTGACGCATCATGTCCCTCCTAGTTGTTATTCTGCGGCCAGCTCCATCGCTAAGCTCCCTTATAGTTCTGTTTTGTGCCCTCTCTCTCTCTCTCTCTCTCTCTCTCTCTATGAAGGTGGTGCAGTGTGGCAGGTTCATCTTCAGTGGCGCCGTGTGTCTGGCTGCGGACGACGACGCCTTTCATTTGTTGACGCCTGATATTGAGTAGTCGCGCCTTTATTCCTCTGACTCGCGTGAGAAGCAGGTCGTCGTCTGGAGGACAGTTGAGCGCGTCCTTCAGACACTGCGTGTAAAAGTTTGCCGTGCTCTTCCTCCAGAAAGCCTTCTCCGCACTGTGCCTTATCAGAGTCTTCCTAATTTGTGGTTTCCCACATGCGACCCACCATTGAGTGGTGGACGGATATTGTTGTCGCGTCTGTAAACTTTCCTCTAGGGTGAGCGCTATCTCCTGCTGTAGTTTCGCGTCACTTAGATGTTGTGTGTTAAGTTTCCACGCTGATCTTCCTCCTGATATTTTATTCGTTGCCAGTTGGAGCTTGCAAGTGTAGGCACAGTGGTCAGGTCTTTCCGGAGCTCATCTCATCCTTGTTTTGCCTATGACGCGCATGGACTACTCAGTTTGTACATTTTGCTTAATTTTTCATAGTTCCACACAACTTCTTCCTGTTTTCTCGATTGATCTGTGTTCAGTTTTTCAAGGTCTATCCACTGTGCCAACTTATAACTTAATCTGAGAGGGGTGCGATGGGGAGGTTCCCTTGTCAGGTGATTCAAGTGAAAAGGTTTCCCACACTGCGGGAATTAATAAACCTTGAATGCGCAACAGTAGTTCGAGGTAGACGCATGGAACGTTCCATTGGGAAAAAATTTAGGGAACTGAATATCCTGATATCCGTAGTGTCAAGAGTGTGCTGAGAATATCAAATTTCAGGCACTATCTCTCACCACGGGAGACGCACTGGCCGACGGTCTTCAATTAATGACGTTTGCGTAGAGTTATTAGTGCTAACAGACAAGCAATACTGTGTGAAGTGACCGCAGAAATCAATGTGGAACGTACGACGAACGTATCCGTCAGGACAGTGCGGCAATAATTGGCGTTAATGGTTTATGGCAACAGATGACCAGCGAGAGTGCCTTTGCTAACAGTACGACACTGCCTGCATGGCCTCTCCTGGCCTCGTGACCATGTCGGTTGGAACCTGTCAGATGAGTCCCCATTTCAGTTGATGCTAGGGTTCGAGTGCTGCTCAGACCCCACACAGGCATGTATCGCAGTTGTCAACAAGACACTGTGGAAGCTGATGGTGACTCCATAACGGTGTGGCATATGTTTACATGGACTGAATGTGTTCTAAGATCCAGCTGAACCGATCTTTGACTGGAAATCGTTATTTTTGGTACTTGGAGAGCATTTGCAGCCATTCATGGACTTCATATTCCAGAACAACGATTTTCATGGACTTCATATTCCCGACCAACAATTCAACTCATATGTAAGACAATGCACTGTGTCACCGGGCTACAGTTGTTCGCGATCGGTTTGAAGAACTTACTGGACAGTTCGAGCAAATGATTTTGCCACTCAAATCGTCAGACATGAATACCATTGAACATTTATGGGGCATAATCGAGAGATCAGTTCGTGGAATAAATCCTGCATTGGCAACACTTTCACAACTATGGACGGCTATAGAGGCAACATGGCTCACAAGGGAACCTCCCCATCGCACCCCCTTCAGATTTGGTTATAAGTTGGCACAGTCGATAGGCCTTGAAAAACTGAAAACAGATCAATTGAGAAAACAGAAAGAAGTTGTGTGGAACCGTGAAAAAATAAGCAAAATATACAAACTGAGTAGTTCATGGGATGATACGTAACATCAAGGACACTGGGACCGCAGGAGCGCTGTGGTCTCGTGGTAATGTGAGCAGCTGCAGAACGAAAGGTTCTTGGTTCAAATCTTCCATCGAGTGAAAAGTTTAATTTTTTATTTTCAGTTTATGTGACAAACTCTTATGTTTTCATCACCTTTTTGGGAGTGATTATCACATCCACAAGAAAACCTAAATCGGGCATGGTAGAAGAATCTTTTTACCCATTCGCCAAGTGTACAAGTTAGGTGGGTCGACAACATATTCCTCTAGTGTGACGCACATGCCGTCACCAGTTTCGTATAGAATATATCAGATGTATTTCCCTGTGGAGGAATCGGTTGACCTATGACCTTGCGATCAAATGTTTTCGGTTCCCATTGGAGAGGCACGTCCTTTCGTCTACTAATCGCACGGTTTTGCGGTGCGATCGCAAAACACAGACACTAAACTTATTACAGTGAACAGAGACGTCAATAAACGAACGGACAGATAATAACTATGCAAAAATAAAGAAAGTAAATTATTCACTCGAGGAGGGACTTGAACCAAGGACCTCGTTCAGCAGCTGCTCACGCTGCCACGGGACCACGGCGCTCGTTAGCTTACATTGTCCATGATGTTGCCTATGTGGCCCATGGACTACTGAGTTTGTATATTTTGCTTATTTTTTCACAGTTCCACACAACTTCTTCCTGTTTTCTCAATTGATCTGTGTTCAGTTTATCAAGACCTATCCACTGTGCCAACTTATAACTAAATCTGAGGGGGGTGCGATGGATAGGTTCCCTTGTCAGTGTTTCTGCAGGGAACTTCCAACGACTTGTTGAGTCCATGCCACGTTGAGCTGCTGCACTACGTCGGACCAAAAAATGGCTCTGAGCACTATGGGACTTAACATCTGAGGTCATCAGTCCCTTAGACTTAGAACTGCTTAAACCTAATTAACCTAAGGACAGCACACACATCCATGGCCGAGGCAGGATTCGAACCTGCGACCGTAGCAGCAGCACGGTTCCAGACTGTAGCGTCTAGAACCGCTGGGCCACTGCGGCGGGCTACGCCGGACAAAACAAGATCCGACACGATACTCATATAGACTTTAGACTTCTACCCTTCATCAATGTAACTTCTCACATCTGACATGTATCACTGGTGGCTGTTTACCTCCAACTTCCCAACAGTACTTCCATCGCTGCTGGCGGCTAACTTCCAACTGCCCAACAGTACTGGCGATTAACTTCCAACGAGTCCGACCAGCCACAGAGACTCTTACAAAGAAAGCGCAGTTAGAGATCCAATGCAAAGCGCTACACAGCGCTGCCAATCACAGAAGCAGCCCACTTACATGTGTTGTAATCTGCACATGCTCTCGAAAAGGCATATTCTGAAGCACTGTTTCCTGGGGTGGCATAACGGAAAGCGAGATGCCGAGTTAGAATATCGCACCCTTCTAAGCTGCATGAGACGGACAAAAATACGGAAACACTCAAAAACATAACACATTACCGTGCCTAATACGGCGTAGGAAAACCGTTGGCATTAGAAACAGCTTACAGTCATCTCTGAAACAGATGTCCTGAATGGTTTTAAAAGGGAATCTTATATAATTCTTCCTGTAAAACAGTAGCGAGTTCAGGTAACTTCTATCCAAAGTAGACGACAGAGGCTCAATAATAATGACTGGTGGATGTTGGCCAGCGGAGACGCGACGCTTTGTCCTCGTGATCACAAAACCAGTTATGAATGCTGAGAGCTATGTGACTGTGTGAGCAGAGGCCATGTAGTTTGGGACAGAGCATCACTATTGGGGAACAGGTATTGTAGCGTGGGACGGACCTGATGAGCAATAATGGTGACATAAACCTCGGCACTAATAAGACTTCGCAGTGTTACCATGAAGCCCACGATAAGGCTCCCCAAACAGTTACGGAAACCCCAACATGTTTAACTCTTGGGAGGTAAGCTCGGTCAGAAGTCGGAAACAATGTGAAACAAGACTCATTCGACCAAATGACTTTCTTCCATTGCTCCATGGTCCATAGTCCTCGCTTTCCGTTATGCCACCCCAGTAAACTGTACTTCAAAATATGCTTTTTCCGTGTGCATATTACAACACATAGTGAACGGTGTCCATTTCTTCGGCATCACGTTTTCTCATAATGGGCATTTGCATCACTTATGGGCGGTTTTGGAATTCCAGCTCGCCCCCAATTCGTTGCTTCTGGAGCTCCCTTCCTGCTGTTTTGGCGCTGATAGGATTCGCTAGTACGATGTTCAATCCTGCAGTGACTTTTGCAGCTGTCGTCCTCAGAGTTTTTGTCACAATTCTCATCAGTGAGCTTTCGTCACGATCACTCAATACACTGATGAGGTAACGGGCAAGTTGTGGCGCCCTGGAAATATTCTATGTTCGGAATTGGGCCGGCCGCACCGGCCGCTCGGCAAGCCAGGGCCCTGGTGCAACCACATGGTGCCGAACGTTAGCTGAGCAAGAGGGGTAGCCCCAGCGCGTGGTCCAGGCCGCGTGGCTGGGAATTCCATGTTGACGCTGTGACGACGACGGTGCTTTGTGTCGATGAAAGAGATTTGTATGCCGAGAATGCCAAAGATGTGAAACCTTAATGGCAGACATTTCACAGTTCATATAGAAATTAAGACGAGGGCTAGTAGAAATCCTTGGGTAACAGAAAAAATATTGAATTTAATTGATGAAAGGAGAAAATATAAAAATGCAGTAAATGAAGCAGGCAAAAAGGAATACAAACTTTTCAAAAATGAGATCGACAGCAAGTGCAAAATGGCTAAGAAGGGATGCCTAGAGGACAAATGTAAGGATGTAGAGGCATATCTCACTAGGGGTAAGATTGACACTGCCTACAGGAAAATTAAAGAGGCCTTTGGAGAAAGGAGAACCACTTGCATGAATATCAAGAGCTTTGATGGAAACCCAGTTCTAAGCAGAGAAGGGAAAGCAGAAAGGTGGAAGGAGTATATAGAGCGTCTATACAAGGGCGATGTACTTCAGGACAATATTATGGAAATGGAAGAGGATGTAGATGAAATGGGAGATATGATACTGCGTGAAGAGTTTGACAGAGCACTGAAACACCTGAGTCGAAACAAGGCACCCGGAGTAGACAACATTCCATTAGAACTACTGACGGCCTTGGGAGAGCCAGTCCTGACAAAACTCTACCATCTGGTGAGCAAAATGTATGAGACAGGCGAAATACCCTCAGACTTCAAGAAGAATATAATAATTCCAATCCAAAGAAAGCAGGTGTTGACAGATGTGAAAATTACCGGACCATCAGTTTAATAAGTCACGGCTGCAAAATACTAACGCGAATTCTTTACAGACGAATGGAGAAACTTATAGAAGCCGACCTCGGGGAAGATCAGTTTGAATTCCGTAGAAATGTTGGAACACGTGAGGCAATACTGACTCTACGACTTATCTTAGAAGAAAGATTTAGGAAAGGCAAACCTACATTTCTAGCATTTGTAGACTTAGAGAAAGCTTTTGACAATGTTGATTGGAATACTCTTTTTCAAATTCTGGAGGTGGTAGGGGTAAAATACGGGGAGCGAAAGGCTATTTACAATCTGTACAGAAACCAGATGGCAGTTATAAGAGCGAGGGGTATGAAAGGGAAGCAGTGATTGGGAAGAGAGTGAGACAGGGTTGTAGCCTCTCCCCGATGTTATTCAATCTGTATATTGAGCAAGCAGTAAAGGAAACAAAAGAAAAATTCGGAGGAGGTATTGAATAGAATTTGGGAGAAGAGGAGTTTGTGGCACAACTTGACTAGAAGAAGGGATGAGTTGGTAGGACATGTTCTGAGGCATCAAGGGGTCACCAATTTGGTACTGGAGGGCAGCGTGTAGGGTAAATATCCATGGAGAAGAAATAAAAACTTTGAGGTTCGCCGATGACATTGTAATTCTGTCAGAGACAGCAAAGGACTTGGAAGAGCAGTTGATCGGAATGGACAGTGTCTTGAAAGGAGGATATAAGATGAACATCAACAAAAGCAAAACGAGGATAATGGAATGTAGTCGAATTAAGTCGGGTGATGCTGAGGGAATTAGATTAGGAAATGAGACACTTAAAGTAGTAAAGGAGTTTTGCTATTTGGGAAGCAAAATAACTGATGATGGTCTAAGTAGAGAGGATATAAAATGTAGACTGGCAATGCCAAGGAAAACGTTTCTGAAGAAGAAAAATTTGTTAACATCGAGTATAGATTTAAATGTCAGGAAGTCGTTTCTGAAAGTATTTGTATGGAGTGTAACCATGTATGGAAGTGAAACGTGGACGATAAATAGTTTGGACAAGAAGAGAGTAGAAGCTTTCGAAATGTGGTGCTACAGAAGAATGCTGAAGATTAGGTGGGTAGATCACATGACTAATGAGGAGGTATTGAATAGAATTTGGGAGAAGAGGAGTTTGTGGCACAACTTGACTAGAAGAAGGGATGAGTTGGTAGGACATGTTCTGCGGCATCAAGGGGTCACCAATTTGGTACTGGAGGGCAGCGTGTAGGGTAAATATCGTAGAGGGCGACCAAGAGATGAATACACTAAGCAGATTCAGAAGGATGTAGGTTGCAGTAAGTACTGGGAGGTGAAGAAGCTTGCAGATGATAGAGTAGCATGGAGAGCTGCATCAAACCAGTCTCAGGACTGAAGATCACAACAATAACAACATAGAAATTAATAGTAGCCAGATGAATCATGATACCTCAAAAAGAAACGTGTACATTACGATTATTTGCACGATGATTGTGATGATGTTATCAAATTTTTCATGTCTTTATTAGTTTACAGTTTAGTATTTGACTGTAAATTATGCAAGTAACACCCAGCAACGAATTTCTCAAATACAAACGGTTCATCCGATTTCGTCGGTCGACGTGTCTTTAGAAAGCTATTAGTGTAGACCTAAATTGGTATAAATTACAGGCATGTAATATGAGTAATTGGAGGTCAATGTTGCCGATTACTATCGATCGCGTCAGGCCATAAGTACTCCACAGTTACAAGAAAAAAAAAGGTAGCAGCATGCTTATAAATATAACTATTCATCTATGTCTCTGTTTATATCCGATATATACCATTCATGAAGAAATTGGATAAATGTTTACTGTGTTTAAGAAAGCACAGAGACATTAGGCTACTGACCTACCTTTTGTTCTATTCCTTTGATATGTGTTTATCTAATTTGTTTATGTTTCTAATAATGTGTGTTAGAGCGTGTTTATGGTCCAGCTGTAGGAATATTTATTTAATTTCAAGTTATTTAAATGTAAATCCAGTATTTCGAATGTGTTTCATTATGTTCGTGTGGATACGTTGGCTTGGAGACATGGAGGGAGCGCTCTAGCCAATCACAGCGCTCGTTACTAAGAGAGACGTATGGTGGTTGGGAAAGACTAGTAGTGTGTGGAGTTTTCGCGCGTGGTCGCAGTGGACATAAATATTTCGGAGTGCCGACCTGTGCTCTTGTGTGATTTCAGTGGCTTCTGCAGTGAAGACGTAGTATGCGTTCAGAAGTGAATATCTCGCGAGCTATGTTGTTGTTCATAACTAATTACGTGAAATAGGAATCTATTGTTTCCCTGCTATTCAACTTTTATTTTATTGCTGGACCATCGACACCAATAAGTGTTTTGCAGAAATATACCGCATTCTCAAAAGTACTTCTACTATCGTACTCATCATTTAAAGTCGTTAAGATATTACCTGCAGATTTTAATTGCAGTCTTTCATTTATAAATTTATATGTTACATTCATAATTCGCAATTGCCGAGAGATAGAAATCTTCGACCATTCTATTCATGTGTGTATACCTATTGTGTACTGTCGACGCAGCAGTATTTGGCCTGTAATGCGGCAACTACGTATCCCAGCCCCTAGACAACGAAACCAGTCAAAACAATATTTCAACGTTGAGTCGGAGGGTACGTAGTTGTCGGCTGCCACCAACATTTCACTCATGTTTTTGTATTTGAAAGCCCGCAACACACTGACGTCCGCGTTGTGACTTAGCAGATGATGTTTTTCCGCTTTCCTTGTATGCGGCATAAAACTTCGATATGGTGTGTCTTGAAATACCGAACACTTCAGCTGTTTTGGATACGGAAACACCTATCAGGGAAGCAACCACCAGAAGAGCACCAATAAATTGCCGACGTTCAAATTCACTTATATCCGACATAAAGCACTCAGAACTACACAGAATGCTGTTCTGACCACGACTGTCACTTGCATAGTATTGAGAACATTGCACAGTTTCTGTTTGTGGTTAAATACATTGCAACCTGCATTTATGTTTAGGCATGGATCTTTCGCGGTGTTTCCATATTTCTGTCGATCCCCTTTATAACGATGCGACATTGAAAACTTCATGGTGCAACATCCAGCTTGTAATCTTACCCTCCCACACATCACCATTAAAGTTCTCATTCTTTGCACAAATTTTGAAAAGTTCGAGAGGAGAAAGATTACAAAAGAAGAACCTTTTTTTACTTATCTTGATTATCTCGTTGTTGTTGTTGCTGGCTCAAAATCTTGTTGTGTCTGGGAGTACATTCTTGTTGCTGAAAATTTTGATTTGACGTTGCGGGTTTTTGAAGACGAAATAACTGATGAAGAGTTGCCTGTTGCTATGAATATCTTTTTATTTTATCTCATTCTTCTAAATCACACCGACTTTATGATTTCCACATTCAAAAAACCAGTAATTACGTTGTTGGTGACAAACTTATGAAAACGTCTACTTCAATCTGAGGCATGCCTACTACCACCAACTTTCTGCGGTACTCACAATTTCCAAAGAGCTTACAGAGCAAAAGAGTCTACAAACATTCTCGACAGAACAACAATCTTTACTACATTATATCATTACACATAAATAAATCCAGAAACAAATTTAATAATTATCGTTTGATTGCGCAATTAATAATATGAATTTTAAGAGTGCCAGAAGTTTTGTAATTTAAATTGTTCTTAAAGAAGAGTAATTTTAACTGTTAGTACATATCGATTGTACCACATTAATTTCTTTTTTATGCATCTTAGCCTGAATTATAATACATCATATACAAAATTATATGAATTCTTTTAGTGAAACAGCCGAGGTAATGTTCACCTATACGAGATTCGAGATTAATCCTGGTATTGGTTATTTCTGTATTTAGAAAAAGACGATGTTAGAGGTTCAAAATGGTTCAAATGGCTCTAAGGACTATGGGACTAAGGTCATCACACACATCCATGCCCGAGACAGGATTCGAAGCTGCGACCGTAGCAGCAGCGCGGTTCCAGACTGAAGCGCCTAGAACGGCTCGGCCACAGCGGTCGGCAATGTTAGAGGAGGATGATTCATTATAAGCTTCAAACACAACAAGCTACCACTGGTTATGGCTAGCATGTGCCGTGGAGAGTACAAAATCCGACATAATTCGGGAATGAATAACGGTAAGCCAGAAATGAAAGAAACGACTGTTTTTCTCGTATTTATTACGCGCTGTATCCAAGGTGACAGTTCAATAATTCGACCACGTTGTTAATATTGTGCCACAGGTTTTCCCCTTTCCACATCTCATACTAGTCGACTTTAAACTTCAGTTTTTCAATCTTTGTTATGGCGGGGCCGTTCCACAGCTGTGGACCACCCTCTATTACGACAACATTCTGTAAAGGCTTACATTCTCTTTGACTGCAGGGCAGCCATGCGGGATTAGCCGAGCGGTCTGAGGCGCTGCAGTCATGGACTGCACGGCTGGTCCCGGCAGAGGTTCGAGTCTTCCCTCGGGCATGGATGTGTGTGTTTGTCCTTAGGATAATTTAGGTTAAGTAGTGTGTAAGCCTAGGGACTGATGACCTTAGCAGTTAAGTCCCATAAGATTTCACACACATTTGAACTTTTTTAACTGCAGGGCAATGCTGAAACTTAACTGCTACTGAATTCACAGTAACTCCATTCGCGCTCGTCAGCATAAAACCTACTGTACTGTAGAATCACAATCATTTCTAGAATTACATTTGAATTTTGAAATTAACCAAAAGTGTATACTCCAGATTCCAGGAGTGGACAACTGCACTTCTTGCCCCTCCCCAATTCCCCTACCCACTCCAGATGACTATGCTTCCGCGAGTACTTGAACTCTGCCCTTGGGGGCTGTTCCAATAACGCCACAACATTAGTTCACAAAACGCACGTGCTGAACTGTTTGTTACTGCCGGTAGTACGTAAATAAGAGTAGATACGGACCAGGCACCAATATCGGCTGGCCTTTATCCACGGTTCGTAGAATCGTGTCCGACTAGGCCGCACGTTTCACTTCACGAAACGTGTCCGCCTGTAGCGTGTGTTGATTCTCTCAGTTCTCAGAAGGCGGCTGTTATCTCCGAGTCACGTTCTGGCGTCAGGCAAATCGCTTTCCGATACGCGAGTAAAATAGAATGTTTTGTGTCAGATTCACGAAGGAGATGCTCCGAATTACGAACTTTGGTGATCTCTACAACTCACTCTCCTCGTGCGTAGCTGGCGCTGATTTGTGTTAGTGTCGCAAGAGTCGATCTTTCCTCACAGCTAAATTCTCCCTTTTTTTTCATTGTGTTTAGCTCTTGTGATGAAGTCGAAAAACGACATGTCTTTTACGGAAGAAGCGGGTGGTTTCTGCACTAGTGAAAGCTGCAGATCTGTTGCCAGTGCCCTCAAATGCTCGATTTCTGGGGAGTTCTCAAGATTTTTCTGTGCCCTTTTATTTTATCTCAAAATACGTGCGTTCGGCTATTCTGTCCGTAGATGTTGCGAAAATCGTAAAAAAGCACCTCAAGTGGCAAAAAAATAGTTGCAAGCAAGGAATACGTTAGCAGTTGAAAGTAACGACACGTGTTTAGCGCCCTGATTTCATCTAACCATACATGAAACTCGACACTTAGCCTGCGACACTTATGTTGCCGTTTATTAGTACGCTATCGAGATATTTACAAACTTAGCTTGCCTTTACTACAGTGGAATTATTCTCAGTGTAAGAAACAAAAAACATTAATGTTAAACGTCAATTATCGATGCACCAAAGTATAATAGAGGGATACGGAGACAGGAATACGAGAGCGTAGGTTCAGCCACTGTGTCGATTCCCCTTGTCAGCAGTAGAATGTTAAAATTGTGTGGCAGTAGGCACGACTCCCTTGGCTTCTGCTTGTTGAGCCTTCCGGCAGCCCATAGAAGCTGTACTCCATGGAAACCATGTCCCCAAAACTCTACTACATGAAGCTAAACTGGCATTTCAAGAAGCCTTCAGACTAAATACTATCTGTTACAGACGATCACACGATATCAACAATTGTAAAGTGATCCTCCACCCCTCCCGATGGCGGGGAGGCTTGCGTGCCTCAGCGACAAAGGTAGCCGTACTGTAGATGCAGACACAACGGAGGGGTGTGTGTTGAGAGGCCAGACAAACGTGTGGTTACTGAAGAGGGGCAGCATCTTTTTCAGTCGTTGCAGGGGTAACAGTCTGGGTGATTGAGATATCTGGGGTTGCAACTTCAACCAAAACGACCTTGTTCTGCTGGTACTGCGAACGGCCGAAATCAAGGGTAAACTACAGCCGTAATTTTTTTCCGAGGACGTGACGCTCTACTGAAACTGCTATATGGTTAAATAATGATGGCGTCCCCTTGAACAAAATATTTTGAAGATGAAGCAATCCCTCATTCGGATCTCCAGGCGGGTCCTACTCAGGAGAATGTCGTCGTCAGCACAAACAAAATTGGCATTCTGCGGATCGGAGAGTGGAATGGTAAGATCCCGTAATCGAGCAGGTCGGTTAGGAAATTCAAAATGGGAAATAGATAGTTTAAAATTAGATATAATTAGTGAAGTACAGTGGCAGGTGAAGCAGGACTGGTCAGGTGAATGCGGGGCTATAAATACAAAATCAAATACGGATAATGCCGGAGCGGTTTTAATAATGAATAAGAAAATAGGAATGTGGGTAAGCTACTATGAACAGCACAGTGAAAGTATTATCGTAGCCAAGACAGACAGGAAACCTACATCACCACGTAGTGCAAGTTTATATGCCCTCTAGCTCTGCAGCTGATGAGGAGATTGATGTATGATGAGATAAAAGAAGTTATTCAGATAGTTAATGGAGATGAAAATTTAACAGTGTGGGGAACTAGAATTCGATAGTAGGAGAAGGAAAAATAGTAGGTGAGAATGGACTGAGGGAAAGGAATGAAAGAAGCAGCCTGGCAGAATTTTGCACACGGCGTAAATTAATCATAGCTAGCACATGATTTACGAATCGTGACAGAAATGTGTATAAATGGAAGAGACCTAAAGACACTGGAAGTTTTAGATTGGTTGTATACTGGTAAGACAGAGATTTCAGGACCAGTTTTTAAGTTCTTTCTTCGTTATTCGTGTCAGAAGTACACTAAAATGAACACACATACAATACATACAAAGAAAACTATACAGTATTCACCCAGAATTGGTCAACTTTGATAGCATTGGGTGCCAGAGACGTTAAGACCTTCATGTTACAGCTGGTTGAGCATGAGTTACATCTGAAGAGATACCGGGTTGTCTGCAATTCACCGCATTCGCACAGTGTTGTGTTGGCAGCTGGAAGTTCCATTTAAGGAGGTTGTCCCTCGATCTAGCTCTTCGGTCCGTAGTCTGTTGAAGGACTTCCAGATGACCCACTTCTCCATGTGTCCAGGCGACAGGGATTCTTGTGGTGTCATCCAGTTTGACAGGTGTTGGCATCTTTCCTTCCGCTTGGTGAGTCAAGTAGGCGCAGCTGATATTTCTAAGGGCTGTGAAGTTGTTAGGAAACTCTTCCAGGACTTCGGTCTTGGCTTGGCAAGTAGATGTCCAAACAGTGGATATGAGGTCACTGTACTGATTTTAAGTTGTAAGACGTTTGCAGGGGCAGATGCAGACTAACCACAATTTGAAACTTACTGGCAGATTAAAACTGTGTGCCGGACCGAGATTCGAACTCGGGACCTTTGCCTTTCGCGGGCAAGTGCTCTACCATCTGAGCTACTCAAGCACGACTCACGCCCCGCCCTCACAGCTTTACGTCTGCCAGTACCTCGTCTCCTACCTTCCAAACTTTACAGAAGCTCTCCTGCGAGCCTTGCAGAACTAGCACTCCTGAAAGAAAGGATATTGCGGAGACACTGCTTAGCCACAGCCTAGGGGATGTTTTCAGAATGAGATTTTCACTCTGCAGCGGAGTGTGCACTGATATGAAACTTCCTGGCAGATTTAAACTGGAACGTAGGAGACAAGGTACTGGCAGAAGTAAAGCTGTGAGGGCACGGCGTGAGTCGTGCTTGGGCAGTTCAAATGGTAGAGCACTTGCCCGCGAAAGGCAAAGGTCCCGAGTTCGAGTCTCGGTCCGGCACACAGTTTTAATCTTCCAGGAAGTTTCATATCAGCGCACACTCCGCTGCAGAGTGAAAATCTCATTCTGGAGCCATTATCAATGCTAAAAATACAAGAAGTAAACAGAGTGTAGTTCACAAAAATTGCAACTCATGACAATCTGTATCGATTATACATTAATTACATACCAGTACTTCGGAGTTGTTATACAAGTCCTAGTACGTCTATACCTTCTGTTCACGCTCTTGTCACGACTACTGTGTAATGTAGGTAGTCTTTTCAGAGAACACATTGGTTGGCTGTGTGGCGCCCTCTGTGTGAACTACGTAATACATAACCTCCATAGTAAAGTAATTACTCTTACTGCCACAATTAACAGTTAAATAAGATGATCTAAAAATACCAGATTCACTCCTTGTGAGCCAATTATTTTTTAAATGAAACTTCTTGGCAGATTAAAGCCGTGTGCCGGACCGAGACTCGAACTCGGGACCTTTGCCTTTCGGGGGCAAGTGCTCTACCACTGAGCTACCCAAGCACGACTCACGGCCCATCCTCACAACTTTTCATATCACCGCACACTCCGCTGCAGAGTGAAAATCTCATTCTGAAAACATCCCCTAGGCTGTGGCTAAGGCCGGTATTACACTATCAAATTTCTTTGTCCAATATCTTTGTCCAATATCTTTGTCAAAGATTTTTGATAGTGTAATAGGGATCTTTGACAAATGTCGTCCAATATTTGATCAAATCTAGGCCGAGGCCGTATATTTGATCAAAGAAATCGCTTGTCTTCTGTTCACTGCAATGCGATATGTTACCACGCGGAGCGCTAGTATCGCTGCAGCGTTCTGTCGTCTGTAGTGTTTTTATAACCATTGCCGGTAAATACAATTGGTGTGTGCCGACAACTACAGAATTAATAGAGATGTCTGAAACTTATGAGGCGCTTTACAACGTGAGGCACCCTGAATACAAAAATAGATTAAGAAGATTGGAGACCTAACCTGACCTAACCTAACCTAACCTAACATAACATAACCCTCTCCTGTAGCAAGGAATCGGAGTGTTATAGTGAGCCTGTCTTCTGAAGATGTAGCAGTTCTTAAGTGAAAATTGTGCTTTGTGATATGAGGATACACTTCATTGAGCACATACAGAAATGTATGCACATCCATTCTTAAGTAATTGATGTACGACTTGACGTCTTCCACTGTAAGCTCACATAACAAGTTTTGTTGAATGCTTTTATCATGTCGTCGTAAAACCCACGGCTTCACCCAGATTAGATTAGTTTTTCGTTCCATAGATCCGTGCTGAGGAGATCCTCGTGGATGTGGAACATGTCGATTTTTTTTAAGCTGAAATAAAAATACTAATAGTATGAATAAATACAATACATCATTTGTTTCTATTAAAAATTTCGCCAAGGGAGTAGAAGGAGTTGGCCAGTAGTAAGTCTTTCAAGCTCCTTTTAAACTGATCTTTATTTCTAACTAAATTTTTTATGTTTCCTGGCAAATTATTGAAGATGAGTGTTCCTGAGTAGTGGACCCCTTTTTGAACTAAAGTAAGTGTTTTTAAGTCCTTGTGCAGATCATTTTTGTTCCTGGTATTGTATGTATGAACTGAGTTGTTTGTTAGAAAAAGAGATATATTAATTACGACTCTCAGGCAGTAGTTAACCTGCGAGCCGAAAGTATAGTGAGACTCTTGTCATTTGGGCCTACGAGAGTTATAGTTTTTTTTTGTTTGTTTCTCATGCCTCGATAACTGTACAAACATATCGTTGCATGTATTGTAATAATCATTACATATAATGATCCACATGCAACAATATCTCTACGGAAGTATCTAGGCATGAAATACAAAACAAAAAAAGCTAACCTGCAAATCTCGTACGTCCAAACGACAGTCTCACTGTACTTCTGGCCCGCCAACAATTTCATTTTCTTTCTTATTTTCCCCCAGTACCAATGCAAGAATCTGAAGTACCCAGTTCTTTTAAGAGGTTTCTGCAGGAGGTCCGTGAATTTACTCCACAAATAATACGTATTACACGCTTTTGGACCGTGAAAACTTGTTTGACTTCAAGATTTACCCCAAAATATTATCCCATATGACATTATGGAATGAAAGTATACAAGATTTTTCATTTTTATGTTGCCTATGTCTGCTAACACTCGAATTGCAAATAGATTTGTTAAGGCGTTTCTGCAGTTCTGTGGTGTGCTCCTCCCAACTGAATTTATTATCAAGTTGTAATCCCAGGACTTTTAAGGCTGTCAACCTCGTATGTATGGTTCCATTTTTTCCCCCACTTCTTTTCCGCATGTGCACACAATGCAATTGCAGTACGTAGAACTGCTGCGGTTAATAACAAGTTGTTGTCAGCCATCTTGAACTTTGACGAAAAATTTGATGACAGTGTAATACCCCCTCTAACGCTACGTCAAAGATCTTTGTCAAGTATGTTGGACGTAATATTGGATCACATCTTTGATCAAATCTTTGACAAAGAAATTTGATAGTGTAATACCGGCCTAAGCCATGTCTCCGCAATATCCTTTCTTTCAGGAGCGCTAGTTCTGCAAGGTTCGCAGGAGAGTGAAAGGTGGCTACACTGAGCCACTGCGCCAGAGATTGCGCCAAAGAGTACTATTAAGCCGCCTCCACAGTGCGTGGGCAGAGCTCGTAGAAGTCAGTGCTTGTCAAGAGTTCGTAGAGGACAGTGCCTGTTAAGAACTCGTGGTAGTCAGTGCTTGGAGAGAACTCGTAGAAGTCAGTGCGTGGGGAGAGCTCGTAGAAGACAGTTCGTGCCGAGATGTGCTAGTGGGCACTGCTTGTCGTGAAGTCGGAGTGAGATGTGATAGTGGAGAGTGTTGTTCCATGTTTTATGCAGTTATTTGATGGGAGAGATAGCAGATGTTATTCTAATGGAAATACTGTAACGATCAGAGTGCTTTTCGTCAATATATATGAAGGTAAAATATTGCGTGTTTTTTCATTAATTCCATGTTTTAAATAATGCGTCATTACAGGTTCAGTCAACAAAGCATCTGGCGTGTGTTCTTGTATTAGAATTTAATTCTGCTCTCCTTTCGCAATTGTAGTATTGGTAATTTTCTTTTATCACGTTAGTATAATTGGTATTTAAAAATTCTTGTGTTATTGGAAAAGAACCGTGCCAGATGTGTACGTTGAGTCACACTCCCACATACAGAACAGTTATACTTGTGCTTTGGTTTAGTAGGTTTTATAGTTGCTGGGTACTTAATTAATTAACTGTGTTTACGAAAATTTTCTTACATTGTTTGTTGCAGTCAGATTGCGTAATAATTCTAGTCAGGGCCAACCGTTTACGAGACACAGCGTAATCGGACATTACAGCTACTAAAAACTAAAAAAAATATTTTCAATCATTTTATATTTAATTAAGCCCCCATGCACGTGGCGACCGCTGCTTCGGATCGTCCCTTGGAATTGTTCTGATTGTAAAAATAGTAGACCGTAGTATTGTTGTAGTAATTTGTAGTTTAGTAATTGTAGTTTATATTGCATGTGTAGATTTGGTAATTGGCATTCTTCTAATGGTATTTTTCAAAATTTAATTTTTATTGCCTTGTCTACGGGTTTGACAATTTAGTGCAATTATTTCAATTGTTCGATTAATCGTGTTTGAGGGAAACATTTTATGTAAATGGTATTGTTGGAGATAAGGAGGCATTGTGTGTAAATTTCGAACAGTGACGAATTTTTTATGTTTTGTAAATGATTACGCGGTTAATGAAACAGGCAAATATGATGAATAGTCAGAATAACGAAATTGTTAACATGGCGAACTCGCCAACAGAGGAAAACAGTGTCATGAATAATGTAGTGGAAAACAATTTAATAAGCAGGGAAAATAGTCCGGAAACAGTTCAAAATGTTTCTCAATCAGAAAATTCACAGATTACGTGGTTGACAGAAGAAATGGAGCAGTTAATGAGTGCAATATTAGATTTGGGATCAGAGTTACGATCTGAATTAAAAACAGTTAGAACTGAGATGAAAGCAATGACAACACGGTTATGCTCAAAAATAGGAACAATTGAAACAGGAACAACTAAAACCGAGATGAAAGCAGTGAGATCACAGTTACGATCTGAATTAGAAACTGATAGGGGAACAATGGAAACTCAGTTAGGCTCAGGAACAGGGACATGTTTCAAATACACGAAAGACGAATCAAATAAAGAAATTAGAGAAGAAGTACAACCGATTTTGAAGGCTCACAATAATAGCTTAATTTCAACAGAAATTAGACAAGAGGAACAAGGCAGGGAACAGGAAGAAAAAGATCGCATGATAGTACAGAAATTTTCAGAGTTAAATTTACAACGCGCACACGATAAGGAAGAAATAATTGAAAGAATCGAGGAATCCGTACCAAATGACATAATAAGTAACTTAACGCAACAGTGTGAACAGTTAACTACTAAATGTGACAATACCGAAACCCGAGTCGCGACACTTACTGAAGACGTAAATAAACATAAAGAACAATTAAGTGACTCATCGGAAAGAGTTGAGGAGATCTCAGATAAATTGGCAAGTGTTAGTTTAGCAGAAGGGTATGAATAAAGTAATTTATTTCATTTACGAGAAGCAACAAGAGAGCGCGAGGCGCGCGTACTTTACAATAATCGACATTCGGACTGGGACAGACGCGGTAGGTCTTTGTCGCCACGAGGCGAAAATTTTGACTATAAACACTTTTTGACTGTCCGGAAATTTAAGATCTTGCGCAATTCTAAGAATGACATACATCCATGTGCATGGTTAGATCAATTTATGTACGCACTCCCGCCAAATTTGCCACTAAGTCACAAACTTGAAATTATGTGTGGCTATTAAAGTCCTCAGGGGATTCACTACTCTAAGTGAATATGTGCCGTAGCGAGCATAGGGCCCCGAGCTGTAGTGGTGCTATTTCCCTTTTAGTTTTCTGTACCGCTGCCTACTCTTTTACTTTTCTTTGCATCTGTCAAAACAACTCTTCGACTATCAATCTATCTAGTGAGTAAGTAAACAACAACCGGATTTGACTAATTTACCCAAAAGTGATTTTGGAAATTACCATGTGGAGTTACTGTACCTTCAGCAGCATTCATTCGTAGTTAAACGAAATTTTACCTGTTTATCTTCGTGACAACATTACTTCATATGTTGACGATATTCTTATTGCTAAACGTTCTTGGAGTAAGCACAACAAAATTTTGGATTCATTATTACGTATTTTTGCAAAAGTTGGCATTACTGTGAACTTATAAAAATCTGAATTTGGTCGTTCTCAGGTGAAATTTCCCGGTCACATTATTTCTACGGAAGGTATTCTTCCTGATCCAGAAAAATTAGACGCTATTCGTAATTATGCTGTTCCTACTACAAAACGTGATGTTCGTAGTTTCCTTGGTGTCTGTAATTTTCTTCGACGCTTTGTTAGATTGGACGATTTGGCCACACCTCGTTTTTGCGATCTATCTGGAAAGTTCTTTTTAAACGAAAATAGGTCGACAACTCTGTTTGGTTAGTTTGTATTCCTGATGAGTGGGTTAGTAAGCTGATTTGGTATACGCATTTCAGTTATGCGCACTTTGGCCCCAGAAAATGCTTTCACAAATTACGAGAAAATTGCTACTTCAGTAATATGGAAAAACGTATTCGATCTGTTCTGGCCAAATGCAAATTATGTCAAAAGGCTAAGCCGCCAACAGTTTCTCACAGAGCACCGTTGTTTCCTATCATTCCAGCGAAATTAAAGGAGATGGCTGCAGTCGATTTGTTCGGTCCAGTGGTTCGCTCTACTAACGGTTTTGCGTACATTTTCGTAGCAGTGAAGTTGACGTCAAAATATGTGTGTTTTACACCTTTACGCAAAGCAACAGCTCGTTCAGTATCGAATGCTTTCATCAAACATTTTCTTAAAGAAGTGGGTCATGTTGATAAGGTTATATCAGATAATGGATCACAGTTTCGTTCTAAAATTTGGCTTCGTACTCTACAGCGTCGTAAAATTAAACCAATTTTCAATTCACTTTTTCACCCTCAATCTAACGCTTCAGAGAGATGGATGAAGGAAATCAATAAATTGTGTAGTCTTTGTTGTCATCAGAATCACAGAACGTGGGATCAGTATCTTCATATTTTTCAAAACATTCTGAATGAACTCTCTAATGATTCAACTTCTTTACCGCCTACACTGGTATTAAAAAATAAAGCACCGACAAATCGCATATCTGAAATCGTTCCTTTTCCGCCTTCACGGAAACTACGGCATTCTGAAGTTGTCAACCTGGCTCTGCAAAATATTTCATCTGCGGCTGCTAGAAGAGAGAAATCAGCTAAGCGTCCTGGTCGTTCAAAAATCTTGTCAGTTGGTCAGAAGGTGTTAAGTCTCATCGTTTGTCGCACAAAGGAAAAGGCTTGTGTCGCAAATTTTTTCTGCTTTATAACGGTCCATATAGAATTCGCAAAATTATACATGATAACACCGTTGAAGTAGAAACTCTTAAATCACGACGCTCTAAAGGAATACATCATATATCAAACGTAAAAATTTTTGTGGAATGACATACTTTTGAGAAACCAACAGCTAGATGTAAACATGCGGAGAGCACAAGGATACCGCGCTGTGTTTTGGCGGCGGCACATACTCAAAGCAACAGTCAAGTCTGCGCGCCGCACAAGGCAGCCGTTGACCGCGAACAATTGCTTCCTACGTCACGCGCCTACAGCTGATCGAGCGCTCAGTGCGAATGCACTGACAGCCGTAAACAAATTCACAGTTTAATTTCTCCGATTAAATTCCGTATAAAGCTATAGTGACTTGATGAATTATGTTATTAACATTCAGTATTTTTCAGGATACGGTTCTATAAAATATTTAAGAACTTCAGGTAAATTCTGTGTGTCTCCGACGTTAAGAGGACTTGCTATCGAGAAATTTTCAGGAAGAATGTAATTTCCAAGAAGAAACTAATAAACTAAAAAAAAAGGTAACTGTTAATTGAGTTTATTTTTCAGGTAACATATTTCAACTTCGGTACGTACTTTAGACGTAATTTGCTGCTCGCGATTACGTGATTCATACTTTGTGCTAATTTCATGTTCTATGAATTTCCTTGTGAAGCGACGTGCTTGCGTACGTTAACTGATTTTGACAATGATTATTAATGAGCTGGGTTGTAACTTGTGTATATTATGCATCGCTTGGCTGCTATACTTTTTCACTGATGTCATATTTTTTTAATTATGTGCCTGCTGTGCTTATTTATTTAAATTATAATTGTCACCTGATTTATTGTGCTGATGTGGTTAGGTATGTAAGTTATACTTTGTGATTTATTTGCTTGCGCCTTCATGTTTACTTATTAGAATGACATATGAACATTTATTTG
This sequence comes from Schistocerca piceifrons, assembly GCF_021461385.2. NCBI lineage: Eukaryota > Metazoa > Arthropoda > Insecta > Orthoptera > Acrididae > Schistocerca > Schistocerca piceifrons. The sequence continues at coordinate 123,974,301 of NC_060138.1, read as the reverse complement.
CTTATGCTGATATGATGCTAATGACATGTTTACTGCTTTGCGTATGGATTGCATATTTACACATTTCTGTTTTGTTGTCATAACTACTCTTTAATTTGGTGTATAGAAATGCTGATATACTGTGTATGAACATAGAGTTTAGGTCACACTATTGGATTAATTATAGATTGTTCGCTTGGCAGAGCCTCGTTGTAGGAATTGTGCTGCATCCACTTGTTGACATTCTGTTCTCTACTGGTATATTTACTCGCTATTGCTTGTTTTGCTTACGCTCAGTGCCTTATATTTTTAAGATAAGAAAATGAACTGCTATAATTCGACGAACGACATTAATACAAGAAACTTCATGGAAGTCACATGAGCTGGAGGTTTTATGAAAGCTGTATAAATGTATGCTAATAGGAAGGAAGCTAACGACATGACATACCAAAACTAGGTTTAGACCATTGACAGTTATTACACTGCATTTTTCGTGAGCAATTGAAATAGGAAGTGACACTTGACACAAGAAATACTCCACATGTTTGCTTCTGTTTGCCATAATTATTGAAGTGGTGTACACACTGTGAAATATTATGATCATTCACATTCCGTAATCGTACTTAATTACTGAGAGTTATTCGAACTAAGTTGTTAGAGGTCATGTATGCATTTCTTTTGTTTATAATTCATAATGAGTAGAAGATTGGGCTCAGATGGATTACACAGAGGTTGTGTGTTGACAATGTGTCTTCGGATTGTATGGGATGATGAGGTTTGCATTAGGATTTTATCTGTACTTGTTCGAGGAGACTGACTAGAGGAAAGAGTTGTGTTGGAAGTGAGATGATATTGGCAATAAGGTTCATATTTATCGACGTATTAAAGAGGTATTATTGAGGTATAGAGATTATATGAAGTTGATGATTATTGGAGTTTTTGTGGACAAGAGGTAAGGTAAATGATATTGATGATAAGAGTTATATGTATCGACGTAAGAAGTATTAGTGAAGTATTGAGATTATGTGATGCTGATGATTATTGGAGTTTTGGTGTATAAGAGGTAAAGTAAGTGAGGAGCATATTTTTTTTGTTGGTCTTAATAGAACAAGGAGGATGAAAATAGCAGACTAGAACACTAAAGTAGAAGGAAGATAGTCTATACACACACTTTGTTAAATCACTAAGCAGTATATACTTTTTTTTTAAGAGAGGGAGTATTTGCATATCTTGGCTCACTGACAGTTGTTCAACAACAGTACATTTGATCTGGCTTGGCAAACATTGGTCTTGACATGATGACTATGACGTTGACTTAACTATTATTGACTGTTACACATTGCTGCCATTACTACTTGATACACATGATGCACATCAGATTTTGACAGAATTGCATTTACACAGTTAACACTATTCAATTACACAGTAGTACTTAATGTGGATGAAAGATGAGTGAGTGTGTTTTGTGTGTTTTCCTTTCCTAATCCTACCCACCTATCTCCTGAATATTATTTTATTTGTTTGTAGTGGCTTGCACTGACACCCATAAATATTATAGGTTTACTGATATTTGTGTATTTGTAATAGTTACTGCGACAATTATCTGATATCATTTGTGTGTTTATTAGAATTTGTATGTTTAGTGTAAGAGCATTGTAAAAGCATTTGTATGTGTATTCAAACTATTGTTCATGCCTGAACTGTCTGATTAGTGATGGTAAATATTATGGACTGTTACCTGCACTTTTCAACGTAATGTGTGACACTTAGGAATGATTAATTTCTGCTGTTGAACTATGTGATCAGTGATAGTGAATATTATGGACTGTTACTTGTACTTTTTCTTTGGTGTCACTAGGACATGTTTAATTTTTGCTGATGAACAGTGTGATTAGTATGTGCATTCAAACTATTGTTCATGCTTGAACTGAGTGATCGGTGATAATGAATATCATGGACTGCTGTCTGCACCTGCTCAACATTGCTGGGTGCAACTGATGGACTGCTTCTACTGAAATAATGTGACTTGTTTCTGTGTGCACCTGCTCAACATTGCTGGGTGCAACTGATGAACTGCTTCTACTGAACTGATGTGACTTGTTGCTGTGTGTACCTCTGCAACTTTACTGGGTGCCACAGATGGAACTGCTCCTACTGAAATGATGCCACTTGTCGGTGTCTGCACCTGCTCTCAACATTGCTGGGTGCCACTGATGGACTGCTTCTACTGAAATGATGTCACTTGTTGGTGTCTGCACCTGCTCAACATTGCTGGGTGCCACTGATGGACTGCTTCTACTGAAATGATGTCACTTGTTGCTGTCTGCACCTACTCAACATTGCTGGGTGCAACTGATGAACTGTTTCTACTGAAATGAAGTCACTTGTTGCTGTCTGCACCTACTAAACATTGCTGGGTGCCTCTGATGGATTGCTTCTACTGAACTAATGTGACTTGTTGCTGTGTGTACCTCTGCAACTTTACTGGGTGCCACAGATGGAACTGCTTCTGCTGAAATGATGTCACTTGTTGGTGTCTGCACCTGCTCAACATTGCTGGGTGCAACTGATGAACTGTTTCTACTGAAATGATGTCACTTGTTGGTGTCTGCACCTGCTCTCAACATTGCTGGGTGCAACTGATGGACTGCTTCTACTGAAATGATGTCACTTGTTGGTGTCTGCACCTGCTTAACATTGCTGGGTGCAACTGATGAACTGTTTCTACTGAAATGAAGTCACTTGTTGATGTCTGCACCTACTCAACATTGCTGGGTGCCTCTGATGGATTGCTTCTACTGAACTAATGTGACTTGTTGCTGGGTGTACCTGCTAAACTTTACTGGGTGCCACCTATGGACTGCTTCTACTGAAAAGATGTCACCTGTTGGTGTCTTTTTTTGTATAAACTAATCATTGAAAGAATTTTATGTGAACATTTGTATAAACTGATTTTTTTGTGTATTGCGTAAACTATTATGTAAAGCCACATGTATGAAAGAATTTGCATTGCCTACTGTATTTTATATATTTGGTTATTGAAGGGTCAGTGCAAAGCCAAAATTTTAACTAATTATGTGATATTTAGGTATTAATATTATCTTTTCTTTTTGTCTGTATTTTTGTGGACGAATTTGGTGGTATTTTCACCACCAATGCTGGCAAAAATACCATCAAATTCTGGCCTGTGGAGGAGGGGCATATGAAAGGTGGCTACACTGAGCCACTGCGCCAGAGATTGCGCCAAAGAGTACTATTAAGCCGCCTCCACAGTGCGTGGGCAGAGCTCGTAGAAGTCAGTGCTTGTCAAGAGTTCGTAGAGGACAGTGCCTGTTAAGAACTCGTGGTAGTCAGTGCTTGGAGAGAACTCGTAGAAGTCAGTGCGTGGGGAGAGCTCGTAGAAGACAGTTCGTGCCGAGATGTGCTAGTGGGCACTGCTTGTCGTGAAGTCGGAGTGAGATGTGATAGTGGAGAGTGTTGTTCCATGTTTTATGCAGTTATTTGATGGGAGAGATAGCAGATGTTATTCTAATGGAAATACTGTAACGATCAGAGTGCTTTTCGTCAATATATATGAAGGTAAAATATTGCGTGTTTTTTCATTAATTCCATGTTTTAAATAATGCGTCACTACAGGTTCAGTCAACAAAGCATCTGGCGTGTGTTCTTGTATTAGAGTTTAATTCTGCTTTCCTTTCGCAATTGTAGTATTGGTAATTTTCTTTTATCACGTTAGTATAATTGGTATTTAAAAATTCTTGTGTTATTGGAAAAGAACCGTGCCAGATGTGTACGTTGAGTCACACTCCCACATACAGAACAGTTATACTTGTGCTTTGGTTTAGTAGGGTTTATAGTTGCTGGGGACTTAATTAATTAACTGTGTTTACGAAAATTTTCTTACATTGTTTGTTGCAGTCAGATTGCGTAATAATTCTAGTCAGGGCCAACCGTTTACGAGACACAGCGTAATCGGACATTACAGCTACTAAAAACTAAAAAAAATATTTTCAATCATTTTATATTTAATTAAGCCCCCATGCAAGAGCTTCTGTAAAGTTTGGAAGGTAGGAGACGAGGTACTGGCAGGAAAAAAGCTGTGAGAACGGCACGTGAGTCGTGCTTGGGTAGCTCAGTTGGTAGAGCACTTGCTCGCGAAAGGTAAAGGTCCCGAGTTCGAGTCTCGGTCGGGCACACGGTTTTAATCTGCCAGGAAGTTTTATAGGTAAAATCAGTTTCAGAAAATTTAGACAGCTAGGAGGCACATGATGTATGCTGTGACTGTTGCAATTGATTTTTGAATATTTTTTCCTTTATAATTTTTTAATCGTCGTGGCTAGGTACGTGGCTCATTTTATTAATCGAAAAATTCATAAATGGCGCCAAATATCACTAAGATAAATCGTTGGTGTGATTTGTCAATCCGTAACGGATGTAGATAGTTTTGATTCCTGTACCACTTCATATAAACTTCTAATTATGAGTACAGTGAAATAAGATATAGAATTTCTGTTATTACCTGCACATGCATCTAAACCAATATAACGTGGAAAAAGCTACGTACGTTCAATATTATAATCTTAGTACTCGTACAGTAGTGCATTTATTAGAGGTCATAGCTCCTTTACTCTGAAGGCTAGGTATTACGTAGTTCATATAGAGGTCGCTACACAGCCAACCGATGTTTTCTCTGCGAAGCCTATCTTCTTTACACAGTAGACTTTTGTGAACAGTGAGAAGAGCCTGAATTATAAATGTAGGAGCACTAGGGCATGTATAACAATACCGACAAACTGGTATGTAATTTAATGTACGAGCGATGTAGGTTCTGTCATAAGTTGTAACTTTTGTATACTATGCTCTGACCATATACTTCTCGTATTGTTAGCATTGATAATAGCTAATTACTAGCCGAAATGTGGATCTGCTCTAATAAAACTAGAACGGAAACGATCACTCAATGCTGCTCTTTAACGTCTTGGAAGTTACATCACAGTCGCGGAGCGCATTCCACTTTGCTAATGGCTCTGAGCACTATGGGACTTAACATCTATGGTCATCAGTCCCCTAGAACTTAGAACTACTTAAACCTAACTAACCTAAGGACAGCACACAACACCCAGCCATCACGAGGCAGAGAAAATTCCTGACCCTGCCGGGAATCGAACCCGGGAACCCGGGCGTGGGAAGCGAGAACGCTACCACACGACCACGAGATGCGGGCACACTTTGCTAATGACAGGTAATTTGATGGAGAGGTATTTTTGTTTGTGAGTGGAAAGTGACGGTACCAGAAAGGGATTGTTTTGGATTCACTATTTTAGTGATGAGAATATTCGGTGACTGTAGGTCTTTTTGACTCATTGGTTTTCTCACTGGTTCGATGCAGCCCTCCACGAATTCCTCTCAAGTGCTAATCTCATCTCAGAATAAGAATTGAAGCCAAAATTCTTAATTATTTGTTGCATTTGTTTCAGACTCTTTCTTCTCTTCCCTCTATAGCTGTCTGTACTATCATTTAATTTATTCCCTGAAGTCTTAACACGTGTCGTATGATTCTGCCCCTTCTTCGTGTTACGCGTTTTTTGTGTGTCCCTTTCTTCGCTGATTCGGCAAAGAATCTCCTCATTTCCCACCTATCAGTCCACCTGACTTTCAACAATTTTCTGTTGCACCACATCTCAAATACTTCGATTCTCTTCTGTTCCAGTTTTCCCATAGTCCATGTTTCACTGCCGTACAATACTGTGCTCCATATATACATTCCCAGTCATTTCGTCCTCAAGTTAAAGACTATATTTGATGCTAGTAGATTTCTCTTGGTTAGGAACACCATCTTTGCCTGTGCTGATTTGCATTTTATGTTCTCCTTTCTTCGTCAACCATTCCTCAGCTGCGTCTACTTCGTGGTCTGTAATGTTGATGTTAATTTTCTTGCAATTCTGATTTGTTTCTTTTCATTACTCTCGTCCTTCTTGGATTTACTCCCAATCCATATTCCATACCCATTAGACTGTTCATTCCATTCAAAACACCCTGTAATTTTTCTTCACTTTTATTGTCGATAGCAATGTCATCAGCAGATTTTATCATTTATATCCTTTCACTCTGAATTTTAATCCCCTTCTTGAACCTTTCTATCATCGCATCTTTAATGTATGGACTGAACAGTAGTGACGAAAGACTGCGACTTGTCTTACACACCTTTTAATCAGAGCACTCCGTTCTTGACTTTCTATGTAGTAGGGTATAAAACATCGACTAACTCAGTATGCTTTTTCACTTGGAACTCTAAGTTTACCGAAAAATAACTGTCACTCCCTAGCCAGATTTAAATACAAATTTCTGTGTTCTTTGGCAGCATATAGCTTACAGTATAGTGTGCCTATAAGTACATCTAACCCGTCCTCAAAATCCAGAAAACTGAACCGATAATTCTGTGAAGGGAGACAAATGGAATTAAGGTAAGTACAGTATATAATTTTGCTCTGAATGGTGTTGCTTATTGCCAAATCATTCAAAGCAAGAATTAAATACTCATCCCGTCATTGGAACAGTGGTCCCAAGTTAAGTTCACGGACGAGTCCAGGTATAATCGGGTTTTCATTTGGCGTGAACCAGGAACCAGATACCAACCCTTTAATGTACTTGAAAGGGACCTGTATGGAGGTCGTGGTTTGATGGTGTGGGGTGGGATTATGATTATGATGGTGCACATACACCCCTGCATGTCTTTGACAGAGGAACTGTAACAGGTCAGGTGTGTCGGGACGTCAATTTGCACCAGTATGTCCGCCTTTTCAGGGGTGCAATGGGTCCGACCTTCCTCCTGATGGATGATAACGCACGGCCCCACCTAGCTGTCATCGTGGAGGAGTACCTTGAAACAGAAGACATCAGGCGAATGGAATGGCCTGCCTGTTCTCCAGACCTAAACCCCATCGAGCACGTCTGTGATGATCTCAGTCGACGTAACGCTGCACGTCTTCAAACCCCTACGACACTTCAGGAGTTCCGACAGGCACTGGTGCATGAATGGGACCATGTACTGTGTTCTTGACACCACGCTTTACGGGATCTCCTGTGACCAGGAGTCAGTGGAATGCACCTTGCAGGTCTCCGAGCGAATAAATCATGTCTGTTCAGTCGTCTGTAGACTGTGTGTCTGGAGACAACTGTTCCAGTGGCTGCAGTAAGGTCCCGAGCAAGGCTACATGCAGTACTCCGTAGCCGTCTGCGGGCACTGATGGTGAGATATCGGTCTTCTTGTGATGTTGTACACTGTGGACTTCCTGTCTGCTGGAATCGTTTCCATAATCGTGGGATCACACTTTGTGGCACATGGAGGGCCCGTGCTGTGCTTGACCAGCCTCCAGTCGCCCTAGTAATGTACCCCTCATAACGTCAACAATGTGTTCTTCGAGCCATTTTCAACACGCAGTCACTATTAGCACGTCTGAAAACATCTGCAGACTTACTCGCTGCACCGTACTCTGACATGCTCCACACACCTTGCGACGACCTCAGGTCAAATGCACCGCATGGTCATACCCCGAGGTGATTTAAACCAGAAAACTGCCCACCAGAGCGTTGTTTCACCGTGTATCAGCATTATCCTTAATTTGTGACCACGAGTGTACATGTACAAACAAAGGAATGGTCACAGTTCCAGAAAAAATAGATGATTTATTCAACACAAATTGAGCAAGTCACTAACGCGTTGGTCCACCTTCGGCCCTTATGCAAGCAGTTATTTGGCTTGGTATTCACTGATGGAGATGTTGGATGTCCTGCGGGATGTCGTGCCAAATTCTGTCCAATTGGCGCGGTAGATCGTCAAAATCCCAAGCTGGTAGAGGGCCCCGCCCGTAATGATCCACACGTTTCCAAACGGGCAGAGATCGGGCGACCTTGCTGCCCAAGGTAGGATTTGTCGAGCACGAAGGCAAACAGTAGAAACTCCTGCCGTGTGCGGGCGGGCATTATCTTGCCGAAACGTAATCCCAGCATAGCCTTCCATGCAGGGCAACAAAACGGGGCACAGCATATCGTTGACGTTCCGCTGTGCTCTAAGGGGCCGCGGATGACAAAGTTATGGCACCCTAGGCCACCACTCCCTGTTGTCGGGCCGTACTGAGGACGACCGTCAGCTTGGTACCCCGCCACTGTCTGGTGCGTCTCCAGACACTTCTTAGCTGGTCATCGGAGCTCAGTTCGAAGCAGGACTCACTACAGAAGATAGCTCTACCCCAGTCAATGAGATTGAGTGCTGGCTTCTCAGAATGGGGCAGGATAAGGTTACGACTGTGGATGGGGCCGTAATCAGTTACTCTCGATTGCACAACAAATACGTATACTTTACTTACAGAAATTAAAATTTTAAAACAGTCTCTTAAATAAACGCAATTGAATGTATGACCGCTAAAGGCCTTATCACAGAAAAAATCTCCACAGTTTTAGGGCCGAAGGCCACCAACAATAACCTAATAACCTCAAACAACAAACGGCTGAAGGCCTGAATTAGAAATCAGAAGAACAACGGCTGAAAGCAAGGGGAAACTACGGCCGTTATTATTCCCGAGGGCATGTAGCTTTACTGTATGGTTAAATGATGACGGCATACTCTTGGGTAAAATATTCCGAGGGTAAAACAGTCACTCATTCGGATATCCGGGCGGGGACTACTCAGGAGGACGTTGTTATCAGGAGAAACCAAACTGGCGTTCTACAGGTCTAATCGTGGAATCTCAGGCTCCTTAATCGGGGAGGTAGGTTAGAAAATTTGAAAACGGTAATGGATAGGTTAATGTTAGATATAGTGGGAATTAGTGAAGTTCGGTGGCAGGAGTAACAAGACTTCTGGTCAGGTGAATACAGGGCTATAAACACAAAATCAAATAGGGGTAATGCAAGAGTAGGTTTAACAATGAACAAAAAAATAGGAATGCGGGTAAGCTACTACAAACAGCATAGCGAAAGTTTTATTGTGGCCAAGATAGATACGAAGCCCACGCCTACCACGGTAGTACAAGTTTATATGCCAACTAGCTCTGCAGATGACGAAGAGATTGGTGAAATGTACGATGAGATAAAAGAAATGATTCGGTTAGTGAAGGGAGATGAGATAAAAGAAATGATTCGGTTAGTGAAGGGAGACGAGAATTTAACAGGCATGGGTGACTGGAATTCGATAGTAGGAAAAGGAAGAGAAGGAAACGTAGTAGGTGAATATGGAATGGGGGTAAGGAATGAAAGAGGAAACCACCTGGTAGAATTTCGCACGGAACATAACTTAGTCATTGCTAACACTTGGCTCAACAATCATGAAAGAAGGCTGTATACATGGAAGAAGCCTGGAGATACTGGAAGGTGTCAGATTATATAATGCTAAGAGAGAGATTTAGGAACCAGGTTTTAAATTGTAAGACATTTCCAGGGGCAGATGTGGACTCTGACCACAATCTATTGGTTATGAACTGTAGATTAAAACTGAAGAAACTGCAAAAAGGTGGGAATTAAAGGAGATGGGACCTGGATAAATTGAAAGAACCAGAGGTTGTAGAGTGTCTCAGGGAGAGCACTACGGAACGATTGACAAGAATGGGGGAAAGAATACAATACAAGAAGAATGGATAGTTTTGAGAGATGAAGTAGTGAAAGCAGCAGAGGATAAAGTAGGTAAAAAGACGAGGGCTAATAGAAAGCCTTGGGCAACAGAGGAGATATTGAATTTAATTGATGAAACGAGAAAATACAAAAATGCAGTAAATGAAGCAGACAAAAAGGAATACAAACGTCTAAAACAGGGGGAAAAAATGGCTCTGAGCACTATGGGACTTAACTTCTGAGGTCATCAGTCCCCTAGAACTTAATTACTTAAACCTATCTAAGGCCATCACTCACATGCCCGAGGCAGGACTCGAACCTGCGACCGTAGCGGTCGCGCGGTTCCATTCTGTAGCGCCTAGAACCGCTCGGTCACCAAGGCCGGCAAATGAGATCAAAAAGAAGTGCAAAATGGCTAAGAAGGGATGGCTGGAGGACATATGTAAGGATGTAGAAGCATGTATCACTAGGGGGTAAGGTAGGTACAGCCTACAGGAAAATTAAAGAGACCTTTGAAGAAAAGAGAACCACTTGCATGAATATCAAGAACTCAGATGGAAACCCAGTTCTAAGCAAAGAAGGGAAAGCAGAAAGGTGGAAGGAGTATATCGAGGGTCTATACAAGGGCAATGTTCTTGAGGACATTATTATGGAAACGGAAGAGGAGGTAGATGAAGATGAAATGGGAGATGTGATACTGCGCGAAGAGGTTACAGAGCACTGAAAGACCTGAGTCGAAACAAGGCCCCCGGAGTAGACGACATTCCATTAGAACTACTGACAGCCTTGGGAGAGCCAGTCCTGACAAAACTCTACCATCTGGTGAGCAAAATGTATGAGACAGGCGAAATGCCCTCAGACTTCAAAAAGAATATAATAATTCCAATCCCAAAGAAAGCAGGTGTTAACAGATGTGAAAATTACAAAGCTATCAGTTTAATAAATCACGGCTTCAAAATACTATCACGAATTCTTTACAGACGAATGGAAAAACTGGTAGAAGCCTACGTCGGGGAAGATCAGTTTGGATTCCGTAGAGATGTTGGAACACGTGAGGCAATACTGACCCTACGACTAATCTTAGAAGAAAGATTAAGGAAAGGCAAACCTACGTTTCTAGCATTTGTAGACTTAGAGAAAGCTTTTGACAATGTTGACTGGAATACTCTCTTTCAAATTCTAAAGGTGGCAGGAGTAAAATAGAGGAAGCTAAAGGCTACTTACAATTTGTACAGAAACCAGATGGCAGTTACAAGAGTCGAGGGACATGAAAGGGAAGCAGTGGTTGGGAAGGGAGTGAGACAGGGTTGTAGCCTATCCCCGATGTTATGCAATCTGTACATTGAGCAAGCAGTAAAGAAAACAAAAGAAAAATTTGGAGTAGGAATTAAAATCTATGGAGAAGAAATAAAAACTTTGAGGTTTGACGATGACATTGTAACTCTGTCAGAGACAGCAAAGGGCCTGGAAGAGCAGTTGAACGGAATGGACAGTGCTTTGAAAGGAGGATATATGATGAACATCAACAAAAGCAAAACCAGGATAATGGAATGTAGTCTAATTATATCGAGTGATGCTGAGGGAATTAGGTTAGGAAATGAGACGCTTAAAGTAGTAAATTAGTTTTGCTATTTGGGGAGGAAAGTAACTGATGATGGTCGAAGTAGAGAGAATATTAAATTTAGAATGGCAAAGGCAAGGAAAGCGTTTCTGAAGAAGAGAATTTTAACATCGAGTATAGATTTAAGTGTCAGGAAGTCATTTCTGAAAGTATTTGTATGGAGTGTAGCCATGTACGGAAGTGAAACATGGACGATAAATAGTTTGGACAAGAAGAGAATAGAAGCTTTTGAAATGTGGTGCTACAGAAGAGTGCTGAAGATTAGACGGGTAGATCACATAACTAATGAGGAAGTATTGAATAGGATTGGGGAGAAGAGAAATTTGTGGCACAATTTGACTAGAAGAAGGGATCGCTTGGTAGGACATATTCTGGGGCATCAAGGAATCATCAATTTAGTATTGGAGGGGAGCGTGGAGGGTAAAAATCGTAGCGGGAGACCAAGAGATGAATACACTAAACAGATTCAGAAGGATGCAGGTTGCAGTAGGTACTGGAAGATGAAGCAGCTTGCACAGGATAGAGTAGCATGGAGAGCTGTATCAAACCAGTCTGGACTGAAGACCAGAACAACAACAACAACAACAATCGCACAAGCTGCGACATCGTCGCGAAAAAACACAGTGACCTGTATATGTAATAAGTTTCCTTTAATTTCCGTCTATGGTCACAATTTTGTTCTGTTTGACAGATTACCGGTTTCGGTCTTTAATGACCATCATCAGATCTGTCTCATAAAATCAGTCCTAATGCACTGCAACCGGTTATCTGTGATACAGAACAAAATTGTGACCATAGACGGAAATTAAAGGAAACTTATAACAACAACAATTCCAAGTAGCACCTATTAAGATAAATACTTCTTTTTAAAACAAACTGTAACACGTCTGAAGGTCTTATCACCAAAGAAGTGAAATTATTGCTCGGCTGATGGCCACACCAACAATAATTAGAAAACTACAAATATCCTTAAAACAAACATCACAATCTAAGGAATCAGGACAAGCGGTTCTCAGCAAGTGTTCAAAGGGTCGGCCTGGGAACGTAACTCAAACATAAGGTAAGGTGAGTTAGACAGCCGAGTTGTACTCACTTAACAGAATGGCAACTCAAACTAGGGGCAGCTTAAGTGCCGACCGACCGACCAACCAATCCGCCTAACGTCCGATCACTGGTACAACGATGGAATATTTTTAGACAAGGGCGAAGGAACAGACAGCACTGAACACTAGAACCAAGGCAGACCTCCCAAAAAAATATACACAGTACAATACAAGAAGCTGTCGAACTGCACACCGCGTCCGGCAGCATCAACACGACGAGGAACGGTACACTGCCGGAAAGGTACGCTAACCTCCAGCGCAGGTAACTGTGGCGTTAGCGGCCACAAGGGGAAAAAAAATACCGCTGGTTGCACTTCACAAATAAGAATAATACTAAATTCAATAATGAATAACAAATAGAGAAAGACGGCTGCAATATTTCACCGCCACGAAACACTTCACTCGTTGCCGTCAGGCTGAGCGGCCCTGGGGGCAACAACCCGCCGACCACAGATGAGATCTCAGAATAGTCGAGGCTGCATTAGCACTTATCTCTTCACTCAACTTAAACGTCGGGTACGATGTGCTACGAAGTCGTCGCTCTCGCAGCTACCCCTCCTCGATCCGGCAGTGGCAGCACGCCGTCAGCGGTCCCGGCTTGCCATCGCGATGCACAGACCTGCTGGCTGCTGCGCCCCCAACCCACCTGATGTCCGTTCGCAACTCCTCACCAAATCCAGTACGCTGACAGCATTAAAATAACTTCTCATTTAAAACCACAAAGTACACACGGATCCGGGAAAACAATTTCACCAACAACTCGCAATACTAAAACCAGTCACTGTGAAACAACACTGACGAATTATAAGTCGGCACAAACACAGAGAAGCCAGAAGCGGTCGGAAAACCAAATGCACGTCGTCCGCTGCGACAACCGAACGACCAACCAACCAATGGTCGTCCCCACTGAAGTCAGGCACCGGAAAGATCCCAGTATAAAATTACAATGAAATGAACACCCTTAGCTGCTTACAGGCGTTGACATACGTCAACGGGGAGAGATGAAAATGTGTGCCCCGATCGGGACTCGAACCCGGGATCTCCTGCTTACATGGCAGACGCTCTATCAATTTTTTTTTTAATCTCATTTTGTTCGCTTTCGTTACTTGCGTCTGCTCGGGGCGGACGTCGTAAGACATCCGTTTAAGTTCGTTGTTGATCGATTAACTCAGCTTTTTATTACAGAGGGCAGCTAATCCTCTGACGGAACACGCTGAGCTACCGTACCGGCGTCCATCTGCGCCACCGAGGACACAGAGGATAGCGCGACTGCAGGGATTTATATCTGGCACGCCTCCCGCGAAACCCACATTCTCAACGTATTGTCCCGCACTACAGTCGTAGTGTCCCCGCCCATTATACTCATTACTCGCGGCGCGTTGCCGATTCCCGTAAGAGTTCGGGCACTGTTCGTGCATTCGCACAGAAGAAGAAGGTCAAGTGGCCGGTGAGCCTTAACTATATATACACTAAGATGGTATCTGTTCTTTCGGACATGTCCGAAAGAACAGATACTATCTTAGTATATCCCAGTATAAATCGTCGACTGACAACTTATTGCCATGAGGTCACTTCGACAGGCTGACACACACACACACACACACACACACACACACACACACACACACACAAATGGAAGTTTCACTACTCGAATATCACGATTCATGCAACTAAAACTCGCTGAATCCGGTCCTTGACTTGGTCGTGCACTCTCGCGACCACAACCTTCCGTCGGACAGTCTATATGTATTGCCAGCGGTCGGGCGAGTACTGGCTGTCCGTACCTCACTGCTGCTTCGTCCCAACTCCACTAGCTCGATACACGACGACCTGGAAATACCAAGAGGCCGCTCCAAAGATGGTACGACAGTACGCGCTATCGATAGGCGCTGGTACTGCCACTCACGGGCCAGTAAATCGAATAAGAAACGAGATGCCATAACCGCAATAAGACGCCAAGCAGTAAACAGCATGAAGACGAGCCGCGCACGGCTCAGATTCCAGGCCGAATGTTGATTACAGAGGTAGTCCGTACAAAGGGTGCGGGAGCTCAGCCCCCTTTCTGTGAGCCACCTATTAATGGTCCGTGTGGTCACTGAGGCACCAGTTACACGTCGGATCGATGATAATGACGTGTCCAGGGCTCTGAGCGCCTCTCTGGCGATTGCTCTGTCCTCAGGATCTCTCGTCTCTCCAGGTCGCAGGTCGACTGCTTCCTTCTTGTCGCAGTGTTCGTCCACGGTTCACCATTCGTGCCATCATATTCGAACAGCTGCATCGTTGCTATTCAGATGTCGAGCGATTCGCCGATTACACCCGCGTATATTGTTCACTCCCCTGTCTGCGAGATATAATTACTGTCAAACTGAGTACACGGAATGAAATTCACACGACATTAAGCCTTGGTATCGCCGCAGCTCGTGGTCTTGTGGTAGCATTCTCGCTTTCCACGCACGGAGTCCTGGGTTCGATTCCCGGCAGGGTCAGAGATTTTTCCTGCCTCGAGATGACTGGGCGGTGTTGTCTTCATCATCATCCTCATTCATCCCCATTACGATCAGAAGAAAGCAATGGCAAACCACCTCCGCTAGGACGTTGCCTAGTACGGCGGTGCGGGTCTCCCGCATCGTCCCCTGCGCTTCTCGGAGTATGGGACCTCATCATTATCGACACGTCCTCGGTTTACTAATGTTGTCAGCTGCACTGTGAAAATGAGCTGCAGCGCCACACATTCATCTATCGGCCTCCAAAGTTTACAATTTTACATTTTCTGCGGATACCTGTATGAATTTGTGACCAATTTGCGCAACTCTTTCGTTGTGCGTCGTTTTTTTCTTTGCGTTAGAGTGTATTTACTATGCAGTTCAAACAGTGGAACACACACAAGAAGTGCAATACACACACGAAGTCTTAATAAGACAACCCGATGTTACCAGCTTCTGTTAACTAAGAACCAAAAACAAATATGGAGGACTTTAATCACCCAATAAGAAAGCGACACGAGTGACGGATAAACTTGCAGCGCTCCGGTGGCCTGGCAGCAATCCAGCAATCCGAGTTTGCTTTACTGGAAATCCCTATATGAGTTTGAGCATACACGTGTTAACCACGCCAGAAAGGCTGTCAGTCCACAGAGCGTGGCTCCGGTCAAAGTGTACAGCCTGCTGTGCGAAACTCGTCGCTAATCGCATCCGATGACCAGTTCGACTCAGGGCCGCACTGGGACGCAGTCTAAGAGCGGTACTACGAAAAATTACAACGAAAACAATTTGTGGTTCAGTAATGTAATACAGAGCCCCTTATCCTGGTTGGTTACAATTAAAGTGCAGCTACTCTTGGGTGGGCTGTCTGTTGTATCCACGGACCCAACCAACCAACCAACCAACTCGTGCACGCGCGCCCTGACCGTGACATCGCTGGCCACAGTTCCTGTCGCGGCCGTCGGCGTCTCAGGGCGTTACCGCCGACGGAAGATGTCGCGCCATGGCTGAGCTCGGGTCCGCAGCGCCCTCTGCCTTTTACATATAAGGAGGAGCGCTGGCCCCGAGACGGACAGTCTATTGTCGATTGTCTGTTGCTAGCCTTTCGTGGAGTTTATAGTGGAGCCCTTGCAGTGTCATATTTGCTATTGTATTCGACTATGCTCAGTACACGGATTACGCTTGGATATTACTTGGACTTGTATTGCTGGTGCACGTTTCGACAGAAATAAAGATAAGTTATCTCTTCATTCTAGCTGGCGCAGTTCTTGTCATTAATTATTTTTCGGCCAACAGGCACAGCTACATCCTGGTCACTACCCACGCTTTATACAATTTGTGGTGGCTGTCCCAAAAGTGCCGCCGAGGTCCTTGGGTTTGGGAGCTGTCACAAAACTGTCATTATTGTGTGGCAGCGAAGCTTGGTAGATATGTTAATGCCTTAACACGGAATCTATTTACGCTGCAAAAAAATTATTTACAGTTTTAGTCACGACGTGCAAATCTGGCGCTATGTCTACATCTACATCATACTCCGTAAGCCACCCAACATTGTCTGGTGGTGGGTATTTGTGGCACCACTAACTGATACCGCTACCCTGTTCCACTCGCGAATGCCCAGTGGGAAGACTGATTGTCGTTAAGCCTCTATATTGGCTCTTATTTCGCGAATTCACGTCGCGGTCGTTACGCGAGATGTATGTGGGACGGAGTAATACGTTTCCGACTCTTCCCGCAAAGTGCTCTCTCTCGAAATTTCAATAGTAAACCTCTCTGTGGTGCACAACGTCTCTCTTGTAACATCTGCCGACAGAGTTTGTTGAGCATCTCTATTACGCCTGTACCACAGTCCTGTGACGAAACGCGCCGCTCTTCGTTGGATCATCTCTATTTCTTTTGGAAAAAACGACATTTTGTCTATGGAGTGCGTGATTGATTCTCTTGTAAAAAAAATTGTTTATTTATAGACACAATTACATGTTTATGACAGTCATAACCGGTCTCGGCTATACAATGACAATCTTCAGATGCCAAAGGCGGCATACACTGAAAACAGGTTGACAACGCATGACCTGTGTTCAGTGTATGCCGCCTTTAGCATATATTTATTTTATTAGTCCTACCTGGTAATGGTGCCACAATGATACTCAAGCATCGGTCGGTTACATTTCCTTAAGAGTCTTCCACTGAATCGTACTCTAGTATTCGCCTTTCCTACTATCTGTTTTATATGGTTATTCCAATCAGGGCAGCTCTGGATAGTTACTCATCGATCTTATGCGCTAGACACTGGTCCCAGCAGTTTCTCATCAACTGTGTACTTCTACAGTAGTGGATTTCTACTCCTATGTATGCGCAATGTGTTACATTTATTTACGGTGAGGGTCAGCTGCCAGAACTTGTACAATTCACCAGTTCTTGCAGGTCATTCTGGAAATCGATACTGTCTTCTGACGTTGCTACTTTGTTATAGACGAGAGCAATCATCTCTGTCGATGTTGTTCCGTTCAGAGCGACGTGTTCTGTCCTGCATGTAAGGAAGTGATGAATCCAGTTGCAGATCTGGTCCGTTACTCGATAAGCTCGTAATTTTTTCTCCAAGTGGCAGGGCGAGAGTCGAATATCTTCTGAAGTCAAGGAACGCGGCATCAACCTGAACACAGTTCTCTACAGCGCCATGGGTCTCATGGAGGAACAGAGCGAACTGAGTTTCACAAGGTCTCTGTTTGCGGAATTAATTTTTACAGAGCAGATTTTCGTTCTCCAAGAACGTCAAAATTCTTGAGCATAAAACACGATCCATAAATTCTGCAACAGACTATAACAGTGTGCATCTGGTCCTGCGGGCCTTCTTGTAACGGGGAATGACCTGTGCTATTTTGCAGTCGTCAGGTACCCTTCGTTGCTCCAGCCATGTACGACAAACTGCTTCTAGGAGGGAAGCAAGTTCCTTGCAAAATCTCTGTAGAATCTTACAGCTGTCTCATCTGGTGCTGATGCCTGATACACTGTATGACGGTATGACATCCACGCTGTCGTTTGACAAGCCAGTATGGTTATCGAGGAGAGAGACAATGCGCTGTTCGTGAAACTGTTTTATGTGAACAGTAGAAATTATAGTGCTGCAATGAGAGGGTACTACCGCCAACTGGAAGGTCTGAGGAGAGGCCCGATGTCATTAAATGGTTTAAAGAAGACGATAATGAAATTCGGAAATACGAGAGAGCTTGATGTGGCAGCTGGAAGAAGATAATGTCCTAGCCCGGTGGAAGTTACTGACGAGGTGGTCTTGACCAAGCAGCACGTGCTCCGGATAGTGCTAGTGCTTACCGTGTCACGTGATGTTCATCCCATGGTCTATGGTACGGAAAATTTTCCGGTCTATTTCACACTGGTATCCATACGGTAAATGGTGAAAGGTGGCTACACTGAGCCACTGCGCCAAAGAGTATTATTAAGCCGCCTACACAGTGCTTGGGGAGAGCTCGTAGTAGTCATTGCCTGTCGAGGTCTCGTAGCAGTCTGTGCTGAGATGTCGTAGTGAAGAGTGTTTGTTGAGATGAGCTAGTAGGCAGTGCTTGCTGAGATGTGATATTGGAGAGTCTTGTTGAGATGTGGTGGTAGAGAATCGGTGTGGAGATATATTGTAAGGATTAGAGTGATTTTCATCAATATAAATGAGGTAACAAACTCCTTTTCTTTTTTTTCTCATTATTTCAATGTCCTGAATAATGCATCATTACAGGTTCAGTCAACAAAGCATCTGGCTTGTGTTCTGGTATTAGAGTGTAATTCTGCTTTCCTTACGCAATTATGGTATTTCTAATTTTCCTTTATCACGTCAATATAACTGGTATTTAAAAATTCTTGTCTTGTTGGAGAAGAACCGTGCCAGATGTGTACGTCGAGTCACACTCCCACACACAGAACAATTATACTTGTGCTTGGTTTCGTAGGTTTCATAGTTGCTGGGGACTTAATTAATTAATTGTGTTAACGAAAATTTTCTTTCATTGTTTGTTGTTATTCTATGCAGTCAGATTGCGTACAAAAACTAGTCAGGGCCAACCGTTTACGAGACACAGCGTAATCGGACAAACAGCTACCAAAAATATTTGCATTTTATTTAATTAAGCCCCCATGCAATGGAAATGAACATTTGGCGTCATTGGCCGGGAGGCCCCTTGTGGGGCAAGTCCGGCCGCCTTGGTGCAGGTCTTATTACATTCGACGCCACATTGGGCGACCTGCGCGCCGGACGGGGATGAAATGATGATGAAGACAGCGCAACACCCAGTCCCTGAGCGGAGAAAATTCCCGACCCAGCTGGGAATCGAACCCGGGTTCGCAGAACGGCAATCTGTTACACTGATCACTCAGCTACTGGGTGGACTATCCATATGGTGTAGCAACTGAAACCTCATGACTCGCAGCAATATTCTGCTCTTCGGTTTCTGGCACAGATCGAAGTTAGTGATATGTGGTTGGTCAATATTCTATGGAGTGCCGAGGCATATTTTACGCTACAGGGTACAGTGATAAGCACAACTGCCGAATTTGGGTTACTGTTATACTGCCTATCGTGCTCAAAAAGCCTTTGCACTCGCCAGAAGTGACAATGTGGCGTGGATTCATAACACCTTCATACTTGGTATGTTCTCCTGCGTAGGGAATACACCCCGAGGGCGTGTCAAGTGTACCGTGACGTCTCCACGTTATCGATACCTCCTTGTGCAGCAGGTGTTCCTGTTTTGGAAGAGTGCAGTTGTGTGGGAATCACTGTTTACATGCAAGATGGAACCACACCTCATGTCGCTCACCCAGTGAAAGATCTGCTTAATACAACCTTCCATGAACGTGTTATCTCCAGAGGTTTTCCAGATGCATGGCCTGGAAGATCACCTGATCTCAATCCATGGGACTTTTGTGAGCTGGCGTAAGCTGTGGCGAGCACACCAGTCGGCAAAGATGCAGCACAAAGAGCGATAGTAGGCCAGAGACACACCAGCAAGCAACATGCCGCCAACACCCCCTCGACCACTTGTATTTAGGCCGCCACTGCTGATCGGAGGGCCTCACTGTCCCACGCTCCAGCTTGGCATCTGTCAGTTCGATCACAGAGCGGGTGTATTTCATCCCAGGCTGTGACAGTGACCATAGTGACTAGCAGTGAGACTTACTTTGTAATAGCAAGATTACCGATATTGTCTGCAAGAGGACTATTACAGATGAGCTTGTACCACGAACATGGACTCTATTAAAGTATCCAGGTCATGTAAATAAAGAACTGTATTTATCCATGTGTGCATTTATGTTCTAGAAAAAGGATACTGGCCACGCACAACAACATCCTCTCCCTTGCTTTCATGCAGCACAAGACTCTACATTTGGCCCTCCCTGGGAATGTCTAGAAGAACGCGTTTACCAATGACACATTCGGTCTTTACCTGATCTGAAGGTCAGTATACAAGAACAAGTCACTCAGGTTCCAATGGAACTGCTGCGAGCAATTTTTGATCACGTCGTTTACGAATGGAGCACTTTGTCGACGTGTCCTGTGCTCATACTGACCAAACTGGGTAAGTGGCGGTTAATATTACAGTCAACATCAAGCTGCTTTGTTTGTCAATTTCTGCCCAAGAACTAATCCATTACATGTGGAAACATTGTTATTACTCTCTTGCACTCACAACACTAGTTTTGCACCTGGTGGCCAAATCTGGAACTAATTTTTTTCCAGCGTAAATAGATTCCCCATTACGCATTAGAATATCTACCAAGTTTCGGTGCCGTATGAGAATTACAGCTCACACTGCACCTCTGTCAGTAGCTAATTGTAACCACCCAGTACGTAATTGCACAAGCACTAGGAGTAATTTGTGTGCATGGGTTTATTTGGCAAAGTTTCTCAGTGCCAGAACGTATGAATTAAGTTAACATTCACATCATGCTCTCTCGAATCAGATCCCCAGTGGCGCCCAATCAAATGCGTTTAAGTTCATTTGACAAAACAGGGATTCTAGCAGTTTGAAAACCGTTCGATTCCGCGAAAAAGTTCTTCCATACCACAGTTCATCCAAAGGAGGACTCATATTACGTCGAAGATCGTTATCCGAACATTGAGGTCGCTCTAAGAGATACCTGTTACTTATGATCTCGAACAGAGGAGAAAAAGATCGTTTTCAATATTGAAGTTGATTAATAAGAGGCTTCGAACTTCCGTGTTAGAAGACGGACACTACTTTCTGACAGCACTAAGTACTGAAAATGATATTTTGAGACATCTTCTAAAGGAACGGTACTAGCTTCCCATCGGCGATTTGATTCATACTGACAGGGTGTGCAGGACACGACTAGGACTTCAACGTAATATGTAAACAAGAAGACGCAACCCTAAACCGTTTTCGAGAAAATCGAGCTTGAAAATTTAAGGGATAGTTATATATTTCGTATGGTCACTAATATTCAAGGATTCAGCAGTCGAGCGACTAAGCGCTCAGCTTCATAAGTGGAATGTCGTTGTCGGTACATTTATTTTCCATTCTGACGTTATTCTAAGAACAGATACTCGTGGAACGCGATAATTATTGTTTCCCACGTTTCTATCGTCTATCTGGGAAGCGCTCGACGTATTACATATTACACTTGTCACAAATGCAGATACAATAGCATAAATAAAATGACTATCCTGACTGGATAGAAACTTATGTATATTTTTTTATTTCCAATTTGCTTACGATTTTTTTCTCTTTTTTTCAGGATAAAGATTATGAAAATAATAAATGAATCACTAAATATTGATAATTTACGAAGTCATAATGAATAAGATATTAAGATTAAGTGGGAATGAAAACAAAAGGAACAGATTTGCCAGCAGGGTGATTCTATCCAAAAACCTCGCACTTTTGAAACTAAGCGCTTACTGTCTCAGGAGCAGACTCTTCGAATATTAGCCATCGTACAAAATATTAAGCACGCGTAAAATTTTCAATCTCGATTTTCTCGAAAGCGGATTAGAGTTACGTCTTTCTTTTTACATATGCTCCACTCCTAGGCGTGTGATACATGTCCTGTTAACACGAATCAGATCGGTGAGGGGACGATCCTTCGGTCCCCTTGTAAGTTATGAAGATATTACAAGTAGTTTCGTTAGTATGAAGTGAAAGTGCTTAGCAATTAGCGAATAAGACTGCTTAAAGCTTCCATTTTGAGCGTTATTATTATGGAAATTATTGTATGTGAATTCAGAAGAAGTAAAATTTGCTCAGTTGAAAAAATGATTCTGTTACCTTGCATTTCCCCAACAAGCAAATTCGCTGATATCAACACTACGTTTTTCTTGAAAATGAAAATACTGACTTCTGAGTGGGCACTTCGGTTTATTGGCAGAATTTTGAGAAAGAGTCGTTCACCTGTAAAGAAGACCGTGTGTAGGACGCAGGTGCAACCTATTCCTGAGTACTGTTCGAGCGTTTGGGATTCGTACCATGTCGGATTGAAGGAAGACGTCGAAGCAATTCCGAAGTGCGATGGAAGATTTGTTACCGGTAGGTTCGAAGAACACGTAAGTGTTTCGGAGATGCTTCGGGAACTCATTTGGGAATCCCTGGAGGGAAGGCCACGTTCTTTTCGAGAAACACCATTAATAAAATTTAGAGAACCACACTTGACGCTGACTGCCGAACGATTCTACTGCCGGCAACATACATTGCGCCTAAGGAAGACGAAGATAAGATTCGAGAAATTAGGGCACATGCAGAGGCAATAGACAGTCGTTTTACCTGCGCTGTATTTACGAGTGGAACAGGAAAGGAAATAACCAATAGTGGTACAGAGTACCCTCCACCACGCACCGTACGATGGCTTGTGGAGTATTCGTGTAGATGTAAATGTAGACACGAATCTAAGCGTTGTGTTCTTTTTTTTAAAAAAAAACAATTCTTCACAGTGATGTTAATAATTTGTGTTGATTAATTTAATGATTTCAGTTCTTTTAATTTTTTATTGTTACTGATTTATTACAATTACAAGTTTTACACAAGAATTTAATAAATTAATCTGCAAACCTTGAACGGAGCGTTATCAGTTTTAATTCGATAATTGCTCGTAAACGCTATTTTGCAGATTAGTTGCCAGAAAATTTTCCCTGGTACGACCCTTACCACATGTTCAGCCTTACCAACCTCTTTGGAGCCTCTTTAGTGTCATTAGCATGTATCAATCTAATCTTCTTCCAATAGCTGCTAGGTTTTTCAAATAATTAACACAACACAGTTCATTTTTATTCTTTCAGTTCACTCATATTTACTGTTACTAAACAGTTCAGATGAACAATTTGTTATTATTGTGGTCCATATTTCGCAACACAGATGTATGTTACACTTCGTAAAAGTGATTTGGTAAAATGTTTACACAGAACTTCAAAAATGGCTCTGAGCACTATGGGACTTAACATCTGAGGTCATCAGTCCCCTAAAACTTAGAATTACTTAAACCTATCTAACCTAAGGACATCACACACATCCATGCCCGAGGCAGGATTCGAACCTGCGACCGTAGCGGTCGAGCGGTTCCAGACTGAAGCGCCTAGAACCGCTCGGCCACACCGGCCGGCTTATACAGAACTGACGTACAAATTTGACTGACAGATGTTCGCTTTTCAACTATCGGCTATAAACTGAAAATTACAGGACTGATGGTGCCGTAAAAAAGACGTTAGAAATTATGTGGAGATTTGCGAGTTCACTGTTGGACCCTGACCGACTGCTTGTATACGATGCTTATTGATAGAAGAGCATATTACAGAAATTACAAAATTGTGAAATAGAAGACTATTATATTTTAGACATTAACATACATGCTAAAAAAGTTGAAACTACAAAAATACTGTAGATAGCGAAGAAAATTTCCTTAAGCTAATCCATACAATTGGAAGATGCCAGATTAACAGGTGCTTGAGCCGTGACCGGCTCGGGCTGATGCTGTTTTTTCTTTTTGGCATTTTCTCACCATCAAGTGGCACCTTATTGCTCCCTCAGTTACTACCTGAACGAGTTGCTCACTTGCCTCCATCAGTGGCAGCAGCAGCGTTTATCGATACTAGTACTGCTGTACCGTCTTTGATGTGACCACTGTATTTTCCGTATGGTGGTGTGTGTGGGTAGTCGGTCGCTTGCAACAGAGCAGCGAGGAGGTCTCCGCAGCGTGTGGTCAGGCTGGGGCCACTGGCGGTTTGCACTCACAGTCAGAGTTGTGAGGCACTAGGTGCGAGAGCTGCAAAGTTCGTCGACCACCGAACCTGGATACTGGAGTTGAGTAATCAGTTAACCTGCTACGGAACCTCAAGTGTGTGACGTCTCTTCGTTCATATCCTGTTCTTGCTTCCTGGACTGTTCCCACAAGCAGCAACGTACGGTGTGCTGGAGTTGGCAAATTTTGCAGCGTTATTCCTGTACTGTGTTTAACTATTGAAATTATGGTAACTTATTAGTGAAGTGCACCAGCGGTACCTCCTGCTTTGTGGCCGTTGACGTTCCGGTTACCTGCCCTGGTCGTTAGCGTAGCTTTCCGGCAGTGTGTTGACGCTGTCCGGCATGGCGTGTAGTTCGACAGCTTGAGTTGTTCTCCTTCTTTTTCTTTGAGTGGTTATTGTGGCTTGACTGTGTTTACATGCCAATTACCAAGGGGTAGTGCTGTAGCGATCTTTGTCCTCGGTGATATTTTCGGTTGTCAACTAGCAGCAACTGATTTGGGCCCCTTTCCACAACCTGATTCGCTCTGTCCTTCGAAACCAGATTTCAGTGCTATTTTTTGAGGGGAGAATTTTAACAAGCACGGGGATTTGCAATGTTTGCCAAAACTTTCCTACAATGTGAAATTTTCTGCTTGAAATAATTACCAAACTAACAAGTAAAACTATACACTTCTGGAAGCACAAAAACCGGAGCTATAAAATTATAGCATGTAGTTTTGGAAAGAATTCCATCTTAGCGTTGGAATAACCTGAAAGAAGCAAATTTTTAATCCGAAAACCTTTTGAAATATTAAGTGCTTAGAAAAAGTTTGCTTGAAAGAGACGAATGAAACTCCGTCAGAACAAGTCGCAGAAGAGCCCGCCGTGTGGGCCACCGGACGCGGATACGGAAGGGCACGTGGGTGGCACACCGCTCTCCCGGCTGTTGTCAGTTTCCCTGACCGCAGCTGCTACTTTTCAGTAAAGCAGCTCCTCAACTGACCTCACAATGGCTGAGTGCAGCCTGCTTGCCAACAGCGCTCAGCAGAACCAGACAGACACCCATCCAAGTGTTAACCAAGCCTGACGGAAATCGGTGTTACCACTGCGGCAAGGTCGTTATCAAAGAAGAGACCTGGGGCTTTCAAATGAGCTATGTTTATCTAGAAATTTTTAGCGGGATGGAATTTTGAAGAGTACGTGGTGTACAGGTATAGAAAATTATAAGAATTTCTTTAAATAAATTGTTTCCAAGTGGACTATTACACTGGTGTTATCAGCAGTGGCACATTATACTAAAAGTAATAAAATTTAGTGAAATCCTGCATGACTAAGAATTTGACAACTTCATTTGCTACATACACTGAAGTGCCAAAGAAACTGGTATAGACATGCGTATTCAAATACAGAGATACGAAAACAGGCAGAAAAATGCGCTGCGGTCGGCAACACCTATATAAGACAACAAGCGTGTGGTGCAGTTGCTAGATCGGTTGCTCCTGTTACAATGGCAGGTTATCGAGATTTAAGTGAGTTTGAACGTGGTGTTATAGTCGGAGCACGAGCGTTGGGACACAACATCTCCGAGGTAGCGATGAAGTGGGCATTACTCCGAACGATCATTTCACGAGTGTACCGTGAATATCAGGAATCCGGTAGAACATCAAATCTCCGACATCGCTGTGGCCGGAAAAAGATCCTGCAAGAACAGGTCCAACGACAGCTGAAGAGAAACGTTCAACGAGGCAGAAGTGAGATCCTTCCGCAAATAGCTGCACATGTCAGTGCTGGGCCATCAAGTGTCAGCGTGTACACCATTCAACGAAACATGATCGATATGTGCTTTCGGAGTGGCGGAGCCACTTGTGTACCCTTGATGACTGCACGACGCAAAGCTTTACGCCTCGCCTGGGCCCATCGACATTGGACTGTCGAAGACTGGAAACATGTTGCCCGGTCGGGCGAGTCTCTTTTCAAATTGTATCGATCGGATGGACGTGTACGGGTATGAATCCATGAACCCTGCATGCCAGCAGGGGATTGTTCAAGCTGGTGAAGACTGGTGTGTGGCGTGTGCAGTTGGACTCCTGTGGGACCCCTCATACGTCTAGATACGACTCTGACAGGTGACACGTATGTAAGCATCCTGTCTGATCACCTTCATCCATTCATGTCCATTGTGTATTCATAGGGACAATTCCAAAACAATGCAACATCCCAAACATTCAGAATTGCTAGAGTGGCTCCAGGAACACTCTTCTGGGCTTGAACACTTCCGCTGGCCACTAAACTCCCCAGACATGAACATTATTGAGAATATCTAGGATGTCTTGCAATGTGCTGTTCAGAAGAGATCTCCACCCCCTCGTATTCTTACGGATGTATGCACAGCCCTTCAGGATTCATGGTGTCAGTTCCCTCCAGCACTACATCAGGCATTAATCGAGTCCATGCCATTTCGTGTTGCGGTCCTTCTGCGTGCTCGCGGGGCCCTACACAATATTAGGCATGTGTACCAGTTTTTCGTCTCTTCAGTGTAATTATAGTACAGGCATTACTGAAAAAAAAGAGATCCGAAAAAAAATTTAGCATCATGAGTGGCGTAAGAGCAAGTAGGATAATCCCATCTTCCTCTGCTACAGGCTCTATAGATCCGTTCTTGCTTCTAGATTCCCGTTGCAGACTGGAACTGAGCCGTCCCTACCCTTTCTCGCCAGCCGCTGCACCACTACGACCGCACAGTGTTATCTGAAATACATACAGTCAGCTGTAGTAGCGTTTGCGGAATTGCTCGGTTGACCTTGAACCGCAGTGCAGTGTCGCGAGGGCAGCGCCAGATAACACGGCGGTCGCGGTCACACTGCGCTGACGCATCGTTGTTTCGGTCACAATGCAGCTGATAGACAGGCGACGACATCAGTCATTCCGTTACGTAATAACACTGTGATGTGTCGAGATGTGATATCAGAGCGGTTGCGCAAACTCGATTTATTGGTTCCTTCTTTTTAAAGCTCTCTAGCGGATACACGTTCTGACTGCAGCCGATGCATTTCCCAGCCGAATCGATAGAAATGTCGCAGTGGTTACTACACTGCAGGATTGAAATCCTCGTCTGAGTTTTTTAGGTTTCCTATGGCCCTTCCTTATCGATCAAGGCGAATGCCGGGATCGTTCCCTCGAAATGGACTTCGCCTATTTCTTCCCCATCCTTGCCTCCCATCACCTTATCGTCAACAGTACGTTAAAACCATGTTGCAACAGCTTCAATCAGTAATTACTATTGCGACAAATGCGTATGAGATCTTTTAGGGAACTCCAAAGTGTAGGTACAAGTTAAAATTACAAGTGCAATTTCACTTGCTTGTTTATTTTTTGTCGTGAGTCTTATGACAATAACACCTTAACAGACTGTTTATATTGAAATATCTGTCCTTGATCAGAGTGCAAATTTGCAAGTAAATGCTGGCGGCTGTGGTCGAACGTTTCGAAGATTAGAATCCTGCCTCGGGCATTCATGTGTGTGGTGTCCTTAGGTTAGTTAGGTTTACGTAGTTCTAAGTCTAGGGGATTGATGACCTCAGATGTTAAGTCCCGTAGTGCTTAGAGCCACTTGAACCATTTTTGCAAGTAAATCAGTTCTAATTGTACTCCTAAAGGCACAGTGTATGGGGTAGCGCAAACTGGAGTTTTAAATAATTTGACTACTCAGGAGGATGTCATCATCTGAGAAACGAAATAGAGGTAAGGCAGGAGTAGGTTTAATAATGAATAAGAAAACAGGAATGCGGGTAAGCTACAGTGAACAGCACAGTGGAAGCGTTATCACATGAAAGATACACAGAAAGCCCATACCTACCACAGTAGTACAAGTTTATATGCCAACCAGCTACAGAGATGATTAAGAGATTGAAGAAATGTATGTTAAGATAAAAGAAATTAATTAGATAGTTAAGGGAGGTGAAAATTTAATTATGATAGTACGAAAAGGAAGATAAGGAAAAATAGTATATGAATGTGGTTTGGGGGAAAGGAATCAAGGAAGAAGCCGTCTGGTAGAATTATGCACAGAGCATAATATAATCGAAACTAATACTTGGTTTAAGAATTTTGAAAGAAGGTTGTATACGTGGAAGAGACCAGGGGACACAGGAAGATTTCAGATTGACTATGTCATTATAAGAAAGAGATTTCGAAACCAGATTTTAACTTGTAGGATATTCCGAGGGGCAGATGTGGACTCTGACCACAGTTTATTGGTTAACTGAAAAACTTGCAAAAAGCTAGGAGATGGGACCTGGGTAAGTTGAAAGAACCAGACGTTGTTGAGAGTTTCAGACGGAGCATTAGTCAACGGTTGATTACGATACGGGAAAGGAGTACAGTAGAAGACGAATAAGCAGCTTTAAGGGATGAAATAGTGAAGGAAGGCAGCAGAGGATCAAACAGGTAAAAAGACAAGGCTTAATAAAAATTCTTGGATAAGACTGAATTTAATTGCTGAAAGGAGAAAATATAAAAATGTAGCAAATAAAGGAGACTAAAGGGAATACAAACGTCTAAAAAAATGAGTTTGACAGGAAATGCAAAACGGCTAAGCAGGAATGTCTAGAGGATAAATGCAAGGATTTGAACGCATATTTTACCAGGGGACAGATACACCGTCTACAGGAAAATTAAAGAGGCCTTTGGAGGAAAAAGAAGTAGCTGTATCAGTATCAAGAGCTCAGATGAAAAACCAGTGTTAGGCAAAGAAGGGAAAGCTGAAACTTGGAAGGAATATATAGAGGGCCTATACAAGGGAGGTGAATTTAAAAGCAATGTTATAGTAAGTGAAGTGGACGCAGATGAAGATGAAACTGGAGACACGATACTACGAGAAGAATTTGACAGAGCTCTGAAAGATCAAAGTCGAAACAAGGCCCCGGGGGGATAGATGATATCCCGTTAGATCTACTGATGGTCTTGGGAGAGCCAACCATGACAAAACTCTGCTCTCCGGTGTGCAAGATGTATGAGACAGGCTCAGATTTCAAGAAGATTATAATAATTCCAATTCCAAAGAAAGCAGGCGTTGACAGGTGTGAAGATGACCGAACTGTCGATTAACAAGTTATGGTTGCAAAATACTAACACGAATACTTTAGAGGAGAATGGAAGAACTGGTAGAAACCGATCTCGGGGAAGATTGGATTGGATTTCGGAGAATTTTAGGAACGCGTGAGGGAATACTCATCCTACGTCTTATCTTAGAAGATACGTTTATAGCATTTGCAGACTTACAGAAATCTTTTGACAATATTGACTGTAATATTCTCGATGAAATTATGAAGCCAGCAGGGATAAAATACAGGGCGTGAAAGGCTAGTTACAACTTTCACGGAACCCAGACGGCGGTTGTAAGAGTCGACTGGCATGAAAGGGAGCAGTTGTTGAGAAGGGTGTGAGACAGGGTTGTAGCCTATCCCTGATGTTATTCAGTTTGTACAGTGAGCAATCAGTAAAGAAAACAAAGAAAAATCTGGAGGAGGAATTTAAGTTCAGGGCGAAGAAATAAAAATTTTGGATTTTGCCGATGATACTGTAATTCTGTCAGAGACAGCAAAGGACTTGGAAGAGCAGTTGAAAGGAATAAACAGTGCCTTGAAAAGAGGATGTGAGATGAACATCAACAAAAGCAAAACGTGGATAATGGAATGTGGTCGAATTAAGTCGAGTGATGCTGTGGGAATTAGATTAGGAAACTAGACACTTAAAGTAGTAGAAGAGTTTTGTTATTTGGGCAGCAGAATAATTGATGATGGCTGAAGTAGAGAGGATAGAAAATGTAGACTGGCAATGGCATTTATAGTATTTCTGAAGAAGAGAATTTTGTTTACAACTAGTATAGATTTAAGTGCCAGGAAGTCTTTTTCTGAAGGTATTTGTCCGGAATGTAGCCATATATGGAAGTGAAATGTAGACGATAAACAGATTAAACAAGAAAAGAATAGAAACTTTGAAAATGTGATGCTACAGAAGAATCCTGAAGATGTGATGGTTAGATCACGTAACTAATGAGGACGTAGTCAGTAGAAATGGGGAAACTAAAAATTTGTTGCACAAGTTGACTAAAATAAGGGATCGCTTGATAGGACGCATTCCGATATATCAAGGCATCACTGATTGAGTACTGGAGAGAAGTGTGAGTGTTAAAAACCGTAGACGGAGACCAAGAGATGAATAGAGTTAGCAGATTCAGGAGGGTGTAGGTTGCAGCAGTTATTCAGAGATGAAGAGGCCTGCACAGGATAGAGTAGCGTGAAGAGCTACATCAAACCAGTGTTAGTACTGAAGACCACAACGACAACAAATAATTTGAATTCATTTTGTAGGTTACACAGGTGCTTAAACCTTCTCGCAAAAGACTAGTGAAGTTGCATGATATTTTTTTGATAACCCGCGAAACATGGGTCTGGAGGTCACTTTGATGATGACTTTCGAAAAACGTTAGGTTTCCTGTAGCAAGCTGTCTTTCAAATAGATGAGGTTTTTTTTCAGGAATGATTTTATCATACATGTTAGAAATAAGTAATTAGGTGATTTAAGAGTCTTCTATTGGTCAACGGCCTTGCCGCAGTGGATACACTGGCTCCCGTGAGATCACCGAAGCTAAGCGCTGTTGGGCGTGGCCTGCACTTGGATGGGTGACCATCCAGCCGCCATGCGTTGTTGTCATTTTTCGGGGTGCACTCAGCCTCGTGATGCCAAATGAGGAACTACTCGACCGAATCGTAGCGGCTTCGGTTAAGAATACAGTCATAACGGCCGGGAGAGCGGTGTGCTGACCCTATGCCCCTCCTATCCGCATCCTCCTCTGACGATGACACGGCGGTCGGATGGTCCCGGTAGGCCACTCGTGGCCTGAAGACGGAGTGCTTTTTTTCTTTAAGAATCTCATAATATCAGAGAGAAAGGTCAAGACAGTAACCCATTTTTCATCAGCGCTGGCTGCATCTGTCCTCTCATTTCCATAAATAGAGCAATTTCTTTCCCAATAGCAAGGGATATGTTGCGAACTTCGCTTCTAATAAGTCATCGTACCTCACAACGGTATAACATGTCATTATCTGCTTCTTCCAGATCTTACAAAAATTTCTTGAAATGCATGTAATTGACGCCATAGCGCCTTAGAAAGTGCACGTATTGTATCACGGCCTTTTAAGTATCACCATTTGCGCTCTTTCTGCTCCAAGGGCCTCCTAGTGGACTTTAACTGTCTTTCCCAAAATCAGTTTCCTTTTTTCTTTCATACGAGACACAAAACCATGCTAAATTCCAATCGTCAGTGGCGTTACATCTTTCGCCACATAACAAATGGTTCAAATGGCTCTGAGCACTATGGGACTCAACTGCTGAGGTCATAAGTCCCCTAGAACTTAGAACTACTTAAACCTAGCTAACCTAAGGACAACACACACATCCATGCCCGAGGCAGGATTCGAACCTGCGACCGTAGCCGTCGCGCGGTTCCAGACTGTTCGCCACATAACAGAACCTTTCACAAGGAAAAAACATATTCTAATTGCATCACACAGTACCCAAAGTACATCGCTAACCACGGTTGTCTATTCCATAGGTGTCAGATTTACTGCCTGCTCGAAGACCTTGAATTTCGAGTCACCACCCCATGAAAATATTGCAATCTTTGCATGGTCTGTTACCTTGGTGGTTTCAGCAAGTATGGATGAAGAAGTAACAAAAATCGGATCTCTATCCTTGTCTGTTTTCCAGACCTGCACCCTTGTCTCCGATCCGACGAGAAACTGTTTACTAAAATATTCAGCCGGCCGCGGTGGTCTCGCTGTTCTAGGCGCTCAGTCCGGAACCGCGCGACTGCTACGGTCGCAGGTTCGAATCCTGCCTCGGGCATAGATGTGTGTGATGTCGTTAGGTTAGTTAGGTTTAAGTAGTTCTAAGTTCTAGGGGACTGATGACCACAGATGTTAAGTCCCATAGTGCTCAGAGCCATTTGAACCATAAAATAATCAAGGGTTTCAAGCCGCGTCAAGTGGTTAACTGACCACGAGCTTTCGGCAGAAATCTCCACTGCCATTGTAAAGTGGTTGACCTTCGTCTGAATGCCGCTGCCGTGCCTATATAGCTGCATCACCGACAGTGACGTCACTGGTGCCCAGTCCCGCACCCATATATGGCAGTGCTTTGGTGACACGACTGCCGCGGCCGCTTCAGTTTCCCAATCATAGGGCCCCAGGCCGTACTCAGCTGCAACCTACGTTCGATATTTTGATCGCCAATGCTTCATTTATTACGCTATCCCATTGGTCCGTTTAATAAGTCGAATGCAATTCGCTGTCCGTTTCCCAACGCATGCTTCGGGCTGCAGTTGATTTTTCTGGATAGCATAGGTGGAAACACTTTCAAGTTCTATGCGGCGCTGTACAATAGTGGGGACAGTCTGACCAACTTAAGACTGCCCACAACCACAAGGTATTTTGTATATTCCAAGTGTTATGAGGCCTAAATCGTGTTTCACAGGCTTCATTAGCTGCCAGATCTTTGCTGGGGGTCTGAAGAATGTGTCGATTTTATATATCTTCAGGAGACGGCTCGGTGAAGAGAGTATTATGATTAGTTTTGATGTGGTTTTCCCCTATTCGCAAGTGACTTTTTAGTCTTACCGTCGCGGTTGTCTGACAACACCATTGTGTATTTATTGAAACGCATGCTGGCGTCATTGTATTTTTTACGTGGTGCAGAATATTTCAACCAGACAGATGGCGTCGCAGTGGGGAGCCTATTAGCTCCAGTTGTAACCGTCCTCTTTATGGAACAATTTGAGGACATCGCTTGGACACGGCTCCTGCAAAGCCCAGTTGTTTGTATCGGTACATCGACGATAGCTTCGTCATATGGCCTCATGGACAAGAAACTGGAGAAGTTCCCAGGACGCATCAACAGAATCCACGACCACATAAAGTTCACGGTAGAAGTAGATAAGGATGGTTCCTTCTGTTCCTGGACGACCTTGTCCGCCGTAAAACCAATGGGTGTCTCGGTCACAGTGTTTACCGCAACCCCACCCACACGGATCGGTATCTGCACGCCGCAAGCTACCACCATCCAGCACAGAAACGATCTGTTCTGAGGACCTTAGCACATCGAGCTGAAACCGGCTTAGACGCCGACACCCTGCCGACGGAACTAGGCCACTTACGTAAAGTTTTCAAGGAAAACGGTTACAATAACACACAAAGCAGTTTCATCTAAGCCACGAAAGCAGAAGGCCTCCAAAGAAGACACGAAGAAGACAACGTTTTTACCGTTGGTAATCTCAATAACAGGGAAGAGCGTTTTTACCGTTTTGTAGCCCAACAACATAAAATCGACGTAGTCTTCGCGCACCCAGTGAAGATCCGGCGATTAATGAAGCCTGTGGAAGACAAAAAAATGGTTCAAATGGGACTTAACTTCTAAGGTCATCAGTCCCCTTGAACTTAAAACTACTTAAACCTAACTAACCTAAGGACATCACACACATCCATGTCCGACGCAGGATTCGAACCTGCGATCGTAGCGGTCGCGCGGTTCCAGACTGTAGTGCCTAGAACCGCTGGGCCACTCCGGCCGGCTTGTGGAAGACAATTTTGGTCTCAGAACATATGGAATATACAGAATACCTTGTGGGTGAGGGAGGTTTTATGTCGGTCAGACTATCCGCATTACTGAACAGCGCCGCATAGAACATGAAAGGTTTTCCCGCCTATACTATCCCGAGCCGGCCATTGTGTCCGAGCGGTTCTAGGCGCTTCAGTCTGGAACCGCGCTGCTGCTACGGTCGCAGGTTCGAATCCTGCCTCGGGCATGAATGTGTGTGATGTCCTTAGGTTACTTAGGTTTAAGTAGTTCTAAGTCTAGGGGACTGATGACCTCGGATGTTAAGTCCCATAGTTCTTAGAGCCATTTGAACCATACTATCCCGAAAAATCAGCTGTAGCGCAGCATGCTGTGGAAAACGGGCACGTGGTTGCGTTCCACTATAGTTCTATTATTAAACGGACCAACTGATTCTGGGATAGCGTAATAAGTGAAGCAATAGAGATCAAAATGTCAGACGTTGAATAAAGAAGGTGGATCGCAGCCGAGTACAATCTGGGATCCTGTGATTGGAGAGCCGGCCGCGGTGGTCTCGCGGTTCTAGGCGCGCAGTCCGGAACCGCGCGACTGCTACGGTTGCAGGTTCGAATCCTGCCTCGGGCATGGATGTGTGTGATGTCCTTAGGTTAGTTAGGTTTAAGTAGTTCTAAGTTCTAGGGGACTAATGACCACAGCAGTTGAGTCCCGTAGTGCTCAGAGCCATTTGAACCATTTGTGATTGGAGAGTTGAAGCGGGCGCTTCAGTCGCGCCACCAAAATATTACCACTTGTAGTGCGGAACTGGGCCCCAGTGACGTCACTGTCGCCGGCGTGGCTATACAGGGTGTTACAAAAAGGTACGGCCAAACTTTCAGGAAACATTCCTCACACACAAATAAAGAAAAGATGTTATGTGGACATGTGTCCGGAAACGCTTAATTTCCATGTTAGAGCTCATTTTAGTTTCGTCAGTATGTACTGTACTTCCTCGATTCACCGCCAGGTGGCCCAATTGAAGGAAGGTAATGTTGACTTCGGTGCTTGTGTTGACATGCGACTCATTGCTCTACAGTACTAGCATCAAGCACATCAGTACGTAGCATCAACAGGTTAGTGTTCATCACGAACGTGGTTTTGCAGTCCGTGCAATGTTTACAAATGCGGAGTTGGCAGATGCCCATTTGATGAATGGATTAGCACGGGGCAATAGCCGTGGCGCGGTACGTTTGTATCGAGACAGATTTCCAGAACGAAGGTGTCCCGACAGGAAGACGTTCGAAGCAATTGATCGGCGCCTTAGGGAGCACAGAACATTCCAGCCTATGACTCGCGACTGGGGAAGACCTAGAACGACGAGGACACCTGCAATGGACGAGGCAATTCTTCGTGCAGTTGACGATAACCCTAATGTCAGCGTCAGAGAAGTTGCTGCTGCACAAAGTAACGTCGACCACGTCACTGTATGGTGAGTGCTACGGGAGAACCAGTTGTTTCCGTACCATGTACAGCGTGTGCAGCCACTATCAGCAGCTGATTGGCCTCCACGGGTACACTTCTGCGAATGGTTCATCCAACAATGTTTCAATCCTCATTTCAGTGCAAATGTTCTCTTTACGGATGAGGCTTCATTCCAAAGTAATCAAATTGTAAATTTTCACAATCGACATGTGTGGGCTGACGAGAATCCGCAAGCAATTGTGCAATCACGTCATCAACACAGATTTTCTATGAACGTTTGGGCAGGCATTGTTGGTGATGTCTTGATTGGGCCCCATGTTCTTCCACCTACGCTCAATGGAGCACGTTATCATGATTTCATACGGGATACTCTACCTGTGCTGCTAGAACATGTGCCTTTACAAGTGCGACACAACATGTGGTTCATGCACGATGGAGCTCCTGCACATTTCAGTCGAAGTGTTCGTACGCTTCTCAACAATAGATTCGGTGACCGATGGATTGGTAGAGGCGGACCAATTCCATGGCCTCCACGCTCTTGACTTTCATTTATGGGGGCGTTTGAAAGCTCTTGTCTACGCAACCCCGGTACCAAATGTAGAGACTCTTCGTGCTCGTATTGTGGACAGCTGTGATACAATACGCCATTCTCCAGGGCTGCATCAGCGCATCAGGGATTTCATGCGGCGGAGGGTGGATGCATGTATCCTCGCTAACGGAGGACATTTTGAACATTTCCTGTAACAAAGTGTTTGAAGTCACGCTGGTACGTTCTGTTGCTGTGTGTTTCCATTCCATGATTAATGTGATTTGAAGAGAAGTAATAAAATGAGCTCTAACATGGAAAGTAAGCGTTTCCGGACACATGTCCACATAACGTATTTTCTTTCTTTGTGTATGAGGAATGTTTCCTGAAGAGGTTGGCCGTACCTTTTTGTAACACCCTGTATAAGCGAGGCAGCGGCATTCACATGACAGCCAACCTCTTGACAATGGCAGAAGAGATCTCTTCCGAAAGCTCGTGGGCAGTTAACCACTTGACGCGGCTTCAAATCCGAGAATATTTTACTAATGGATACCGGCGCGAGAGCTTGG
Organism: Schistocerca piceifrons; assembly: GCF_021461385.2. Taxonomy (NCBI): domain Eukaryota; kingdom Metazoa; phylum Arthropoda; class Insecta; order Orthoptera; family Acrididae; genus Schistocerca; species Schistocerca piceifrons. Next base: position 123,938,094 of record NC_060138.1, on the reverse strand, counting down.
AGAGCGAAACTCCTTCAAATTTCTGTATCTGTCCTGGCGTTAAGCACTCAAAGAGCGTCAGCAAACACGATTTGAACAGGAGCCCCATATGGAAAATGTTGCGCCACTTGTTGCAATAATGAGTGTAGCTTTGCAGCTTGATAGTAATGCGGCATCAGGTAAATATTCCTTCATCTCAGTAATCTAAAATTTGTTGCATGAAACGCATGTGGTAATTGAAACTGATACACATGGAGACCAGGTCTACATTATGAAGTTTTTCCGTCTCAATCTCTGCCTTTCAGTGTCACAAGGAGCTGCTTCCATGCATCGCTGACAAACTCATCAAAGTGCAGAGCATGAAAGGACACGTAGAGGTGCTGAGTATTATGCTTGTCACTGAGTTAAACATCTTAGGCGCACTAGACACTGAGGCAGCCCACCTTTTTCAACAAATAAAGATTGTCCATCCTAACAAAGGGAACATGGGAATGGGCTGTTTCGAAAAGTCATCGTTACAGTGACATTCACTGCGAGGTGCGAAGCGTTAATAAATTAGGTGTGCAACGGCCCAGGGCAGCGCGCAAAAGGAAGTAGGACCGCCTGACGGGTTGCCTACCCACATTGCGCCTGCCAGTGGAATAGTTGACGGGCGACGGTGTGCGCCCATGATGGATGGGACAGCGTTGGAACAGCCCATATTGGGACGCTGTGTATCTTAAGACGTTTCTGGAAATATCTCGTTACCAAATCACGTTATCTTAAAGTTTTTTGTCCGATCCTTGAGAGCTCAAGTATCCGCGCTTGACAATAAGATGTAAAAGTTTTATGGGCCCTAGCTAGGATGTGGCTCTCTATGTGTCAACGTAGAAAGGCTGCATGTAAATGGTCCATCATCTTAACAAACGCCCTATTATCTTGTCCTTTCTTTTATCAGTGATCCCTTCGCTTCTTATCTCATGAGTTCACTTCACTTTCGGCATTCTTCTGTAACAGCACATCTCAAACACCTCGATTCTTTTCCTATCCAGTTTTCCTCTAGTCCATGTGTCAATAGTAAGACCAAAATCCGAAAATGAACATTGGAGACAAATGCGAGGGTATCGCATTGCTATTCTTGGTACGTTTCCAGTAGAAGTGGTTTTCTGTCGCCTATCTGTGTCCTGTTTGGGAGTGTCAAGTGTGTATTATTGTTGTGTGGATCACTATGATGAATGCTTGTACAGTGCAATGTTGTGTTACGTTATCAAGGGTGAAGGAAAGGGTGAGGCTGAAACCCCAGTAATGGCACCCAATCTATTCCTCTCGAATTGCAGCGAGTGGAGAGCTGAGCTTAACGTCCCCGTACGACGGACGGATCTCCATCAGAAGTTCCAATTGTTCACACTTTAAGAGGTAACACAGAGATGTTACACGGATTCATAATGTGTTATGCTAAGTCATTTGGGCAGCACAACCCTATTCACAACTCACATCACAAGCCAGGAGATCATCTACATAGCTGTCTAGTTCCTGTCTCAGCCTCAAACCTTAATAATCGTATCTACTACTTTGTCCAAGAATACTTTTATAAGAAACCTCGCAATCACTTCTTTGCATGTTTGCGTAAGGAGTCCTGCCATTGAGAACAAATACGAGTACAGTTAGAACTGTTCACAAAATACAGTGTGTTGTAAAAAGATTTAGTAATTTGTACTACTTAACCTGTTATCTTCAGTCGACGTATTGCGACGTCCTTTTTGGCTCTGTAACTAGAACCATGATAATTCTGCTTACTTGAGGATATTCAGGTTTTAGTTTAAAATACGTGCGTGAAATAACTTGTTCAAAATGGCTCAAGTCCCCTAGACTCAAACTACTTAAACCTAACTAATCTAAGGACATCACACACATCCATGCCCGAGGCAGGATTCGAATCTGCGACCGTAGCAGGCGCGTGGTTCCAGACTGAAGCGCCTAGAACCGCTCGGGCACAGCGGCCGGCATATAACTTGTGTTAGGCACTTTATTCTCCATACAGGACATTTAATTCTCAGCTTTTTGACACAGCACGATTTTAACATTCAGATTCGTCTGAACCCCAGAATACGACACGACACACACAGTACAGCAACTTCCCGCCAACATCCAACTTCCTACCACTAGTCAAGAAAGATAAAGGTTACACGAAAGAAACTATTCTACTTAACAAATGAGTTACTTACCGATAATCTTTAGTTTTGGGATTTCGTAATTAATAAAATGGCGGAAAATGTATATACAGTTGGATAACCAAATTTTGAAATAAATCCAATATATGAAGAATAATTAAGTTATTTGAAAAATATTAAAATTAATATTACAAGAATTGCCCAGAAAGTAATGCACCGCATTTTTTTCAGCGGAAGATAATGCTACAATTGCGAAACGTTACTTGAAATCTCCTGAGTGAGCGCGCCAAGTTTCCGTCATTTCCGACAGATTGCGTAACTGCAGGACGGTTTCAAAATGGCGTCTGTAGGTGACGTACTTTATAAGTAACGTGCCGTCATTGATTTTCTCAGTGTAGAGAAAGAAACTCTGGGGAATATTCACAAACGTGTGTGCAAAGTGTATGGAGCATCTGCTGTCGAAAGAGGTACAGTTAGTCGCTGGACAACAGGAGTTGGTTCGGCGGAGCTCCACGGTTTGCAGCGGTCGGAGAGACCATCCACGGTTGTCATACCCGACACATCTGACCTAGCCCCCTCGGACTTCCACTTGTTTGGGCTATGAAAGGATGCTATTCGTGAATTTGACTCACACAGTGAAGCACTGGCTCCGCCACCCGCTACCAGGACGAGGATTGATTCCAAAAGGCCATACAGCCCTTGTTTAGCACTGAAGGAAGGTCATAGAACGGGATGGAGATTACGTGGAAAAATAGGGTGTGTAGAAAAAACACCGTTCTTTCGTGTGTGTAATTCTCATTATGTTCAATAAAGAAAATTTGAAGAAAAAAATGGGATGCATTACTTTCTGGGCAACCCTCGTATGTATGTTAATTCATTTTTGAACACATACTCTGTATACAAATGTACAAAACTATTATAGTTATGTCATTAAAACTTTTTGAAATGTAAAACTACAATTTGAACTTATTTGTATCTCTTATAATAAATTTATGGAGGGTGTCGAATAATCCACTCCATAACGCAAGATTAGCCACTGAGCAGTTCCATTACAAGCCCAAATGGCGCATTGTCTTGGGAGAATGTTGCATGTATGTAACTACGTACCTAAGGGATCTGACGTTTGTACAATATATCAAACACATAATGAAAGGTTTGCAAACATGTTTTATAATAAAAAGACAAAGCACATTTCTATTTATTTCTACATCCTCTTTCAATTCCACAAATTTAATGAGTTTCATTTGCTGAACCTGTCTGTGATATTTCACTTCTAATCGTTCTGCTCATTGTATCTGTAGCGTTCCGCCGGCCGGTGTGGCCGAACGGTTCTAGGCCCTTCAGTCTGGAGCCGCGCGACCGCTTCGGTCGCAGGTTCGAATCCTGCCTCGGGCATGGACGTGTGTGATGTCCTTAGGTTAGTTAGGTTTAATTAGTTCTAAGTTCTATGGGACCAATAACCTCAGATGTTGACTCCGATAGTACTCAGAGCCATTTGAACCATTGTAGCGTTCCTACTGCTGCATTTAGCACTACTGTGGTCGTAAATACATCGCTATTTCTCTACTAGACCAACAAAATGAACAGCAAACTGAACATCGCCTCTCTTTTGCCTGTATACAAAGACAACCGCACAAGCAAAGCAGAAACGTTAGCAAACTGTCGCTAGCACGGGCGTTGCGAGAGGCAAAATGAAGTAGGCCGCATTAGTCTTACAGTGCCGTGGCATGGCACGCGTCCCATATGCTGCTTGCATGTCTGAAGTTAGCCACGCCAGGCGTCAGATCACGAGTCACTCGTTCTGATGGGCATCCTGTGTAATGGACCACCGTATAGTCAAATTCTCCTGCAGACGTTCTCGGAAATGTTGGACACAGTCATCTTGAAAGGGTCCTGTAGTCCCCTTTCAGTATTTTATTTACTTTCCAGGGATACAAAACTCTCTGGCAGGCATGAGTGAATGAATGTGGTGTGTTTCATGTTGCTATACGGTGGTTTAGTCTGCTACAGAGAATCAGCGGTAGTCGTACTCCTGTAGTTTTCAGGTAGGCAAAGAGGTTTGATCTCCTTGCGTGAAAGTTACCGGTGTTAGCTCGGTGGCGGAAGCCTCATCTCTAGGTTTTCCTGGCCACGGAATCGCGTGGGAGACGTTGGAGCGTGTGAGACGGTTAGTCAGCTTCCAGCGCGCCGAGGGTCTGCAGCCGAGCTCTCTTCGAAGGAGGGTGAGATGGTTTAACAGAGTGGCGCGTTGTCTCGTCTTATACAGGTTGTTTAACCTTGTTGCAGCAAGGAATGCAAGGCTTCTGCAAAAAAAATGGTTCAAATGGCTCTGAGCACTATGGAACTTAAAATCTATGGTCATCAGTCCCCTAGAACTACTTAAACCTAACTAACCTAAGGACAGCACACAACACCCAGCCATCACAAGGCAGAGAAAATCCCTGACCCCGCCGGGAATCGAACCCGGGAACCCGGGCGTGGGAAGCGAGAACGCTACTGCACGACCACGAGATGCGGGCAAGGCTTCTGCAGATTTTCAGTTTGATTCTTGATGCAGACTTTGATCCGTAAGAAGAACGTAACACAAAGGTGTTGCATATGCAAGAAGTGCACCCTCGGTTCAGTGTGAGCGTTTGTCTGCCTGCAACTGCGTCTGTATAGGTTCTAATCTTTCCTGAACCTTAATAATTTTGCCTCTTCGTGAATTTTCTTTGTCTCATTTATTTAATGTCCGTTGGAAGCCATCCACGTGGTTTAATATTAGAGTTTGTTGGCCCACTGCCATCCCCCTTTGTCCATTCAAATGTGCCTTCTGAAAAATGTTAATTGTTCGCGGCTGCGTTGTTTAATGTGATTAAAACTTGGCCACGGTATGTATAAATTGTCTCTCCGCAAACCACGTGGGCATACGAATGTGTTGTGAATCGTGTACCGTTTCACAAGAAATTGTACTTAGGTACCAGGCAACAGGAGATGTGTACATGCATTACATCAATGTTTTAAGGAATAAATAATTTTGCCACCAATCTTATCCTGCGTACCGGTGTTACATCTCTGTTACCTTCGCCATTTACCTTGTAGTTTCCTTGCTAGCCCATCCATAGCGTTTCCATGCGCACAGGCCCAGTAATTAGTGTTCCCTTTTTATTTAAAACAAATTCTTTAGAATAGATGTTGTTTTCAGGAGTGCTGCTCAAGCTGCTCTTATGCACAGTGTTCACGCATTATTTACTTTATTTTAATATTTGATTCACTTGAACTATGCCTGGACCAAACTAGTAATTACGTCCCATTCTTTATGAGTGATGGTGCAATGAATGTTCTTTTATGAGTCTTTTTTCTTAGGATTAAATTAATTAATTTTCCGATTCAGCCTAACCGTTCATTTGTCGTGTGGCTAGAGGCGGTGGCGACCCAATCTTTTACGTTGATTTCTATGTCAGATATTTTCTTATTCAAAATGAGATTCACGTAACTTACACATAACGCCAATTTTTTCCGCAACTTACACATAGTGACCATGACGCAAGCTAACTTACAAGCTACCATGATACAGTCTGTTATAATAAGACAAGCTCGCCGATTGTGAACGTAAGTTGCAGATTTAATCGACTCATTGAATATTAGTGGCCTGGTTACGTAGGTATAAAGACTGACGTATCGAATTTCTACAATAGGAGTATACTGGAGTGCTTTTTTATGCCCCCAGACCCAAATCAGTAAGGCCTAGAAATCGCCTAAAAGTGCTTCAATTTTTGCTGTGGAGATTGTGGTAATTTTGCTAGCAATTAAGTCTGTGTCTTCAACTTCCTTCCTAAAGGTATTAATCGTGTCAGGCTCCCAGAGTGTTCTTAAAAGTATTCAACTCCGAAGATGAAGCTACCAACCATTATATTTTGTACGTGGTATTGGAATACATTCGCTGTAAACGGAGACGTCAAGGAGGTTCGAAGCCGACGAACGCTTAAATTTTGAATAAACATCATCAGTATTGGAGGCCGAACACTTCCGACCTAAGAAGTCACTCTTTCTTGCAACGACCTTGTCAAAGAGGGCGGAGAAGCGGACAGTGGTTCAGGGCACACTCTTTCCCTTGGGGTGTAAAATGCCCCTAAACGCGGAAGAATCAGCAATGGTCAACGGCATGAGAATATAGAAGGCAATGGAAGCCATTGCAACAACGACACATAACGTCTATCCACAAGGCATTTGGCTGTCTTTTGGTCTCACGATATTTCTTCATCGACAAAAGATCCGCAACAGTCCTCCGTTCCGATCTCGCGGAGGAGACTGCCAAGGGGAAGGTGACCACTAGAAAAAGACTGAATAACCAACGTAGGGATAACGTTCTACGAGTCGGGTCGTGGAATGTCACAAGTTAGAACGCGGTAGGGAAGCTAGAAACTCTGAAAAGGGAAATGCAAATGCCCAATCTAGACATAGTGGGCGTCAGAGAAGCGAAATGGACAGAAGTCAAGGATTTCTGGTCAGTTGAGTACTCGGTAATATCAACAGCAGCAGAAAATGGTATAACGGGAGTAGGATTTGTTATGAATAACAAGGTAAGGCAAAGGGTGAGGTACTGCCAACAGTTCAGTGATAGGGTTGTTCTTATCAGAATCGACAGTAAACCGACACCGACAACGACAGTTCAGGTATACATTCCGACGTCGCAAGCCGAAGATGAAGAGATAGAGAAATCATATGAGGATATTGGACGGGTAATTCAGTACGTAAAGGGAGATGGAAGTCTAATAGTCATGGGGGATTTGAGTGTGGTTGTAGGGGAAGTAGTAGAAGAAAGGGTTGCTGGAGAATGTGGGCTTGGCGCTAGGAATGAGAGAAGAAAAAGACTAGTTGAGTTCTGCAATAAATTTCAGCTAGGATTAGTGATTCTCTGTTCAAGAATCACAAGAGGAGAAGGCATACTTGGAAAAGACCGGGAGATACGGGAAGATTTCAGTTAGATTACATCGTGATCAGACTGACTCCGAAATCAGATGCTGGATTGTGAGGCGTACACGGGAGCAGATATAGACATAGATCACAACTCAGTAGTGATGAAAAGCAGCCTGAATTTTAGCCAGTAGTCAGGAAGAATCAATACCCAAAGGAGTGGGATACGGAAGTACTAAGAAATGAAGAGATACGCTTGAAGTTCTCTGAGGCTACAGATACAGCAATAAGGAATAGCTCAGTAGGCAGTACCGTTGAAGAGGAACGGACATCTCTAAAAAGAGCAATCATAGGAGCTGGAAAGAAAAACATAGATAAAAAGAAGGTAATTGCGAGGAAACAATGGATAACAGAAGAAATACTTTAGTTGATCTTTGAAAGAAAAAAGTACAAAAATTTTCTTGGAAATTGAGGAATACAGAAATACAAGTCGCTGAGGAATGAAATAAACAGGAAGTGCAGGGAAGCTACGACGAAATGGCTGCAGGAAGAATGTGGAGAAATCGAAAAAGATATGATTGTCAGAAAGATTGACTCAGCATGTAGGAAATTCAAAATACCTTTCGGCGATATTAAAAGCAGGGTTGGTAACATTAAGAATGCAACGGGAATTCCACTGTTAAATGTAGAGAAGAGAGAGAAGAGAGCGGATAGGTAGAAAGAGTACATTGAAGGCCTCTGTGAGGGGGAAGATTTGTCTGATGTGATAGAAGAAGAAACAGGAGTCGATTTAGAAGAAATAGGATATCCAGTATTAGAATCAGAATTTAAGAGGCTTAGGAGGACTTAAGAACAAATAAGGCAGTAGGGGTAGATAATGTTTCATTAGAATTTCTAAAATCATTGGGGGAAGTGGCAGCAATATGATTATTCATGTTAGTGTGAAATGTACGAGACTAGCGATACACTGTCAGACTTTCGGAAGAACGTCATCACCACAGTTCCAATGGTTGCAAGAGCTGACAAGTGCGAGAATTATCGCACAATCAGCTTAACAGCTCATTCATGTGAGTTGCTGACAAAAATAATATACAAAAGAATGGAAAGAAAATTGTATGTTAGATGACTATCAGTTTGGCTACAGGAAAGGTAAAGGCACCAGAGAGATAGTTCTGACGTTGTTGATAATGGAAGCAAGACTGAAGAAAAATTATGGAAACCTACATATTTATATCTTTCGATAAATGTTTAATACTACTCCTGCTACTTCTAATAATAATAATAATAATAATAGTAATATAATAATAATAATAATAATCTGGATAAAGTTGACATTATACCAATTATACTTTCAACTACAGGAGTCATACAACGCAATATCCACCAGTACATCAACGCAATACAGCTACATCCAAACTTATATATACAACTACAGAAATCTATAATTATTGATGCATGTTCAATTACCCGAAAGTTCCTAAATGCAATGTAACATATACCGTACAGTTAAAAGGAAGTCACGCTTGATCAAGGTCCGCGTCACTTTCCATTTTTAACCAGAAATAACGTCTGAGAAAAGGGTAATAATAAATATAATAATGCCATTATTAGCATTTGTCTGTTTTATAGTACAACTTTTGTAATTTATCATTTTCAAAGTTCAGGAAATTTATTGACACGGTCTCTGACTGTGTGCGTCATTAACTTGGAAGTGCTATCGAGCGAAAATTAAATAGAAATAAAAATTAAAACAAGACTCAGAAAAGCGATCAGGGACTTAGTATTTGACTTTGACATATAATAGGGTAATCAGGAATACCGCCTTTTCAGTATCATAACGGTAATGACTATTTCTAACGTCTCTAATATTTAAAATACTTGCATGTCTGAGCCTATTACCTTGTAAGTCGCAGGATCACACAGAGTGGGGGAGGACAGGAAAGTGTTTGAGGTAAAGGTGAAGAGGGGGGGGGGACAGATGAAGTCATTGACATACCGGTAGTCAGTAACACGTATACAGTGTAAGAGTTGTCGCTATTGGTTGGAAGTGTTCAGAGATATCTCTCGGGTTTTTCTGGCATGTGCGACAGTAAACACGTGAATCTGGTGGGTCGATGAGCTCTTGCCACATCACGAGACGCGAAGTGAGATTGTTCTTCCAAGGCCGAGCAAAGACCGCAGCACCCGCGCCTGACCCAGGGGTCACACTGGGTCCTTCGCAGTGGACGTACATTGGGTAACACAGAAACCAGCGATGACAAGTTTCCTGCTCTTAAGGTGGCCTCACACGTAACTGCAGATGTCCTGTAAATTGAGTTCAGTGAAATTTGTTTCCAAAAAAGGTCGAGGTAAGCTCCACCAAGTCCCCTTGCCGAACTCAGCCTCTTGACCGCCAGGTAGAAGAGCCGATGACCCTTGCGTGGTGTACTGATGAAGAGGACTAGAAATGTTGCAACAAGAACTGTAATGTCAAATTTTCTATAATCGGAAATAATAGCAATTTATTTTATTCACTAACGCGAAAAACCAATCAAAAGTTGCAAATTTTACTTTTCGTTATTCACCCGATGACTAGTTTCGGGCAGGGACCCATTTTCAGATCATCATAACACAGTCAAAAATTGTATTTCCGAAAATACAAAAACATGTCAAAAATGTGCAAACGAACAGTTACAGATGGATGCGCTGTAACAGTTCGTTTGCACATTTTTGAAATATTTGTTGGAGTGATATGGGACGTCCGGATACGACTCTGACAGGTGACACGTACGTTAGCATCCTGTCTGATCACCTGCAACCGTTCATGTCCACTGTGCATTCCGACGGACTCGGGCAATTCCAGCGGGACAATGGGACATCCCACACGTCCAGAATTTCTAAAGAGTGGCTCCAGGAACACTCTTTCGAGTTTAAACACTTCCGTTGGCCACCAAACTCCCCAGACATGAACATTATTGAGCATATCTGGGATACCGTGCAACGCGCTGTTCAGAAAAGATTTCCACCCCCTCGTACTCTTACGGATTTATGGACGGCCCTGCAGGATTCATAGCGTGAATTCCCTCCAGTACTACTTCAGACATCAGTCGAGGCCAAGGCACGTAGTGTTGCGGCACTTCTGCGTGCTCGCGGGGGCCCTACACGATATTAGGCAGATGTACCAGTTTCTTTGGCTCTTCAGTGTATATCCACAGCTGCAAGAATGACAATCATGCATGAATAAGCATTCCGTGCGAGGTTGTTTGTGTATGGGATACTTTTGCGCAGCTACGATTTGACATTAAAATGTTAGTTTTGTGCATAAGTTCGTAGCGTTTTTCCATAAGTTTAATGAACACAGCTGACACATATTACAGAGACTTTAGTCATCAGTAATTTTTTATACTTCACTATTTACAACAGTCTGCCAACGCAGGGGCAATTTTTCGATTCAGCGACTGTACAAATCACGTGGGTTTGAGTCGAAGAACTCGTCGAGCCATGTTTGTAGCGCATTTGCCTCCGGAAAGGAAGGTACATGTGGTATAACTGTGGATCCACAACAGATGGATACATTTAGCGTTCCACACATCGCGAGGTAGGGGCTATTTGTGAGCCGAGGAAGAAAGCCCTTTCCAGTCAGCCGGCTGAACTTACCTCTCGGGGCCCCACAGCCAATAGTGCCATACAACCCTTTCTTTCTGTTTTCCACTGTCTTTGCGCGCAAGTGAAATCAATATGGATTTGTTAACCTGTGTTTCGCGAACTGAACCATTATTCTCGGTTGGACGCACTTCATTGGATTACAGATCACAACTGTGACTTGCGTGATTGTATAGTGTCACAAAGAGTTTACGTGATTTGGCGAATGTTGTTGATTACGGTGAGGGTGCGAGAAACGAAAGGATGAAATTCGGTGCAGAGAAAATCCCACGCAAGCAATTTTAAAGTTTATAGCTGTCGAAATAAGATACCGATTTTTTTTTAAATTAGACGGTATAGTTATTTCCTGTGGAACTGAAATGAGACTTCGAAGAGGACCTCAGTGAAATTTGATCTTGATCAAACAGTAACAAGATGACAGCGCCGAAAGCTACTGTCCCACTGTCAGGAGACGAGGTCTGTGATAATGTAATTAAGTCAAGACATAACGTACATTTAACACGTACACTTTCAAAATATAAGGGGGCAGCATGATTTTCGACTGTTTATTTGTCGGTTTCATTTAATCATTCGGTGTGAGGTATTTTGATGTGTGCAGCTTAGTTGCGTAAAGGTAACAAGTAGTGGTGTGAGGAACAGCTTGTATAAAGGTTCTAATATTATTGTGTTTTCCCTCGTATGAAAGCTGTGAGTACCCTTGGAAAGGCATTCACCTAGCTGTGTATTACATGATCAACTTATGAGATGAGACCTATTCTTTGAAAGACATTTGTTTTACATAATTTACGTAACTGTATAGATGCGCATCTAGCGCGAACGCTTATACATCGATTGCGCAGTCAAAGAAACATTTTAACAGAAGTTGAACTGAGCGTTTCGCTTCGATCTATATACGAAAAACCTTTGTAGATATTCAGATTTTATCGTACTTCTGCTTGTAATGTGAAAGCGTAAAGAAGGTCGTCTTTAAGCCATAAAAGTGAGCGGTCTTGCCAGCGCGCAGACAACAGTTATTAATTCAAAAAATTGAAGTACTTTATGTTCGATACAGTAAATCTGCAAGTTATTGTTGTGAAGGTGTTGAACGGTGCAAGGAGAACAGTAATGCTTGTAATTTGTGACAAAAACGTGAACCAAGGAGACAGCACAGGGCAGGCTGAAATCTGATCGCACCATACAGTCAGAAAATTAAAATTACTGACGTAAGTTATACTATTTATAAGCTTTACTGTATGACTAAATGATGACGGCGTCCTCTTGGGTAAAATATTCCAGAGGTAAAATAGTCCCCCATTCGGATCTCCGGACGGGGACTACTCAGGAGGACGTCGTTATGAGGAGAAAGAAAACTGTCATTCTACGGATCGGAGCGTGGAATGTCAGATCCCTTAATCAGGCAGGTAGGTTAGAAAATTTAAAAAAGGAAATGGATAGGTTAAAGTTAGATATAGTGGGAATTAGTGAAGTTCGGTGGCAGGAGGAACAAGACTTTTGCCGGGTTATAAATACAAAATCAAATAGGGGCAATGCAGGAGTAGGTTTAATAATGAATAGGAAAATAGTAGTGCAGGTTAGCTACTACAAACAGCATAGTGAACGCATTATTGTGGCCAAGGTAGACACAAAGCCCACGCCTACTACAGTAGTACAAGTTTATATGTCAACTAGCTCTGCAGATGATGAAGAAATAGATGAAATGTATGACGAGATAAAAGAAATTATTCAGGTAGTGAAGGGAGACGAAAATTTAATAGTCATGAGTGACTGGAATTCGTCAGTAGGAAAAGGGAGAGAAGGAAACATAGTAGGTGAATATGGATTGGGGGGGAAGAAATGAAAGAGGAAGCCGCCTTGTAGAATTTTGCACAGAGCATAACTTAATCATAGCTAACACTTGGTTCAAGAATCATAAAAGAAGGTTGTATACCTGGAAGAATCCTGGAGATACTAAAAGGTATCAGATAGATTATATAATGGTAAGACAGAGATTTAGGAACCAGGTTTTAAATTGTAAGACATTTCCAGGGGCAGATGTGGATTCTGACCACAATCTATTGGTTATGAACTGCAGATTGAAACTGAAGATACTGCAAAAAGGTGGGAATTTAAGGAGATGGGACCTGGATAAACTGAAAGAACCAGAGGTTGTACAGAGTTTCAGGGAGAGCATAAGGGAACAATTGACAGGAATGGGGGAAAGAAATACAGTAGAAGAGGAATGGGTAGCTCTGAGGGATGAAGTAGTGAAGGCAGCAGAGGATCAAGTAGGTAAAAAGACGAGGGCTAATAGAAATCCTTGGGTAACAGAAGAAATATTGAATTTAATTGATGAAAGGAGAAAATATAAAAATGCAGTAAATGAAGCAGGCAAAAAGGAATACAAACGTCTCAAAAATGAGATCGACAGGAAGTGCGAAATGGCTAAGCAGGGATGGCTAGAGGACAAATGTAAGGATGTAGAGGCTTGTCTCACTAGGGGTAAGATAGATACTGCCTACAGGACCTACAGGAAAATTAAAGAGATCTTTGGAGAGAAGAGAACCACTTGTATGAATATCAAGAGCTCAGATGGCAACCCAGTTCTAAGCAAAGAAGGGAAGGTAGAAAGGTGGAAGGAGTATATAGAGGGCTTATACAAGGGCGATGTACTTGAGGACAATATTATGGAAATGGAAGAGGATGTAGATGAAGATGAAATGGGAGATAAGATACTGCGTGAAGAGTTTGACAGAGCACTGAAAGACCTGAGTCGAAACAAGGCCCCGAGAGTTCCATTTGAACTACTGATGGCCTTGGGAGAGCCAGTCATGACAAAACTCTACCATGTGGTGAGCAAGATGTATGAGACAGGCGAAATACTCACAGACTTCAAGAAGAATATAATAATTCCAATCCCAAAGAAAGCAGGTGTTGACAGATGTGAAAATTACCGAACTATCAGTTTAATAAGTCACAGCTGCAAGATACTAACGCGAATTCTTTACAGACGAATGAAAAAACTGGTAGAAGCCGACCTCGGGGAAGATCAGTTTGGATTCCGTAGAAATGTTGGAACACGTGAGGCAATACTAACCTTACGACTTATCTTAGAAGAAAGATTAAGAAAAGGCAAACCTACGTTTCTAGCATTTGTAGACTTAGAGAAAGCTTTTGACAACGTTAACTGGAATACTCTTTCAAATTCTGAAGGTGGCAGGGGTAAAATACAGGGAGCGAAAGGCTATTTACAATTTGTACAGAAACCAGAGGGCAGTTATAAGAGTCGAGGGGCATGAAAGGGAAGCAGTGGTTGGGAAAGGAGTGAGACAGGGTTGTAGCCTCTCCCCGATGTTATTCAATCTGTATATTGAGCAAGCAATAAAGGAAACAAAAGAAAAATTTGGAGTAGGTATTAAAATTCATGGAGAAGTAGTAAAAAATTTGAGGTTCGCCGATGACATTGTAATTCTGTCAGAGACAGCAAAGGACTTGGAAGAGCAGTTGAACGGAATGGACAGTGTCTTGAAAGGAGGATATAAGATGAACATCAACAAAAGCAAAACGAGGATAATGGAATGTAGTCAAATTAAATCGGGTGATGCTGAGGGGATTAGATTAGGAAATGAGACACTTAAGGGAGTAAAGGAGTTTTGCTATTTAGGGAGTAAAATAACTGATGATGGTCGAAGTAGAGAGAGTATAAAATGTAGACTGGCAATGGCAAGGAAATCGTTTCTGAAGAAGAGAAGTTTGTCAACATCGAGTATAGATTTAAGTGTCAGGAAGTCGTTTCTGAAAGTATTTGTATGGAGTGTAGCCATGTATGGAAGTGAAACATGGACGATAACCAGTTTGGACAAGAAGAGAATAGAAGCTTTCGAAATGTGGTGCTACAGAAGAATGCTGAAGATAAGGTGGGTAGATCACGTAACTAATGAGGAGGTATTGAATAGGATTGGGGAGAAGAGAAGTTTGTGGCACAACTTGACTAGAAGAAGGGATCGGTTGGTATGACATGTTTTGAGGCATCAAGGGATCACAAATTTAGCATTGGAGGGCAGCGTGGAGGGTAAAAATCGTAGAGGGAGACCAAGAGATCAATACACTAAGCAGATTCAGAAGGATGTAGGTTGCAGTAGGTACTGGGAGATGAATAAGCTTGCACAGGATAGAGTAGCATGGAGAGCTGCATCAAGCCAGTCTCAGGACTGAGGACCACAACAACAACAACAACAACAACAACTATTTATAAATAAGCCCTAATTGCTTGTGAGAATTATTTGAATATATTTAGTGTTTATCAGATTTCTTATTGTATTCTTTTCCTTTATTTTTTTACCTCCATGCCATTATTTTTATAAATGTCAAACAGGTTTTACTACAGCAGAGAACACTGGGGCATCCTGGTCGTAGACAGAAGGCCGCTCCTTGTCTTCTGTACAACTCATAGCTGCCCCATTTATTTATGATTTCATTTAGAAATGCAATTTTTTTATTGTTCATTGTTAAAGGTCCCTTAAGTAATTATAAAATTCATACTGATTACGTAAAGGAATCCGGGTTGTTCTTTTCCAAATAATAGAAACCTTTGCGTAATCAAAAACTAGTCTCCTTCTGACAACGACCAGGAGCCGACCAGAAGACGGACGTCTTCGACCGCTTTCGTGCTTTCTGTGGCAAAGCTGTGCCAAACTGCTAACACGACACACGACATTCTAGTATGAAACACACATATATATATATATATATATATATATATATATATATATAGGGTGATTCAAAAAGAATACCACAAATTTAAAAATGTGTATTTAATGAAAGAAACATAATATAACCTTCTGTTATACATCATTACAAAGAGTATTTAAAAGGTTTTTTTTTTTCACTCAAAAACAAGTTCAGAGATGTTCAATATGGCCCCCTCCAGACACACGAGCAATATCAACCCGATACTCCAACTCGTTCCACACTCTCTGTAGCATATCAGGCGTAACAGTTTGGATAGCTGCTGTTATTTCTCGTTTCAAATCATCAATGGTGGCTGGGAGAGGTGGCCGAAACACCATATCCTTAACATACCCCCATAAGAAAAAATCGCAGGGGGTAAGATCAGGGCTTCTTGGAGGCCAGTGATGAAGTGCTCTGTCACGGGCTGCCTGGCGGCCGATCCATCGCCTCGGGTAGTTGACGTTCAGATAGTTACGGACAGATAAGTGCCAATGTGGTGGCGCCCCATCCTGCTGAAATATGAATTGTTGTGCTTCTTGTTCGAGCTGAGGGAACAGCCAATTCTCTAACATCTCCAGATACCGTAGTCCAGTTACAGTAGCACTTTCGAAGAAAAAAGGACCAAAAACTTTATTGGCTGAAATGGCACAGAAAACGTTCACCTTAGGCGAGTCACGTTCATACTGAGTTGTTTCCCGCGGATTCTCAGTGCCCCATATACAGACATTGTGACGGCTGACTTTCCCGTTAGTGTGGAAAGTTGCTTCATCACTAAACACAATCTTTGAAACGAAAGATTCATCTGTTTCGATTTGAGCAAGGATAAAATCACAGAAATCGATTCTTTTAATCTTATCAGCTGCAGACAGTGCTTGAAGCAATTTCAGACGATAAGGTTTCATAACTAACCTTTTTCGTAGGACTCTCCATACAGTTGATTGTGGAATTTGCAGCTCTCTGCTAGCTCTGCGAGTCGATTTTCCTGGGCTGCGAACAAATGCTTGCTGGATGCGTGCTACATTTTCATCACTCGTTCTCGGCCGTCCAGAACTTTTCCCTTTGCACAAACACCCATTCTCTGTAAACTTTTTATACCAACGTTTAATACACCACCTATCAGGAGGTTTAACACCATACTTCGTTCGAAATGCACGCTGAACAACTGTCGTCGATTCACTTCTGCCGTACTCAATAACACAAAAAGCTTTCTGTTGAGCGATCGCCATCTTAGCATCAACTGACGCTGACGCCTAGTCAACAGCGCCTCAAGCGAACAAATATACAACTAAATGAAACTTTATAGCTCCATTAATTCGCCGACAGATAGTGCTTAGCTCTGCCTTTTTTCGTTGCAGAGTTTTAAATTCCTAAAGTTGTGGTATTCTTTTTGAATCACCCTGTAATATATATATAATCAGATTAAAATTGAAAAAAATTGAAATACATTTAATTTAATTACTTTTTTCTTTTATCATACTAGATGGTTTTCATTCTGCTTTCTGAGGAGAATTGTGATTGTTAACAATATTGTTATTTTTAATACATTCTCTCGAGAATTAAACAACATAGAAATAGTAGAATATGTAAGAAACGGAAACAAAAGTACATTCATGTTCAGAAGAAGAAAAAAAAAAACAGAACACCTTGAAATGGCTGCATTCGCACAAGACGTTCAGTGCGAACTCAAGATCTTATGATGTGGGGTGCTACTGGGTACAACCACAAATCACAATTGGTGCGTGTCTAGGGCACTGTGATCAGTGACCTGACGTCCTGCAACCCGTAGCAATTTTGGAAATTTGTGGTAAGGTCTTATGGACCTGTAGCCGCACCCCTTCTGCACACCACATCATTCACCATTTTTCAGCAAGACAATGCATGACAACATGTTTCTACACGAACTCGTGCCTTCTTCGTGTCACGGGATGTCAGCATTTTGCCCTAGTCCGCCAGATCACCAGACGTGTCGCCAATCGAAAATGTGTGGATGAGGTGAAACGACGCGTGCAGCGCTGTGACCCAACGCCGGCCACCGCAGATGAACTTTGGAACCAGGTGACCGTTGCATGTACAATGGCTGTACCACAGGACGCCAATCGCACCTTATATGCGTCGATGCCATCACGCGTGAAACAAGTTATCAGGGCCCATGGCGGGTCCTGTGCCTACTGGGCAACAGGACACATGCTGAACGTTTCTGCAGAACATACTAATATACATGTCCTGTGAATATGAAAGTGCCAGTTCTAGTTGTTCAAGGTGTTCTGTTTTTTTTCTGAATATGAGAGTATTTAAACATTTTACTCCTATTATGCCTGTAAGAGAACTGCTCCGGTTAACCAGAGAGTTTATTTATTGTAACAGAATCGGGAGTAATAGTCGGTGGCATCAAAGAAGCGGACACGATATTTGCACAGATTCCATATTCCGACTTTCTCCATGTTTCAAAAGAGGAGACGTACGATTAATGGGAAGAGCAGTGGCAAATATCGCAGCAGAAAAAGGGTTCTTCGTTCGTTTCGGTCCAAAACCGTGGTACAGTCAGAAAAAAACCTCCAAGGAGATACGTAAGATCAATCATTAGAATAAGGTTGAGACATGCATGTTTCCCTGCACGCCTGTACAGCATCGCAGTGATACTCTCCAGAATACAGTGAACGTTCAGAAGGCTACGGATACCTTGATCATATCATTTTGGGATGCTCCAAACATACCCCACATTAAAATAAACTGTGGGAAAACTTTGCAAAAATGAAGATTCAAATGGCTCTGAGCACTATGGGACGTAACTTCTGAGGTCATCAGTCCCCTAGAACTTAGAACTACTTAAATCTAACTAATCTGAGGACATCACACACATCCATACCCGAGGCAGGATTCTAACCTGCAACCGTAGCGGTCGCGCAGTTCGACTGTAGCGCCTAGAACCGCTCGGCACTCCAGCCGGCAATGAAGATTCCCTTGCCAACAAACATTAACACTTTAATGTGCGACAACAACCTCAAAAACAATAGTTTAATAAGACGCTACCAACAGGAAGCGGACACAAAGCTCTGATATATAAAATACTGAACATGTAATTTTATATATGTACAAAAGTAGACGTCTATTTCAAGTTTAATTGCAGCCACTAACCTAGCAGCTGTAATGGCTTATTGTTTTCTACAAAAAGTCACTAAATGGATTTAACAAAATAGTCTGTGGACGGCTGGCGATGTTGTAGTGTATGCTTCTTAAAATGCAGTGGTATGGAAACATATTACCAGGAAAAAGCGTGGACTGCCGTAACTGCGGAAGCGATGTACTTATGAGGGAAGAAGGAATTATTTCCCTGGATGACGACATGTAAAAATGTACCGAGGCGATGCCACTAAAATTAGGAAATGTACACATTAATATTGCATCGAACCAACTAAGTTTGTCAAGAAATATTGTCAAATGCCGCTTCAAACTGAATATTTATGTGTTCATTACTGTGTAAATATATGAAATTTGATAACTCGCTTTCTTTCATTCCATAACCGACCTGTATAAAGAGCAGTACTGTAATTTTGGCCCTTAAAGACGATGAAAGTAACTTAATGAAATGTTCTATTTTTCTGCAATGGCTATATATTTTCATTAACTGCACGGTATATGAACCAATGCTATAGTATATTACGTCATTCTACAACTGTATGTACTTGCAGTATAATCGTTATAACGTCGAGTTGGGTAGTCCTCTACACTCACAGGATCATTGAATAATAAATCCCGATGGCCGCGTCATAGGTCGCAGAAATTTCTACCCTACCGTACCAAATGTAACCAGACACCTAACTCAGGTTCACTTCGTGTTTATTAATACTATTGTCATCTCTAATGCTCAAAATGTAAATCTTAAGCATTGCTACATAGTGTAAAGCTATTCGTGACAGAGAATACTGCACGATGAATTTCATCTGGGCTTATCGCACCACACGCCTGTGTTATCCGGCAATTCATATCTTCGGGAGTCGTGGGTGTTTGGTTGTAGCCCTCTTGTTTCAATATTTCCCTACAGATAAAAGTCCAAGTTGCTAAGTCTGGTGAACGTGCAGGCCCTTTCGTGTTCCCGGAACGACCATTCCACCACTCTCCAAACGTTCTGTTAAGAAGGTATGTAATTACCAATCCGGAATGGACGAAACATCCGTCATGTTGGAACCATACAGACTGTCTTATGGCACGTACGATGTATTGCAGTAATTGAAGCTGCATATCCGTGAGGAACTGTAGGTAATTGTGTCTGTTTAAAATCCCATCAATAAAACAGGGACCAGTGATGGATTCTTGAAAAGTCCCACTCGTTGTTTATCCACTTCTCTCAGCTTCAATCCAGAAGTGCATGTAATAAAGATACATTTGCATGGTTTGTAAACGATGCTTCGTCCGTAAACGGAATCATGCTTGAAATTGTCGCATCACCTTGCAATATTCGTTGACATTATCCACATCTACAAACATATTGCGCAAGACATCATACAGTGCATGACGGAGGGTGCTTTGTGCCACAAATAGTCATTCTGTTTCCTGTCCCATTCGCGAAAGGAGCGAGGGAAAAAGTGCGTCTAGGCCGAGCGGTTCTAGGCGCTTCAGTCCGGAACCGCGATGCTGCTGCGGTCGCAGGTTCGAATCCTGCCTCGGGCATGGCTGTGTGTGATGTCCTTAGCATAGCTGGGTTTAATTAGTTCTAAGTCTAGGGGACTGATGGCCTCAGATGTTAAGTCCCATGGTGATTACAGCCATTTCAACCATTTTTGAAGAGCGTCTATATGCCTACTTAAGAGTCCACATTCCTCTTATCTTGTGTACGCTGCCCTTACGCGAAATCTACGTTCGTTTCAGTAGAATCATTATTCAGTCTGCCGCAAATGCCTGTTCTCTGAATTTTTTCAGTAGTGTTTCGCGTAAAGAAGTAATCTTCCCTCCTGGGATTCTCATTTGAGTTCACAAAGCATCTCCTCAGCACTCGCCTATTGATCGAATCTACCCGTAATATGTCTAGCAGCACGCCTCTGAATTGCTTCGGTGTCTTCCTTTTCTTCGACTTGATGGGGATCCCAAATACTGGAGCAGAACTCATGAATGGGTCACACTTGTTTTATACGCGTTCTCCTTTATAGATGAGCTACACTTTCCAAAATTTTCCCAATAAATCGAACTTAACTATTATTTTTCTACATTTCCAGCATGCTGCCATTCATCACCCCAAATGGAAAGCCCTTCTCCATCATCCTATAGTCTATTATAATAGGTCAACGACGCCACTCTGCCATTGTCTATAGACCTACTAAAATATCATCAGCAAATACGGGGGTTGGTACTTAAATAGTGGCAACCATTTATTCGCAACCGATACAAACGAGATACAAGTTTGCACCTGTTACTGTCCTTCAAAGTAGTCACCAGAGTTGTGTAGAAGCCGTTGCCAGCGATGTGGAAGGAGTGGTATACCGTTAGCAGAGCCTGTTCTGTTGATGATGCGAATGGAGCGGTCTACTGCCTGTCGAATCTCTGGCACAGTTCTGAAGCGAATGCCACGAAGTGGCTCCTTCATATTCGAAATCAAATCAAACTCACAAAAACTTAAGTCCGGGGAGTATGGTTGATGGTACAGTACGTCCCAGTCCCATCGATCGAACAAAGCAGCTACAGCTTGCGCTGAATGCGCCCGCGCATTGTCGTGCAAAATGATGGGTGGGTTGCGCAGAAAGTGTCGCCGCTTCTTTCGCAAAGCTGGTCACAGGTGATGCTACATAAATGAATAGTAATACTGTGCATTGACGGTCTGCCGTGGAGGAACGTAATGTGTTAGGTTAACAGTACCACAGTCGCACGCGAGAATCACCATAACTTCCACCATACTGGGGCTCTGGAGCACCACCTGCGACCAGCTTTGTGAAAGAAGGGGCGACACTTTCTGCGGCAAACCACCCATCATTTTGCACGAAAATGCGCGGGCGCATACAGAGCAAACAGTGGCTGCTCTGTTCGGTCGATGGGATTGGGAAGTACTGTACCATCCACCATACTCTCCGGACTTATGTCCTTGTGACTTTAATTTGATTACAAATATGAAGGAACCACTTCGTGGCCTTCGCTTCAGAAATGTTCCAGAGATTCGACAGGCAGTAGACCGCTCCATTCGCACCATCAACAGAACAGGCTCTGCTAACGGTATACTACGCCTTTCACTTCGCTGGCAACGGGTTCTGCACAACGCTGCTGACTACTTTCAGGGACAGTAACAGGTGCAAACATGTAACTCTTTTGTATAGGTTGTGAATAAATAGTTGCCACTATTTAAGATCCAACCCTCGTAGTTGCAGACTGCTTTTCCCACTATCCGTCAGGTCACTCATGTAAACGGAAAACGAGCGCTGCTTTCGCACTTTCCTGAGGCACTCCTAACTATCTCTCATGAAGACTCGCCGCCTAGACTACGTGCTGGGTTCTGTTACTGAAGAAGTCTTTGATCCGCTCATATACATATATGGGAAACTATTCCGTATAGCCGGCCCGTGTGGCCGAGCGGTTCTAGGCGCTTCAGTCTCGAGCCGCGTGACCGTTACGGTCGCAGGTTCGAATCCTGCCTCGGGCATGGATGTGTGTGATGTCCTTAGGTTAGTTAGGTTTAAGTAGTTGTAAGTAGTTGCCCTTCATCCATGATTCACAGGATACTCTTCTGGAAAATGGCAAGCTGAGTTTCGCGCGAGTGAAATCCCAGCTGTCGGCGCAAGATTTTCTACTTCAAGGAGTTTTATTATATTCTAACTCAGAATGTGCTCAAGGATTCTGCAGCAAAGCGATGTTACGGATATTGGTCTGTAATGTTGCGGGTCCGTGTTTTACCCTTCTTATAGACAGGAATCACCTTCGCCTTTTTCCGGTCGCTTGGGACTTCGCAGTTGACGAGAAATTCGCGATAAATGCAAGCTAAGTAAGGGTCTACTGTTGAATAATTTTTGTAAAATCGAATTGGGATTCCATCCGGACCTGGCAGCTTATTTGTTTTCAACTTTTTCAGCTGCTATTCTTTTGCCTGTTTTTATGGGTATTTCTGTGAGAGTCGTATGGGATTATGTGTGACGGTCAACCTATGGTATGTCTGTACGATAATGTTCTAAATATGAAATTTAAAAGTTTTGGTTTCCTTTTCTGTGTTTTACTGACACATCAGACTGGTCGACGAGTTACTAGATTGATGCATTCAACCCGATTAGTGATTTTGCGCGGGACCAAAATTTTATCTGGTTCTCGTAAATACCTTACGCTAACGTTTTATGACTGTGGAAGTTCTTGTATGCGTCGTCCATTGATATTTTTATACACGGACAATTTGGTACCAACTACTACCTGACGACATTTTTATATCAGGAGTACAACAATCTCCACTTCCTCAGCGTTTCCCGAATTTTGTTATTAACCCACGGTGTGTCTTTTCCGTCCTTAATCCATTTACTCGGCCCTTCTCCACAGTGTGGTTTACAATCAGTTTAAACTTTGCCCATATTTCCTGTACGTCCATCATACTGGCACTAAATGTTTTTTATTCATTGTCTAAGTAAGATGCTAACGACAGTTAATCTGCCATTTCCAGCATAAAGCCTTTTTGATGGATTTGTTGACTTCTGCAATCGTCGTCGTTATGATGACATCATGATCATTAATCCCTGTCTGTATAGTGACATTGTCGGTAAGGTCAGGACTGTTTGTAGCTACAAGATCTAAGGAATTTGCATTGCGTGTGGGCTGTTCAGAACTTCATCGAAATACTGTATGAATCGATAGACATCCCGGTCTATTATACTCAGTAGGTTAAAAGTCATTGAGCTAATATTGCATGATCGGGGTACGCCCGGGCTACTGAGCGGAGACTTTCTTTGAATGATTGCGCAACTGTTTTTGAATGATTGTGCAACTGTTACGGCAGAGTCGGGTACCAGTACGAGGTGCATTCAAGTTGTAAGGCCTCCGATTTTTTTTCTCCGGACTGGAAAGAGATAGAAACATGCGCATAGTTTTAAAATGAGGCCGCGTTCATTGTCAATACGTGCCAGAGATGGCAGCACCGTACGGCAGATGGAATTTTACCACCAGCGGCGAGAATGAGAACTGTTTTAAATACTTAAAGTGGCGACGTTTTCCTTACTTGAACAGCGTGCAATCATTCGTTTTCTGAATTTGCGTGGTGTGAAACCAATTGTAATTCATCGACAGTTGAAGGAGACATGTGGTGATGGAGTTATGGATGTGTCGAAAGTGCGTTCGTGGGTGCAACAGTTTAATGAAGGCAGAACATCGTGCGGCAACAAACCGAAACAACCTTGGGCTCGCACAAGCCGGTCTGATGACATGATCGAGAAAGTGGAGAGAATTGTTTTGGGTGATCGCCGAATGACTGTTGAACAGATCGCCTCCAGAGTTGGCATTTCTGTGGGTTCTGTGTACACAATCCTGCATGACGACTTGAAAATGCGAAAAGTGTCATCCAGGTGGGTGCCACGAATGCTGACGGACGACCACATGGCTGCCCGTGTGGCATGTTGCCAAGCAATGTTGACGTGCAAAGACAGCATTAATAGGACTTTCTTTTCGTCGGTTGTGACAATGGATGAGACGTGGATGCCATTTTTCAATCCAGAAACAAAGCGCCAGTCAGCTCAATGGAAGCACACAGATTCACCGCCACCAAAAAAATTTCGGGTAACCGCCTGTGCTGAAAAAATGATGGTGTCGATGTTCTGGGACAGCGAGGGCGTAATCCTTACCCATTGCGTTCCAAAGGGCACTAAGGTAACAGATGCATCCTACGAAAATGTTTTGAAGAACAAATTCCTTTCTGCACTGCAACAAAAACGTCCGGGAAGGGCTGCGCGTGTGCTGTTTCACCAAGACAATGCACCCGCACATCGAGCTAACGTTACGCAACAGTTTCTTCGTGATAACAACTTTGAAGTGATTCCTCATGCTCCCTACTCACCTGACCTGGCTCCTAGTGACTTTTGGCTTTTTCCAACAATGAAAGACATTCTCCGTGGCCGCACATTCACCAGCCATGCTGCTATTGCCTCAGCGATTTTCCGGTGGTCAAAACAAACTCCTAAAGAAGCCTTCGCCGCTGCCATGGAATCATGGCGTCAGCGTTGTGAAAAATGTGTACGTCTGCAGGGCGATTACGTCGAGAAGTAACGCCAGTTTCATCGATTTCGGGTGAGTAGTTAATTGGAACCTGTCAGGACGAGTCCCACAATTCTGCACTCCATAATGCAGGTCCAGAAATCTGCAGTCATCACCATCACAAAATCGACAGAATCTCGACTCCAAATCAAAGGACCCCGTTCAGCTGTGTAAATCTTGAGTTCTACTAGCACCATGC
Organism: Schistocerca piceifrons; assembly: GCF_021461385.2. NCBI lineage: Eukaryota > Metazoa > Arthropoda > Insecta > Orthoptera > Acrididae > Schistocerca > Schistocerca piceifrons. The sequence continues at coordinate 123,913,320 of NC_060138.1, read as the reverse complement.
GTGCAAGGCTAACAACTCCGGAATCCGCCTTTACGAACTGAAGATGGCTTCAGAATCCAAGCGCCAGGCGTCACTGGTGTCAACTTAAGCCTGACTCTCACAAACTTCGAAACGCTGTTGCAAACAGTCTACGATGTGGTTGATGCTAGCGTGACGTTTCTCCCGGTGCGGTCTTGCTTCCGCCTTACCGTAGCGATTTCCCTCTCCGTATGTACAGACCGTGCTGCTCTGTTCCTGGTTGGTATACCGGGCAACAGTCTCTCAGTGCTGCCGTCAGTGCCCACACTATAGTGCGGCGGCAAAAGCAGTGAAGTGGAGACACTAGTACGGACGGAACATTTGCCCTTGCCTTGCAGCTCCCTTAGATTGTTTTCAGACGACGCTGTGATTTACCGTCTAGTAAAATCATCAGACGATCAATTCCAATTACAAAATGATCTGGAGAGAATTTCTGCATGATTCGAAAAGTGGCAATTGGCACTAAACAAAGAAAAGTGCGAGGTCATCCACATGGGTACTAAAAGAAATCCGATAAATTTTGGGTATACGATAAATCGCACAAATCTAAGGGCTGTCAATTCGACTGAATACCTAGGAATTACAATTACGAGCAACTTAAATTGGAAAGACCACATAGATAATATTGTGGGGAAGGCGAAACAAAGACTGCGCTTTGTTGGCAGAACACTTAGAAGATGCGACAACTAAAGAGACAACCTACACTACACTTGTCCATCCTCTGCTGGAATATTGCTGTGCGGTGTGGGATCATTACCAGGTATGATTGATGGAGGACATCGAAAAAGTGCAAAGAAGGGCAGCTCGTTTCGTGTTATCGCACAGTAGGGGTGAGAGTGTCACTGGTATGATACGCGAGTTGGGGTGGCAGTCACTGAAACAAAGGCGGTTTTCTTTGCGGCGAGATCTATTTACGAAATTTCAATCACCAACTTTCTCATCCGAATGCGTAAATATTTTGTTGACACCCAACTACGTAGGGAGAAATGATCATCATAATGAAATAAGAGAAATCAGAGCTCGAACGAAAAGATTTAGGTGTTCCTTTTTCCCAAACGCCATTCGAGAGTGGATGGTAGAGAAGTAGTAATAGTTAATTATGTGATGTGTTTGTGGGAAGACTGTTAGACACAGAGAAAAAACAGCAAAAACACTGAAGTGGGTACCTATTAAGGTATCGAAGAACCCTCTGTCAGGCACTTAGGTGTGAATTGCAGAGTAACGATGTAGATGTAGATCATTCATCCTTCCACAACGCCTCACAAGCATATCTGCACTTCTTGCGGGTGATCCTGTCTCCTCTGTTGAAAGAGGTGGTGCCTCTGGTGGTATGAAGGGTACTGCGGCTACTACACGATGGTGTTCCAGCTCGCTTCCAGATGTCCGAGTGGAGACATCTTGACATCTACCCCACCCGATGGATGGGGCGAAGTGGTTCAGTCGCATGACGTGCCCAGTTGCCAGAACTCAATCCTTTCGATTCCTAGCAGTGAGGGCACCTGAAACGAGTTGTGTTTGCAAAGCTCATCCCACACGTGCAGCCACTGTAACTATGCATTCATGTTGCCTGTTCAAATTGATACATTTGAACATGTGCGTCAGTTGCTGCTGCATCATGCTTGCTTGTACTTACAAGGGAACATCCCCATCGCACCCCCCTCAGATTTAGTTATAAGTTGGCACAGTGGACAGGCCTTGAAAAACTAAACACAGATCAATCGAGAAAACAGGAAGAAGTTGTGTGTAACTATGAAAAAAAAAAGCAAAATATACAAACTGAGTAGTCCATGCGGGACAGGCAACATCAAGGCTAACGTCAGCTCAGGAGCGCCGTGGTCCCGCGGTTAGCGTGTGCAGCTGCCGAACGAGAGGTCCTTGTTTTAAGTCTTCCTGCAAGAGAAAAGTTTAATTTTTTATTTTCAGACAATTATTATCTGTCCGTCCGATGCGATCACTTTTTTTGGGAGTGGTTATCACATCCACAAGAAAACCTAAATCGGGCAAGGTAGAAGAATCTTTTTACCCATTCGCCAAGTGTACAAGTTAGGTGGGTCGACAACATATTCATGTAATGTGACGCACATGCCGTCACCAGTGTCGAATAGAATACATCAGACGTGTTTTCCTGTGGAGGAATCGGTTGACCTATGACCTTGCGACCAAATGTATTCGGTTACCATTAGAGAGGCACGTCATTTCGTCTACTAATCTCACGGTTTTACGGTGCGGTCGCAAAACACAGACACTAAACTTATACAGTGAACAGAGCGTCAATGAACGAACGGACATATCATAACTTTGCGAAAATAAAAAAAGTAAAATTTTCACTCGAGGGAAGACTTGAACCAAGGACCTCTCATTGCTCAGCTGCTCACGCTAACCACGGGACCACGGCGCTCCTGACCTCTCATTAGCCTTGATGTTGCCTATCTTGCACATGGACTACTCAGTTTGTGTATTTTGCTTATTTTTTTCATAGTTCCACACAACTTCTTCCTGTTTTCTCGATTGATCTGTGTTCGGTTTTTCAAGATCTATCCACTGTGCCAACTTATAACTAAATCTGAGGGGGGTGCGATGGGGAGGTTCCCTTGTTAGAGATCCGTGGGGGCCACATTAAACACTTTGGCTAATGGTGGTCCCATCATACGAGGATAATCCCAAAAGTAAGGTCTCCTATTTTTTTATAAGTACATAGATCTGTTTATCTCTACAATGATTTACATCAGTTTACAGCTTGAACATTTAGCTATTTTTCGACATAATCACCATTTCTGTCGATGCATTTTTGTAGAAGCTGTGGCAGTTTTTGTATGTCCATGTCATACCAGCTCGCCGCCATGCTGATGAAGGATGCCGCCACTGGCGTGATTGTTGCTTGGTCTCAGGTGTAAAGTAGTATGCCAAAGTTTCGTCACCCGTGACAATTGTGTCCAGAAAGTTGTCCTGTTCGGCTCCAAGGCGGCGAAGGAATGCGCGGGAAGCATCAGCTCGTTGCCGCATGTGGTCCTCAGTCAGCAGGCGTGGCACCCATCTTGCGCACACCTCCCGGTAGTTCAATGTTTTCGTTAAAATTCTGTGGGCGGTGCTTCGGGAAACCTCAGGAATCAACGTGCAGATTTCATCCAGGGTGATCAGCCGATCTTCACACATGCTTTGCTCAACCTTCAACACTGTCTCCTCAGAAACTGACCGTCTCCTGCTCCTTTGTTCGTCGTGAAATTCGGTCCGACCAGCTGCAAACTCTCTTCACCACTTAGACATTTTTGACATCCATGCACGACTCACCGTACACTCCCGTCAATTGGCGACGGATTTCAATCGGCGCAGTGCCCTTTGCGTTCAAAAACCGAATAACTGCGCGCAATTCGCACTTGGCGGTAACATCCAACGGGAGCTCCATTGTCAACGGCTGCCAAGCCAAGGCTGAGCGCCTCAGCGCGGCCTGCACATGTTTACACACAGCGCGTGAAGCACTCTTCATAATAGTGTGTCCAACTGCCACACAAACAGAGTTCTGTACTTATAAAAAAATAGGAGACCTTACTTTTGGGATTACCGTCGTAGCCTGTGCACTGTACAGGGATGATGAATTAATAAATACCCTATATCATAGACACCATACACTTTAGTTTGTCGTCATTTAGCAAAATCACTCTGAGTAAGGAAAGATCACATAGCGCATTTCTCATTCATACACCGTATCTTAAAGTTGTTTTCTTGTAAGAAGAAGTTACGCCTCATGTTAGAGGCAGAAACGTCGATCGGAACATGTCGGAATTCAACCGCAGCAGGGACTGTGCCTATTGAGACTGCGTCCCGTGATACTGATCCTCGTGTAGATCAGCATCACGTGACTGTCATACAGATTCGGAATCGAAGGGTTCAGGAGTGCTGTACTCAGTCAACGCCTTGCAGGCTCGAATATCACCGAAGAGGAGATGTTCCAAACTCGGCCATCCAGGACTGCACAGCCACCCATCGTACCTGGGTCAGGTTACACAAATGGTTCAAATGGCCCTGAGCATTATGGGACTTAACATCTGAGGTCATCAGTCCCCTAGAACTTAGAACTACTTAAACGTAACTAACCTAAGGACATCACACACATCCATGCCCGAGGCAGGATTCAGACCTGCGACCATGGCGGTCGCACGGATCGTTGGGTCGTTGGTAGCCCTCTGCAGAAATACTGAGCCCTGCCTCTATAGCTGTGCGAATTGTGAAAGTGTTCACTGTTTAGGAATTCATGCATGAACTAACCTTTCGGTTATGTCCCATAAATGTTCGATGAGATTCGTCTCGGGAAATCTGGTTGCCCAAATCATTTGCTCAAACTGTCTAGAATGTTCTTCAAACCAGTCGTGAATGATTATGGCCTCGTGATGGCACATTTTCATCCATTCTAGTAGCCAAAACAAAACTATTTCATGATCGGTTCAGCTGAACAAGAGGGCCCAGTCCATTCCATGTAAACACAGCCCACACCGGTATGGAGTCACCATCAGCTTGGACAGTGCCTTGTTGACAATTTAGGTCTGTGGCTTCGTGGAGTCTGCACTTCACTCGAACCCTACCATCAGCTCTTACCAGTTGAAATCAGGACTCATCTAACCAGGCCGCGGTTTTCCGGTCATCTAGGGTCCAACTGATATGGTCACGAATCCAGGAGAGGCGATGTCATGCTTTTAACAAAGGCACTCGCGTCGGTTGTCTGCTGCCATATCGAATTAACTACAACATTCGCCACAGTGTCCTAATGGATACGTTCGTCTTATATCTCACACTGATCTCTGGATTTAAAAATCTGTATTATGCAGGTTTTAACAGGGTGGCAACTTAAACTTTGTTTAGGGCAATTTAGAAGTCGCCATTCCTCTTCCAAAACATTAAAAATACTCCACATCCCCATGGTTACATCCCTCCCTCCCCAGCACTAAAAACTATAGTACAGGTTAAAATTAAACGATGGAAAATACAGGATTGACTGTAAATGCATTTTGAAAAGGGAAGTTGCTACTCACCATATAGCAGAGATGCTGAGTCGCAGATAGTCACAACAAAAAGACTGTCACAAATTGGCCTTTGGCCAGTATGGCCTTCATCAAAAGTAGACAACAGACACCCACCCACACACTCACGCTAATGCAACTGACTTCAGTTGCCAGGGACTGCAGTCGTGTGTATGTGTGTTGCATTTGCATTTGTGTGTGTGTGTGTGTGTGGGGGGGGGGGGGGTGTCTGTCACCTATTTTTGACAAAGGTCATACTGGCCAAAAGCTAATTTGTGACATTCTTTTTGTTGTCCCTAACTGAAACTCAGCATCTCTGCTATATAGTACGAGTTAGTAAATGAAAGTACTAGGGTCACAAGCCAGCCATTAACGTTCATTTTCCTCTCGGTAGCAAGTCAGCTCTTAAAGTGTGGACTTGTGGATGAAAAATGGAGAGTCTATATACATAGACATCATCCACTTCCCAGTGCAATTATGACCCTGCAAAAAACATCAAGTAGTAAATTATATGATATGTTTGTGCGAAGACTGATAGACACAGATAAAAAACAGCCAACACACTGAAGTGGGTACTTATTAAGATACCAATGACCACAATATCTGTACCTGTACCCCTAGCACCCTATGTGTATATACTGCATAGTAATCAGTCTTGGTAGTTTTTTGATGTAGTAACTATTAGAATATGTAAGAAAAATTGTTTTCCATTTTTCCATTTTAGGTTATTTCCTTCCAAATATCTAGCTACTTACTGTGTAGGTCATCTGAATTCTTATTCTCATAGCGTTTTAAAGTTTCTGAGGTATTTTCCTAGATCTCTGTGGCTACACAACTTCTGTACAATTAAGATATTTATTACATGTTGCTATAAAAAAGGCAATTTATTTTTGAGAAAAGCATGATTAGTAATAATACTGAGTCTTTTCATTTCACTTCTAACTTTGTTCTTATTTCTAAGTTTTTCATTAATCACATTTCTTATCCAAATAAATATAACTGAACAAGAATGTCAAAGTTCCATACTAAAACGTTTTTACAGTGTATGATATCTTACAAATGCTTATGATGGAACGAATAGTACTTGTTTAATGGAGAAAAAGTGATGTATCACAATATCTAATCTGGTTTTATAAGTTCTTTTGTTGTTTGAATCATAATTTATCACTTCAACCTTGGACTGTCATCATTCCACAGTTAAATGATGTGCTTCAGTTTCCTTTTTTATTGCCACCAAATTCTCTCTCATGTTTTTAGCATTCCAGCATTTTGACGAAGCACTCTAATTCGTGCGTAGGCAATATCCCAGTCAAGATATACACCTATGATATGTCTTTCACGGCCAACATTGTCAGTGTAACCTTCACGTGCATGAATCAGACGAATATTATCAAATGTCAGTATGTCACCTGGAAAAAAGAAATGCCAGAAAATATGTTAGAGGAATAATCATTATTTCTCCTGCATAGATGTCAACATCTTTTTGAATCAATATTAAAGATACAACTACTTCTCCTACCTGGAGAATTCTTCAACATAACAACATTATCTGGATGGTAAAGTGCTTTTGTGAAGGCATGATATGCTTTGTACCACGATACAGCAGTCTCCAAAGGTACATTAAAGTGAGAGTCTCTCTGTGGCTGGCTGTAATTTATTCTTATGATTTGTCCAAACATGTCTTCACTGAAAAATCACAGATGATAACATTGATTTCCTTGCTAGGTGATGACTGATGGAAGATTATAATTATTATACTGTCAGCAAAGAGTAGCACACAACAGAGTAACAGAAAACAGATTAATAAACTGCTCTATATGAAACAGTTAACATTTATCTGATGGGTAGATCACATAACTAATGAGGAAGTATTGAATAGGATTGGGGAGAAGAGAAGTTTGTGGCACAACTTGACCAGAAGAAGGGATCGGTTGGTAGGACATGTTCTGAGGCATCAAGGGATCACCAATTTAGTATTGGAAGGCAGTGTGGAGGGTAAAAATCGTGGAGGGAGACCACGAGATGAATACACTAAGCAGATTCAGAAGGATGTAGGTTGCAGTAGGTACTGGGAGATGAAAAAGCTTGCACAGGATAGAGTAGCATGGAGAGCTGCATCAAACCAGTCTCAGGACTGAAGACCACAACAACAACAACAACAACAACATTTATCTTACAAAAACATACATATCATAAACAATTTCTTTGTGCAACAAACAAAGGTATTTCCTGTATTAATTAATCTCAAGTTTCTGTTGCGTCTTTCTTTTGCACACTGTTTTCTTTCTTTGGCACGTTGTTATGAAATTTTAAATCCTAACCAAACTGGAAGAATTGACAGTCTCCTTCTAAATAGCAGATCTTTAGCTTTAATAAACTTCTGTGTTCTCTCTCTCTCTCCCTCTCTCTCTCTCTCTCTCTCTCTCTCTAGGTTAATTATAATTTGACTTATTAAGATAGCCATGACTAAATACTTTCAGTCTGTTAAATGAATTTTTTCCTTCAACAACTGATGAAACATAAAAAGTGAAATCAAATAAGCAGGATAGGTAGAGGTTTCAATTACAAAAGATAATAGGATAAGCAAATGATGATGGTAAAAATTTGATTGAATTATTTGGAGAAGATTTACATTACTTGTGGCTATGTTGGCAATAACTGTGGCATTTAAGTAAACTGGAAATTTGTAGGAAATTGTTCTAATCTTGAAATAAGAAATGTACAGATGTCTACCTAGGAAGAAGACATCTGTCATATGGCCTCAAAGAATAAGACTAAATACATAACAGCTTCTTTGTTAAAACTGAACTATTTTTTGTCTTCTGTATTCTGATCAGGGGAAGAGAGTAATGCCCATCCATATACCTCAGAGACAAAGTACAGGTCCAGAGAATGGAAGCATTCAAGGTATTCAATCAAGAATAAAATCCTACTTTCTGACAGGGTCATGCTGAATGTGTTTTGAAATGCAAAAGAAGCTTGGCTTCATTTGTGAAGGATAGTGGATGACCAGTGACATCGTGTGGCAGTTAATAGCAATTATGATCCATGGAATAAGCAAATAACTGAACTAAAATAAACTTGTGCTTCTTTGTAATAATGTACGACCCTACACAACCATGACAACAGTAGTTCCTTTTATGGGGAGGCCATGAAGTGTAGATCACAGATTTACTTCAGATTTTGTGCACTTTTGTGGTCCATTATGACAACACAATGTGCAAATAGTAAGCCATACTACGAGGGCTATCCAAAAAGTACATTACATTTTGGAATTAAAAATAAATAAAGTATTGGAATCTTTTTATTATATACAGATGAAAGCCACACTTAAATACTACTTTTCTACATAGTTGCCATTTAAATTAAGGAACTTATCGTAGTGATGGACGAGTTTGGAAATTCCTTCGTCGTAAACACGTGGTAACCTCTTCTTGAAGCTGTGCGTCGTCATCAAAACACTGCATAGCCAATCACTTCTTCATTGCTGGGAATAAGTGGAAGTCGCTCGGTGCCAGGTTGGGACTGTACGGCGGATGAGGAAACAACTCCCACTTAAAAGATTCGAGAACTTCACGAGTGGCATTTGCTGTGTGGGCCCGGGCGTTGTCGTGAATCAGCAAGATCTTTGAGCCCAACTTTCCCCTGTGGTTGTTTTGTATTGCTCTTCTGAGGTTGTCCAGAGTTTGGCAATACTCATAGAGAGTTCCGTTATTGTGAAATTACGGTTTTCACAGACCGCGGCATCGACTTTTTTGACAAGTTCGGCAGTCACTATGCTGGGTCTTCCACTTCGCTCTTCGTCGTGAATGTTAGTTCGGCCATTTTTAAATTTTATGACCCACTGATGCACTCCACCTTCAGTGATTATGTTGTCCCCATACACTTCACAAATCTGCCGATAGATTTCTATCGGTGTACAGTTTTTTGCAGTCAGAAACCTTATTACAGCACACACTTCACACTTCGCGGCATTTTCAATTAACGCTGACATTTCAGACTGTCACAGTAACTCAACAGAGTACAGCACGAACCTCTCACTAGCACGGCAGGATGCTGAATGAGCGGCGGAATGCCATGACACCAAGATGGCCGTGCTAGCCCCGCCCCTAACGGACACAAACGAAAACGTAATGTACTTTGTGGATAGCCCTCGTACTTAGCCAATTTTGAGAAAATTGCAAGAGAAGTATTAAGCATTTAATATGTGCTGATGCAGTGTTACTCTGAGCCTGTGATGGCACTGATCAGGTGGTTACTGTTCAAGTTCCATAATTGGCACATCACTAGATCAAATCCACACTCGTTTCTTGTATGTTTTTTAAATGTATATTTTTTTCAAGACTGGTCATATTATTTCGCATATATGACATTTGAAAAATAATGTAATGAATGCATGAATTTTTATATAATACTCTGAGAATGGGATTTTTGAAAAATTCGCTCTTATACTGTTCGTTCTTGTTACTTTATTTATTTTATTTATTTTTGTGTTCTATAGATCCTGATATGAGTGTATTGCTAGGATGTAGAACATGTCACATTATTACAGTAATAACCATATCTAAATAGTTGAGGCATACACACTGAATCATATATGAACAGATACATGAGGTTCAAGTGTTGAAACAACAACACAGTTTACAGTAGTAATAATGATTACACAAACAAATTGTAAGCCTTACATTCTAATATACATAGAATACATTCTGTCATCAGTTGATATGCCAGTGCTACATAGTCAGACCTTATAGGAACGCTTATAATTAAACACATTGTACTAACTGTTACACACTGTCAAAACATTCCTGTAATGAATAGTTTTAGCTGTTTTTGGAATTTAGTCATACCCTCAATGACTGATTTAACGTGAAATGGAAGTTTATTGTACACTTTTATGCTTGGTATTGTACTCCTTTCTGTACCATGCTAAGATTTTTTATCTTTGTGAAGACCATGTTTACTACTTGTATCATGATCATGATATTCACTGTTTGTTTTGTAAATGTATGATTATTGTTGACAAAGCACATTAGTGAAAAAATGTACTGAGATGGCATGGTGAGGATCCCAGGCTTGTTTGAATAAGTTTCTGCAAGAGCATCTGGGGTGCACCCTAGACATAATTCTGATCACTCTTTTCTGGGCAGTAAAGACTTTGTTTGCTTATGACTGGTTACCCCAAAATATGATGCCACATGTCATAAGTGAATGGAAATATCCTAGGTATGCAGCTTTGTTTCCAAGTCACAAACAGGTGCAATTGAGTGAGTGGTAAATGCTGCTGAATTCAGTCTTTTACATAGGTTGCTGATGTGAACTGACAGTTTAGGTTGTTGTTTATTTTCTGGAAGACTCAACATTTCTTTGTCACCACATTTTATTTCAATATTTTCCTGTTTTTATGTGCTGTTTGAAACTGAATGAATGGACTCTTGTTCACATTGTGTGATAGACCATTTGAAGTAAATTAATCATTAACAAGGTCTCACTGCTATGCAAGTCGACTGCCAAATGAGGCTTGTCTCTGTGTCTGCTGGTCGAAGCAACCAGGTGCAAAGTAGTTCTGGGTATCTTACCCGACTGCACATTTGAGGCATTTTGCAAGTCCCAACAGGCATACATGCTCAACAAAAAACGTGTGGGTTTGGTCATTAATTTACCAATAATTATAAATATAATATTTTTTGTGACAATTAAAATTGCTAAAAAGCCCTGATGGTCTAAGGTGTTAGCTGATTAATTCAATCCTATCCTGTGTTGGTGTCATGCCCCCTGACAAAATGGAATGACCTAGAAATGTTCCTTTCTATTGTCATAAGTGGTGTTGTTCCATGTTCACTGTTACGCCTAACCACTCCATGTTGTTGCAGACCTGTTCAAGGTCCTCACTTCATTTGGTGAAGGAGAAAAAATGAGTGCATCATCCAGGTGTGGAAAGCAAATGAAAGTTTGTACAATACCGAGTTGATCAATCTCTGCCACATTTATGCCATATTTCTCAGTCCGAAAAGCATGTATATAAATTCAAATTACCCAAAGGGACTAACAGTAGCAGTTTTAGAAATGTCCTCTGTTGGCATCAGTATTTGCACATATGCCTCCTTATAGTATATCACACTGAAAACTTAGGCGTCTGATAGTGAATGGGAAAAATCTTGGATATTGTTTACAGGAAATCAATCATGGATAGTTCTGACATTAAACGATCAAATCTCAGATAAGCAAAGGAGGGTAGAGATGTTACAACAGAGTAGAGCATTTAATGAAATACTACATGTTCAGAATGCACTGAGTGGAGGAATGTCCACAGAAATTAGTAGTACAGAAAGTACAAGAAAAAGTAGAATCTGCAAGTAACGTACTTAATTCTGTGTGTGATATAGAAGAAAACCCAAAATAGTTTCAAAAGTTGTGGGAAGAATTGGAATGAGATTCCAAATACCAGAACAATTTTAAGATATTGCCTCAGTTCAATGGAGCCTTTAAGAGGGAATTTAGAAGTCGAAGTAAGCTTAGTAAAGTGTACAATGATCATAAAACTCAGTATGATAAAAATTTAATTCATAATGAACACGCAGATGAAGATTTGAGACTGGAGTTCACTGAGAGGTGTGAGAGTATGCTTGCCAGTAGAGATATTCATGTGTGTACTGGATTTAAATTCTGTAGTAATAACTGTGTAAACGTCAATGAGTATTTAAAAGAAGCTGTAACCTATGGGTGTGTATTTATTAAGTTACTATGTAAACTACTGTTGGTTGGGAGAATGAGATTTATTAGTAATAGATATATGGAGTGATTTGCATTTTACACTACGTAAGTGAGATGTACAAACCTGTAAGAAGTGAATGGTTTAGCAGAGAAGCAGGAAGAGACTTAAAGTGTGTGTATTCTCCTGACCCTGGAGGAGGCTATCGAATATTGTGTTTATGGCACTGAAAAGTCATTATGGATCCAAGTACCAAGTTAAGCAGTCATTAAACTGAATGTAGGCCTAGGGTTGATTTTAAAGCTGTAAGTTGCAATTTTATGATTTTATTTATTTTATTTATTTATTTTTATGTAGGTCCAACCACAACGGAGGGGTATCTGTTGAGAGGCCAGACAAACATGTGGTTCCTGAAGAGGGGCAGCAGCCTTTTCAGTAGTTACAGGGGCAACAGTCGGGATGATTGACTGATCTGGCCTTGTAACACTAACCAAAACGGCCTTGCTGTGCTGGTACTGCGAACGGCTGAAAGCAAGGGGAAACTACGGCCGTAATTTTGCCTGAGGGCATGCAGCTTTACTGTATGATTAAATGATGATGGCGTCCTCTTGGGTAAAATATTCCGGAGGTAAAATAGTCCCCCATTCAGATCTCTGGGCGGGGACTACTCAAGAGGATGTCGTTATCTGGAGAAAGAAAACTGGCGTTCTATGGATCGGAGAATGGAATGTCAGATCCCTTAATCGAGCAGGTAGGTTAGAAAATTTAAAAAGGGAAATGGATAGGTTAAAGTTAGATATAGTGGGAATTAGTGAAGTTCGGTGGCAGGAGGAACAAGACTTTTGGTCAGGTGATTACCAGGTTATAAATACAAAATCAAATAGGGGTAATGCAGGAGTAGGTTTAATAATGAATAAAAAAAATAGGAGTGCAGGTTAGCTAGGTTAGCTACTACAAACAGCATAGTGAACGCATTATTGTGGCCAAGGTAGACACAAAGCCCATGCCTACTACAGTAGTACAAGTTTATATGCCAACTAGCTCTGCAGATGATGAAGAAATAGATGAAATGTATGACGAGATAAAAGAAATTATTCAGGTAGTGAAGGGAGACGAAAATTTAATAGTCATGGGTGACTGGAATTCGTCAGTAGGAAAAGGGAGAGAAGGAAACATAGTAGGTGAATATGGATTGGGGGGAAGAAATGAAAGAGGAAGCTGCCTTGTAGAATTTTGCACAGAGCATAACTTAATCATAGCTAACACTTGGTTCAAGAATCATAAAAGAAGGTTGTATACCTGGAAGAATCCTGGAGATACTAAAAGGTATCAGATAGATTATATAATGGTAAGACAGAGATATAGGAACCAGGTTTTAAATTGTAAGACATTTCCAGGGGCAGATGTGGATTGTGACCACAATCTATTGGTTATGAACTGTAGATTAAAACTGAAGAAACTGCAAAAAGGTGGGAATTTAAGGAGATGGGACCTGGATAAACTGACTAAACCAGAGGTTGTACAGAGTTTCAGAGAGAGCACAAGGGAACAGTTGACAGAAATAGGGGAAAGAAATACGGTTGAAGAAGAATAGGTAGCTTTGAAGGATGAAGTGGTGAAGGCAGCTGAGGATCAATTAGGTATAAAGACGAGGACTAGTAGAAATCCTTGGGTAACAGAAGAAATATTGAATTTAATTGATGAAAGGAGAAAATATAAAAATGCAGTAAATGAAGCAGGCAAAAAGGAATACAAACGTCTCAAAAATGAGATTGCCAGGAAGTGCAAAATGGCTAAGCAGGGATAGCTAGAGGACAAATGTAAGGATGTAGAGGCTTATCTCACTAGGGGTAAGATAGATACTGTCTACAGAAAAATTAAACAGACCTTTGGAGAAAAGAGAACCACTTGTATTAGTATCAAGAGCTCAGATGGAAACCCAGTTCTAAGCAAAGAATGGAAAGCAGAAAGGTGGAAGGAGTATATATAAGGTCTATACAAGGGCGATGTACTTGAGAACAATATTATTGAAATGGAAGAGGATGTAGATGAAGATGAAATGGGAGATATGATACTGCGTGAAGAGTTTGACAGAGTATTGAAAGACCTAAGCGGAAATAAGGCCCCGGGAATAGACAACATTCCATTAGAACTACTGATAGCCTTGGGAGAGCCAGTCATGACAAAACTCTACGATCTGGTGAGCAAGATGTATGAGACAGGTGAAATACCGTCAGACTTCAAGAAGAATATAATAATTCCAATCCCAAAGAAAGCAGGTGTTGACAGATGTGAAAATTACCGAACTATCAGTTTAATAAGTTACGGCTGCAAAATACTAACACGAATTCTTTACAGACGAATGGAAAAACTAGCAGAAGCCAACCTCAGGGACGATCAGTTTGGATTCCGTAGAAATATCGGAACACGTGAGGCAATACTGACCCTACGACTTATCTTAGAAGAAAGATTAAGGAAAGGCAAACCTACGTTTCTAGCATTTGTAGACTTAGAGAAAGCTTTTGACAATGTTGACTGGAATACTCTCTTTCAAATTCTGAAGGTGGCAGGGGTAAAATACAGGGATTGAAAGGCTATTTACAATTTGTACAGAAAGCAGATGGCAGTTATAAGAGTCGAGGTGCATGAAAGGAAAGCAGTGGTTGGGAAGGGAGTGAGACAGGGTAGTAGCCTGTCCCCGATGTTATTCAATCTGTATATTGAGCAAGCAGTGAAGGAAACAAAAGAAAAATTTGGAGTAGGTATTAAAATCCATGGAGAAGAAAGGAAAACTTTGAGGTTTGCCGATGACATTGTAATTCTGTCAGAGACAGCAAAGGACTTGGAAGAGCAGTTGAACGGAATGGATAGTGTCTTGAAAGGAGGATATAAGATGAACATCAACAAAAGCAAAACAAGGATAATGGAATGTAGTTGAATTAAATCGGGTGATGCTGAGGGAATTAGATTAGGAAATGAGAGACTTAAAGTAGTAAAGGAGTTTTGCTATTTGGGGATCAAAATAACTGATGATGGTCGAAGTAGAAATAATATAAAATGTAGACTGGCAATGGCAAGGAAAGCATTTCTGAAGAAGAGAAATTTGTTAACATCGAGTATAGGTTTAAGTGTCAGGAAGTCGTTTCTGAAAGTATTTGTACGGAGTGCAGCCATGTATGGAAGTGAAACATGGATGATAAATAGTTTGGATAAGAAGAGAATAGAAGCTTTCGAAATATGGTGCTATAGAAGAATGCTGAAGATTAGATTGGTAGATCTCATAAGTAATGAGGAAGTATTGAATAGGATTGGGGAGAAGAGAAGTTTGTGGCACAACTTGACTAGAAGAAGGGATTGGTTGGTAGGACATGTTCTGAGGCATCAAGGGATCACCAGTTTAGTATTGGAGGGCAGTGTGGATGGTAAAAATCGTAGAGGGAGACCAAGAGATGAATACACTAAGCAGATTCAGAAGGATGTAGGTTGCAGTAGGTACTGGGAGATGAATAAGCTTGCACAGGATAGAGTATCCTGGAGAGCTGCATCAAACCAGTCTCAGGACTGAAGACAACAACAACAACATTTATTTTCGTTACTTACCCACAGTGAAGTCATTCTTGTGTACACATTTATTTATTTATGAATATAATAGAGGGAAACATGCCACGTGGAAAAAATATATCTAAAAACAAAGATGATGTAACTTACCAAATGAAAGCGTTGGTATGTTGATAGAGACACTAACAAACACAAACACACACACAAAATTCGAGCTTTCGCAACCCACGGTTGCTTCATCAGGAAAGAAGGAAGGAGAGGGAAAGACGAAAGGATGTGGGTTGAAGGGAGAGGGTAAGGAGTCATTCCAATCCTGGGAGCGGAAAGACTTACCTTAGGGGGAAAAAGGGACAGGTACACACTCTCGCGCTCGCTGGCGCGCGCGCGCGCGCGCGCGCAGCGCGCGCGCGCACACGCACACGCGCACACGCACACACACACACACACACACACACACACACACACACACACACACACACACACATATACAGACACAAGCAGACATGTGTAAAGGCTGCATATGTCTGCTTGTGTCTGTATATGTGCAGATGGATATGTGTGTGTGTGCACGAGTGTATACCTGTCCCCTTTTTCCCCTAAGGTAAGTCTTTCAGCTCCCGAGATTGGAATGACTCCTTACCCTCTCCCTTAAAACCCACATCCTTTCGTCTTTCCCTCTCCTTCCCTCTTTCCTGATGAAGCAACCGGGGGTTGCGAAAGCTTGAATTTAGTGTGTGTGTTTGTGTTTGTTAGTGTCTCTATCAACATACCAACACTTTCGTTTGGTAAGCTACATCATCTTTGTTTTTAGATACATTTATTTATTTATTGTCATAAAAAGAAAGAATAAAGTTAACAGAGTTTAAATATTTACATAATGTAAGAAGTGTTGTTATGTTTTTATCTGTAGCAACAGAAACTTTAGTTGTTAAATAGTCGCTGGCTTCACACAAGTGTATGGTTAAAGTCAAACCAAGTTCTCACAGGCAAAATGGTCCAACTGTGTAATGTATATTACAATCACTTCATCATGGTTGTACATTAAATGAGTAATAAAG
This sequence comes from Schistocerca piceifrons, assembly GCF_021461385.2. Classification (NCBI taxonomy): domain Eukaryota; kingdom Metazoa; phylum Arthropoda; class Insecta; order Orthoptera; family Acrididae; genus Schistocerca; species Schistocerca piceifrons. The sequence goes on along the minus strand of NC_060138.1, from coordinate 123,896,962 downwards.
AAGGTAAATGTCATACTGGCATTCATTTATATTGTTGTTCAGAAAACTTGTTAGCAACATCAATTGAATGAAGGGATGAGGAAGGGAAGTCACTCCCTGAAAAACGTCATGACATGCGAACATGTACGCTAGATGAAACAGCTTAGCATATCAGTTGTTTGATCGCTGAAGCAATGAAATTAGGCAAAGAGTAGTCAGTTGTGGGTAATTTTATAATATGAGTTATGAACATGAAGGGATGAAAGATTAAGATTTTTACATATTTACTCATTAAAGTTTTAAAAAGAGATAATGCGTTCCTGCTAGAAGAGGTTAAAGTATCTAGAATAAGAGCAACAATATTTTAATGGAGCATTTAGCAGTGAAGATTTTACAGATGTTACGGCACTCCCCTACAATGATCAGTGGCCATGAAATATGGTAACATCAGTAATAAACTCTTTGTAATACCAGCACTGGGATACCAAATGAAAAGAAGTGTAGGCATGTATGTGAATTTAGAGGGGCATCAGAATGCAAGTGAATAGTGACCACGAATAGCTGAAAGGCTAAGGAGCAACATCTTCATTTAAATGAATAGGGCAAAATGGTAGGATGCTGTGTACATTGGTGAGTGTTTGTGATGCCATGCAAGCGATACAATGGAGAGTACCCAGGTCAGGTGAATCCACAGAAGGAATAACTTGACCCTTATTAGGGGAAGTAGATTTGTAAAGGAACACTGGCATCTTAAATTGAAAGGAAACTAAGAAGTACCTACTCATAGAAAATGGCGTAGAAGGAAGTAATTGTTCTCTTCATGAAGTGTTCTCCAAAGTGGTACAATGCAAAGAATCTTACCTGGCTGCTGTCAAAGGAGGACTTTACAAGTGTCTGGGATTTGCATTTAGCAGCCACAGATGAAATTTACAGATTTACAGATTAGCATGTAGCTAAATGGGTACACAAAAATTTAAGCATGTAGTCAAAGTATCAGTGGCTACCTTGTTCGCTTAAGAGAGCCACAGGATATGGTCATCAATATAAGGTGCCAGGGCAAAACGATTTCATAAGGTGTTGTGACAGATACAGTGGAAATATACAAATAATTGGCTCAACCAAGAGTAGGCATAAAATTACAGGTATGTTAAGAGTGAGATGACTTAATAAGAAATATAGTCTCTTGGCAGAGAGAAATATTATGCATACGAACTGACTAAAGTTGCAGTGAAAGGTAATTTTAAGATGTAATGGTTGAAATGGATAGCAGAACTCTTGTTCATTCTTAAAAGGAAAGTTTGTGCATGTGAAAATGTTTACAGTCATATAAACTGAGAAGTGGTAACTGACATTGTGGATGTTGTGACATATATGAAACTATGTGATCAAAAGCAGTGCACCTGATAAATACAAAAAAGGGCTCCAATTAATAAAGACAGAAGTGAAAATTATTGAATTGCAATTGAAAGAGAAGAGCTAAGCTCTCGTCTACTTTCTAAGTTATGCAATAAATATCTGAACAGGCCAAATGGGACATTAATTGTAAACAGTGTTATGGTAATTAAAATCACCACATTGCAGGATGTTGTAGATGGTTAATTAAAATGGTGGGCAGATAAGAAGTGTGACAAGACATTTTTATGGAATGGTATGTCCCACTTCCAGGCTTCTGTGACAATGAAAGATGTAGTAAGTGTAGGGCATGGGGATGGGGATGGAGGGGTTATTATTATGATATGGGAGAACATTGTGAACCCACCACATCCACAAGATGGGGCAACAAGTGGGTGTCCCCACCTGCTGTTGTTTGTTTGTTTGTTTTGTTTTAAGGCGCAATAACAACTGGGTACGTGCCCAAGTCAAAAGTATAGAACACAAAGACAGAGAGAAGTTAAAAAACGACTATACGTCAATCCCAATTGACATAACAGAAGACAGCTAAGAACAGGAATATGAAGAAAGGGCTGCAAAAGACACCATACAGAAATAAGAGGTCCAAAACTAAAAATTGGCCTTCGCCATATTGCTACAACAGATAAGAAGTAAAATGCAATTGACAGCCTGCGTGTCATTTGCAGAAATGGCCGATAACTCAGACATCAAACAAAAGTGGGAACATAAATGGTTAAGAAATGGGCATTCCATCAGGAAGTGGCAGATAGTTAAAACTTGGGCACAATGTATTCAAAGTGGTGGGGGAGCGCCACTCAACAAATGACAATGACTTAAAAAGCAGTTCCCTACACACAACCTAGTTAAAATGACCCCTTCCCAGTGGGAGGACTGAGAGGAGGTCGTCCAAGCCACTGGGAGAGGCTTAATAAGCCTCCTGACAGTTGGCAACACAGATATCACTGGAGGGAATGTAGGAACTAGTGGGCTGAGATACGAGGACTGCAGCCTTTCGAATCCTGCCTCGGGCATGGATGTGTGTAATGTCCTTAGGTTAGTTAGTTTTAAGTAGTTCTAAGTTCTAGGGGACTGATGACCACAGCTGTTGAGTCCCATAGTGCTCAGAGCCACTGCAGCCTTGGCAGCAGTGTCAGCAGCCTCATTTCCTGCCAGACCAACATGACCAGGAACCCACATAAACATCACAGTGGCTCCACCAAGAATGAGCAAGTGACTTTTCCTGGACCCTTTGCACTAAGGGGTGGGTGGTGTACAGCACATATAGACTTTGAAGGGCGCTGAGAGAGTCTGAGCAGAGGATGCAATTGAAAAGTCTGTGTTGCTGAATGTACTCCATGGCCTGATACAGGGTGAAGAGCTGGGCTGTAAATACTGAGCTGTGTGTCAGAAGTCAGTATTGAAAAGTCATGGCACCGATGATGAAGGCACACCCGATACCACGGTCTGTCTGAGAGCCATCAGTATACGTAAAGATACCATTGCAGTTCATGAAACTTACTGTGATAGAGCGAGGCTTGAGTAGTGTCCTTAGGCAGCAAATGAAGGCTAATGTTAACATGGGCCGCCGCATGAAGCCAAGGTGGTGAAGGGTTCACACCCACCAGGAATGTTGCAGGTAGCGTGAAGTTAAGTTGCCGGAGCAAGTGCCAAAAGCGGACTCCAGGATATAACAAAGAGAGATGCACCCTATACTGGTGGTCAAAGGAATCATTGAAGAAGGAGGCACAGGATGGGTGGCCGTGCATGGCAGACAAATGGCATGCATACCTGCTGAGTAGAAAGTCATGGTTATACGACAGTGGTAGTTCAGCAGCTTCAGCATACAAACTTCCAACCAGGCTAGTGTAAAAGGCACCAGTGGCCAAATGGATGCTACAATTGTGGATAGTGTTGAGACGGTGTAAGAGGGATGGATGTGCAGATGCATAAACAAAGCACCCATAGTCTAGTTTCGAACAGACAAGGGACCGGTACAAACAGATGAGGGTGGTTCGATCTGCACCCCAAGAAGTACCATTGAGGACACGTAGGACATTGAGACACCACATATAGCTGCCAGGTAAGACACATGGGAGGATGAAGAGTGTTTCCTATCAAGCATGAGGCTCAGGAATTTTGTAGTTTCAATGAACAGAAGGGCAACAGGCCCAAGATGTAAAAATGTTGAAAGAAACCAATCCACCGCCACAGATTCATACAAATGGTTATGTCAGTGGAAAAATGAAAGCTATTGTCGATGTTCCATGAGTAAAGATAATCGACACTGCTGAAGACCCTGCTCAAGAATACAGGTCTGTGGAGAACTGCAATAGATGGCAAAATCATCAATGAAAAGGGAGCCTGAGATGCCGGGTGGGAGACAGATCCTTATAGGGTTAATGGCGATAGCAAAGAGGACATCGCTCAGGACGGAACCCTGAGGCACACTGGTTTCCTGGACAAAGGTGTCCAACAAGGTAGAACCCACACGCACCTTGAAAAATTGGTCTTTTAAACATTCATGAAGGAAATGCATCAGGTGGCCATGGAAGCTCCATGTGTAGAGAGTATGGAAGCTACCAGTTCTCCAGCAGGTGTCGTAGGCCTTCTATTCATGATATGGGTGGACAAAGTAAAGAGGTGGTCAAATGCAGAGCAGCATGCTCGAAATCGACACTGTGTAGTCGTTAGTAAATTGCAAGACTTGAGGCACGATGCCAGCTGGGCATGAATCATACATGTCGTCACCTTGAAAACACAACTGGTGAGAGAGATGGGGCGGTAGCTAGAAGGAAGATTTTGTCCTTATCATCTTTCCTTCCGGGACACATGCTCTCTGCCCAGATGCAATTGTACATATTAAACAGAAAGGGCTTGTCCACAAGTGAAAGGTGCTGCAACATCTGAATGTGGAGAGTGTCTAGCCCTGGAGTGGGGGATCAGGATGAATGGAGAGAATGATCTAGCTCCCTCATAGTAAAGACGGCATTGTAGCACTCATGATTCTGAGAAGAGAAAGGTATCACCCGAGCCTCCTCCACTAGTTTCCAATGAAGGAAGGCATGGAGATAGTAGGAAGAGCTCTAAATTTCCACAAAATGGTGACCCAAGGTGTTGGAGACAGCAGTAGGGTTAACAATGACATTGTCTGCTACTGTCAGGCCAGAAATTGACTAACGGATTGGTCCCACAGGGTCATTGAAGGTTGGCCTTATGACAGAGGAAGGGGTGGAACTGTTAAAAGAACCAGTGAACGAAATCCAGCTAGCTTTTTTGCTATCCTAAAGAACGCAACAACACTTTGCACGCATATGTTTATAATGCACGCAGTTTGCCATCGTGGGGTGGCGGTTAAAAATGTGGAGAACACATCTCTGCATGCGAATTGCATTGCAGCAGGCCTCAGTCCACCAAGGGACTGGGATGTGGCATGGCAAAGAGGAAGTGTGAGGAATGGAACACTCTGCAGTGGTAAGAATAACATTGGTAAGATATTCCACCTGGTCATCACAAGTGGGGAAATCTTGTTCTTAGTAGGTCGTCAGGGTGGAGTAAAGCCACCAGTCAGCCTTGGTAAGCTCCCATTTGGGTGTGCACAGAGGTGGGGTAGGAGTCAGCAAATGGATAGCACATGGGAAATGGTCACTCGAGTAGATGTCAGAAAGAATGGACAACTCAAGATGATGGGCAAGCTGGGCAGTGCAGAAGGATAGGTGCAATGGGAAGAGGTGTGCGAGGAGTCAGAAAGGAATGTGGGTGCCCCAGTGTTAAGGCAGAAGAGGTTAAGCTGATTAAGAAGATCAGTCAAGACGGCACCTCTCTGAGAGGTTCTGGGGAACCCCAAAGGGGATGATGTGCATTAAAGTCACTGAGTAGCAGAAATGATGGAGGTAGCTGCTCAATAAGCTGAAGGAAGTCTGCCCTTGTGACTCTGAATGACAGAGGGACATAAATGGTACAAAGGGAGAAAGTCAGAGGAGGAAAGAAAAGGTGAACTGCAACAGCTTGAGGATGGGTAGTCAGAGAGATGGGATGACTATGAACATCGTCCCATATGAGGAGCATGATGCCACCATGAGATGGAATGCTGACCTCAGGAGGAAGGTCAGAACAAACTGGGAGGAAATGTGAAAGCTCTAATCAGTCTTGAGGATGTAATTTTGTTTCCTGAAGGCAGAGTACAAGGGGACGCTGTGGTGCTAAAAGTAGCCATAAATCCTCTTTGTGGGATTGAAGGCTGCAAACGTCCCATTGGAGGAGAGTCATGATTAGGCAGTAATGAAGGGGTGTCACCTAGGTGACTGCTGAATGACAGCCTGTGAAGACTCACTGCTACAGAGTGCAGAAGCAGCAGGATACTGCTCCATGAGGTCCACAAAAGTATCGGCTTCCTTGTTGCTGTTGGTCTGTGGAGTCCAACACAGAAAAATAGTTGGTGGTGCACACCGGTGACAAGAGACCGACCAGGCTGAGGTATCACGTGGCAACACCATCAAAGAGGATCTTCTAGATGGCAAAAGAGAAGACCATTTGCCTTTGTTGGACTTCTTTGAGCCTTTACAGTTAGCAGAGGAAGACTCAGCTGTTGGTTGGCTGGAGAGACATAGGAAGTCTTCACAGGAGTACTTCTGTCCTTTCTGGCCTACCAGTTGTGTAGCTGGTGACTTTGCCAATTGCGAGAGATTGATGGCTTGTTGCAGAGCTGGATGAGGGGATGGCTATGCTACCTTGACACTGGGTGATTTCACAATCTCAGAGCTGAATTTGAGGTTGCACATCTGCTTGGCCATGTCCTTCATGGAGGAAGAGGTAGCAGAATAGAACTATAAGTGCCAGACAAGAGAACACAAAGTTTGCGACTAGCCAATAACTTGCGAGTGACTGTGTAAGGCACTTTTTCCTTTACCGTATCTCCTGGACAGCCTGCTCATCAAGATACATGGGACAATCCCAAGAGGAGGTGGCTTGGCCACCATTGCAGTTGGTACAGCAGGGAGAGGGAGGCGGACAATCGCCCTCATGCACATCCCTACCACAGGTGACACATTTGGCTGAGTGTTGACAAGACATTCTAATTTGGTTGAAACGATGACACTGGTAGCAGCACATTGGGATCAGAATGTATGATCAGACTGTGACAATTTCATAGCCTGCTTTGATCTTGGATGGAAGCACCACTCTATCAAATGTGAGAAAAAGAGTGCAGGTGGGTACTAAGGATGAATCTACCTTTTTCAACACCTGATGGACAGCAATGACACCCTAATCAGAGAGGTATGATTGGATTTCAGCCTCGATCAGACCATCGAGCAGCCTAGTATAAATAATGCCACAGGAAGAATTCAGAGTTCTATGGGCCTTGACATGAGCAGGATAGCCGTGGAGGAGCGAGGCAACAAGCAGTGGTTGTGCTTGAAAATCAGAAGTAGTCTCCAAAAGCAAAGTGTCATTCCATAAACGAGAACAGGATTTCACAAGATCAGCAATTGCATCAACACCTTTCTGAATAATAAACGGATTTACGTGAAACCATGAGGAACAGTGGTGCAGCTGGAAGAGTCTTTGAATCATTAACCTCATTCCATTTACGTTTTGTAGAGGCAGATTGTGAAGATGATTGGCTCATTGCGAGAAAATCTCCCACTAAAAACAGTGGTCAGACTGTTCTTATGTCAGCAACGGACAATGCAGAACATTCCCAATAACACCCCAGACATGTTCCCCAAGGGAGTGGAAAAAGAATAGCAAGAGGACATACATGCAGCATGGAAGGGAAAAGATGCTGCAAAGGCTGGGGCCCCATGTGGCCAAGCACGAACCTGCTAAGGAGTGGCGAGCCCCCTCTGGGGGTCTACTTGCTGTGAGGGACTGCTTGCTCCCCAGTGTCAAGGCTACAATGAATGCTGTGACAAGTGACTGTTGAACTCGCTTATGTAGTGAGGTACTTCCTGTTAGCTTTTACACAATCTACACATGTTTAAGGAGATTTGTGAATAATCCACTTGGTTATGAAATATGATGCTGTAGCAAAAAGTGTGAATATAGTAAGTTTACAATTTAGTTGTTTATGTCATTCAAGTAGTTTGGAAGACTGTTAATGCCCTCATTCAGCACCCATCCACACACAAGGAGACAAATTCCTTTGAAGATTGCTGGAATGTGGTTGGTTCACCTTTGCAAACATCAAGAAGGGTGACTCAAGAAATTTTATTAAATAAATCTACTGATATCAAACATAGTAGAGTTACAGATCACCCGCAGGGAATGTAACATTGGTAATATACCAAAACTATCCATATTCCACTGCAACCTCTGCTGTTCTTCCATCAAAGAAAATTCAGTCAGGTCAGTGGAAAGTTGCACTGAATGTTGTCACATGGCATTAGTGCATGCAAGAATACTCACGGGAACTGGTTGCTTCTCACTCTCGCATTTTCGGACTTAATGGGTTGCATACAGTTTGGTGCTCTGTGTAATCCTAGGGACATGCCACCCAAACTGGTGAAAGGCCCTGATAGCTATTGATGGAGTGTTTTACTCTTTTAGATAGGAGGTGTCTTATGGGAATGACATTTCAAATTCTGACTTCAGCTTGTCTCAGTGACATAGCAAACATAAGTGGTACCTGGCACATGAGACTTATTGGCACACCTCACCTCCTCCCTCGGCACCCAGGGCACAACACTTTATTGCTTCCACCCCCCTTCCCATCCTTCCATCTTCAGTGCCCAGAGTATGAGACTACAGTTCATTGATGCATACTTCCCCCTCCAGAATCACATTTAGTAATATAATGTATAGAATTTACTCCAGTAATAATAATACATTTTCTGTAAAAAAATCTTGTTTGTCTTGGAGACTATTTGGCACCCCTTTCCATGTGGCACCCAGGGCACAATAGACCCACTTGCCTCCCCCTCCCCCCCACCCCTTGTTATTCCACTAGCTTTTCCTCTGTATTAGGTACAGATCTATCTTCCCAGCACAAGTTACTTATCTTTACATCTGTTCACATTTCTTCTTGTTTAAGTGGAAAGCAAGACTGATATGCTGCAAGAATATGTCAAAGAAAAAGTAAAATTTTTCATCTAAACTGTTTGATAAATCTCTTTTCAGCAGTCCTGTCATAATTTTTTGATAAACATCATTATAATGTCATTGTTTATGGTTCTGCAATACAATACTTATCTTCTACTATCAAAACAAAATTGATCAGCATGTTTTACTGTCAGTATTTGACAATCAGTGTCTGTTGAACTGTGTCTTTCAATCCTCATTGAGAACTTTGCTGTGGAAAAATAATCCAGTGCTGTACATCAACTACTCTACTTTTCTTCAGTCATTGCTCTATGACAGAAAATAAACATTATGAAAAGAATGGATTGGTTGTTGTTGTTGTTGTGGTCTTCAGTCCTGAGACTGGTTTGATGCAGCTCTTCAGGCTACTCTATCCTGTGCAAGCTTCTTCATCTCCCAGTACCTACTGCAGCCTACATCCTTCTGAATCTGCTCAGTGTTTTCATCTCTTGGTCTCCCTCTACGATTTTTACCCTCCACACTGCCCTCCAATACTAAATTGGTGATCCCTCGATGTCTAAGAACATGTCCTACCAACCGATCCCTTCTTCTAGTCAAGTTGTGCCACAAGCTCCTCTTCTCCCCAATTCTATTCAATACCTCCTCATTAGTTATGTGATCTACCCATCTAATCTTCAGCATTCTTCTGTAGCACCACAATTCGACAGCTTCTATTCTCTTCTTGTCTAAAGTATTTATCGTCCACATTTCGCTTCCATGCATGGCTACACTCCATACAAATACTTTCAGAAACGACTTCCTGACATTTAAATCTATACACAATGTTAACTAATTTTTCTTCTTCAGAAACGCTTTCCTTGCCATTGCCAGTCTACATTTTATATCCTCTCTACTTCGACCATCATCAGTTATTTTGCTCCCCAAATAGCAAAACTCCTTTACTACTTTAAGTGTCTCATTTCCTAATCTAATTCCCTCAGCATCACCTGACTTAATTCGACTACATTCCACTATCCTTGTTTTGCTTTTGTTGATGTTCATCTTATACCCTCCTTTCAAGACACTGTCCATTCAGTTCAGCTGCTCTTCCAAGTCCTTTGCTGTCTCTGACAGAATTACAATTTCAGCTGCTCTTCAAAGTCCTTTGCTGTCTCTGGCAGAATTACAATGTCATCGGCGAACCTCAAAGTTTTTATTTCTTCTCCATGGATTTTAATACCTACTCCGAACTTTTCTTTTGTTTCCTTTATTGCTTGCTCAATATACAGATTGAATAACATTGGGGATAGCCTACAACCCTGTCTCACTCCCTTCCCAACCACTGCTTCCCTTTCATGCACCTCGACTCTTATAACTGCCATCTGCTTTCTGTACAAATTGTAAATAGCCTTTCGATCCCTGTATTTTACCCCTGCCACCTTCAGAATTTGAAAGAAAGTATTCCAATCAACATTGTCAAAAGCTTTCTCTAAGTCTACAAATGCTAGAAACGTAGGTTTGCCTTTCCTTAATCTATCTTCTCAGATAAGTCGTAGGGTCAGTATTGCCTCACGTGTTCCAGTATTTCTACGGAATCCAAACTGATCTTCCCCGAGGTCGGCTTCTACCAGTTTTTCCATTCATCTGTAAAGAATTCGTGTTAGTACTTTGCAGCTGTGACTTATTAAACTGATAGTTCGGTAATTTTCACATCTGTCAACACCTGCTTTCTTTGGATTGGAATTATTATATTCTTCTTGAAGTCTGAGGGTATTTCGCCTGTCTCATACATCTTGCTCACCAGATGGTAGAGTTTTGTCAGGACTGGCTCTCCCAAGGCTGTCAGTAGTTCTAATGGAATGTTGTCTACTGCAGGGGCCTTGTTTCGACTCAGGTCTTTCAGTGCTCTGTCAAACTCTTTACGCAGTATCATATCTCCCATTTCATCTTCATCTACATCCTCTTCCATTTCCATAATATTGTCCTCAAGTACGTCGCCCTTGTATAGACCCTCTATATACTCCTTCCACCTTTCTGCTTTCCCTTCTTTGCTTAGAACTGGGTTTCCATCAAAGCTCTTGATATTCATGCAAGTGGTTCTCCTTTCTCCAAAGGTCTCTTTAATTTTCCTGTAAGCAGTATCTATTTTACCCCTAGTGAGATAAGCCTCTACATCCTTACATTTGTCCTCTAGCCATGCCTGCTTAGCCATTTTGCACTTCCTGGCAATCTCATTTTTGAGACGTTTGTATTCCTTTTTGCCTGCTTCATTTACTGCATTTTTATATTTTCTCCTTTCATCAATTAAATTCAATATTTCTTCTGTTACCCAAGGGTTTCTACTAGCCCTCGTCTTTCTACCTATTTGATCCTCTGCTGCCTTCACTATTTCATCCCTCAATGCTACCCATTCTTCTTCTATTGTATTTCTTCCCCCCATTCCTGTCAATTGTTCGCTTATGCTCTCCCTGAAACTCTGTACAACCTCTGGTTTAGTCAGTTTATCCAGGTCCCATCTCCTTAAATTCCCACCTTTTTGCAGTTTCTTCAGTTTTAATCTACAGTTCATAACCAATAGATTGTTGTCAGAGTCCACATCTGCCCCTGGAAATGTCTTACAATTTAAAACCTGGTTCCTATATCTCTGTCTTACCATTATATAATCTAGCTGATACTGTTTAGTATCTCCAGGGTTCTTCCATGTATACAACCTTCTTTCATGATTCTTGAACCAAGTGTTAGCTATGATTAAGTTATGCTCTGTGCAAAATTCTACCAGGCGGCTTCCTCTTTCATTTCTAGGCCCCAATACATATTCACCTACTATGTTTCCTTCTCTCCCTTTTCCTACTGACGAATTCCAGTCACCCATGACTATTAAATTTTTGTCTCCCTTCATTACCTGAATAATTTCTTTTATCTCCTCATACATTTCATCAATTTCTTCATCATCTGCAGAGGTAGTTGGCATATAAACTTGTACTACTGTAGTAGGCGTGGGCTTTGTGTCTATCTTGGCCACAATAATGCGTTCACTATGCTGTTTGTAGTAGCTTACCCGCACTCCTATTTTTTTATTCATTATTAAACCTACACCTGCATTACCCCAATTTGCTTTTGTATTTATAACTCTGTATTCACCTGACCAAAAGTCTTGTTCCTCCTGCCACCGAACTTCACTAATTCCCACTATATCTAACTTTAACCTATCCATTTCCCTTTTTAAATTTTCTAACCTACCTGCCCGATTAAGGGATTTGACATTCCATGCTCCGATCCGTAGAACATCAGTTTTCTTTCTCCTGATAACGACATCCTCTTGAGTAGTCGCCCGGAGATCCGAATGGGGGACTATTTTACCTCCAGAATATTTTACCCAAGAGGACGCCATCATCATTTAATCATACAGTAAAGCTGCATGCCCTCGGGAAAAATTACGGCTGTAGTTTCCCCTTGCTTTCAGCCGTTCACAGTACCAGAACAGCAAGGCCATTTTGGTTAGTGTTACAAGGCCAGATCAGTCAATCATCCAGACTGTTGCCCCTGCAACTACTGAAAAGGCTGCTGCCCCTCTTCAGGAACCACACGTTTGTCTGGCCTCTCAACAGATACCCCTCCGTTGTGGTTGCACCTACGGTACAGCTATCTGTATCGTTGAGACACGCAAGCCTCCCCACCAACGGCAAGGTCCATGGTTCATGGATTGGTACTCATGCATAAAAGAGGTGTTGAGTGGCACACAGGCACATTGAAAAAAGACTGCTTGATATTATTAGCTAACAAAGTCCTTCCTCAGATGTATGCAACACAAAACACTCACACATTCACACTATCATCTCCAGATATGTTTTGATATTGTTATTCCAGCCTGAATTTTCTGTTATTAGAAAATAAACATGCCCTCCATGTATCATTCCTGTAGGAATTGTGAAATCAAGGTTGGACTAATTATGACATACAAAGAAGCAATTAAGCAATCATTTTCTTAGCAGTTCATAAGCAATTGGAAGGGGAACAAAGCCTAACCATTCTCTCTGACATGCACTTCACAGAGATTTGTGAAGTATGTATGTAGATGTAGATGACAAATATGGTTTTTGGGTGGAGTTTGCATAATATTTTTAATACTGCCTCTAGTTGCTTTATGACACTTAAGATGTTTCCCTCTATTGGGCTGCAGGATGTTGGTACTAATATTTTGGGTGTTTCTGGATCCAATAGTGTGGCAGAGCATTCAAAGCACTGTTCAACACACTATTCATTAACCTGATGTGTTTGGGGCATTCCATTTTTTGTATATATAGCCTCTCCCCTTTCCTTCTTGTTGATGTAATAGTAATATGAAATTAGCGTATGTCTGTCAAGAGGTATATATTCAATTTCAGTGATTTACATGTGATGTTCTGATAAGCAAAACACATTCTACCAACATTCAGTCTGCCCTTTCTTTCTCCTGTATGGGTAATAGGAGTTTGTGGCAGCATGGGCTGCCAACACCGACAGTCACCACTAGTATCAACACAAAAAAATAATGAACAAATGTACCTCTTTTGAACTCATTGCCTTTGTTGTGCTGCCTCCTATTTTGAATATCATTCACACTCACTGCTACCTGAATTCCTACATTGGTGACTCAAGACAGCATTTTTTTTTTACACGGACACAATGAACACACCATGTGGCTCAACAGCAAGACAAGCTGAAGTCAGAATTTGAAATGTTATTACCATAAGACACCTCTTATCTAAAAGAGCAAAACACTGCTCACAAAAAATAAAACACATTACTACAAAATTGAAAACGATTTGGAACAGTGTTAAACAGGAAACAAACAAAAACAGCTCTGGTAAGAATGATAACACATTGAAATCTTTGGCCACTGAACTCAGTGACTACTTTCTCATAGCTGCAAGTACTGGTGAGCAATACTGTCTCAGCAATACTGTCTCGTAATTTTTATTACTTTCCTTAACTGATTTTTGTTTGATATAAAAAGCTTGTACTACGGACAGTCCTACCACTACCAATTTCCATTAGATTACTGAGTCATTTGGGAGCCTAAATGGTAGAGAAACAGAAGCATAATAAATGTAATATCTGATCTGAGGCTCCATACATTGACTTAAAACAATAAATGTGAAATCATGCAAAAATCCCATTTTGCTTTGACTCTAATACTATATCATTCATTTTTTCTTGGTGACTAATTCAGTTGTTGCATTCTCTTATTATTTTTAACTTACGCTGAGTACTTTGTGTCTCTTGACTTAACGAAGGAGCTTTGCTCTCACATTCTCAAAATACTGTATATTTAACTGTTATATGTTGTGACTGTTTCTGTTCCTCTTGTGAAAGGGTAAACAGCAAGTGAGTAGTTAAGCTGTAAAAGCAGCAGCTCTTTAAAAAATCATGATCTTTCACATATTAAGTTGGTATTTTAAAAAGAATATGGTATGTATAAGAGTTTCTCGTAATGCAAACACAATGCTAATCATAGCATTAACAAAACAATTTTTCAAAACCTCTAAATATATTTTCTTTATGGCAAATTTCCAAAAATGAGTAGTTTATTATATAACTGGATTTTCTTCTCACCAAATCACTGGTGCCCTATACAGTGTGTGGAATTTAATCCCATCCTCTTCACCTATATCCAGCCATTCTACAGGAACTGTGGAAAGAAGTTTGTAGAAATCTGGATTATGCTTCTTCATATGGTTACCAACATAAAATCCATCTGTTATTAGATTTTCTCCACCAGGTCCTTCTGTCTGCACCAGACAATGGAGTAGATTCAGCTGAAACAGTAATGTTTGCAATGACCTTTGCTTGCAGCACTATACAATGAAGTAGAAAATTGAATTATACACACAATGAATTTACAGGTTGTACAAAGGAATAATTACCCCTGGTTTGTATTCGTAGTATGGCAGGTCAGTATGCATTTGTAATGGTGTATTGAGATATGCAGAATTTGTTGTACCTGGTTTGTGTTTTACTTCAAATGTCTCTCTGCAAGAAGAGAAGATAGACTCAGATTATCAGTCATCAAAAAGACCAACAAGTCACATTAATGAGTTAATCCAATATTGTTTTTGTTTGTATGAGTCAAGGAAAAAAGTTACCTGGAAGGTGCACATGTGTGTTACATTAAGTGTGTATGACTCTGGGTGTGTGTTTTTCTACATCTGAAAGACTTCGTCTGATAGCTTAATCTGCTTTTAAATGTGTGTGTCTGCAGCTCACACCTCATCTATGTTGTGATTAGCAGTTTATCCTAATTCATACTAAATTCATATATAGTATATTGTGATCTTCAGTATCTTTTCAGTGGAGATTTAAAGAACTAACACTGGTATAACAGTTTAAATCTGAAGTCCATTACTAGCTACAATCCAACCGAAGAGGGTGTTTCTTGTCTTTCTCCATGTATGAACCATATCACTTAGCCTCTTATATGCAGTATAATGTGGAGCTAGAACTGCAGTGCAACTTGGTGTTTATCACACAAAATTTCTTTTTCAGGATTAGAGATCTATCTAAGCACCATAAAAGAATTTTAGAGCTGTTCAGATATTGAGTATTAGTTATTTAGCTTAATAATGAAACTTAAGTACTAACAGAGGTGTCAAACCATATTATCTCATGTTGCTACCTCTAAACTATTTCCAATTCCTTGCATCAAATAAGCTACACTTCCCATTATTAACATATTTTATGAATATGGCACTGGAAAGTTCTGGATGGAACATAAATAATCTATGGCATAAAAGTTACTGGGTACAGTGGAAACTATGATATTACCCATTGGCTCTGACCAAACATATTTCAGAGGACTTAAACAATATGATGATGGTAATGTCATATTTTGAAATGAAAATCAATCACCATCAACCAGTTGTTTGACATACACTGATTTTTAAAGGCTTCCCCTAGTCTTTTCTATGTATTATAGTCTTCAGCTACAAACATCCATATTGCCCCAGCAAGTTGTCTAATGTCATTCATGCACCTTTAATTACCTTTCCATCTTGGTCCTTTATTACCTCCTTCAATCCAGCATTCAACTTCCTTGTTGGTTTGCCTCATTACATGCACTACCCACACCCATTTCACTACAGTTGTAAGAATTACACCTTTCCCTCAAGTCTTTTCCCTGATGCATTTGTTTCTTTTTTTTATTTTGCCCGACCTAGTAATTCCTATCAAGCATCTCTCCATTGGACAGTGAGTAACCCTCAATTTTTGAATGGCTGTTGCAATAGAATTCCATGTCTCTATGCTGTAGACCAGAAATGAAATTTTTACTCTTCTGTTTACTTTTCCTGTCCAACCAGACATTGCCTTCCACTCCTCTACATACAAAAATTTATCATATATGTTAAAAAATGATGAAATTCCTCCAGCTGTGTTAAGGTGTTGGTTTTATTGGCAACTACTTGCCTTCTGCATGGAACACACCTATCTTACCAATGGCTACTAGTGTTAGACATATACGATTGCTGTCAACAAGTATGGGCCTGAAGATGATGATGTAACAACATCGAAACTAGCTGACATCCCAAGGCATCCGTTTCAATTATGGGTATATGAAGAAAAATTTATCAAGTGGTTTCATGACTTCATTGTCAGTTTTTATTATTTTCTGTTTGAAGTGCTCACTGCACATCATAACAGTCTTATTATAATTGATTTTCAAGCTTACTTTCAATCTTGCTCTATTGCGTTTTTTCATATAGTATTGAACTTTGTCTGCACAAGCAGCAAATAGTGCAAACTCATCAACAAAGTTAACATGATATATTTCTTCTAAATTTTGTTAGTTTAATGATCAGAAATCTTCCTCTAAAGCTGCTAAGAATAGTGTAATAGGTGTAGAAACTTTCTGAATGACTTCTCTTTCAGTTCAGAATTTTCCATTATGCAGATGTAGTCTAATAGAAGCTGCACCATTAATGGATATATTCTTCGGAATACTAAAACAGAGTAAGTAAATTCCTTGTTTCTTGAGGGCTGATGGTTCAGATTTTGTTGATACTGAGTCAGAAGCTTCCTCAAAATCTATTACTATTGGCAAAGAAGTAATTCATGCCATACTCATTGATCATTTATATAGTTTCCTTCCCAATCTGTAAATGGTCCATTGTCTTACATCAATTCCTACAGGCAGGATGTTGAGTGATCAAAATCCGATGTTTTTTATGCTATTACTTGTAATTGAAATACTTTAGGATTAAAGGGGACCACATGCCAAAAAGCAGAAGCATTGAGTTGTTAATAGGCACACATGAAAGAAAGAAATCTTGCTAGCTTCTGGAATTATCCTTTGATGAGCTAGAATAAAATACACACACACACACACACACACACACACACACACACACACACACACACACACACACACGCATGCACATGCCTATCACCCATATGGTGCTGGCTACAGTAATCATGCCATTGCTATTTTGTGGAAGGTGGACTGGTTTTGGTGCTGTAGCGTCAGGTGGGGTGGGCAGAGGGAGCTGGGAAACACAAAGGGGGCTAGAGATGGATGGCTAATGACTTGGAAGTAGGTGGCCAGTTTGCCAACAAGGGAAGTGTAAGGGGAGGTGGCAAGTATATGGGCTGGCAAGACTGTAGAGGGTGGTGGGAAGTGACACGCGCTGAAGGTGAGGAGGGGACATGCATTGAAAGGGGGTTTCAGGACAGACGGGGGGAGAACTGTTGGGTGGAGGGTGCAGGGAAGTCAACTACCTGGGACTGGGATCAGGACAGTTACAGAAGCAGAGGAAGTGTTGTAAGGATAGCTCCCATCTCAATAGTTCAGAGAATCTGGTAGTAAGAAGCCAGATGGTTCTGAAATTGAGCAGGCTGCACACATCTGCATGTGTACCACCATGTGGC
The DNA here is from genome assembly GCF_021461385.2 of Schistocerca piceifrons. NCBI lineage: Eukaryota > Metazoa > Arthropoda > Insecta > Orthoptera > Acrididae > Schistocerca > Schistocerca piceifrons. The sequence continues at coordinate 123,879,673 of NC_060138.1, read as the reverse complement.
CATTCTGTTGACCAATGTCGAGAACAAAGTTGACCACCTGGTGGCACAACAGCTGAGCACAACCTGCTGAATTTCAATGGCTGCTTCACAACCTGATCCACCTTGATCCTTTCCTCCAGCACCAGATTCTTTGATCTATTCTGATGAGATTTATATTTACAGCACATCCTCTACTCCTATAAACAACCTGGCCTCAGGTAACCCACTGTCCCACACCCTCCACCCACCATTTTCCCTTCCCCTGTCCTCTCACAGTTCATGTTCCAAGGTCACTTTCAGCTTGTGGCATTTCCCACTGGCTGCTACATATAACAGCCAACACAACCTCCTGCACTCCTAGCCGCCAAAACAGCTGCCTCCCTCCAAGCTACTGGCCTCCCACACTCAGTCCATCTCTGTGCTTGTCATCTCCCCCTCCCTCTAACCATCCCATCTGACACTACCTCCACCACAATCAGTCCCCTTGCCACAAAACAGCATCAGCACAGTTAGTATAGCTGGCACCATGTAGGGGCAGAGTTACATAGGTGTGTTTGTGTATTTTACTCTAGCTTATCAAAGAATAATTCTGGAAACAAGCAAGTTTCTTTCTTTTGTGTGTGCCTATCAATGACTCAATGCTGCCAATTTTTTGTGAATGGTCTCTTTTAATCCTAAAGTATTTACAATCTACAAGAACTTTCCAACAACACTATTACTTATAGTTTTAGTGAAGATGAAAAGGCTGATGACATTTATTTCTCTGTCTACTTTTTTGTGAAGCGGAATAGTTACATAATTTTTCCTGTTTCAGTGATTTTTTTTCTTAGTAGTGATTCTGTAAATAATTTGCAAGTTCCTTTTGCGTCACTTTGCCATCAGCTTTAACAATTTCTATTGAAATGTCATCATCTTCAGGCACCTTTCCTTTCTTAATATTGTGAATGGCTTCATATCGTTCATATGGCTTCACTTTTAATACATCATTGCTTTCGTTTTCACTTATAATTGTTTCTGATTCATCTTTTGGAGCATGCAAAACATTTCAAAGAAATATTGGATTGTTTCTACAATTTTCTATCTCTTGTTGGTTGCTGTACCATCTGCCACATTAACTTTCTTTGTACTCTTATTGTTGAAAATTATTTCTGTTACTTAATTTCTATTGTGTCTTCTCATATCCTCTTGAAGTCTGCTTGCTTAGCCGAGTGGTAATGTGCTTGCCTCACATGCAGTGGGCCCGGGTTCGGTTCCTGGCCGGGTTGGGTATTTTTTCTGCCCGTGGACGGGGTGTTTTGTTGTCCTCATCATCATCATCATATTCTCATCGACGCACAAGTTCCCAGTGTGGCAAACGTGAAATAAGACCTGCAAAACAGTGGCCCTGGATGGGGCCTCCAGGCCAACAATGCCATATATGATCATTTCATTTAATATCCTCTTGAAGACATTCTCATCTAGTTTTGTTCAGTTCAACCCAGTCCATACTTTTCAGTTGTTGAAACTCTCACCTTGAATTTAACAGCTGCTTGATGCATTATGGAATACTTAAGTGAATATAATTCTTGATAATTTTCAGTGCAACAGGGTCTGCAGCTGCAATGAATTGTTTGAATGATTTTTGTGATGCCTTCAGCTGCCATCCTCTTCATTTCATGTACGACTGAACAATTTTGGCCTTAGGCCAGTTTCAATTATCTAAAACAGAAGCATTATACATTGGATACATTAGTGACACTTGTGATTTTGATTTAGAAACAAGTCATATTTATAGATATGCTAGGCACATTATAACTTACCATATTCATGATTTTTTTAGTAGTAAATTATGCCATGTACAGTATGTCATTACTCCTATGATTCCATGTTATGCTCATAAAATAAATTAGAGAGGTTTTACACTTTTTTAGGAGCACTTGTTGCAAAGCTCTTATATGTAAGACCCATGTTTTAACCTCCTTAAGACTAGGAACATCATAATTATTTTACAGAAATTTGTTAATTAACCTGCACATGCTTTTATTCTCAATTATATTTAATTATTGTTCATCACTGGTGCAAATATGACTATATGTAAATTCCTTAAAATAAGTTGTAAATATCAGTTCTATTACTGTGGGAGGATGTCATTTTTGAATAGTTGGTACAAAGATCTTGTATATAAAATCTATCAGAATACTCTAATGAAACAGTACTGAAAACTATGAGAGTCGAGTAAAAACTGCTTTATGATTACATGACATTTTGCATTAGTCGTATTTATTAATGAGTGTAGCAATTGTTTTACATTCTATAGTTGTGTAATGCTTCATTGTAGAACGGGAAAAAAGTTGTCTAGGAAATTCTCAACCATCAGATCTTTTTGCCCATTTAAAACTTTGACTGACTGACCTTTTAGAGGGGTGTAAATTTCAGTTTCTTCCATTACATCCATGGTGTTTCCTTTCTGTAACCTATATAATATTTGAAGTGATCCATTTATATGTTTAGTGTATGTAATATGGAATGAAAATATGCAAGTTTGAGTGCTCTTGGGTAGCATGACTAGTTGTGGATAATTATGTCTGTTGTTGTTTTATGAAAAATATCAAACATGTGTTCAGATTTTTTGTTTGAAATTATTAAATCCAAAAAGTTTATGCTCTTACTTTCTTTCTTTTTCTATAGTGAAATTAATTTTTGGATGCAAACTGTTGAATTATGAATGCATGATGTTACTCTTATTTATTGTGCCATCAAATAGGATTAAATGTCATCGACATATCTATAGTAATAAAATTAAACATACAACCACACCTTGGAAACCATATGATTAAAAATATTATCACAAACACTAAAGTAGTGCTTAATATGACACAGTTGCCACCTCATGAGCAAAACCACATTACTTGTAAAATTGCAAAAATAATACAAACACAAGTAAAACGAGAAAGTAGGACCAATATATGAGCAAAGGATAGTAGTATTATTTGTCAGATTAATAATAAGCTTCAAGAACATAATGCAATCAGTGTAAAATCAGGTAATGGAAGTACATTGATGATTATGTCAGAAGAAAATTACAACAGGAAAGTACTAGAATTTTTTTCGACCAAAGTAATATTGTCACAGAAGGAGCTGAGTTGCACTGTGATGTAGTGGTTATGATACTTAACTATTGTATGGAGGGTCACAAGTTCAAAACTCACCTGGACTGTACAATTTTAATTTCTATATTCAGTTTGAGTACATTTTGAGTACATTCTAGAAGTATCCACAAATGTCAAGAAACATGGTTCTGGAATGTTCTGTAGCTGTATATATACCGTATGTGTTCTGGCCAGAGGCAGTTGGCTCCACGCTCTTGTATGTGCAAGTACTGAATAAACCATTGTCAAGTGAGGTTAGAGTTCATCATTCATCTACTTACACCTTCTTCTACGTGACATTATTCTGGTAGAGATGCTAGTATTGGAACTTGTGATAGCGCACATTATCGACGACACATTGGCTCCCATCAGGCCATGACAGAGCTGCCAATTACTTGGCAAGAAACCAGCGTTCAAGCCATATTCAACAGATCACAATTTATCAGAGACAGAAGAAGAAGAGGACGTTACGCTGACAACAACTGTGTGCCATCACATGCGACATCCTTCCAGGTTCTCTGGTGATGATGGCCAAGACCCAAACAAGTTGCTGAAGGTATATGACCTTATAACCGAATTTAACAAATGGGATGACACCGTGTGTTTGGCTAACGTATTTTTTACATGGAGGGCTCTGCCAATCAATGGTATGAGAACAATGAGGAGAAGTTCACAAGCTGGGAAGTATTCCGGGCAGAACTGCGCAAGTATTTCGGTGACACACAATGACAGAAGTGAAAGGCTGAAGATAAATTAAAGTGCAGGGCACAGAGTTCAGGAGAAACTACAGCATCCTACATTCAAGATGTCTTGGAGCTATGCAAAATAGTGGATCCTAGAATGAAAAGTGTTGCTGAGGACATATCAAGCGACATGTATCAAGCCCTACTCCTGAAAGAGTTTTCGACAGCAGACGACTTCATAAAATGGTGCCAGTATATCGAGACAATGCATCAAAAAGAATTACAAGCAAGAAGTTTGAACGGCCTCCAAACATAGTATCAATGTTTGTGATGGAGGAAGCAACTGATTTCACGAGTGTTTTTCATCAGATAGTGAGAGAGGAAGTTCAGAAGGCACTTGGATTGCATCGTGAGCAAGAAACCAAGACGCTTTGAGAGGTCGTAAGGGAGGAAGTTGAACACACATTGAACCCAATCTCTCATCTTTCATTTCCCTTTAAAATGGTGAAAAAGTCGAGACCCAGGCGAAGCTACATTCCTACAATGCCGCATGAGGAACCTGTTTAGGCACCAAGGAAGACTGACATCTGGAGGACCCAGGATAACCAGCCAGTATGTTTCCACTGTGGACGACCGGGATGTGGAGCACTATTGTTGAGAAAGGTGGCAGATATTTGATGATGCCCATGCCAGAAGACAGCAGACCGATCTTAGCCGATGCCAACTCCAGGATGACGAAGATGAATAAGAAGATGTGGGTGCAGGGCGACATAGGTCACCATCGCCGCAAGCTAGCCACTGGAGAGGATGCTCCCTGACACACCGATCGAGGTCTCCATCACCGTTTAGAAGCTCCAGCTGATCACCTAGCCACTGCAACCTGGAAAACTAAAGGGTGCGACCTTCCTTGGAGGTGAGGCCGCCGAAGAGAAAAATCCTCTGCCGTTGATACTACAAAAATGATACGAAACTAATTCACTATCCTCATGGATTGCCGACCAGTCCAAGCTCTTGCAGACTATGGAGCACCATATTCAGTCATTTCGGAGAAGTACCATTACCAGTTGCAGAAAACCGTATTTGTCGACAGCAAAACATTTCTGCTGAAGGCGGCAAATGGGAAATATGTAAAACCTATAGGAAGATTTACCATTCATGTGGGTATAAGTGGCCATACACATTCCTTAGAATTCATCATCTTACAAGAGCATAGTCATAATGTCATTCTCGGATGGGACTTTTTGAAAGCTTCTCAGGCAATTATAGATTGTAGTAGCTCAAAGATTATGCTAGACAAGATGAGATACTGTAGACAGGAAGATGCACATCTGAGTGTGTTGAGACTATGTGTGCTGGATGAAGTGATCATTCCTGCAGTCAGTGCAAGAAAGATAACTGTCATGTGTTATGCCATGCATCAACCCATGGATCTTTTAGCGGAATGTAAGAGAAGCATACCACTGAAGAATAACTTGTTCATCCCAGCCTCTGTCATCTAGTTTCAGAACGGATTCGGTGAATTGTGGATAGTTAACTATCGCTGAGAACTGCAGATCCTTCCAAGATGCATATGCATAGCAAATGCTGAACCATTGATTGAAGAACAGCTGAGCATCATAGAAACCTCTCATGCCAAGTCTGTGGGTGAAATTAGCACTACCACTAGAAGACAAGATCTTCTTGCTTGACTATCACCAGATCTTACTAAGGAACAACAGAAGAAGCTACTTTCCATTCTTCAAGAGTTCTCTAAATGCTTCAGTCCACAGGTGAAGAGCAAATTATACAAATCGATGGTGAAGAATAGGATTAGCACTGGAGACCATCAACCAATAAGCCAGAGAGCATACCATGTGTCAGCAATGGAACATCGAATAATTCGTGACGAGGTAGAGAAAATAATGAAGAATGACATCATCCAGCCTTCGCAGAGCCCGTGGTCATCACCAGTGGTCCTCGTCAGGAAGAAGGATGGCAGTTGGCGCTTTTGTGTTGATTACAGGAAGCTTAATAAAATAACTAAAAAGGATGTTTACCCTCTTCCACAAATTGACAATACGCTAGATTGTCTGAAGGGGGCTAAGTTTTTCTCAACCATGGACATGTACTCGGGATACTGGCAAATTGAAGTAGATGAGGCTGATCATGAGAAAACTGCATTCATCACCCCTGAGGGCCTGTATGAGTTTAAGATAACGCCATTTGGTTTGTGTAATGCACCAGCAACTTTTGAACAGATTATGGATAATCTTCTAAGGCACCTGAAGTGGACGACGTATCTTTGTTATTTAGATGACATTGCAGTGTTCTCAGACACATTTGACGAACATATAAAGAGACTGAGGGCTGTTCTTAATTGTCTCCAACAAGCCGGACTGAAACTTAATTCAAGAAAGTGCCTCTTTGGAGCAAAAGAAATCAAAATACTTGGACACTTTGTGTCAACCAAAGATGTGCGGCCAGACCCAGAAAAGGTGAGGTCTATAACGGAATTTCCTATTCCTAAATGTATTAGAGATGTGAGAAGCTTCCTTGGATTGTGTTCTTATTACCATTGTTTTATCAAAGACTTTTGTACCAAAGCCAAGCTACTCCAAGAGATGTTAAAAGCTGATGCTAAATTTATCTGGGGTGGTGCTCAACAAGATTCTTTTGATGTGCTGTGACATGCTCTGACGATTCACCCTGTTCTTGGTCTGTATGCCAGTGGGTATGGGGTCAGTGCTGTTCTGGTGCAAATTTCAGATGGAAAAGAGAATGTTGTAGCCTATGCTTCTAGGACACTCACAAAAGTCGGAAGAAAATACCAAGATGCCGACTGTCTCTCAAGAAACCCTGTGCAAGACCATCAAGACTTTGAAGAAGATAGTCACTGTCTCACTGCACTCCAGGATCTCTCTGCTGAGCAGAAGAAGTACGCCAAGATATCTCATATTATGCTTGCCTTAAATCGGTCAGAGAATGTGAAAGGACAATTTAAGGTAGTTAATGGATTACTTTGCAAGAAAAGCTTTGATCCGTTTGGAAAGAGGTGACTACCAGTGATTCCTAAACACATGCGCTTAGATGTTCTACAGAAATTCCATGACACACCTGAGGCCGGATATTTAGGATTTATTAAGACATATGATAGAATCCACAAGAGATTTTTCTGGCAAGGTTTATTCAGGAGTGTCCGTCACTATGTGTTGCACTGTTGAGAGTGAGAGAGCCAACATTTCCTAGTGGCAATAGATGGATTATTGTTTGCACTGATTATCTGATGTGCTACACCATTACAAAAGCCATGAAAACAGCCGAAGCATCCGAGGTAGCCAAATTCATCATGGAAGACATTGTATTAAAACACGGTGCCCCACAGTCATTAATTATGGATTGAGGGAAAGTTTTTCAATCGAATCTCGTGACAGAGATAAACTGTTGGTGCAACATTACTCATCACATGACAACTGCCTACCATCCACAAACTAACAGGCTTACTGAACACCAAGACCTAGGCTGACATGCTATCAATGTTCATCAGTGTTGAGCAGAGCAACTGGGATGAGTTGCTACCTTTCGTGACATTTGCCTACAACAACGCCAAACACGACACCACAGGATTTATGCCATTTTTCCTGGTGCATGGGCTTGAGGCGACTATGATGATGGACACTGTGTTTCCGTTACATCCTGATGACATGGACGATGGCTACATCAGCCAGGTGTTAACCAGAACTGAGGAAGCTTGGCAGTTAGCTCGACTCCGCACACTGCAGCCTCAAGAAAATGATCGCCGAAGGTATGAGCCACCGCCCTGTTATCTACCAGCCTGGTGACCTCGTCTGGATATGCACTCCTGTTTGGAAGGTTGGTCTCTCTGAGTAGCTCCTCATGCGCTACTTTGTACCTTACAAGGTTGTAAGACAGTTGTCTGATGTTACTTATAAAGTTGAAGATTTTGACCCCGACACAAGATGACGAAAGATCAGAGATATGGTCCACGTCCTTCGAATGAAGCCCTATAAGGGTCCTGAAACCCACGGTAAATTCGAAGCTCCATTGGCAGGCAACAAGCGGAAAGGTGACATCTTCATAGCAGCATAAGAAATTCTAAGATCACCGCCAGGGTGAGAATCTGTCATCAGGAGTCGGAGTATGCAGGACCGATGACTCGTTCCTGTAATAGTACAACGTAACTCTGAGATGCTGTTCTCTTAAGGAGGGAGCAATGTCACAGAAAAAGCTGAGTAGCACAGTGGTGTATTGGTTATGATAGTAAACTGTTGCATGGAGGGTCATGAGTTCATAACTCACCTGGACTGTGCAATTTTAATTTCTATATTTGGTTTGAGTACATTTTAGGAGTATCCACAAATGTCAAGAATCATTGTTCTGGAATATTCTGTAGCTATATATATACTGTATGTGTTCTGGCTGGAGGCAGTTTGCTCCGTGCTCTTGTATGTGCAAGTACTGAATAAACCTTCGTTAGGTTAAGTTAGTGTTCATCATTCGTCTAATTACATCTTCTTCTACATGACAATATCAAAATTATCAACCTGGATTCAACCAGCACAACTAAAGAAAGCACTAGAAAGATGCAACTTCATATTCACAGAAAAGATAAGAGATTCCATAATAATGAATCCAGCATCACCATCATTGCACGCCCATCCCAAGATACATAAAGAACAAACACCGATTCATCCAATTGTTAATGTGGTTAATAGCGTAGCACATGCTGTCAGTAAAAAACTCACAATACTCCTCAAACGGTATTGCACATATGAGAGAGAATACAGTATAAAAATTTGTTACAATAGCGTCAATAAAAATAAAAATGTAAAAATACCAGAAAATAGAACACTCCTATCACTCGATATATCCAACATGTATTTGAGCATTCCAGTAACAGAGTGTATGGAAATCATTAAAGACAACTTTCTAAAATATACAAAAATCACTGAAGCAGAAGTTGTGAGTTAGTAGAACTTCTACAGTTAATCAGTTCCTACAATGACTTTTCATTTCAAAACAAAATTTATCTCCAAATGAAGGGGTAGCAATGGGCTCATGCTTTGCAGGTACATTAGTTGATAATTTTGTTAACACTTCAGAAGAAAAATTTTTTATCAGGTTCACTCAAACAGCCAAAATATCCTTTCTTACTATAGATTTTTCGATGACATTTAATCCTATTTGATAGCACAATAGATGAGAGTAACATCATGCATTCAGTTTGCATTAAAAATTAATTGCAGTATGAAAAAAAGACAAAAAAGTAAGAGCATAAACTTTTTGGATTTAAATATTTCAAACAACAAATCTGAGCACATATTCGATATTTTTCGTAAAACAATGAGGTTTAATTATCCACAAGCTTGCATATTTTCATTCCATGTTACATACAGTAAACAACTTACAACTGAATTAGAAAAAAATTGAGAAAGAGCTAGATCTTCTCCAAAATGTAGCTATAAGTAATGGTGATCCTAAAAAATTTGTGCACATTATTCAAAAATAAAACCAATCAAACACTTGGAGAGAAGGCAAGTTGCTACTCACCATATAGCAGAGATGCTGAGTTGCGATAGGCACAATAAGAAGATTCACACAATCAAAGTTTTCGGCCATTAAGGCCTTTGTCAGCAGTACACACACACACACACACACACACACACACACACACACACACACACACACACACACACACACACCACCCGCGCAATTCAGAAAAGCTGGTGTTGGTGGGAAGGATCCATGTGACACACTACACTTACCTCGCCCTCAGAGACTCCCTCCCACCACCACACAGAACTCAGAACCTAAACAGACCCACAACACAGTCATGAACCTTTCCTCCAGAAGCCTTAGTCCCACAGAAATATCAGCAGTCCTTTACAAAGGCCTCACCTTTCGCCCCACTCCCAAATTCAACCATGCAAAATTAGTTAAAGACCTTCTCTCCTTCTCCCGATCCCTACAGTGAAAACACTTTTTCACCACCAAGCCGACCAATCAGACTCAAACAAAGACCAACATTGAACCTTGCCTAACTCAGTTCACTCCTCCATCCAACCGTGATCCACCCCCACTGCCTCCAAACTACCCCCTGTTAAATTTCCAGAATTTCTTATCCTCAAACCTTGCCTCACCATCATACCCAAATCCCTCAACATGCCTACTAACCTTACATCTGCAGAAAGAACTGCAGTCCACCATCTAAAAACTGATTTCGATCTTATAATCCTACCTGCAGACAAAGGCTCCACCACTGTGGTTTTGAACCACAAGGATTACATGGCAGAAGGACTCTGTCAGCTGTCAGATATTTCCACCTACAAACCATGCCACAGTGATCCCATTCCAGCAATCCAGCGGGATCTCCAGTTACTACTCAAATCCTTAGGCCCATCCCAGAACCTCTCCCCAGAGTCCATCTCTCTACTTACCCTTACCACTCCCAGCACTCCCACATTCTACATGCTTCCTAAAGTCCATAAACCCAACCACACAGGCTGCCCCATTGTGGCCAGTTACTGTACCCCCACTGAGAGAATCTCTGCTCCCGTAGACCAACACCTTCAACCTATTACCCAGAACCTATCCTCCTATATAAAAGATACCAACCATTTCCTAGACCGACTCTCCACAGTTCCTTTCCCTTTACCACACGGTGCCCTGCTCATCACTGTTGATGCCACTTCCCTGTACACTAACATTCCTAATGCCCATGGTCTTACTGCTATTGAACATTAACTTTCCAGACGCCCTATGGATTCCAAACCAACAACCTCCTTCCTAGTCTCCGTGACCAACTATATCCTCACCCACAATTACTTCTCCTTTGAATGCATTACCTATAAACAAATCTGCAGTACAGCTATGGGCACCTGCATGGCACAATCCTATGCTAACCTATTCATGGCCCATCTAGAGGAATCCTTCCTAAAAACCCAGAATCCTAAACCCCTCACCTGGTTCAGATTCACTGATGACATCTTTGCTATCTGGATTGAAGGTGAGGACACCTTATTCACATTCATCCAGAACCTCAAAAACTTCTCCTCCATTTGCTTCACCTGGTCCTACTCAACCCAACAAGCCACCTTCCTAGATGTTGACCTCAACCTCAGAGATGACTACACCAGTACCTCTGTCCATATCAAACCTACTAACCACCAGCAATACCTCCACTTCGACAGCTGCCACCCGTTTCATACAAAGAAGTCCCTTCCGTACAGCCTAGCTACCCATGGTCGTTGCATCTGCAGTGACGAGCAGTCCCTCTCTAAATATACCGAGGGTCTCACTGAAGCCTTCACTGACCGTAATTATCCTCCCATCGTTGTACAAAAACAAATCTCCTGTGCCTTATCTTTCCAGTCTCCCACCACCTCCCAAATTCCCACAATCCGGCCACAGAGGAGCATTCCCCTCGTAACTCAGTACCATCTGGGACTGGAGCAACTGAACTACATTCTCTGACAGGGTTTCGATTACCTCTCGTCGTGCCCTGAAATGAGAAATATCCTACCCACTATCCTTCCCACCCCTCCTACCATGGTATTCTGCCGTTCGCCGAACCTAGACAATATACTCATCCATCCTTACACAACTCCTGCTCCCAATTCCTTACCTCATGGCTCATACCCCTGTAATACATCTAGATGCAAGACCCGTCCCATACATCCTCCTACCACCACCTACTCCAGTCCGGTCACTAACATTACCTACCACATCAAAGGCAGTGAAACCAGTCATGATCTACAAGCTAACCTGCAACCACTGTGCTGCATTCTATGTAGGCATGACAACCAACAAGCTGTTTGTCTGCATGAATGGCCACCGACAAACAGTGGCCAAAAAACAAGTGGACCACCCTGTAGCTGAACACACTGCCAAACATGATACCCCTCACCTCAATGACTGCTTCACAGCCTGTGCCATAAGGATCCTTTCCACCAACATCATCTTTTCTGAATTTTGCAGGTGGGAACTTTCCCTGCAATACATCCGACATTCCCGTAACCCTCCTGGCCTCAACCTTCATTAGTCACTGTCCTCACCCATCCAGCCCCCTCCCTGTTCCCATTCCAGCACCACACAGCTGTCATTTCACCGCCACACCCAGTCTTTTAATTTCTTTTATTTTTATTTTTATTTTTATTTTTATTTCTCTCCTTTCCACTACTTACCCCCTCCCTCCCCCTCCCCCCCTCCTTCGCACCTTCTCTCCTACCCTCTGTCTAAACTGCACTGTTCGCCACTCCCACCATACTGTTCCTCCCCCTTCCTGCCCCAGCCTCCTCCTTACCCCCACCCAGTCACCACTCCCATCATGCACTGGTACTGCTGCTTGCAGTGTAGTTTCAGCTCTCTGAGACTGCAGACGTGTGTGCAAGTTGCGCTTGCGTGAGTGTGTGTGTGTGTGTGTGTGTGTGTGTGTGTGTGTGTGTGTGTGTGTCTACTGCTGACAAAGGCCTTAATGGCTGAAAGCTTCGATTGTGTGAATCTTTTTATTGTGCCTATCACGAATCAGCATCTCCGCTATATGGTGAGTAGCAACTTTCCTTCTCTCATATTGTTACATTCCATCCTGGATTTTCTGTTGTTTGATTTCAATCAAACACTTGCCAATCCCATAGATGAAGTAACTTTTACCAGAGACACAAATGAAAAATAAAGTTCTTATATGGCCATATCTAGGTATTATTTCCGACAAAATTACTTGATGTTTCAAGAATACCAAATCATACATCAGCTACAGAAGCACTAATTCTGCAGCGATTATTGAGACACACACGATGAATGTCAGAACCATTTTTCCAATTGGGAATCTACAAAACTAACTGAGAAGAATGCTCAAAACCTTATATACGACAAACAGGAAGTTAGTACACAATTTAAGGAACACACAACAATAATTGACAATAGCCCATAAGATCTTTGTACCAACCATTGAAAAATAACATGTTCCCACAGTAAAGGAACTGATATTTACAAGTTATTTTAAAGAAATTACATGTAATCATATTTACATCTGTGCTGGTGTAAGCTGTTGCTAGCACAATGGCTGGCAAAGAAGCAGCATGAAGATCAATTAGTAGGTGCTGGATCAAGTGCGCCTACCAATATACAGGCCAGGGACACTCACACAAGCAACATGCCGCCTCACTCACTCACTCACTCACTCACTCATTCACTCACCAAATCATCCAGTTTGGCATCTGTCGAGTTTCCTCTCAGAGCGGGTTTAGTTTATCACAGGCTACGACAGTGCACAGCGACCAGGTTAGTGACTATAGTGGGACTAGCTTACATCAGACTGCAAGAGTACTATTACTTGTACCACAAACATGGATCTATTCCAGTTAAGTAAATGTCCCAGTTTGTGTAAATAAAGAACCATATTAGTCCACGTGTGCATTTTTGTTGTAGAAAGAGGATACTGGCCACGTATAACAACATACTCTCCCTTGCTTCCTTATGGTACAAGATGCTACAGTGGCGAACGAGGCTGATTCAGTGGCAATTGAAGATAATCCACTTGGCTGATGATTTTGCTTGCTTCTCTTGTGTTTTGCAGGGGTGCTCATGTTCAAGTGTTTCTATCTGCTAATTTGTTGTGTTCTTGAATGTATTCCAGAAGGGGAGCTGCAGAACTAGTCAAATTTCTCTTTTCGGAGGCTTTGCTTGCTTTTTAATGTAACATATTTGTGTGAACCGTGAATTCCTCACCCCTGCGCCTCAGCCACAGACAGCCAATGTGATGGGTCTAACACAAGTTTTTCAGTATCAGAACCAAAAAATCGCTACCCTACTGATGACAGTACAACAACTACTGGCTGCACAAGCTGTATTGGCTGCTCAACCACAACTGACTGACTAACCAGCCCAACAAGTGCCACTGACCAGTATACCAATGTTCTGACAATTTAAGGAAACAGAAGACAAATGGACTGAATACCTGACTCTGTTCCAAGCACCTAGTCAAGTTCATCATGTTCAAGGTACTTTAAAGATACAATACTTTCTTTCCAAGGGGGGTCCCCAGTGTTCAGGTTAATACAAAAACTATTCCCAGCTGCATCTCCCGACGAACTTGTCTATGACCAAGTAATTGCTCCATTAACTCAATACTCTGACCAGCAAGTCCAAGTAGCTGCAGCTAGATATCAGTTCTTTCACTTGCAGAAAAAACCGGAACAGACATACTGCCAATGGCGCACAGAGTTAACAGGCATGACTAGGAAGGGTAAATTTAAGTGTAGTTGTGGCAACTTTTACAGTGATTTAATGATTACATGATGCAGTAACACTCAGTGTCCCAGATAATAGAATACAGAAACAGATCTTAATATATTCTGATCCATCACTTTCGCATGTACTGCAAATCTTAGAGAAACATAATCCGGGTGCCATAGCAGCTGATAAGTTTGACCAGGCCTCAATTTGTAGGGTCTAGTCGCCCCCCGTTCATGGCCACCCCAAGCAGTCACAACAATGAGCATGTACACTGGTGTGTGGACAGCCACATAGACATGTAAACAGGCTAGTGAATTTAGTGAAGTCTTGCCCTAGATGTTTTGCTTGTCATAAAAATGGGATTGCCCATCATGTAACACAATGTGTTACATGTATGGAAAAAAAAGCCATGTCTAAGCAGTTTGTTTGCAATGGCACAAAAATGCCAATATTGCCCTCTCCCAGAGAAAACAGGCTTGTGCACCTGCAGTGAACCTTGTGTTTTACAAACCTACAACAGGTTCTGCCAAAAGTAAGGTTAAGGTTGTGCCTCATTCTCACCCTAGTGCTGTGCTACAGAGATCTAACAAACTTTTTGTCTCATTACAAATTGCTGGCCATCGTGTGAACTTTCAGTTAGACACAGGTGCCTCAGTAACTTTGCTTAATCATGCCACGTATGAACAGTTAGACTCATCGTGCCATTATAAATTTAGCAAGCACCTCACTAGTCACAACAGACAGGAAATTCCAGTGTTTGGACAGTGTAGTCTGCCTGCCACTTACAAATCTCACACTAGGACAGTGAATTTTACTGCATTGAAATCAAGAGACAACGAGAATATATTTCGTTTAGATGCCTTTGATTTGTTTGGACTTAGCATCCAAGAGGATGTACTTTCAGTGTCTGCTTTTGAACCAAAAGACAGTGTAGCTAGTTTGCTGTAGATGCTGGTGTAAGCTGTTGCCAGTACATTGGTTGGCAAAGATGAAGTGCAATAATCAATTAGTAGGTGCTGGATCAAGTGCACCTATCACAGGAGAGGCAAGAGACACATGCACAAGCAACACACTGCCAACACTTTCTCGACAGCATGTATTTAGGCTGCCGCCGCTGATCGGAGGGCCTCACTCACTCAATCCCTCAGTCTTGCTTAATCTTCCTGTTTGGCATCTGTCAGTTTACTTGCAGAGTGGATTTAGTTGGTCACAGGCTACAACAGTGCATAGCAAACAGGTTAATGACTATAGCAGGACTAGTTTACATCAGTCTGCAAGAGGACTATTACTGATGAACTTGTACCACAAACAATGACTCTGTTCCAGGTAAGTAAATTTTCCAGTTCATGTAAATAAATAACTGTATTAATCCACGTGTGCATTTTGTGTTGTGGAAAAAGGATACTGGCCACCCATAACAATGTCCTCTCCCTTGCTTCCTTGTGGTAAAAGATGCTACAACACCAATGATGAACGATACTTAAATATAATTGAGAACAAAAGCATATGCAGGTTAATTAACAAATTTCTGTAAAATAATTATAATCTTCCTAGTGTTACGTAGGTTAAAACATGGACCTTATATATAAAAGCTTTACAACAACTGCTTGAAAGCAATGTGCTCCTAAAATACCATAAAACCTCTCTAATTTATTTTATGAGCATAATGTGGAGACATAAGCAATGACATACATGGCATACTTGACTACGAAAAATCATGCATAAAGTAAGTTATAATGATCCTAATATATCCACAGATATGACTTGTTCCTAAATCAAAATCATAAGTGTCACTAATGTATGCGATGTATAATGCTTCTGTTCTAGATAAGTGGCAATGCCCTAAGGCCAAAATTGTACAATCGTACATGAAATAAAGAGAATGACAGCTGACGGTGTCATGAAATCATTCAAAAAATAATTTTTTATGTTTTATTATTCATCTTTTATTTTAAGTGCTCAGCTATTTTTGAAAAAAATTACTTTGTTCTCCAAAGAGAAATCTGGTGTATGTGTTGTGTGATTATGTGTTTTGTGCTGCCTTGATATTATCAGTGTGTTTGCTAAGAGTACTATGAACTAGAGACCCACCCACCACCATACATTTCAGTTATAATACATCATGATAAAGGTCTTCTGAGCTCTTTGGCAAGGATATAAAATGGTTCAGATGATTGTTAAAATACTGCCCACAAAAGTTGTGGTGAGGAAACTTGAGGTATCACAGTGAAAGGCAATTCATGTATTTACTTTTAGCAAGCTGCTATCAAATGTGCTAAATACAGGTTATCTCTACCAAAAGGAAAGATTGTTTGGCAGAATGATACGATATTAGGTATGGGGATATGAAATACGTTACCAGTAGTTTGAAACTGGTTTGTGGACATAATGATTTAGATTTGTCTCTCCCAAATTAAACGAAACAAATTCCAAACAACTGTTCCCACTGCATGACCACAGCAGACTGCTGTCCTCTTCTTGTCAACACAAGAACAATTCATCCATACTTTTGATAAGACCATAAATTCTAACAAAAAATTTCTTTTACAATCAAGTATTTAAGTTATTCCACATATAGTACACATTTAGAATCTGTAGTTAGTGGAAGTTAAATAATGCTATGTTCAGAAGGTACACTGATGAGCCAGAACATTAAGACCATCGACATAATAGCCGATATTATCCACTTTTGGTAGGATAATAGCAGTGACATGTCATGTGATGGCATGGAAGCAATGAGACCTTAGTAAGTCACTGGAGGGAGCTTGCACCACATCTGCACATGAATGTCACAAAATTCTGGTAAATCTCAGGGAGGGAGGGCGCAGTGATATCTGACATCATGTTCAGTCACATACCAGATGTGTTCGATTGGGTTTAGACCTGGCAAGTTGGGGGACCAGTGCATCAACTGGAACTAACCACTGTGTTCGTCAAACCACTCCATCACACTCCTGGCCTTGAGACATGACATTATCTTGTTGAAAAACACTATTGCCATCAGGAAACATGATCATTGTGAAGGGGTGTACATAGTCTGCAACCAGTGTACAATACTCCTTCGCCATCACTGTGCCTTGCATGAGCTCCACTGCACCCATGAATGACCACAAGAATGTTCCCCAGAGTATAACGGAGCTGCCACCATCTTGCCTCCATCCTGCAGTACAGGTGTCAAGGAGTTGCTCTCCTGGAAGGTGATGGCTTCCTGCCCTCCCATTGGCATGACGAAGAAGGTGTCAAGATTCACCAGACTGTGCAATGCTCAGCCACTGTGCCAACATCCAGTGCCAATGGTCATGTGCCCATTTCAGTTGTAGTTACTGATGTTGTAGTGTTAACATAGGCACATGCATGGGTTGTCAGCTGAGGAGGCCCATCATTAGGAGTGTTTGGTGCACTGTGTGTTCAGTCACACTTGTAATCTGCCAGCATTAAAGTCTTGATGTTAGTTCCACCACAGTTCACCTCCTGCCCTGTTTCACTAGTTTGCCCAGTCTACAACATCTGATGTCTGTAATGAGAGGTGGCCGCCCAACCACATGGACATGGTTTCACTTTGCTTTTGCCACGTGTTGAAAACACTCACCACAGCATCCTAGAACACCTGAAAAATCATGAAGTTTCTGAAATGCTCATATTGAGCCTCCAGGCCAGCAAAATCCGCTTCGTCAAATTTAGATAGATTGCACGCCTTTCCCATTCTACACATGGATAGCACGCTCAATAATACTAAATGTATTGTGCATGGGTCTGACTACCAGTCATTCCTCACAAGGTGGCACTGCTCTCACCTGGATGGTTCATATTGGTAGTAGGTCAGTGTTCATAATGCTTTGGCTGATCAGTGTATACACTTTTCATTTATCCAAGTGTATGAAGCACAGAAATTGATATATATCTGGTTCTATTGTGAGAAGTTGCTTACCCATAATGTGTTTTCCGAGGAAAAGCAATTCTGTTGGCAAGTTTAGAAATCTCTTCTTTACTGCTAGGTGTCTCAGTAACTATTGCCACACCATAAACAGCTAAAGCCTCAAGCCATAAGAGAAGAGATTGGTCACTGAAATGAAATTAAAAACATCAATAATACAAAAATTTCCAGTACACTGTGGTAAAGGTATCCTGATAAAGATTAGAGTTTATTCTTACATTAGATAATTGTGTCTAGTCCTTGAAATTAATAGTGTGGTATGGCAATTGACTTACTTCAAATAGCAGCTCCTTATTGTTATACTATTCCCAACTAATGCCACATGCAAAAACAAGAACATGTTAAAACACTGCATAAAATCATTTTAAGCTCTACCAAATTTTGAAATCCCCTGTACCCCCTATATATAGACATTTCGTTAGGGCCTTACTTTACCAGTAGGACTAGCAATGCGCTTTGCAATCAATGTCCGAACTACGTTACTATTTGTTTGTGTTCTCACCATGGTCCCACTAATTATGCCTTTCAACATTGAGTCTGGTAACCATAGGCTGTTTAGTATGTATCTAAATGCATTATTATTATTATTTCTCTTTCCTGTCTCAGATGTTATGTCTGGTTAAAAATGGACATTGACGCAGACCTTGATCAAGTGTGACTTCCTTTTAACTGTACGGTATATGTTACATTGCATTTAGGAACTTTCGGGTAATTGAACATGTATCAATAATTACAGATTTCTGTAGTTGTATATATACGTTTGGATGTAGCTGCATTGCGTTGATGTACTGGTGGATATTGTGTGGTATGACTCCTGTAGTTGATAGTATAATTGGTATGGTGTCAACTTTATCCTGATGCCACATGTGTTTGACTTCCTCAGCCAGTTGGATGTATTTTTCAATTTTTTCTCCTGTTTTCTTCTGTATATTTATTGTATTGGGTATGGATATTTCGATTAGTTGTGTTAATTTCTTCTTTTTATTGGTGAGTATGATGTCAGGTTTGTTATGTGGTGTTGTTTTATCTGTTATAATGGTTCTGTTCCAGTATAATTTGTATTCATCATTCTCCAGTACATTTTGTGGTGCATACTTGTATGTGGGAACGTGTTGTTTTATTAGTTTATATTGTATGGCAAGTTGTTGATGTATTATTTTTGCTACATCGTCATGTCTTCTGGGGTATTCTGTATTTGCTAGTACTGTACATCCGCTTGTGATGTGATCTACTGTTTCTATTTGTTGTTTGCAAAGTCTGCATTTATCTGTTGTGGTATTGGGATCCTTAATAATATGCTTGCTGTAATATCTGGTGTTTATTGTTTGATCCTGTATTGCAATCATGAATCCTTCCGTCTCACTGTATATATTGCCTTTTCTTAGCCATGTGTTGGATGCGTCTTGATCGATGTGTGGCTGTGTTAGATGATACGGGTGCTTGTCATGTAGTGTTTTCTTTTTCCAATTTTCTTTCTTCGTATCTGTTGATGTTATGTGATCTAAAGGGTTGTAGAAGTGGTTATGAAATTGCAATAGTGTAGCCGATGTATTTATATGAGTGATTGCTTTGTGTATTTTGCTAGTTTCTGTTCGTTCTAGAAAGAATTTTCTTAAATTGTCTACCTGTCCATAATGTAGGTTTTTTATGTCGATAAATCCCCTTTCTCCTTCCTTTCTGATTAATGTGAATCTTTCTGTTGCTGAATGTATGTGATGTATTCTATATTTGTGGCATTGTGATCATGTAAGTGTATTGAGTGCTTCTAGGTCTGTGTTACTCCATTTCACTACTCCAAATGAGTAGGTCAATATTGGTATAGCATAGGTATTTATAGCTTTTGTCTTGTTTCTTGCTGTCAATTTTGTTTTCAGTATTTTTGTTAGTCTTTGTCTATATTTTTCTTTTAGTTCTTCTTTAATATTTGTATTATCTATTCATATTTTTTGTCTGTATCCTAGATATTTATAGGCATCTGTTTTTTCCATCACTTCTATGCAGTCACTGTGGTTATCCAATATGTAATCTTCTTGTTTAGTGTGTTTTCCCTTGACTATGCTATTTTTCTTACATTTGTCTGTTCCAAAAGCTATATTTATATCTTTGCCAAATATTCTGTTATCTTTAGTAATTTGTTGAGTTGTTGATTTGTTGCTGCCAGTAGTTTTAGATCATCCATGTATAGCAAATGTGTGATTTTGTATTGGTATGTTCCAGTAATATTGTATCCATAATTTGTATTATTTAACATGTTGAATAGTGGGTTCAGAGCAAGGCAGAACCAGAAAGGACTTAATGGGTCTCCTTGGTATATTCCACACTTAATGTGTGTTGGCTGTGATGTGATATTATTTGAATTTGTTTGGACATTACGTGTGGTTTTCCAATTTTTCATTACTATGTTTAGGAACTGTATCAATTTAGGATCTACTTTGTATATTTCCAATATTTGTAGTAACCATGTGTAGGGTACACTATCAAAAGCTTTTTGGTAATCAATGTATGCGTAGTGTAGCGACCTTTGTTTAGTTTTAGCTTGATATGTCACCTCTGCATCTATTATCAGTTGCTCTTTACATCCTCGTGCTCCTTTGCAACAGCCTTTTTGTTCTTCATTTATAATTTTGTTCTGTGTTGTATGTGTCATTAATTTCTGCCTAATGATTGAAGTTAATATTTTGTATATTGTTGGTAGGCACGTTATGGGGCGATATTTTGCTGGGTCTGCTGTGTCTGCTTGATCTTTAGGTTTCAGATAAGTTATTCCATGTGTAAGTGTATCAGGGAATGTGTATGGGTCTGCAATGTAACTGTTAAATAATTTAGTTAGATGTGAATGCGTTGAGGTGAACTTCTTTAGCCAGAAATTTGCTATTTTATCTTTTCCAGGGGCTTTCCAATTGTGAGTAGAATTAATTGCTCAGGTGACTTCATGTTGCAAAATTATCACTTCGGGCATTTGTGGTACCATCTTGTATGTGTCTGTTTGTGCTTGTAACCACCGTGCATGCCTGTTATGTTGTACCGGGTTTGACCATATGTTGCTCCAGAAGTGTTCCATGTCTGTTATGTTTGGTGGGTTGTCTATTTTAATGTGTGTGTTATCTATTGTCTGATAAAAGTTCTTTTGGTTTGTGTTGAATTTTTGGTTTTGTTTCCTTCTATTTTCACTTTTTTGTATCTTCTAAGTCGTTTGGCCAATGCTTGTAATTTCTGCTTTTCATCTAATTGCTCTATTGCTTCTTGTTATGAGATTTTACCTAACCTTTTTCATAAATTGTGTTAGCTGTCCGATGTCTTTTCTCAGTTTTTCTATTCTGATCTGTAGCCTGTGTTGCCATGCTGGTTTTGTGGGTTTCTTCTATGCGTTGGTTTGTTCTGATCTCTGCCTAGTGTGTATATTTAGTGCAGTGAGTGCTCCTATATAAACCAGTAGTTGTAACTCTTCCATAGTTATTATTATTATTATTATTATTATTATTATTATTATTATTATTATTCTATCGATGGGATTGTGGAAACATACCATCTATTACTGTTCAGGAAACAGTGTAATTTGAAACTGAATGTTTCACAATTAGAGATATCAGGATGAAACATGCAGAACAATATCTGTCAGGGGGGTAATGTGTGTTAGATGGAACAGCATGCAGGACTGATGGCGTATTTATACTGTAAGCTCTGTCCACCAGACAGGGACTAGTTGCGAATGGAGTAACACACCCATGACAGACTCCAATGTACATGCGTACATGTATCAAATTTTCTCATTGTAAACATCTAAACCAGTGTGGCAGACGTTTGGCATACACAAATGATGAATACATGGATATGCCTCTGGTCCTTGGTGAATCTCATAACTGGGCTTGTGTTGCCGCTCGTGAATATGCTGCTAGATATCCTCATCGATGCCCTCCAGATAAAAATGTGTTTTGTTGTCTGAAGCAGCGCCTTCAGAAGTCAATTTCTCACCTTCCACCATCGTGTAACAGAGGTCATCCACGGATTCGCTGTACTCCAGCTATTGAGGAAGCTATTCTGGAGGTTGTACACCAAGAACCTCAGCGAAGTACACGTAGCATAGCAAGGCAGCTGTGTGTCTCACAATGCATTGTCATTACATGCTGCACGAGCATGGGCTTCACCCCTATCATTATGCTTCCATGCAACACCTGCATCCTGCAGATTGCCATCAGAAGATGCAATTCTGTGAATGGTTCCAACAACAACAGGAAGCCAACAATGACTTCGTGAACACCGTAATATGGTCGGATGAAGCAGCATTCACGCATGAGGGTGTCTTCAATATGTGTAGTGACTACCATTGGTCTGAGGTTAACCAGCACGTCGCCTGCAACCTTGGATATCAAGTACATTTTGGGCCGGAATATTGGGCGACAGGTGTTATGGACCCTACATGTTGTCTGACCAGTTGACTGCACTAAGGTATCATGCATTCCTCTCAAACTATCTGCCTGACATGCTGGAAGATGTTCAACTACATGATGGTGCACCTTCACACTCTGGAATTAATGTGCAACAGTATTTGGACAGAACATTTCCAGGGAAGTAGCTCGGATGTGGAGGTCCAGTTGTATGGCCACTGCATTCACCTGACATAAATCCCCTGGATTTCTTCCTGTGGGGACACCTGAAGGAGCATGTATACTCTTCTCCACCTATGAATGCAGAAGAACTGGTAGCGTGTGTTCATGCTGCTCTTGTTTCTGTGTACGCAGTTTTGCTGCTAAGGGTCCTGAGCTGTATGATCCGGCGGATTGTGCAATGTTTGGACATGCAAGGCGGGGGGGGGGGGGGGGGGGGGTTACTTTGGACATCTGTTGATCTGAGGACAATGTATTCTATTGTGAAGGTCACTCAGTCATTAATATGGACATTGTTATTGTCACTGGTTACTAATGTGCGACATCTGAGCGCTCAGATTACATGTAGTGTAAATGACAAGTAGATGTTGTGTTATTGTGCTGTGCTATCATCTTTAGCATCTCAAAACTGATATTGTTTTTGTAGTTATTCTTTCCAATGGCAGGTCTACTTCGTATTCATCTAACCACGTATTTGTTATGTTTGCTGGGTGGAGTGGCTGTGGTTTGAGGTGCCATGTCATGTATTGTGCGGCCCCTCCTTCCGGAGGTTTGGGTCCCCCCTGGGGAGTGGGTGTGTGTGTTGTTCTTAGCATAAGTTAGTTTAAGTAGTGTGTAAGTCTAGGGACCAATGACCTCAACAGTTTTGTCCATTAGGAATTCACACACATTTGAACATTTTTTTGTTATGCTCAGCTTTACAAAACGTTGTAAATTAAGGGTACATGTGACCTAAGAAGCAGTGTATATTATAGTATGAAATGTCAGAATGAAATTAGCAAATAAAAAAAATGTGTCCGAACCGAGGATCGAACCATCAACTTCCTGCATGCTAAGCCAAAACTCTATCCACTGCTCAAACTATACAGCACGACTAATATGTGCTGCCAGAGGCACTTACCACACATGTGGTTACAGTGTTGCCAGATTGCCACTCTCTAACATCCTTTTTCTGCTGTATGTACTTGCCAGACGAAATTTTGTGAGACATTTTTTATTGGCATGTGATGAGGAGTCATGCTGCGAAGCCTGAGTGCACGAATTTACATATATACAAAACTTGTGGCAACCAAAGCAGCCAACAGGATATTAGCTTAACATAAGAGTATTTGAGGAAACAGAATGAAGGGACTGTTGTCACAGTCACACACACTTAGCAGACTCAAATATTGTGTACTGGTGGGGTGCTTCTATATGGTAAAAACAAGGTATTATTTGTTGAGAGGCTAAGAAGGGCAGGTTCAGCTGCATAATTGGAAAAATTTTTCTATCCTTCATGCAAAGTGGTACTTTTCCTTCATGAAATGTGAGAAGAGTGTGTTTTAATTGCTTCTAATAAGTGTAAGTGACAGTAATGGGTGTGTGTAGTATGGTGTCTTGTTTGTGTGGGATGATAATGAGAAACCCAGTGCTAGCACATAATCCACTCATCTTGAATAGCACCAAGTGGGCCAAGGAGCTTAATGTTCCAATCTGATGGACAGATCACCATCAACAGAGTCAGCCCTCACTTCATGAGACATTGTGTATAGTTTTGGAATTTAACCCAGGACAATGGCTCAAAGATGTGATCAGGGATTTTGCACCATCATCCCAGTCAACAATATGCGGTGTACCCATACAAGTACTGGCCATGTCTGACATTGCTTAACTTTGGTGATCTGATGAGAATTGGTGTATTCAATGAGGCAAGGCAGTTGGCTACTTACATTGGTAAGTTTGATCCACTCAAGTCAGTTACAAAAATACAAATAATAGAAACTACTCAATAAAAGTTTTGCAATGTTCTCATAATGTGCATTGTTTTTTAACTCTTTCTCAATACTATTTTGATCACAGAAAATTGTTGCTTACATCCATCTGCATAATTAATATGAAAATAATCCTGCATTCTCAGTGCATTTCAGTGAAGCGATCTGTATCTCCAATCATGAATGGCGGCTTGTGAGTACTTTCTCTGACAACATGTATCAAAGGGTTTACTCAAGCTTTGACTATGTGCTTATAATCACTGGGCTGTCAGTATGGAAAGTTGCCTGCCAATCTGGCATACTCCTCACCAGTGTCATTTGAACATCAAGTCACTACTGCAAGACACAAAACATTGAAAAACTGCATTGTGGCTGCTACCTCCCAATTGTGGCATACAGGTATTCTGAGGACAATGTAACAGATCTATGCCCTGCCTTTTTTTTAGAGTCAACTGGAGGACCTTTAACAATGCTGACAGTACACAGCCATCTCCAGCTGCAGATATCCATTACAAACAACAATGCAACAAAGATGATGGGCAACAGAACACCTGGAACAGAACCTGGATTTGCAGCATCGGATTCTCTTCACCAACATGTTCAGCATTTTCAGTATGAAATTTTCACTCTGTAGTAGAGTGTGCACTGATATGGAACTTCCAGGCAGATTAAAACTTTGTGCTTGAACTCAGGACATTTGCCTTTCATGGGCAAGTGCTCTACCAACTGAGCTACCCAAGCATGACTCACAACCAACCTCACAGCTTCAATTCTGCCATTACCTCGTCACCTACCTTCCAAACTTCACAGAAGCTCCTCTGCAACCCCTGCAGAACTATCACTCCTGGAAGAAGGGACATTGCGGAGACATGGCTTAGACACAGCCAGAATGAAATTTTCACTGATTTTCTCTGATACAAAACTTCTTGGCAGATTAAAACTGTGTGCTGCACTGAGACTCAAAACTCGGTAGAGTAGAGCACTTGCCTATGAAAGGCAAAGGTCCTAAGTTTGAGTCTCGGTCCGGCACACAGTTGTAATCTGCCAGGAAGTTTCATGTGCAGTATTTGTTCGATGTTTGATGGCTGTTGCAGAGAAATGTGGAGGTGACCAGGTACCAATGTGTCTCAAGCATGCAAGTTCAGCATAGAAGTGGGCTGGTCACATTTCGGGCTGGTATCATCTGTAGCTGTTAGGTGCCTCTCATCACTGTTGAGGGTAATTTACTGGCTGTGCAGTATCAGAACATGGTCCTCCAACCTATAGTCCAGTTCTACAGCCAGCATTTCAGTGATGCACTTGTCTTTCACGATGATAGTACTTGAGCATGCCACACCATCTCATGAACACCTTCTTCAGGAAGGAATCAACTAAATGGAAAGTACTGCAGTATCTGCTCATGTGAGCCAAATGGAACATGATCAGGACCACATGAAATTTGGAGTGCACCACGAAGAGAACCCTTCTCACACACTGGATGACTTCAGAAGATCCTCTGTCAAAAAGTAAGACATGCCTGAGAAGCAATGTCTTGGTAGAGGAAGGATGCAAGCGTCTTACTAATGTACAGGCTGGAGTAACACAATTTTGAATATTACCCAACAGCAGATTTTGTTTTCACAGAGCTGCAGTTTTGAGCAAACTGCATTTTGTTGTTACTACCAATTTTGTGTGTGCACCACTTCATAGTTGGTGTGTGAAGTTTGTGCTTGATTCAGCCACTAGAACCCACCCAGCTTGCTAATACAACAGCAGTTGCATGTGCAGTCTGCTGGCTATGCCCTCTGTTGGAACTAATGGATATATAGGCCAGAGCACAAAGCTCCACAGGCCACTTATGTACTGCTATTGTGTTATACCCTATCTTCCATGTGCGTGTACTATTTGAGCAATAATTTACGGTCTTCGTGCGTTAGAACACTTTCTGGTGATGAGTATGATATTTGACTCCACGTGTTCCACTACAGTAACTGGTCCTTTGAGTGTAATTTCCATGAAGGCAGTGCTTAAATCTCTTCCTGAGCAACAGTGGGGGCTACAGCTGCTATTTGCAGTTTAACAACTACATTGGTACAACCACTGCCGTTCCCTGCGTATGACGATGCAGCAGAAGACTGGGTGCTTACAAAAAGTCCCCGCAGCAACATTTGCAAGCATTTGGGGTAACAGACGTAAACTTGTGGAAGGCCATTTTTTTTGTCATTGATTTCACCTCACATGTATTGGTTGTTGTGTCAGCTCACACCCTTACAAGAACTTTCAAGTATTTCTTTTGATGTGATATATGAGTTCCTTTCTACCTATCACTGTAAATATACTTACATTATTGCTGCTCGTGTGTAGCTTTACTGCTGCCAAAAGTGGCCACAACAAGCAGCAGAACTACATGGTCTTACACATCATTGTAATTTTGTGACAAATGTTCATAAGGAATCCTATGCAGATCATATGGTTTGAGATGCAATCATACATTTTGGTCCTGATAGGGAAGTTTGGAAGCAAGCACCACAATGTGAAAATCTTATTCTTGTGGAAGTACTGAACATATCACAGTCATTTGAAGTTTCACAGGCTGCAGGTAGCCTGGTAGAGCCTGGTTGGAAGTTTCAGAAGTCAGTTCCTCTCACTTGTCCCAGCCTTCAGTCAGTTTGCAAGGGAATGTAGACACTCTTGCAGCAGTCCAGCAGATGTCTCAGCGTCTTATAGATAATTGTTGTTTGCAACAATAGCAATTTGCATCACAACGGTGACAGCCTCATGCTCCATTGCCTTTCGTCCCTATTGCTTCGTTCAACATGAATGAACTTCATGTTCCAAGCAATGGGAATGTGTAATAGGTGACATACGAGAGGACACATGTTTCTGTGTATAATTCTCTTCCGAAACCAAGAATGAAATGATCACCGAAGTGACAGTATCTCCAAGCATGTCATATATGGAAGTGCATAGCATTTGACAAACCATGCGTGGGATGGGTGCAGTAGCAATGTTAGTGAACTCTCAAACTTACGCCAATTTGGGTTCTCCCCCTCTGGTTCCAGTATCATGGAGATTGGTGAGTTACAACAAACAATAGATTCCATTCTTGGATGGTTTTCTGTATTTTTTATTTAAAAAGCTATGGATCATTCAGTAAAGTCTTAGTTGTGGACAATGCTTACACCAAAGATCTGTTTGGATTAGATACGTGGAAACTTTTCAGATCCTCCATCAATGACAAAGTTTCGTTTCTGATAAAGTTCCATATCAACAGTTAGAAGCTACCTGTGCCAAATTTTCCTCTCTATTTCTCCAGGACTTTGTTGTGCAACAGGATTTCAGCTCACATTATAATGAAACAGTCTGCCTGGTCCCAGTTTTTCTGGGCCCACCAAGCACTGGTAACCTTACAGGATCAAGTCAAAGCAGAATTATATCACCTTCAAATCCTTGAGGTTATTCAAACTATTTCTTCCAGGGAATGGTCAGCACCACTGGAGTCAAAAAACTTACTGGTAAATTATGCCTCTGTGGTGATTTTTAAAAATCTATTAACGCACAGTCAACTGCCAATACCTATCCTTTGCTGTGCCCTGACAAGCCATTAGCAAAATTATTGGAGGACCATTATTTTTCAAAGACTGACTTGTCAGAGGCATATTTACTGCTGCCACTCGATAAGGAATCGAAACACCTAATTATAAACACTCCATGTGGGCTTTATTAATACCAGCATTTGCCATTTGGCATGGCAAGTGAACTTGCCATTTTTCAATGATTTTTAGAACAACTTATTGTGTTGGGTCCATGCTGCATCAACTATTTAGATGACACAGTAGTGTCTGGTGCCTCTACAGATGAAAATTTGTGGAACCTTTGTGCCCTATTTTCTGTTTTACAGTCTGAGGGTTAAAGTGCAATTTGGATGAGACACAGTCTTTTCAACCATCCATTATTTATTTGGGGTTTGAAGTGTTGTGTGCTGGTATTAAACCATTGTGCCAACATACTGATGCTACTGCCACATTGCCACACCTCATATCCATCAAGGAATTACAGGCATTTTTATACAAAATTGCATACTACCACAAATTCATACCACATACTGCTACTGTGGCACAACCAGTTCATGCATTATTATGTTCCTTTCTGCTGGTCCCTTGCTTGTAACCAGGCATTGAAGCTGCTGAAAAAAAGCTGAGTCAGATCCCTGTTTGGCCACTTTTCAGCCAGGCCAGCACCTTGCGTCAGTGACGGGCACATCTCGGTTTGGCCTGGATGCTGTCCTTGTTCACAAGTATGCAGACAGATCTGAACATCCTATTGCATACACCTCTGAATTCTTAAATTCACTGCAACAACATTATTCTGAGACAGAGAAAATGGCTTTGACAATCGTATATGCTCTAAAAAGAATTTCGTGTTTTTTATATACAGGCCCAAGTTTCAACTGATCACAGGCCACAAATCAGTGGTGTTTTTAACCCTTTGGACAAATCCACACATCGCTTACAGCAGTGGGCTCTTTTCCTGTTACAATACTATTATGAGATAAATTTTCAACCTGTGGCGCAACATGTAAATGCTGACAACTTATCACATTAGCCAACTTGTCCGGATACAGCATTTTATAAAGAAGAATTGCTTTGTTTTCATTTGGATGTGGAAGCTCAAAATGTAGTTTATGGTTTTTGTATTACTACCACTAAAACTGCAGCTGTGGTAGCTGTGGATCCAATTTTAAGTAAAGTTGTTTCTTTTGTGCAACACAGCTGGCTGGACAAACCTCTGGGCCTTGCTTCTGATTCTTTGAAAAATTATTTTGCATTAAAATATCGACTTTCAGTTTTGGGAGGAGTGCTGCTGTTAGCTACAGAGGACACTGTTCCCCAGGTTGTAGTCCTATGGCATGAGGTTATGCATTTATTGCATGTGGACCACTAGGTTGCTCATGTACAAAAGCGATGGCACACAGTCAGGTCTTTTGACCAGGCATTGATGGGGAAATAGCACGAGTTGTTTTGGCCTGTCCACTGTGTGCTACCTGTCAGGAGGCTCTCCATGCTTCTTTGTCACTGTGGCCAAATCCATGGCAGCATTGGGAATGGATTCATGCAGATTTTTTTGGGAGCTTTTCTGAATTTCTACTAGCTTATTGTAATTGACACTTATTCTATGTGCTTTGTCTGTCTACTTCTGTGGCAGCAAAAATTTCAGTGTTGTCAAAAATTTTTGCGATGGAAGGCCTTCTGTTTACCTTAGTTATAGACAATGGCCCCCAGTTCATATCTCAGGAATTTGCAGATTTTTGTAAAAAAACATGGTGTTCACCATGTCATGGCTCCTCCTCTCCACCCTCAGTTGAATGGGGAAGCAGAATGACTAGCACAAACATTTAAGATTAAAATGAAAAAGTACATTTTGGATGTGTTGCTGGACATAGCTCTTGACCAGTTCCTCAGTTCTTATACATTTGTTACTGTTGACATTAAGAGTCAGGCAGGTTGTTGCACCATCATCAGCCTTCATCTCTGCTACATCTGTTTCAACTGAAGCAATGCCATCTGCCGGCACCAGCACAGCAATGCTTCCAGCTGGCACAGCTGTTTGGGCTTGTGGGTTTGGCTGCTGGCTGAAATGGGTGCCAGCGGTAATTGAGAGTACCTGCGGCCAATGCCTCTGCATCATCTGTGTGGCTTGGGGGATGGCGTCGCAACACATCAACCACATGTGTGGCTGACATGAGTGGCTGCACACTGGGTGCACCTCCGCCACCCCCTATATCTACTGTCTGCCTGGCCATCTCCTACAAGCTGGCGGTCCCCTCACCATCTCCACCACTGTTGCCAAATTTTCACTTCTGTCTCCTCTGCTGTGGGTGTCCCCTTCAGCTGTTGGAGCCACAGTGGGTCCCGGCTCCTGTATTGTCATAGGTGACACCTTGTGACCACCTCCATCACAGCCAGTGTTGCCTGTTCTGCTGCCTTTACTGCATCCTCCTTCCCTGGGGTTGGACTCGGACACAGAGATGGACACTGCACCAGTGTCATCTGTACTACCATACCACCTCTCAGACCAGGGCGGGCACCATACCTTCCCACAATCGTACCTCTTCTGACCATACACACTGATGGCAGCATGTCGAATGATCAACAACCTACATTGACCACAGAAGAAATGGACATGAGTACAGTGCTCACTTCTTTGCAAGGGAATAGGGGTGTTGCAACTACCCATTTTGTGTGTGTAGTGCTTCATAGTTTGTGTGCGAAGTTTGTGCTTGATTTGACCACTAGAGACCACTTGGATTGCTAATATAACAGTAGTTGTGTGCATAGCCTGTCAGCTGCATCCCCTGTTGAAACTAATGGCTATATAGGCCAGCACAAGGCTTTGCTGGCCACTTGTGTATTGCTATTGTATTGTATCTTGTCTTCCATGTATGTGTACTGTTTGAGCTATAAATTACAGTGTTCTTGGGTAAAAACACTTCATTTTGATTATTGTGTTTTTTTTATTTATTTTAATTGAGGTGCTGAGAACCATAAGGGCCTAAAGCACACTATCATTGATTTTGAGATTGTAGCATCTATGCAGACTCCTGATGAGTATTGATCTTATGGTGAACCAGCTTTATCTGTATCTGCAGCCCCATGTTGTATATATGAACATTCACAAAAATGTGTCTCATCAATTTCTCGGATATTAATTTCTGTCGGGGCTAATGCATAAACCATAGTTTTCTTGCTCTGTGGTGCTCAGTTGTTATCTGGAGTTCACAACATAATTTAGTGTCTACATCATGTGCATAACAGTAACATTCCATAATCGGAGGTGTATCAGCAGTTTTATCTGAACTTCAAGCAACATAAAGTGCTTAATGGTAATGATGATAATGAGGACCATGAAGTGTTTGAATAGGTCATAATTGTGTGTGTGGTGCATTTTGTATCTGTTCTTTATTAATAATTTTGGAGAACATTTCTTGTGGGGAATGTTTTGATTCTAATTTCACATTAAATATAAACTTTACAACAGTCAAAAGACACTACTGTGACTGGCCTGTATATGAAAATTTTGTGAACGAACATTAAGAATAAATATAATTTAAATATTAATTCATATTTCATACCAAAGACAGTACTTTATTTTTTCATAGGAAGTATAGGATGTTGAGACTTGGTTAAAAAACAATTTATACCTATTTGACAGATGGTTTCCCTGTACATCTGATTTTACAAACATCTATTTTTCTCACAATTTTGTTTCTGCGTTTTGGACCCTTGTGGTTCTCAGTGCCTCAGTTTTATTTATTTAAATATTTAATAAAGATTCTTTTTAATTTCTTGCTTCTGTTGAGTCTAAACCAACACATATTGACAGATACACAGGTGGTGCAAAACTGCTTTGAACATTCTGTATGCTGTGAATATTTTGAAAGCCATTAGTCTCATCACTGAGTAGTATGTAGCACTGTAAGTGGACAAAGTTACACCACAGCGCAAATTAACAGGCATCTGCAAGTTTCACTACCTATAGTGAAATCTTTAAGAGTACTGGCTCCATGTTCTGTCTTGAGTGATGGGATTAAGACTGATTACAAATGCATAATAGTTCTTTACCACTATATAAAATAGCATAAAAGCTTTAATTCATAATTATTTCAGGTTGAAGTAGGAGTCATGTGCCAGTACAAAAACTCATATTGAGCAGAGAACCTTCTGTACATAAAATTATTCCATTGGACATTGTTGTGTACTAATACTTCACAATGAAATTTTTGTGATTCATGATGGTAATGATTATATCTATATGGATGATGATAATAATGAAATGAACAGGAAATCATTAAGGGAGTGCCAGTCCCTCAATGTCATTAACAAAAAAGTTGCATCCTCTACTACTAGTAATCATCTATTCATTATTGCTAAAAATACTACCAAATAATCTCAGACTTGAGCTACTTATATTCTTCTTTTCTTTTGTCCCTACATCAGATAAACAGATGTAGTTAGTGTTTTAATACTTTGCATGTGGTAACTGAATACTTCTTTGTTGTTATTTATTGTAATTTATGTTTTTATACACTAAGTGCTCAAAAGCTACAGAAGGATGGGATGACAGTCATTGGCTGCTGAAGCTTGCATGGTGCATTTGTGTCTGTACAGTCCTAGCAAAGATTAGCAGTGATCTGATATTCAGTAGACTGTTGCTTGCCCTGTATGTCTCTGTGGAGGTGATTGATGTCCATTCATCAAATGCTTGTAGTCAACCTGTGTGGCACGTTATGCATGTGGAAACATTATTTCTGCAATATTGAAGATTCACCATAGATATTGCTGATCTTAGAAACCCAAGTTCTTGTAATCTTCAATATGCTATGACCTATGAATCTTGCACCAGTTATCATCCCATATTCAGAATAGGTTAATTCATAATGTGCTGCCATGTTCACAACACATCTACCTGCAACAGACTGTTCATATTTCATGCTACATCTAACTGCAACATTCATGTATCATTTGAGGGGGGGATATTCCGAAAGTAAGTTTCATCATTGTTTCTCAAATGGAAACTTGATTGCCAAAAACAATTGCACCATGGCATCATGAACTATACACCTAGCACTATTTTTCAGCATAGTCACCACTGACATTGAGACATGTGTCATTGCGTGCACTCAATTTGAAGAACCCACTCTGAGAAAAATTGGTGCCTTGCGATACAAGGAATTTTTGCACAGCCTGCTCTACCTCAGCATTGGTTTCGAAGTGATGTTCCAGTAGTGCGGCATTCAATACAGGCAGCAGGTGAAAGTCTGATGAGGCAAGATCAGGGTTGTAGGCTGCCTGATCTAATATCTCCCATCCAAACTGATGAGTCTGGTCCTGTACGAGTCTTACCGTATGTGGCTTTGGACAGCATGACACGTTCATTCAATAGTCCTGGTCTCTTTTGTTGAATGGTGGGTCAGAGTTTGGTGAGAGTGTCAGAGCAGCATGCCACACTGATAGCCACTTTCTGGAGGAAATCAAGGAGAATCACATTTATCACATCCCACAACACTGTGGCCATATCCTTTTCTGTGGAGGGAGGTATTTTGAATTTTTTCCACATTAGTAAACTGGGATGCTTCCATGTCACTGAAACAGCCTTGGATTCTGGGGTAAATGCACATCCATGTCACATCGCCTGTGATGATTCTGAACAGGAACTCATTTCCTTGTCATGTGTATCACATCAAGTGATCAAGACTGATTCCCATTCTTGCACTCTTGTGGTCCAGGGTCAGGTTTTTGGGTCCCAATCTTGGAGACACATTTCAGTAACATCATGGATCATTTGATGGGCCTGAACATGGCCAATATGTTGTGTGGACACTACATCTGACACCATTATGCATCTGACCACTAACAGCAGGTCAGGTACTGACCTCAGGTACTGAAAAAGTGCCAGCCAATACTGTGGGTAAAGTGGGCCTGAGAACATGCTCCCAGCATCTACAAAGCTTGCTCTCTTTTAGCATTTGCATGGCTATTTTGAATGGCGACATCAATATTCTTTGTTACATGCCTTAAGCTTTTCTCATGTTTCCATTCATGGATGTGTAAGGCCATGCACTTCAACCTTCATTCTTCACACTCTGTCATCCTTCTCTGAACATGCAATATCTGCAACCAACCATTCGAAGAGACATGTCATCTTCATCATACAAGCTCTGCAATGTGCCGATTCATACTTCCATTGGCAACCACATGTCTGTTTGCCATCATGATGTTTACTCAAATAACCTCAGGCACACCAGTCTGCTGAAACTCTCTCTTCTTTGGCACTCTGCACATGGGTCATTCTTCCTCCACTGACGCCTCTTCCACTGTTGAACCAGCAACGGGTGTGGATACATAAGGCATTTGTTTGTGTGATCTGGTGTACCATCTTATCTTTCAAAAACAGTGATGAAGCTTACTTTTGTATGTTGCATATTTTTAAATAGGTTGACTGTTACTGTGACAAAACCACTAAGTTAATAACAGGGGATTTACAATATTTTGTTTAGAAGTTATGCAACAGCTTGTAGCAAAAGTTATTTTGTGAGTATTTTTGATGACTTTCCTACTCATGCTCATAATATTTTTCTGCAGCTAGTAGCAGAGTTTAATTGCAAAAAGTATTCTTTAGATACACTGTATACACATTTCTTTCACAGAATGGACTTACTATTCTGTCTTGGAAGTACAGGCATATTTATCAGCAAATGAGACTGAACTTTTTTTTAAGATAAAGGGATGTGTCTTTCATTACAATGCCCTGGAAATTAACTCATGACATGAACATAGCAGACATTCCAGATTCAGCAATAAAATGTTTATTTCATTAATACATAAACATTCATTTTAAAAGCAATTGCACTGACAGTAATGTTAACTAAGAATAACAACCATATGAAAATGCAAAGGCAAGTGGGCCTGTGGTTCATAGAGAAGGATGCAAAGATAGGAGCAGTTGACACATGAAAACTGCTGTCACAGTAACATAACAGCCTTCTTTCTGTGATCTATGATACTCTAAAAAACTATTAATTTGTTAATTTTATTAGCTTGTTTTGTAGCAAATTGAAAAACTCTGAACATAATTTGCCTGAAAATCATAACTTTACCTTCTCAAATACCAACACTTTCAGATTAAAACTGTGTGCCAGATCAAGACTCAAACTCGGGGCATTTGCCCGTGATAGGCAAATGCCTCGAGTTCGAGTCTCAGTCTGGCCCACAGTTTTAACCTCCACAGCAGACTGAAAATTTCGTTCTGGATCCATCACTTTCATCTAGAGATGTATTTGCTTCTCCTTTGTGTTAATCTTCCAATTAATTTGTGTGTTATTCACCTTTTTATGATGTCATCAAATTTGAAACGCTTGATTATAGACTGGAACTTTTGTGTATTCCAAGTTTCCTTTGGTGCCCTGTACGTCTTGCTCAACCATTGCTTCTGTTTCTCAGAAGTGAAGTTCCTTTCTTTTAACCATTCAAATTGAAAACTGCTGTTATGTCCGTCAGACCATTTGATATTTAAATTTTTGTCAGCCACCTGTGGACAAATAAAATCTAAGTACTGGTTTAAAAAGAAAGGCAGAGAGAACTTGAAAATGTGAGAGATTATGTGCATTTCCTCCAGTTTCAGAAGAAGGGGAAAGAAACAATGAGAGATTTGAAAGACTGAATTCTGAGCCATGAGAGTTATGGTGGAATATGAGGAGGTGAAAACCAATAATCAGATGCCAAAAACAGAGGAGAACAATGTAACAAAAACATGAGATAGTAAAACAAACAACAAAAAGAGATAGTTAACATTATAAACAGAAAGTATTACGAAGATGGAACAGATACAAAGTCTAATCTATACTGTGATGGAGAAGGAGGTGTAGTAAAAGGAGGATTAGAAGAAAATAACACATAAAAAGTGGAAAAAAGTAGAAAGAAGATCAGCAAGAAAAAGTTACAAAAAGGGTGCAGTAAAAATAGCTCACAAAAAGGTTGCTTGGACAAAGAGGCGAAAGAAGCTAGAAAGTGAGACAGAAACGGCCAACAACTGGAGCAATCTGTTTTATTTTGAAGGTGATGTAATGAAAGAATCAAGAATCTGGTAAATTTAAAAATGATTCTCTGTGTTTTTCATCAAGTAACACAATATAACATTTCTCACCATATTTTGTTGAATATTTATGTTACTAGTATATGACAACAACATTTACAGTCTGCATCTCCCTTACATCTAAAAAAGATCATTTAATATTTCATTCAGATATTTTGTATACAATAGTTATATTCTAGTCGAAAGTTATTGGAAAGGCACAAAATGGCATAACATTTTATTCAAGATGACCTCAGGTACTGAAAAAGTGCCAGCCAATACCATGGGTGAAGTGGGCATGAGAACGTGCTCCCAGCATCTACAAACCTTGCTCTCTTTTAGCATTTGCATGGCTATTTTGAATGGTGACATCAATATTCTTTGTGACATGCCTTAAGCTTTTCTCATGTGTCATCTATGCCTCAGTCAAATCCAGTTACAGTCTAGAAAAGGAAAAGCATTACAAACTTTCCTTAAAAAAATCAAGTATTTGACAATAATTCGTAGGTTGTAATAGCAGTTTTTGAAGGCCTTTGAACCAGAAACAGAACTCTGCTCTAAACCCTACACATGAAGTTGAAGTATATATGGAAGATATTTATCTGAGTTACACTGTAGTTGTATAACTTACGATACAAGCTCTAATGCTGTTAGGGAGGAAACCCAGAGTATGAGATTCTGTGAGATCTCAGGAGCTTGCAGCTTTTAAAAATAATTATATCTTTCACACAGTCACAATAAGTTTAAAACTTGTATCTTTACTTAGGCAGCAACATCATTTGGATTCTGCATCATAATTGTCCTCCCCAGTGTATCAGCTGTGGAGTGAGAATCTCTGTTAACTCATTTCTTTTTTCTTTTCTTTTTTTTTTGGAAAAACAAAAGATGTTATAATGTTAAGTGATTTTAATGTTGACTTTCTTTCTGATAACATGGGAAGAAATGACTTAACACATATAACAAACTCCTAATTTAACAACACTGGTGGATTTTTCCCACTAGAGTCACAGCTAATTCCATTTGTCAAATTGACATCTTCTTAGTACAGGATCAGAAATCTAAACATGACTACAAAACTTATATATTAAATGGGCTCTTAGACCCTGATGGTCAGCAACTTTGAATTAAAGATGTTAGCCCTTTTCTTAGAACAATTTCGGCAGTAAAACTTTCAGAGTAACACACAATCTATCAGTACCTTCTGTAATTCCCTACAAGAAGTCGACTGGGACAAGTTTGAGCTCTTTGACAATATTAATGACAAGTATAATGCTTTTCTAAATGAGTATATTTGCCTATTCGAAGTGGCTTTTCTTAAAAGGACTGCCAAATTCAAATATGACACCTAATCCAATAAAAACTGATTAACTTTGGACTTCAAAACCTCCTGCAAAAGGAAAACAAATCTGTATGCCTCAGTCAAAAAGTCATCAGAAAAGGAAAAACATTACAAACTTCCCTTGAAAAAAGTTCTAAGAAGGGCAAAGAGTATTTTTGTAAAATCAGAAATTGATTTCTCTAATAAAAAAATTAAAACCATATGTAACATAATAAAAAGGGAAACACATAAAATCCCTGCTGCAGAAAACATAAAAATTAAATCACATGATACCATTCATGAAACTGTTGAAATAACTACTGACATTTTTAACAACCACTTTTTAGCATCAGCAGCCCAAACTGGAAAAACATGTTCTGTTAATGAAGCCATGTTATCCCTTCAAAGAGCTATTAATATAAAAAACCAAGTATATTAAAATGTCTCCTGTGACAGTACATAATATTGAGAATATAATTAGAGAGATGACAAGCAAGAATTCTGTTGGTTTTGATGGTATCGCAAAGATTACTGAAGGAATGCTATAAGCCAATAAGCAAAATACTGTGCCATATACTCAATGACTCCTTCCAGCATGGCATTGTTCCTAAGTGACTAAAGTATGCTATTGTCAAACTTCTCTTTGAACAAGGTGGTAAAACTGACATTATCAAACATCAACCTATCTCCCTTTTAATAACCTCATCTAAAATTCTTGATAAATTGGTTCACAAAAGACTTATTGACCACCTGATTCATTATCAAGTACTAAACAGTACCCAGTTTGGATTTCAACAGTGTGTATCAACAGACCAAGCTATTTTCTCCATCACCCATCAAATCTTAGAGTCTTTTAATAATAAATTATCTCCTTTTGGTATGTTCTGTGACCTTTCTAACAAGGCCTTTGTTAGTGTTAACCATGAAATCCTCTGAGCAGAGTCTGAAAATTATGGTGTAAGAGGATCAGCTGGCTCATGGATTAAATCATGCCTAACTGTAGAAAAGTTTAATGACTCTAAGAGGCACTGTGTATCATCTAGCTGGGACTCTACTGGCTGTGGTGTTCCTCAGGGCTCTGTACTTGCTCCCCCTTCTCTTCCTCCATGTCACTCTTTTCGCTGATGACACCTCCATCCTCATCAACAAAACCCCCAACCACAACTTGAGTAATCAGCCAATATTGTCTTTAATGAAGTGCTTAATTGGTTTGAAAATAATGGGTTATCACTAAATGTTCACAAGACCCAGTTTGTTCATGTTCAAGTAAGTAAAAAAGTGGAGGATCAATTAAATATTAAATGTAATGATAGTGAGTTATTACAGGTTGAGTCATCCAAGTTCCTGGGTGTACAGCAATCTAAAATGGTCTGAACATATTTTACATCTTCTCAAAAATTTCAGCCCAGCAACATTCGTTATTTGTATTATTTCCACTGTCTATGACAGAGACACAACAAAACTGCTTATTTTAGTTACTTCCCTGCACTATGCACTATTGTTGAATGGCATAGTTTTCTGGGGTAATCATCTACTTTTTTTAAAAAAAAAAAAAAAAAAAAAAAAGAGTTATTAGGATAATGAGTGCAGTCCACTCTAGACATTCTTGTAGAAACCTTTTTAGAAAATTAGGGATACTGACAACTGCATGCCAATATTATCTATCAAATCAGACCCACAATACCAGGAGGAAGATGGACCTCAAATTTGAATTAAAAAACCTTAGTACTGTGCAAAAAGGAATCCATTACATGAGTTGCAAGGTGTTCAATGCTCTCCCACCATCACTGAAATCACTTGTTCATGAGCTTCCCAAATTTAAACAACAGCTCAAACACTATTCAATAGTTCCTTTCATTTGGTTGAAAATTTCAATCGTGTTATCTCTAATTGACTTTTCTTTTAATTAAATCTGATGTACTCCTATGCATTATGACAGTTGGAATCATTGTTAACATTATTATGTTTTTATGTAGCTATTTTTCCCGAGGGCATGCAGCTTTACGGTATGATTACATGATGATGGCGTCCTCTTGGGTAAAATATTCCGGAGGTAAAATAGTCCCCCATTCGGATCTCCGGGCGGGGACTACTCAAGAGGATGTCGTTATCAGGAGAAAGAAAACTGGCGTTCTACGGATCGGAGCGTGGAATGTCAGATCCCTTAATCGGGCAGGTAGGTTAGAAAATTTAAAAAGGGAAATGGATAGGTTGAAGTTAGATATAGTGGGAATTAGTGAAGTTCGGTGGCAGGAGGAACAAGACTTCTGGTCAGGTGACTACAGGGTTATAAACACAAAATCAAATAGGGGTAATGCAGGAGTAGGTTTAATAATGAATAGGAAAATAGGAATGCGGGTAAGCTACTACAAACAGCATAGTGAACGCATTATTGTGGCCAAGATAGATATGACGCCCACACCTACTACAGTAGTACAAGTTTATATGCCAACTAGCTCTGCAGATGACGAAGAAATTGAAGAAATGTATGATGAAATAAAAGAAAT
Organism: Schistocerca piceifrons; assembly: GCF_021461385.2. NCBI lineage: Eukaryota > Metazoa > Arthropoda > Insecta > Orthoptera > Acrididae > Schistocerca > Schistocerca piceifrons. The sequence continues at coordinate 123,839,929 of NC_060138.1, read as the reverse complement.
TATTCAGATAGTGAAGGGAGACGAAAATTTAATAGTCATGGGTGACTGGAATTTGAGTGTAGGAAAAGGGAGAGAAGGAAACATAGTAGGTGAATATGGATTGGGGGACAGAAATGAGAGAGGAAGCCGCCTTGTAGAGTTTTGCACAGAGCACAACATAATCATAACTAACACTTGGCTTAAGAATCATGAAAGAAGGTTGTATACATGGAAGAACCCTGAAGATACTAAAAGGTATCAGATAGATTATATAATGGTAAGACAGAGATTTAGGAACCAGGTTTTAAATTGTAAGACATTTCCAGGGGCAGATGTGGACTCTGACCACAATCTATTGGTTATGAACTGTAGATTAAAACTGAAGAAACTGCAAAAAGGTGGGAATTTAAGGAGATGGAACCTGGATAAACTAAAAGAACCAGAGGTTGTACAGAGATTCAGGGAGAGCATAAGGGAGCAATTGACAGGAATGGGGGAAATAAATACAGTAGAAGAAGAATGGGTAGCTTTGAGGGATGAAGTAGTGAAGGCAGCAGAGGATCAAGTAGGTAAAAAGACGAGGGCTAGTAGAAATCCTTGGGTAACAGAAGAAATATTGAATTTAATTGATGAAAGGAGAAAATATAAAAATGCAGTAAATGAAACAGGCAAAAAGGAATACAAACGTCTCAAAAATGAGATCGACAGGAAGTGCAAAATGGCTAAGCAGGGATGGCTAGAGGACAAATGTAAGGATGTAGAGGCCTATCTCACTAGGGGTAAGATAGATACCGCCTACAGGAAAATTAAAGAGACCTTTGGAGATAAGAGAACGACTTGTATGAATATCAAGAGCTCAGATGGAAACCCAGTTCTAAGCAAAGAAGGGAGAGCAGAAAGGTGGAAGGAGTATATAGAGGGTCTATACAAGGGCGATGTACTTGAGGACAATATTATGGAAATGGAAGAGGATGTAGATGAAGATGAAATGGGAGATATGATACTGCGTGAAGAGTTTGACAGAGCACTGAAAGACCTGAGTCGAAACAAGGCCCCCGGAGTAGACAATATTCCATTGGAACTACTGACGGCCGTGGGAGAGCCAGTCCTGAGAAAACTCTACCATCTGGTGAGCAAGATGTATGAAACAGGCTAAATACTCTCAGACTTCAAGAAGAATATAATAATTCCAATCCCAAAGAAAGCAGGTGTTGACAGATGTGAAAATTACCGAACTATCAGCTTAATAAGTCACAGCTGCAAAATACTAACACGAATTCTTTACAGACGAATGGAAAAACTAGTAGAAGCCAACCTCGGGGAAGATCAGTTTGGATTCCGTAGAAACACTGGAACACGTGAGGCAATACTGACCTTACGACTTATCTTAGAAGAAAGATTAAGGAAAGGCAAACCTATGTTTCTAGCATTTGTAGACTTAGAGAAAGCTTTTGACAATGTTGTCTGGAATACTCTCTTTCAAATTCTAAAGGTGGCAGGGGTAAAATACAGGGAGCGAAAGGCTATTTACAATTTGTACAGAAACCAGATGGCAGTTATAAGAGTCGAGGGACATGAAAGGGAAGCAGTGGTTGGGAAGGGAGTAAGACAGGGTTGTAGCCTCTCCCCGATGTTGTTCAATCTGTATATTGAGCAAGCAGTGAAGGAAACAAAAGAAAAATTCGGAGTAGGTATTAAAATTCATGGAGAAGAAATAATAACTTTGAGGTTCGCTGATGACATTGTAATTCTGTCAGAGACAGCAAAGGACTTGGAAGAGCAGTTGAATGGAATGGACAGTGTCTTGAAAGGAGGATATAAGATGAACATCAACAAAAGCAAAACAAGGATAATGGAATGTAGTCGAATTAAGTCGGGTGATGCTGAGGGAATTAGATTAGGAAATGAGGCACTTAAAGTAGTAAAGGAGTTTTGCTATTTGGGAAGCAAAATAACTGATGATGGTCGAAGTAGAGAGGATATAAAATGTAGGCTGGCAATGGCAAGGAAAGCGTTTCTGAAGAAGAGAAATTTGTTAACATTCAGTATTGATTTAAGTGTCAGGAAGTCATTTCTGAAAGTATTTGTATGGAGTGTCGCCATGTATGGAAGTGAAACATGGACAATAAATAGTTTGGACAAGAAGAGAATAGAAGCTTTTGAAATGTGGTGCTACAGAAGAATGCTGAAGATTAGATGGGGAGATCACATAACTAATGAGGAAGTATTGAATAGGATTGGGGAGAAGAGAAGTTTGTGGCACAACTTGACCAGAAGAAGGGATCGGTTGGTAGGACATGTTCTGAGGCATCAAGGGATCACCAATTTAGTATTGGAGGGCAGCGTGGAGGGTAAAAATCATAGAGGGAGACCAAGAGATGAATACACTAAGCAGATTCAGAAGGATGTAGGTTGCAGTAGGTACTGGGAGATGAAAAAGCTTGCACATGATAGAGTAGCATGGAGAGCTGCATCAAACCAGTCTCAGGACTGAAGACCACAACAACAACATGTAGCTATTAAGATCTACTTTTATTTTAACTTTTTTAAGTGTAATATTGTCTATCCCTTATAATGTGTATTTTGTCTTATACATGTATCTCCTATTGCAAGAGAATTTTTTGTGTGTTCCTTTTGCATAATGTGTAATCATCTGACATGTCCTACATCCATGCAAATGTACTGCTGTATTGGATTTATGGGATATAAATAACTAATTAAATAAATTTCCTTCATATGCCAGAGTATTGGCCATATACAAAGATATTGGGATGATGCACAGTAAGAAAAGAAAGGGAACCATACAATGTGGTGGCCAATAGCATCATTCCACTGGTTATGACTGTTCGGGCATTTCAGAGCATAGGTTGAACATTTATCAATGATATTTGTGTTAATGTGTGCTTGGTTATGCCTAACTTGTTATGAGTGTGTACGTTATGGATGACAGCATCCAAACACCTAATATTATACAAAAACAATCAAAAATTTAGAATTTTATTCACCCATAGATCATTTTACAATGATATTGGCTTTGTCATACAGGATGTAGTAGTACATACATAATAATAAAATAAACTAGTGTCAGTACATTATAGAATACATTTTAGGCATGGCAGTGTATCAAATTAATCCAGGATTGTTTCTAAAAGTTAATGCAATAAGCTATAATATAATATAGTTTTGTATTGTGTATTGTATACACTATTGTAATTACACACAATTAACCACTGCACACAATAATATGTTTAACTATAGACAACTTTTAAATGCTAATATCCATATCACACATCTCAAATAATTCTTTAATGTCACATAATGGATGATCTGACAGCCAGCTGTACCACTTAATTTTAAAAAACTATATCCATAGACTGGACATGAACTGGTAGTTTATGGAACATTTTGAGTGGGTTTACTTTGTGGGAATTTCCTGTTCTTGCTAATCTGTGGTGCAACATGTCTAAATTACCCTTAGCCCTGGTGTTGTGTTCATGTATTTCCCCCTCTGGCAATAAATTCTGAAATATTATTTTTAATATAGAGTACAGACACATAGATGTACAAATTTATAATGGTGGGTATTATGAGTCTGGAAAAAAAGAGGACGACAGTGTTCCCTATGAACTCTTTTACATATTATGTGTAACACTTTTTTTGTAATTTTAAGATGTTCTTGATGTGAGGGGAGTGCCCCCATATAATCAGACCATATGAAATATGTGACTGGAATAGCCCAAAGAACGTCACCCGAATGTATTCCAAGCTCACTACCTCCATTAGTTTGAAGATAAGATATGCCACCTGAGGATTTTTTTTTTTAAATTTACATACATGATTGACATTTTCCTCCCAATAGAGTTTTGAATAAATGTGAATACCTAAGAGTTTTACTGACTTATTGTCTACTTCATTTGATATTCTCATTAAAAGTTGTTGGGATTTATCAGGATTGCACAGGAGCTTATTGGTTGCCAACCAGTCCAGGTCCTTATCAAGTGTTTCTTTTGCTAGGCTACCATATTTACTCGAATGTAAGCCGCACTCGAATCTAAGCCGCACCTGAAAAATGAGACTCGAAATAAAGGAAAAAAAAATTCCCGAATCTAAGTCGCACCAGAAATTTGAGACTTGAAATTCAAGTGGAGAGAAAAGTTTTAGGCCGCATCTCCAAATCTAAACAAAGTTGGTCCATTGTAATATGAGACCCAATTTAGGTCGAATGAAAGACGATACAGTAGTTTGGTTCGAGTCGTAATCTTAGCAGTTAAGCTTTACCAGGTAGCCATTGCTATGCGTCAGGCACTCCGTCCGTATTTATACGGGTTATTTTGCTTTGATCTGATAAGTGCCGTTTTCTTTGTTATAGGTGTTTACGTCACTCTAAGCTGAAAATGCATTACTGTACTGCGTCATGCATTGTTTGTCGCATTCTGATAGTGCGTGTTTACGGCGTGTCGCCGCTCGTGGCATTGCTTGCTTTTGTGCGCACTACCGCCGCTTACAATAAAAAAAAGAAGAGGAATCCTCTCATTAGCAAAACAATGGCAAGAGACTGCTATTTATTGTTACTTACACTGCTGCTTTCTTTGATAATGATCAACAAGAACCAAATAATAGACTGCATATGATAGAACATGTTCTGAACGAGAGTTAGGCGAAAATTTTTCTCCGTTTGAAAATCTTTGCGGCCGCTTCTTTAGTGCATCAAATTCTGCACAGAAATTAGTCATCTTAGATTTAAAAATCTAGTCAGTCGCCGTGCTTCATTTCTGACTGTATCACTATTAGGCATAAGAATAATACGAATATAAACATGACACGATACGTATATTCTTCCGCGTTTGCTGTTGTCAAGTTTCGTAGTTTATTAGGCAGACAGGATTTAAATGAGATAGCAGCAAACACGAAAGAATACATGGCAAAATGTTTATATTCGTATTATTCTTATGGTGAAGTTAATACTGCGTGTGATTCACATTTCATCAGGTTCCTATTAGCAACCATCTCTTCTCACAGGTAGGAAAAAATTCAGAACGTAGAGTTGGCCATATTGACAAACATCCGTAACAGTCTTGCCAGTCGAATTTTCGTAGTACATTGAAATTCTGCTACATTCGAAGATGAACAATACGGAATTTGTATTTACTTCGTTGGATAATGTATGAAAATGCAGTGGTCAAAGCTCGGGGCGGAGAAAAAAAAGCTCATCTTCCACCTTTTTCCTTTTTTTAATTTATTTACTGATGCAGAGGTTTTGGCGCCAGTATTTATCTCTGTGACTACAAAGCATGCCTGTGTAGCGCTACATATGTTCGACGGCAGAAGTCAGTTGTGGTGGCACCTACCAACATTTTTCAGAACTTCCGCTTTTTTGCACTCGATTCTAAGCCACAGGCGGTTTTTTGGATTACAAAAACCAGAAAAAAAGTGCGGCTTAGATTCGAGTAAATACGGTATTCATATCTTAAATGTTCTGATATGTGGTAGGTAGTGGTGTATCATCAGCATAACATACGACAGGGTAGGCTATGTTTTTAGGTAAATCATTAATAGTTACAATGAAGAAGATGGATCCAAGGATAGAGCCTTGTAGTACACCTGTGCTGATTTCCATTATGGAAGAATTTACATTTCTGACTGAAAGAAATGGTTTTTGGTTACTTAAATAAGAATTTACCACAGCTAAAGTGCTCCCTCTCACTCTAGTTTCCCCAGGAGTACTTCAACAGGAATGCAATCGAAAGCTTTGCTTGGGTCACATAATACCAGTGATAGCATGTTATTGTTTTCAATAGCTGTTAAGGTTTGGTCAATGATTTCCAAGATGGCCCCTGTTGTGTTTTTCCCCTTGCAAAAACCAAACTGATTGCTACGTAGGATATTGTGTTTTTCAAAGAAGCTGCTTATTTGTGTATGTATCAATGCCTCAAATATCTTTGGGAATATTGGAACAATGGAGACAGGTCTGTAGCTTTGGGGAAGATGTTTGTCCCCTTTTTCAAAAACTGGATGCCTTAAGTGCATCTGGAAAAACTCCAAATTCCACACATTTATTAAAAATAAAAGCTAAGGGTTTGGTGATTGAGTGTATTGTCTTTTTAATTATCTTATTTGCTAACCAATAACAGTCCATACTTTTAGAACCTGAAAATTTGGATACAGCGTTTATAACATCAGCAGGTATGACAGCCCTCCATTGAAATCCCAGGTTAACAGGCAGTGGTGTTACAAAAAGGTCCATTGCAGATGAATTTGTTGCTTTAATACTGTTACTTATTTCTTTAACTGAGCTTATAAAGTACTGATTTAATTCCTCGGGTTCAAGCAGAGCTGTTTCTGTGCATTTTGGTGTATTCTCTTGTTTTGTTATTTGCCCTGCTGCCTTGCACTTATTAGGAGCCCTTTCTATATAGTTTTTCACTGTTTGCAGAAGTAGTTTAGCTTTGTAGAATTTTTTTGCATTTCAGATGTGACCTATGAATGTTCACACTCCGTTCTGCCCCTTTGTTAGCAGTTTGCTTATGCATCTGGTACAGCATATGCCTGTCTCGTTTAATTTCTGCTAGCTCTTCCGTAAACCAGTTCAGGGTTTTATTTTTCATTTCTCTCAGATATCTAATTCTTTTTACTGGTGAGCAAGACTCCCATAAATCTGTGTACTTTTTAAAGAAGTTATCAAAGGTTATTTCAGCTTTGCTTTTTCCAGATTGACAATTTATATATGAAGTCCCAATCTGCACTTCCTAAGCTATCACCAAACATAATTATGTACTCTTTCCTTTGCCCTCGTACCATTACTATTTTAGGTTCTTCAATTTTAACTGGTTGCCTGTTACAGAGTGCAAGGAGTAGAGGCTCATGACCTGCCACAATAACTATTATTTATTTCAGTCATGTGACATTCATAACTGAGATCGTCTCATTCTTACTTAACTAAAATCTGTTTACAATTTTAAAAATGATATTGATAACATATAGTAATTTTTTGGTTACTGTTTGAGTGATGATGAGCACCTTTGAACTGATCTTAAAATTTTAAGAACAAGATCCTATAACTTATCCTTACCTCCACACTGAGCGGATGTACATATATGTCAAAATTTCTCCAGTGGATAAGTCGCGAATGCATATGAGGACTAAAACATGCAGAGCATTGGCAGTTGTCCCTCAGCCAAGTTGTAGGAAACTTGTGCTGATCTCCTTCTGGGAACTGTACTGACACCACATCCCCCTGGACCAATGCTGTAGCTTTACTCTGCAAACAAAATTCAGGAACAGCTTCAATTTAACATGTATTACTGACAAAACTGTTTTCAAAAAATTGTGCATTGTTGTTTTTAGTTATTTTTGGGTCTGATGCAGAAAATCCTTTCACAAATATTGAAATAGTATATGTAATGTGTATTATATATTATAAGCATTTTACAGATTTACATTCAGATTTACATTCAGAACTTAAGAATAACAGTGAGATTTTGTTGACATCAGGGTACGGCAAGTTGTGATTATCTCAAACTACTTACAAGAGAGAATTACCTTGTTGTCACAGTTAATGGTGTAACTGAGGTACCATATAGCTTAGATAAAATTTTGGTGGTCATACAAAACAGTTATTTCGATTATGCAACAGAATCTGTAAATTGTGTACATAAATAATTAATGTCGTGTGGTGTAATATTCTGACACAAATAAATATATATGACTGTTACCAATCAGGAGAGCAATAGTGACTGAAATGTATCACTTACTGATCGCCTCTGGACAACATGGTGAGTACAGTCACAGACTACAATTGCCATTATGCTCTGGTGTTTGTTGAGAGAACACGTGAAAGTGAAGAGGTATCTAGAACTTCATCTAGCTATAATTTCTGGCGCTGTTCAATGTCAGGGAGATGCAAATTTCTGCTACAGCAGTGCCTTTGCACTTCTCGTGCTACCCAAAACATTCTCCAAGATGTTTGCCAGCCCTCCTGGTCACCAAGATCGTCAGACCTTCCCTTTCTTGGGCTTACAGGGAACACAATGGGACAAATTTCATCTGGTTTACATTTCTAGCAACATCTTGAGACCAGTTGTGATAAACAGTGGAAAGGAAATGGGAAACTAGCTCACAACATAAGTTCTGACACCTCTTTTATCGGTGGTATACACAGTCATTGGACTGCACTGTAGCTAGAGTAGAGTTGTTGTTGTTGTTGTGGTGTTCAGTCCTGAGACTGGTTTGATGCAGCTCTCCATGCCACTCTATCCTGTGCAAGATTCTTCATCTCCCAGTATCTACTGCAGCCTACATCCTTCTGAATCTGCTTAGTGTATTCATCTCTTGGTCTCCCTTTACAATTTTTACCCTCCACGCTGCCCTGCAATACTAAATTGGTGATCCCTCGATGTCTCAGAACATGTCCTACCAACTGATCCCTTCTTCTAGTCAAGTTGTGCCACAAACTCCTCTTCTCCCCAATTCTATTCAATACCTCCTCATTAGTTATGTGATCTACCCATCTAATCTTCAGCATTCTTCTGTAGCACCACCATGGACCTTGCCGTTGGTTGGGAGGCTTGCGTGCCTCAGCGATACAGATAGCCGTACCGTAGGTGCAACCACAACGGAGGGGTATCTGTTGAGAGGCCAGACAAACGTGTGGTTCCTGAAGAGGGGCAGCAGCCTTTTCAGTAGTTGCAAGGGCAACAGTCTGGATGATTGACTGATCTAGCCTTGTAACAATAAACAAAACGGCCTTCCTGTGCTGGTACAGCGAACGGCTGAAAACAAGGGGAAACTACAGCCGTAATTTTTCCCGAGGGCATGCAGCTTTACTGTATGATTAAATGATGATAGCGTCCTCTTGGGTAAAATATTCCGGAGGTAAAATAGTCCCCCATTCGGATCTCCGGGCGGGGACTACTCAAGAGGATGTCGTTATCAGGAGAAAGAAAACTGGCGTTCTACGGATCGGAGCGTGGAATGTCAGATCCCTTAATTGGGCAGGTAGGTTAGAAAATTTAAAAAGGGAAATGGATAGGTTGAAGTTAGATATAGTGGGAATTAGTGAAGTTCGGTGGCAGGAGGAACAAGACTTTTGGTCAGGTGACTACAGGGTTATAAACACAAAATCAAATAGGGGTAATGCAGGAGTAGGTTTAATAATGAATAGGAAAATAGGAATGCAGGTAAGCTACTAAAAACAGAATAGTGAACGCATTATTGTGGCCAAGATAGATATGAAGCCCACACCTACTACAGTAGTACAAGTTTATATGCCAACTAGCTCTGCAGATGACGAAGAAATTGAAGAAATGTATGATGAAATAAAAGAAATTATTCAGATTGTGAAGGGAGACGAAAATTTAATAGCCATGGGTGATTGGAATTCGAGTGTAGGAAAAGGGAGAGAAGGAAACATAGTAGGTGAATATGGATTGGGGCTACGAAATGAAAGAGGAAGCCACCTGGTAGAATTTTGCACAAAGCACAGAGCACAGAGCACTTGGTTTAAGAATCATGAAAGAAGGTTGTATACATGGAAGAAACCTGGAGATACTAAAAGGTATCAGATAGATTATATAATGGTAAGACAGAGATTTAGGAACCAGGTTTTAAATTGTAAGACATTTCCAGGGGCAGATGTGGACTCTGACCACAATCTATTGGTTATGAACTGTAGATTAAAACTGAAGAAACTGCAAAAAGGTGGGAATTTAAGGAGATGGGACCTGGATAAACTGAAAGAACCAGAGGTTGTACAGAGTTTCAGGGAGAGTATAAGGGAGCAATTGACAGGAATGGGGGAAAGAAATACAGTAGAAGAAGAATGGGTGGCTTTGAGGGATGAAGTAGCGAAGGCAGCAGAGGATCAAGTAGGTAAAAAGACGAGGGCTAGTAGAAATCCTTGGGTAACAGAAGAAATATTGAATTTAATTGATGAAAGGAGAAAATATAAAAATGCAGTAAATGAAGCAGGCAAAAAGGAATACAAACGTCTCAAAAATGAGATCGACAGGCAGTGCAAAATGGCTAAGCAGGGATGTCTAGAGGAAAAATGTAAGAATGTAGAGGCCTATCTCACTAGGGGTAAGATAGATACTGCCTACAGGAAAATTAAAGACAACTTTGGAGATAAGAGAACGACTTGTATGAATAGAGCTCAGATGGAAACCCAGTTCTAAGCAAAGAAGGCAAAGCAGAAAGGTGGAAGGAGTATATAGAGGGTCTATACAAGGGCGATGTGCTTGAGGACAATATTATGGAAATGGAAGAGGATGTAGATGAAGATAAAATGGGAGATATGATACTGCGTGAAGAGTTTGACAGAGCACTGTAAGACCTGAGTCGAAACAAGGCCCCCGGAGTAGACATCATACCATTGGAACTACTGACGGCCTTGGGAGAGCCAGTCCTGACAAAACTCTACCATCTGGTGAGCAAGATGTATGAAACAGGCGAAATACCCTCAGACTTCAAGAAGAATATAATAATCCAATCCCAAAGAAAGCAGGTGTTGACAGATGTGAAAATTACCAAACAATCAGTTTAATAAGTCACAGCTGCAAAATACTAACGCGAATTCTTTACAAACGAATGGAAAAACTAGTAGAAGCCAACCTCGGGGAAGATCAGTTTGGATTCGTAGAAACACTGGAACACGTGAGGCAATACTGACCTTACAACTTATCTTAGAAGAAAGATTAAGGAAAGGCAAACCTACATTTCTAGCATTTGTAGACTTAGAGAAAGCTTTTGACAATGTTGACTAGAATACTCTCTTTCAAATTCTAAAGGTGGTAGGGGTAAAATACAGGGAGCGAAAGGCTATTTACAATTTGTACAGAATCCAGATGGCAGTTATAAGAGTCGAGGGACATGAAAGGGAAGCAGTGGTTGGGAAGGGAGTAAGACAGGGTTGTAGCCTCTCCCCGATGTTGTTCAATCTGTATATTGAGCAAGCAGTAAAGGAAACAAAAGAAAAATTCGGAGTAGGTATTAAAATTCATGGAGAAGAAATAAAAACTTTGAGGTTCACCAATGACATTGTAATTCTGTCAGAGACAGCAAAGGACTTGGAAGAGCAGTTGAATGGAATGGACAGTGTCTTGAAAGGAGGATATAAGATGAACATCAACAAAAGCAAAACAAGGATAATGGAATGTAGTCGAATTAAGTCGGGTGATGCTGAGGGAATTAGATTAGGAAATGAGACACTTAAAGTAGTAAAGGAGTTTTGCTATTTGGGGAGCAAAATAACTGATGATGGTCGAAGTAGAGAGGATATAAAATGTAGACTGGCAATGGCAAGGAAAGCTTTTCAGAAGAAGAGAAATTTGTTAACATTGAGTATAGATTTAAGTGTCAGGAAGTCATTTCTGAAAGTATTTGTATGGAGTGTAGCCATGTATGGAAGTGAAACATGGACGATAAATAGTTTGGACAAGAAGAGAATAGAAGCTTTCGAAATGTGGTGCTACAGAAGAATGATGAAGATTAGATGGGTAGATCACATAACTAATGAGGAAGTATTGAATAGGATTGGGGAGAAGAGAAGTTTGTGGCACAACTTGACCAGAAGAAGGGATCGGTTGGTAGGACATGTTCTGAGGCATCAAGGGATCACCAATTTAGTATTGGAGGGCAGCGTGGAGGGTAAAAATCGTAGAGGGAGACCAAGAGATGAATACACTAAGCAGATTCAGAAGGATGTAGGTTGCAGTAGGTACTGGGAGATGAAGCAGCTTGCACAGAATAGAGTAGCATGGAGAGCTGCATCAAACCTGTCTCAGGACTGAAGACCACAACAACAACAACTATTCTCGTCTTGTCCAAACTATTTATTGTCCATGTTTCACTTCCATATATGGCCACACACCATACAAATACTTTCAGAAACGACTTCCTGACACTTAAATCAAAACTCGATGTTAACAAATTTCTCTTCTTCAGAAACGCTTTCCTTGCCATTGCCAGTCTACATTTTATATCCTCTCTACTTTGACCATCATCAGTTATTTTGCTCCCCAGATAGCAAAACCCCTTTACTACTTTAAGTGTCTCATTTCCTAATCTAATTCCCTCAGCATCACCCGACTAAATCCGACTATACTCCATTATCCTCATTTTGCTTTTAGATTAGATTAGATTAGATTAATACTAGTTCCATGGATCATGAATACGATATTTCGTAATGATGTGGAACGACTCGAATTTTCTAATACATGACATAATTAGGTTAATTTAACAACATACTTAAGTTAATATAACAACTTTATTTTTTGTGTTTTTTTGTTTTTATTTATTTTTTATTTTTATTTTATTTTTTTGTTTTTTAAATATTTTTTTCTTTTTTTTCTTAATTTATATCTAAAAATTCCTCTATGGAGTAGAAGGAGTTGTCATTCAGAAATTCTTTTAATTTCTTCTTAAATACTTGTTGGTTATCTGTCAGACTTTTGATACTATTTGGTAAGTGACCAAAGACTTTAGTGCCAGTATAATTCACCCCTTTCTGTGCCAAAGTTAGATTTAATCTTGGACGATCTTCACTATTCAATATTAAATCTAACTTTGGCACAGAAAGGGGTTAATTATACTGGCACTAAAGTCTTTGGTCACTTACCAAATAGTATCAAAAGTCTGACAGATAACCAAAAAGTATTTAAGAAGAAATTAAAAGAATTTCTGAATGACAACTCCTTCTACTCCATAGAGGAATTTTTAGATATAAATTAAGAAAAAAAAGAAAAAAATATTTAAAAAACAAAAAAATAAAATAAAAATAAAAAATAAATAAAAACAAAAAAACACAAAAAATAAAGTTGTTATATTAACTTAAGTATGTTGTTAAATTAACCTAATTATGTCATGTATTAGAAAATTCGAGTCGTTCCACATCATTACGAAATATCGTATTCATGATCCATGGAACTAGTATTAATCTAATCTAATCTAATCTAAAAGCAAAATGAGGATAATGGAGTATAGTCGGATTTAGTCGGGTGATGCTGAGGGAATTAGATTAGGAAATGAGACACTTAAAGTAGTAAAGGGGTTTTGCTATCTGGGGAGCAAAATAACTGATGATGGTCAAAGTAGAGAGGATATAAAATGTAGACTGGCAATGGCAAGGAAAGCGTTTCTGAAGAAGAGAAATTTGTTAACATCGAGTTTTGATTTAAGTGTCAGGAAGTCGTTTCTGAAAGTATTTGTATGGTGTGTGGCCATATATGGAAGTGAAACATGGACAATAAATAGTTTGGACAAGACGAGAATAGTTGTTGTTGTTGTGGTCTTCAGTCCTGAGACAGGTTTGATGCAGCTCTCCATGCTACTCTATTCTGTGCAAGCTGCTTCATCTCCCAGTACCTACTGCAACCTACATCCTTCTGAATCTGCTTAGTGTATTCATCTCTTGGTCTCCCTCTACGATTTTTACCCTCCACGCTGCCCTCCAATACTAAATTGGTGATCCCTTGATGCCTCAGAACATGTCCTACCAACCGATCCCTTCTTCTGGTCAAGTTGTGCCACAAACTTCTCTTCTCCCCAATCCTATTCAATACTTCCTCATTAGTTATGTGATCTACCCATCTAATCTTCATCATTCTTCTGTAGCACCACATTTCGAAAGCTTCTATTCTCTTCTTGTCCAAACTATTTATCGTCCATGTTTCACTTCCATACATGGCTACACTCCATACAAATACTTTCAGAAATGACTTCCTGACACTTAAATCTATACTCAATGTTAACAAATTTCTCTTCTTCTGAAAAGCTTTCCTTGCCATTGCCAGTCTACATTTTATATCCTCTCTACTTCGACCATCATCAGTTATTTTGCTCCCCAAATAGCAAAACTCCTTTACTACTTTAAGTGTCTCATTTCCTAATCTTTTGTTGATGTTCAACTTATGCCCTTATTTCAAGACACTGTCCATTCAGTTAAGCTGCTTTTCCAAGTCCTTTGCTGTCTCTGACAGAATTACAATGTCATCGGCAAACCTCAAAGTTTTTATTTCTTCTCCTTGGATTTTAATACCTACTCTGAACTTTTCTTTTCTTTCCTTCACTGCTTGCTCAATATACAGATTGAATAACATCGGGGACAGGCTACTACCCTGTCTCACTCCCTTCCCAACCACTGCTTCACTTTCATACCCCTCGACTCTTATAACTGCCATCTGCTTTCTGTACAAATTATAAATAGCCTTTCACTCCCTGTATTTTACCCCGGCCACCTTGAGAATTTGAAAGAGAGTATTCCAATCAACATTGTCAAAAGCTTTCTCTAAGTCTACAAATGCTAGAAACGTAGGTTTGCCTTTCCTTAATCTTTCTTCTAAGATAAGTCATAGGGTCAGTATTGCCTCACTTGTTCCAACATTTCTATGGAATCCAAACTGATCTTCCCCGAGGTTTGCTTCTATCAGTTTTTCCATTCGTCTGTAAAGAATTCGCGTTAGTATTTTGCAGCTGTGACTTATTAAAGTAATTTTCACATCTGTCAACACCTGCTTTCTTTGGGATTGGAATTATTATATTCTTCTTTAAGTCTGAGGGTATTTCTCCTGTCTCATACATCTTGCTCACCAGATGGTAGAGTTTTGTCAGGACTGGCTCTCCCAAGGCTGTCAGTAGTTCTAATGGAATGTTGTCTACTCCCGGGGCCTTGTTTCGACTCAGGTCTTTCAGTGCTCTGTCAAACTCTTCACGCAGTATCATATCTCCCATTTCATCTTCATCTACATTCTCTTCCATCTCCATAATATTGCCCTCAACTACATCGCCCTTGTATAGACCCTCTATATACTCCTTCCACCTTTCTGCTTTCCCTTCTTTGCTTAGAGCTTTGTTTCCATCAAAGCTCTTGATACTCATGCAAGTGGTTCTCCTTTCTCCAAAGGTCTCTTTAATTTTCCTGTAGGCAATATCTATCCTACCCCTAGTGAGATAAGCCTCTACATCCTTACATTTGTCCTCTAGCCATCCCTGCTTAGCCATTTTGCACTTCCTGTCGATATCATTTTTGAGACGTTTGTAATCCTTTTTGCCTGCTTCATTTACTGCATTTTTATTTTTTCTCCTTTCATCAATTAAATTCAATATTTCTTCTGTTACCCAAGGGTTTCTACTGGCCCTCTTCTTTTTTACTTATTTGATCCTCTGCTGCCTTCACTATTTCATCCCTCAAAACTACCCATTCTTCTTCTACTGTATTTCTTTCCCCCATTCGTGTCAGTTGTTCCCTTATGCTCTCCTTGAAACTCCGTACAACCTCCGGTTCTTTCAGTTTATCCAGGTCCCAGCTTCTTAAATTCCCACCTTTTTGCAGTTTCTTCAGTTTTAATCTACAGTTCATAGCCAATAGATTGTGGTCAGAGTCCACATCTGCCCCTGGAAATGTCTTACAATTTAATATCTGGTCCCCAAATCTCTGTCTTACCATTATATAATCTATCTGATACCTTTTAGTATCTCTAGGGTTCTTCCATGTATACAACCTTCTTTCATTTTTCCTTGAACCAAGTGTTAGCTACGATTAAGTTATGCTCTGCGCAAAATTCTACCAGGCGGCTTCCTCTTTCATTTCTTAGCCCCAGTCCATATTCACCTACTATGTTTCCTTCTCTCGTTTTTCCTACTCTCGAATTCCAGTCACCCATGACTATGAAATTTTCATCTCCCTTCACTACCTGAATAATTTCTTTTATCTCCTCATACATTTCATCAATTTCTTCATCATCTGCAGAGCTAGTTGGCATATAAACTTGTACTACTGTAGTAGACATGGGCTTCGTGTCTATCTTGGCCACAATAATGCGTTCACTATGCTGTTCATAGTAGCTTACCCATACTCATATTTTTTTTATTCATTATCAAACCTACTCCTGCATTACCCCTATTTGATTTTGTATTTATAACCCTGTATTCACCTGACCAAAAGTCTTGTTCCTCCTGCCACCGAACTTCACTAATTCCCACTATATCTAACTTTAACCTATCCATTTCCCTATTTAAATTTTCTAACCTACCTGGCCAATTAAGGGATCTGACATTCCACGCTCTGATCCATAGAATGCCAGTATTCTTTCTCCTGATAACGACATCCTCTTGAGTTGTCCCCACCCGGAGATGCGAATGGGGACTATTTTACCTACGGAATATTTTACCCAAGAGGACGCCATCATCATTTAATCATACAGTAATGCTGCATGCCCTCAGGAAAAATTACGGCTGTAGTTTCCCCTTGCTTTCAGCCATTCGCAGTACCAGAACAGCAAGGCCACTTTGGTTAGTGTTATAAGGCCAGTTCCGTCAATCATCCAGACTGTTGTCCCTGCAACTACTGAAAAGGCTGCTGCCCCTCTTCAGGAACCACACGTTTGTCTGGCCTCTCAACAGATACCCCTCCGTTGTGGTTGCGCCTATGGTACGGCTATCTGTATCTTTGAGGCGCGCCAGCCTCCCCACCAACGGCAAGGTCCATGGTTCATGGGGTGGAGGGGGGGGGGGATGGTGGTAGAGTAGGTTATTTACAAATAATGAAATTATCATCCAAAGTGCTGTAGCCATGTTTATGAATCTATGATTATAGTCATACACAGTGTTTAGCAACCTGTTTAATAAGTGTTATTCTCCATATAGATTGCCTGTATTTGTAAAATTTATTTAACAAATATATTCAATCCATATGGATAGTAAAACCTATTGTACAACCACTGATGTGAATTTTCTCTCATAAGAGACAATACTGCTGTGTCAATTTTTGCAAAAACTTCATTTCCAGAGTGCTAGTGCATCACAGTGTTCTTTATCCATTTTGTACCAGTCCAGTAAGTAGAAAAAGACAACTAATTTAGCCAAGCCACTAGGTTTAAAGGTCTGTACAGCTCTTCAGTTTACCTTGTTCTGGTATACAGCAACAAATTCAGTAACAAGAAAATGAAGAAGAAAGATAGAATGCTTATCATGATAAGCATACAAATGTGATTGTTACACATGAGACTGCACATTGAATGTTTCATGTACTCCTTAGTCTCTAGCATCTGACAGAAACATGTTTGTTCATGGCATTCTTCTATACACTAGAAAAAAGTTATGTTAATTTTTGATCAGTGCTACATTACTTGTCCCCAGACCTCTTCTCACAATGGCAGTGTCAGGGAGTTCTACATGTCCACACTTGGGGGTGCACTGCCTCTCCTTGTTCAATACAGGACTGGTCAGTATTTAAGCACAAATGACAGGAATGGCCACTGGAAGCAACAAATTCTAGTAAACATGGGCTCTAAAATGTATACCCTACAAGCTACGAGCACTTCTTCATCATTGGTACTATAAAACAAATCTCTCGTACTTCAAGCTCTTTGCTTTCGATGTTTTAAGAGGTGGTAGTGTGGATCATCTCTCGTACTTCAA
The DNA here is from genome assembly GCF_021461385.2 of Schistocerca piceifrons. NCBI lineage: Eukaryota > Metazoa > Arthropoda > Insecta > Orthoptera > Acrididae > Schistocerca > Schistocerca piceifrons. Next base: position 123,822,538 of record NC_060138.1, on the reverse strand, counting down.
GCTCTTTGCTTTCGATGTTTTAAGAGGTGGTAGTGTGGATCAAAGAAAGAACAAAATATTCAGTAAACATGGGCTCTACAGTACATACCTTAACAGCAATGAGCACTTGTTCAGCTTCGCCTCTGTGAAATAAGTCTCTTCTAATGAAGTAGTGCTCATAGCTGTTAAGGTGTGCATTTTAGAGTCATGTTCACAGGACCTTCTTACACTGAATGATCATTTCTATCATTTGTCTGGATATCGACCAATACTCCTGGGGCACCCTGTATATGGTCTGTCATCTTCTGGCAGAAAGAGAAACATACTTTTTGCATAACTTGAAAACTTACTGTAGTAAGAGACTGATTGATTATAAATGTGGTTCAAAAGAATTGACTGTGAGTGGGCATTCATTTAAATATATCTCATCATCAATTAGCTGTACGAGTCTTTCTGTTATTTAAATCTGTTTCACTTCTGGCAATGATTTGCAAGGTTTGAAAATGGCAAGTTGTTCCATGGATCGTAGTCCATGTAGGCCTAACAATAAAAGGCTGCATCAGTCAGGTCAAAGGTAGGAGGGAGGCAATGTCAGGTGTAAATCCAGGGTTCATTTTGGAGGTGGGGGGGGGGGGGGGCAGGGGGGAAGGGGGCGTCACTATTTGTTACTTGCTTTTCCCCCATCCACAAATATAACTTGCCATCATGCTCACTTTTAGTGTACAAAAGGTGTCTACAATTTTAATAATATCAATAAAATATATTAAGAGTTTTAATATTCTGGTAATTACATTGTTTTTCATAATTTCGTAGTTTGATCACTTTTTACATCAGTGCTAAGTAGGATCGCATTAGCATGATGTCCAGGAAATTGTAACTGAGAGAAATGCAGCATCTGAAAGGCAGTTTTCCAAAAATTTAAGATGCAGACTTCTATGTTGTGATTCTTCTTCAGAAAAACGACACAGAGAACACACAAATGCACAGCACATCACACCTGAAGGAAGACTATTAAGCAGAACGACTAGAACTCTTGTAAATGATGCAAGCTGGCATTTTTTTTTATCACAACACTTCCACCAGAAACTAGTGTTTGGGCTACTAACATGGTGGACGTCAGCTTCGAGTCTGTGACGTCATGACAATTTCCCTAATATACCTCCACGGTCTTTCTCCTCTGTGTTCCATTACTCAACTTCTTGTGGTTTGTTGGTTCTAGCTGCAGACTCACAAATCATGTCAGATTTTTTGACATCAGGTAGGGTCAGGCTGTGAATGGATGCTTTTACCTGGACTGGACTGTTAACAGTCAAGCTAGATGCCATTCATGAGCACTTAAAATTATCCTGTGTTAAACGGAAGTTATCTTGCCACTTCTGGAATTTCTTGTCATTTTCGAGACACTTTAGTTTTCCTGCTACTTTATTCATTTTCATGTCTGTAAAAGGATATGTAGCACTTTTCTTAGAGCCCTCAAAGGGAGAATGAGTAAACAGTTAATAACTTAGCAGCAGTTTCCACACTATTTAGTGTCTAGTGTGTTCTTCCTGAAGAGAAAAGATTTTTAAGAAATACAATCCGAAGTGAAATTCGCCAGAACAGTGAAAAGTTGCAGGACAGAAGATAAAAATTAGTGTGTTTCTTGACAAAAAATTATTTTTTACATAAAGTCCGTTAGTCATAAATTCGGAGTAATTAATATTTTGTCTCTTTTGGACACCAGGTGCCAGATATGAAAACAAATATTTTATCTCCGATCTTAGGCAATTTGCTCTGTGAACATAAATTTCTAAAGGATTAGTAATTATTGTTGAATGACTAAAGGGAGGATTAGTACCTTGTTCTTTAATTATTTTTTAGCACTGCAGATATTAAATTCCAATATGCTCTCAGTACATTCAAATATCATTGTGGCTACTACATTATATGCAGCAGTAATGTTATTTCATTAAACTGTGCTTTCATAAAATGGCGGCTGAATGCACAGATCGGAGCTTTCTGAAAGACCTTCTAGCTTATTCGATTAATGAACCAGACCTAATCTCTGATATTGTCTGTGACCCCGCAGAGAGGAAGACAATTAAAAGTCCAAAGAGTAAAAAAAAAAGCAATCCGTTGTCTCGTTAGAAGTCACAGTGGACAACGCACTTTACATATGTCGTATGGAAAACGTATTTTATCGGTGAAGGCGTTAAAATGAAAATGAAATGTTACAGGATACTTACAGAAAAGCTAAACTAGGAGTGCAACTAGAGGCAGGAGAACTGCACAAAACAAAATTTTATGGAAGCAATGCACTCAACAAATGTCAGACACATGCAATCTCATGCAAGTGCTTCACTAAAGCACTTCAGTGATAAGATTTAAGGCGGGCCGGGTTCACATGACTGTTCAGCCTAAACTTGGAGAGGAGGAGGCCTATTTGCTAGAGAGTGGGTTTAGAACAAATAAGAAACTCATTGTTTCAGTTCCAAAGTCGTGCTTTGAGCAGCCTCTGGAGCTGTACCACCGCGAATTCAGCTTTTGGAACATAAACTCTTTATCACTGTGAATCTAACGCATCACTTCTCGAATAACCTTAAAGGAGAGTTGCAGGACGAATGCGCTAACTACAGCCTTATCTTCCTGATGTCAATCCAGTGTTGAATTATCGAAAATATTCTATCCTCGTATTATGGAGACATAACATTTTCTCTGTAGGAGTTAACATGTACAGATTTAGCAATCACCAGTCATGTGAAACTCAGCTATCTCTGCTCATGTCGAGAGGGGTATAAACAGCAGAGCCTCAGTTAATGCCACGTTTCATTATTTCCGGAGAGCCTTGGATATGGTTCTGCATCACTGCCTAGTAAACTAATATGTGCTTACTGATTATTGGAAAACGTGGATTAGACTGAAGTTGGAGGCTTCCTAGCAGAGAGAACCCAATAGCTTACATCGTTTCTGATACGCAGAACCCAAATTTTTATGTAATACTACCTAGATACCCAGTGTTGCCTGAGTATGTATTTATTTACATCTTCTATTATTCCATCTCCTCCTTCCCCTCCCCTTGCCCATCCCCATGTCCCCCACTCTCTCTCCACTTTCTCTGCCGCCCACTCGCTGTCCATCTCCTTCTGTCCATATCTCTGTCCATCTCCTCCTTACCCCTCTCTCTGTTCACCTCCTCCCCTTTCTTTGTCCAATTCCTCCTCCCCTTCTGTTCATCTCCTTCTCCCTATCTATCTTTCTCTTCCTCCTCCTGCCTCTGTCCATCTCCTCTACCTCCTGCCTTTCTCTGTCCATTTCCTCCTCTACCCTCTATCTGTCCATTTACCCCTCCCCTATCTCTGTCCATCTCCTCCTCATCCTATCTGTGCCTGTCTCCTCACTCTCGCTGTCTGTCCATCTCTTCATCCTCCATTCTCTCTCTACATTATCACACTCTCCCCAACAGGAGGCTGGTGGTTCTCATCCCTACAGTATTTCTTTCCAGATTGTAACTAACATGTTTACCAAATTTGATTGAAATCGTTCCAAGGGTTCGGATAAGCTTTTTTTCTCGTGACTTTGCTTGCATACATACATGTCAAAAATATTCCCCACATATTTCACGTGTATTTGTACACATATTTCACCAATATGTCTAGCAAATTTCGCCCTGCAGTTTCATGTTCACGTGGTTTAATGTTTATGACGTTGTATACACTGAACTACATGCTGTACAATGATATAATTTTGCAGGTACACCCAGTGGTATATGTGCCTGCTGTCTGCGGAATGTGTTCTCAATGGTAATTAGTAGAAAAAAAGTTGTTGTTGTTGTGGTCTTCAGTCCTGAGACTGGTTTGATGCAGCTCTCCATGCTACTCTATCCTGTGCAAGCTTCTTCATCTCCCAGTACCTACTGCAATCTACATCCTTCTGAATCTGCTTAGTGTATTCATCTCTTGGTCTCCCTCTACGATTTTTACCCTCCACGCTGCCCTCCAATACTAAATTGGTGATCCCTTGATGCCTCAGAACATGTCCTACCAACCGATCCCGTCTTCTGGTCAAGTTGTGCCACAAACTTCTCTTCTCCCCAATCCTATTCAATACTTCCTCATTAGTTACGTGATCTACCCATCTAATCTTCATCATTCTTCTGTAGCACCACATTTCGAAAGCTTCTATTCTCTTCTTGTCCAAACTATTTATCGTCCATGTTTCACTTCCATACATGGCTACACTCCATACAAATACTTTCAGAAATGACTTCCTGACACTTAAATCTATACTCGATGTTAACAAATTTCTCTTCTTCAGAAAAGCTTTCCTTGCCATTGCCAGTCTACATTTTATATCCTCTCTACTTCGACCATCATCAGTTATTTTGCTCCCCAAATAGCAAAACTCCTTTACTACTTTAAGTGTCTCATTTCCTAATCTAATTCCCTCAGCATCACCCGACTTAATTCGACTACATTCCATTATCCTTGTTTTGCTTTTGTTGATGTTCATCTTATATCCTCCTTTCAAGACACTGTCCATTCCATTCAACTGCTCTTCCAAGTCCTTTGCTGTCTCTGACAGAATTACAATGTCATTGGCGAACAAAGTTTTTATTTCTTCCCCATGGATTTTAATACCTACTCCGAATTTTTCTTTTGTTTCCTTTACTGCTTGCTTTCTGTACAAATTGTAAATAGCCTTTCGCTCCCTGTATTTTACCCCCGCCACCTTTAGAATTTGAAAGAGAGTATTCCAGTCAACATTGTCAAAAGCTTAGTAAAAAAATAACAAAATAAAACTTCATGCAAGATGCAGCAGTTTTTCAGAAATCTCAGTGTTTATGACGTTATATCTCCTTAACTACTTGCAGTAAAACGGTAAATTTTTCTAGGTGCATTCAGCGGTATATGTGGATGCTGTATGCGAAATGTGTTGCGAATAGTTAGTAGCAAAGAAGTAATAAATTAAAACGCAGTTTTCGCGCATCTCAGCATTTGACGTCATATCTCCTAAACTGTGTGCCGTACAATGATATATTTTTGTAGGGACATTAAGCGGCAAATGTGGCTACTGTCTGCGAAAAATGTTGCGAATGGAGTAACTAGCAAGGCAGTAATAATTTTAAACGTCTTGCACGATGCGGTAGTTTTTAACGCATTCAATGTTTATGCCGTATCTCCTGAGCGAAGTGTCGTACAGTGATATAATTTTTCCGGTACATTCAGTGGTATATGTGAATACTGTCTGCTAAGTGCGTTACAAATATAGTTAGTAGTAAAGAACTAATAAATTTAAACGTCATGCTTCATACTGCAGTTTTACTGCATGAACAGCGAAAATGTAGTAAACAAGAAACTTTTTTCCTTTCATTATTTGTGGGGGTCGTCAGCGAGAAAAAGTTTCGTAAAGGTTTGAAATTATATGAAAGTTTGTTGCAGATCTCTATGTGCCCTCATTCTCAACTACTGGATGAAAAGTAAGTGTGTTCTCGCGTTGTGGAATGAACTGTTTTTTGACCCCTACCCCTTTGATAGGTGGATGGTTCTTACCCCCGCAATGATTCTTTCCAGACAGAAGATAATATGTGCAAGTCTGGTTGAAACCGGTCCACCGTGCATCCATTTTTATAATGTGGATTAACACGCAAAATATGTACATAGGTACTTACGTAATGAAAACGGGTAAAATATGTAAGAAAATATCTAATGTTACGAAAATTTTTTCCGAGTTGAAGAATGGTTTTGCCTGGTTATTCCTGCTTTCTATTCTCTTTCTGTTTCTCTATTAGAAGTTACTTGCTCCATAAGTAAGTAAATTTTTGTAAACTCTCTGTTGGTATCCACCCATTGTAGATATTTACCCTTCTATACCAGTTTTGTTCAAAACTAAAGTACGGGATTGCTTTGCGTTTCCTTTTTTCTTTTCAGTACTGTCCACAATTTGACTAGCATGTCTTTTTAACTACTCCTCACTTTCTACCAAAACTGTTGGACCATTTGCGAGTGTAAACGTCTCTTCCTCTTCTTGGCTATCCGCTTCTACGAGTACTTCCTTGTAATGTCTAATGCTTTCTGGGTCTAATAACTCAGTTACTGGTCATAATGTTCGCCCGAGGCTACAGTCCTCCTTGCTATGACTTATTACCCATGCTTTCCAAGCCCCATTACAGCCATTTTTTCGTACAAATGCCAAATAACTCTGCTATCTTTGTATTTTACAGTTCTTATATGTATCTCGTAAATGTATTCTCATGCCACACTTTTGCAGGTCGACAATAGCAGCTTTATCCTTATGCATTCCTCTTCTTTCTTCTGTATGTTTAGGCGTTTGCCTGTTTCACCGTCGTGACTGAAATTATCGGTCTTTCTACCTTTTCTTTGATTTTCCTAAAGATCATCTGCCCACTGGGTAATAATTCATTATTAATTCTGGTATTCTGTCGTCTTCCACTGTTGTGGTGCGGTCCTTCTAATTGTTCCTGTATTCTTTAATCTGCTCGTTTAACCTTTTCACTCCCATTTCTTCTCTGATGTCAGAAGTCTTCCTCGTGTCGGGTACGGTGCACACAGCTACTCTCCTTAGGAATCACATCTCCGAGTAGAATAAATTCCTTTCGTTGAGTCATAAATGTAATAAATTAACTTACTGCCTGAGCATGTCATCAGTGTAAATATTAAAAAGAATCGGAGACAAACTGCTTCAAATTTGTCCTGGTCTTAAATTTTCCATTTCCTGCAATGGCGATTTCTGATTCTTGGTACACGCTTTCCACTATCTTTATTATGTGCAGTGGTATCACACACTGCGCAGCGCTCGTAACGCCTTACGCATTTTTTTTTTTCTAAAACTAACCTTAATACAAGTACTGATTCTCCTGTTCCTCTGTCTCTTCAAAAACCGAACTAGTGTCTGCTGAGTATTACGCTTGACGTATGAGTAGAGTTGTAAAACTCCTGTAGGCTATCGTAGACTGTCGAAGTAAGCGTGGACTACGGTACTTTTCCTACTAGCTTTCGTCAGTTAAGATGGTACCCGCGTAGCTTGTACGTTAGGTGTGTTGCATACCTATGGGCGTTACCTCATAACGACGACTTTCTTTGCGTATGCGATCAGTGCCTTACTAGATTCCCCTAAAAACCAGAAGCAGTGAACCGTCTAGAAAATGAGTGAGGATATATAAAGGACTGGTTAACCTACGGAAGACTTCTGTTCTACATTGTTATCCTCCTGTCTGTTACTTAAAAGTAAACAGTATTTATAGCAAAATTGAAACTGTCAATGTTTAATTCATGTCTTATTCAAAAATCGTTGATTTGTAAAGTGAAACGGATGTAGTCGTAAAAATAAAGAAAAGAATACATATTTATCATATAGCGCTAGAAAATACAATTTCCTCACCAAAAAGATAAAATAAAAAACCTCAAAACACTAATATATCAAACATCGCATCAATACTTCATCAAACTTAGATAAAACATGTTTCTGTTATTGATAAACAACTTTCGCATTTATAAATAATAACACGAAATTCTTGCCTTGGATCATGATGAAGAACGCTCTGCTGAATACAAAATAACAACAATAATTGCATGTAAACTGACTTGCATCAAAAGTAATTGCTTTCGTTACCCAAAAGGGCAGAATTTACGTGAGCAACCAATTTTTATTAACTATAAAATACAATTTATATTCAGTAAGGAAATAAAATATACAACGGACTAACACTAAATGAAGTGCGGTCCTAATTAAGTGCAAAACAAACAACCAAACAACAAAAATAGAAAGAGAAATCGTCGACTTCCAATTTCTCTCACACACATTCATTTATGTTTATTTCCCTACCAATACTACAGACAATGCTACCATTTCGTATGTCATTTACACCGATCAGTCAGAACATTATGACCAACGACCCACTATCGATATAAACACGTCCAGGCGATAGCAGCGTCACCTGGCGAGGAACGCCTGCTAGTCAGACACACGTACGGTGCGTGTGGTGTCAGTGAGTGTGCTGTCCGTGTGTAGAATGGGGAAGGCGCGCGATCCATCTGAGTTTGACCGAGTGCAGATTGAGATGGGCCGGAAGCTTGGAACAAGAATTTCGGAAACTGCACGACTTGTCGGGTGTTAGAGGAGAGCTGTTGCAAGTGTCTTCAACACGTGACAAAACCAAGGTGGAACTACGTCCACACGTCGTGGACTTCATCGGCCACCCCTCATTACAAATGTCGGACGTCATGGGCTGGGCTGACTGGTAAAACACGACAGACAGTTAAATGTTGCAAAACTTACATCAGACTTTAATGCTGGGCACAGTACAAATGTGTCTCAGCACACAGTGCGCCGAACGCTCCTAACGATGGGCCTCCGTAGTCTACGACCCATGCATGTGTCAGTGTTAACACCACGACATCGGCAACTGCGACTGAAATAGGCACGTGACTATCGACACTGCACGTTGGCGCCGTGGGGTGAAGAATCCCAGTCCCTTCTTCATCGTGCCGACGGGGCTGCGCGAATCCGTCGTTTGCCAGGGGAACACCTCCTTGACACCTTTACTGTGGGGTAGAGACATGCTCTCGGGAACATCCACGTTGGCACCCATGGGTTCAGTGGAGCTCATGCAAGGAACCATGACGGCCAAGGAGTATCGTGCACTGCTTGCAGACCACGTACTCCCCTTCATGGCGATGAAGTTTCCCTTCGGTAGTGGCATTTTTCAACGAGATAATGCCCGATGTCACAAGGCCAGGAGTGTGGTGGAGTGGTTCGAGGAAAACAGTGGTGAGCTTCAATTGTTGTGCTGGTGCCCCCACTCGTCAGATCGGAACCAGGTCAACACATCTGGGATGTGACTGTACGTGGCGTCAGAGCTCATCGCACCCTCCTCGGAATTTACAGAAGCTAGCTGACTCGTGTGTGCTGATGTATCAACTCCCTTCATCGACCTACCAACGCCTCACTGCTTCCATCCCACGACGCGTCGCCACTGTTATCCGTACCGAAGGTGGTCATACCGGCTATTAGGCAGGTCAATTATTCAAAAACAGTCTTAATCGCATTTATTATTATTATTATACCGCCAACCGGTTTCAACCCGACGTAGGGGTCACCTTCTGGGAGTTTACACTGCGGAATTATATACATCCGTAAGAAAGAGGGACGAAGTAGTGAAGGCAGCAGAGCATCAAGTAGGTAAAAAGACGAGGGCTAGTAGAAATCCTTGAGTAACAGAAGATATATTGAATTTAATTGATGAAAGGAGAAAATATAAAAATGCAGTAAATGAAGCAGGCAAAAAGGAATACAAACGTCTCAAAAATGAGATCGACAGGAAGTGCAAAATAAATAAGCAAATGTAAGGATGTAAAGGCTTATCTCACTAGGGGTAAGATACAGTCTACAGGAAAATTAAAGAGACCTTTGGAGAAAGGACAATCACTTGCATGAATATCAAGAGCTCAGATGGAAACCCAGTTCTAAGCAAAGAGGGGAAAGCAGAAAGGTGGAAGGAGTATATAGAGGGTCTATACAAGGGCGATGTACTTGAGGACAATATTATGGAAATGGAAGAGGATGTAGATGAAGATGAAATGGGAGATACGATACTGCGTGAAGAGTTTGACAGAGCACTGAAAGACCTGAGTCGAAACAAGGCCCCCGGAGTAGACAATATTCCATTGGAACTACTGACGGCCGTGGGAGAGCCAGTCCTGACAAAACTCTACCATCTGGTGAACAATATGTACGAGTCAAGCGAAATACCCTCAGACTTAAAGAAGAATATAATAATTCCAATCCCAAATAAAGCAGGTGTTGACAGATGTGAAAATTACCGAACTATCAGTTTAATAAGTCACAGCTGCAAAATACTAACGCGAATTATTTACAGACAAATGGAAAAACTGGTAGAAGCGACCTCGGGGAAGATCAGTTTGGATTCCGTAGAAATGTTGGAACACGCGAGGCAATACTGACCTTACGACTTATCTTAGAAGGAAGATTAAGGAAAGGCAAACCTACGTTTCTAGCATTTGTAGACTTAGAGAAAGCTTTTGACAATGTTGACTGGAGTACTCTCTTTCAAATTCTAAAGGTGGCAGGGGTAAAATACAGGGAGCGAAAGGCTATTTACAATTCGTACAGAAACCAGATGGCAATTATAAGAGTCGAGGGGCATGAAAGGGAAGCAGTGGTTGGGAAAGGAGTGAGACAGGTTTGTAGCCTCTCCCCGATGTTATTCAATCTGTATATTGAGCAAGCAGTAAAGGAAACAAAAGAAAAATTTGGAGTAGGTATTAAAATCCAGGGAGAAGAAATAAAAACATTGAGGTTTGCCGATAACATTGTAATTCTGTCAGAGACAGCAAAGTACCTAGAGGAGCAGCTGAACGGAATGGACAGTGTCTTGAACGGAGGATATAAGATGAACATCAACAAAAGCAAAACGAGGATAATGGAATGTGGTCGAATTAGGTCGGGTGATGCTGGGGGAATTCGATGAGGAAATGAGACACTTAAAGTAGTAAAGGAGTTTTGCTATTTGAGGAGCAAAATAACTGATGATGGCCGAAGTAGAGAGGATATAAAATGTAGACTGGCAATGGCAAGGAAAGCGTTTCTGAAGAAGAGAAATTTGTTAACATCGAGTATAGATTTAAGTGTCAGGAAGTCGTTTCTGAAAGTATTTGTATGGAGTGTAGCCATGTATGGAAGTGAAACATGGACAATAAATAGTTTGGACAAGAAGAGAATAGAAGCTTTTGAAATGTGGTGCTACAGAAGAATGTTGAAGATTAGGTGGGTACATCACGTAACTAATGAGGTATTGAAAAGGATTGCGGAGAAGAGAAGTTTGTGGCACAACTTGACTAGAAGAAGGGATCGGTTGGTAGGACATGTCCTGAGGCTTCAAGGGATCACAAATTTAGCATTGGAGGGCAGTGTGGAGGGTAAAAATCGTAGAGGGAGACCAAGAGATGAATACACTAAGCAGATTCAGAAGGATGTAGGTTGCAGTAGGTACTGGGAGATGAAGGAGCTTGCACAGGATAGATTAGCATGGAAAGCTGCATCAAACCAGTCTCAGGACTGAAGACCACAACATCAACACAAGAAAGACTCCATTATACAACAGCTAAAATTAGGTAAATTTAAAAAAAAGGCACTCCTGTCAAGATAACGGCAGGAAACTATGCGAGACCCTTTTTTTTTACTTTGTTGTTATTTTAACACCTGAACAATCAGGTAGGCTGGCAGCAGCATGCTACACCGCTCTTCAGCCATAGTGGTGACAATAACAGTTCAAGAACGGAGAATGAAAATGAACAGAGTGATGGGCAAAAAATAGTGGTCACAGATACACAAAAACACGGAGCCGTTCACACGCGACGATAACGACACTGAAAACACGTTGACACGGCGCACATAACACTGATGAAGCCGACGGCACAAGTGAACGTAGAAGCGGGACGGCGGACACTAAAAACACAAAACGACGTCACACATAAGAGACACAGATGGCGATGATCTCCGGCGCGCGAAAGTCCACGTAGCGTGTGCGAGTCCGGGGACCTGCCAAGAGGGGAAGAAGGGTGAGGGCGGGTGGAGAGGGTGGAAAAGGGAGAACATAGATGCCAATGGCTGATGAGATGGGAGGAGGAGTAGAAGGATAGGGGATGGGAGGCCCGGGGGAGGAGTGGGGAGAAGGGGAGGAGAGATGGAGGGTGCCCAAAGGAACAGATACAGGAAGAGGGAGGGAGGATCAAAGTTGGTAGGAGGGGTAGGTGGAGGGGAGGAGGACATCATCAGGGAGGGGGAGCTGGCGGAAGCCACCTTGGAGAGGGTAAGGAGGGTGGAGAGATGGAGACCGGGTGGGACGTGGGAACACAGGCGCGGCACCGGGCGGGGGTGGGAGAGGATCGGGGAGACGAGCGGGTGAGGAGGATCGAGTTTACGCGAGGTGTTCAGGATCCGTATCCTTTCAAGGAAAAGGAGGAGGTGGGGGAAGGGGATGAGATCGTACATGATCCGCGTAGGGGAGGGGAGCCGGAGGCGATAGGCGAGGCGGAGAGCATGGCGTTCAAGGATTTGGAGGGATTTGTAAAAAGTAGGGGGGGGGGCAGAGATCCTAGCCGGATGGGCATAACGAAGGATAGGGCGGATGAGGGATTTATAGGTGTGGAGAATGGTGGAGGGGTCCAGACCCCATGTACGGCCGGAGAGGAGCTTGAGGAGACTGAGTCGGGAGCGTGCCTTGGCTTGGATTGTCCGGAGGTGGGGAGTCCAGGAGAGGCGACGGTCGAGGGTGACGCCAAGGTACTTAAGGGTGGGAGTGAGGGCGATAGGACGGCCATAGATGGTGATATAGAAATCAAGGAGGCGGAAGGAAGGGGTGGTTTTGCCTACAATGATCGTCTGGGTTTTGGAGGGATTGACCTTGAGCAACCACTGGTTGCACCAAGCGGTGAACCGGTCAAGATGGGATTGGAGGAGGTGTTGGGAGCGCTGTAGGGTGGGGGCAAGGGCAAGAAAGGTGGTGTCATCGGCAAACTGGAGAAAGTGGACGGGGGCTGACGGCGGCGGCATGTCCGCCGTGTACAAAAGGTACAGAAGGGGGGAGAGGACGGAGCCTTGGGGCACACCGGCGGAGGGGAAAAAGGTGCAGGAATCTGTGTTATGGATGGTGATATAGGAAGGACGGCGGGAGAGAAAGGAGCTGATCAGACGGACGTAGTTAATGGGAAGGGCGAAGGTTTGGAGCTTGAAGAGGAGACCGGAATGCCATACGCGGTCATAAGCACGTTCGAGGTCCAGGGAGAGGAAGATTGTGGAGCGACGGGAATTAAGCTTCGGAAAGGAGATGAGTGAGGTGAAGGAGAAGGTCGTCGGAAGAGAAGGATGGCCGAAAGCCACACTGGGTAACGGGAAGGAGGCGGTGCTGGCAGAGATGCTGGTGGATGCGTTGGGTGAGGATAGATTCCAGGACCTTGCTGAAGACCGAGGTAAGGCTGATGGGACGGTAGGAGGAGACGGCGGACGGCGGACGGCGGTTTGCCAGGTTTAAGGAACATGAGGATACGGGAGGTTTTCCACAGGTCGGGGTAGTAACCGGTGGACAGGACTACATTGTAGAGCCTGGCCAGGGTGGAGAGGAAAGAGACAGGAGCTTCACAAAGGTGACACGATCGTGACCAGGAGCGGTGTTGCATTTTGTGCGGAGTGTATCAATGAGATCCTGTGTAGTGATAGGGGCATTGAGTTCCGTGTGTGCAATGTTGTCCAAGTACTGGAAACCAGGAGCGAAGGGAGGGACAGAGGTGTCAGTGCGATCGCGGATATCCGGGAAGAGGGAGTAATCGAACTGGGAATCATCGGGGATGGAAAATACATCGGAGAGGTAGGAGGCAAAGTGATTGGCCTTACTAAGGGTGTCAGGGAAAGGGTGATCATCATGGAGAAGAGGATAATAGGGGGAGGGTTTAGTTCCGGTAAGGCGACGGAAGGCCGACCAGAACTTGGACGAGTTGATTGGTAGGGTAGCATTTAAACGGGTGCATGTCTGCCGCCAGTCCCGGCGTTTCTTAGCCGCGAGCAAATTACGAACGTGTCGCTGGAGTTGCCGGTGGCGTCGTAGTGCGTCCGGGTCACGCGTGCGGGGGAAGGCACGGTAGAGACGACGGGATTCACGGAGGAGGAGGACGGCCTGTGGGGGTAAGGTAGGACGGTGGGGGTGGATGGCGACAGTAGGGACGTGGGTCTCGACGGCCTCAGACAAGGTCTGCTGGAGAAAGGAGGCGGCATGGGTTACATCGTCAGGGTGGTGGTAGGTGAAGGGGTGGCTATCGACCTGGGTGGAAAGGGTATCCCGGTAGGCATTCCAGTTGGCACGGGAATAGTCATGGAGCGAGACTAACCATTCGTATGGGTTTAAATAGTGTGCTGAGATCACGTGAATAGACGGCAACACCCCAGCGGCGATCAACGGCATTTAATACAGTTGTTTTTATATGTAATTACTAGTCACCTCGTTTTAACATAAATCTAAGTGACAGTAAATAACAGAAAACGGATCCATTCCATTTAAAAAGAGCTACAATTATAGTGTTAATTATAAATAATAACAAATGTTCCGTAATCAACTCGTAAAATTCTTAAAAGTATATTAGATTATGTGCCATAATATAAAGTAAAACAATTTCTGACACATAAAAACTGGTGTCGTCTTGTATTATAATATATTCGTACATTTACGTAGAAAACATTTGAGTCAATTTACTAAAACGACTAATATGGAGGACTACAACGCCCTCTACTCTTTGTGGTGAGCACGCCGTTGCCATGGATTATAAAGCGTATATCAGGCGCCCTCTAGTCTGTCTAGCGAGGACGCCGTCGTCATGGTAGCAGCTGGTGTGTTCGTATGGTGTTATCTTTGCCCTGCTCACGGCATCCGTTGCCGTGGTAGCGGTATGTCAGGGCTCTTCATCCACAGAGAAGTTGTCACTTATTTGAGATTGTGGAAATATCGACAATCTAGGATGACCGTACGACTTATCATAGAAGAAAGAATAAGGAAAGGCAAACCTACGTTGTTTCTAGCATTTGTAGACTTAGAGAAAGCTTTTGACAATGTTGATTGGAATACTCTTTCAAATTCTGAAGGTGGCAGGGGTAAAAATACAGGGAGCGAAACACTATTTACAATTTGTACAGAAAGCAGATGGCAGTCATACGAGTCGAGGGGTATGAAAGGGAAGCAGTGGTTGGGAAGGGAGTGAGACAGGGTTGTAGCCTCTCCCCGATGTTATTCAATCTGTATATTGAGCAAGCAGTAAAGGAAAAGTTCGGAGTAGGTATTAAAATCCATGGAGTAGAAATAAAAACTTTGAGGTTCGCCGGTGACATTGTAATTCTGTCAGAGACAGCAAAGGACTTGGAAGAGCAGTTGAACGGAATGGACAGTGTCTTGAAAGGAGGGTATAAGATGAACATCAACAAAAGCAAAACGAGGATAATGGAATGTAGTCGAATTAAGTCGGGTGATGCTGAGGGAATTAGATTAGGAAAGGAGACACTTAAAGTAGTAAAGGAGTTTTGCTATTTGTGGAGCGAAATAACTGATGATGGTCGAAGTAGAGAGGATATAAAATGTAGACTGGCAATGGAAAGGAAAGCATTTCTGAAGAAGAAAAATTTAACATCGAGTATAGATTTAAATGGCAGGAAGTCGTTTCTGAAAGTATTTGTATGGAGTGTAGCCATGTATGGAAGTGAAACGTGGACGATAAATAGTTTAGACAAGAAGAGAATAGAAGCTTTCGAAATGTGGTGCTACAGAAGAATGCTGAAGATTAGATGGGTAGATCACATAACTAATAAGGAGGTATTGAATAGAATTGGAGAGAAGAGGAGCTTGTGGCACAACTTGACTAGAAGAAGCGATCGGTTGGTAGGACATGTTCTGAGACATCGAGGGATCACCAATTTAGTATTGGAGGGCAGCGTGGAGGGTAAAAATCGAGGGAGACCAAGAGATGAATACGCTAAGCAGATTCAGAAGGATGTAGGCTGCAGTAGGTATTGGGAGATGAAGAAGCTTGCACAGGATAGAGTAGCATGGAGAGCTGCATCAAACCAGTCTCAGGACTGAAGACCACAACAACAACAACAACAACAACAAGAAATCTAAAGATAGGATAGTAGTTTACGACACATTTGTAGTACCCATTATAGGAATTAAAGTATTAAAATAATAAAAGGAAAAGTAGCATCATTGTGTACAAATAACATTTTCGAATACCTCGAAAAAATTTTTTTAGGTAGGTGGTCATAATGTTCTGGCTGATCAGTGTATGTAGTGTATCAACACTACCGAACGGTAGTATTGGTAGAGTGTAACTCTACTTATTAGCCACCCTTCCTAAATTGACGGAAGCACGGTCGTAACGCGAAGAGTGTGTGGCGGTGTGCGCAGCCCATGCACGCTATCTGCTGGTCCCGCGAGGCGCGTTCTCCCGTCGTCCCGTCCGGTCCCTATTGAGTGCGTCCCTCCCACTCCCGCTTGCCGTCTTATCCGGGTCGCGCTCGTTCCGCTCGCCACAGCCTCTTAAAAGCTGGCCGAGAAAGTTTGTCAGCTTTCGTGAGCCCGTAGCTGCTTCCGGCTGCGCTGCCGTGAAATATTTCGGGCTCGCGGGTCCTCTGCTTCTTTGTGTTTTAACTACTCTGGCGGGAGTGGAAAGTGTTATACTCCGTCAACACCTTGACCAGTCGCTGCATAACTGATACTCCAGTATTTTCATGCCTGTGGGATATCTTGATTAAAATTGCATCCTCATGTGAGTTCATTTTCAGCACAGAAAGATGTCCTACCTGTTTATTGTTATGGTCTTCAGTCCAGAGACTGGTTTGATGCTGCTCTCCATTCTTCTCTATTCCGTGCAAGCTTCATCATCTCCCAGTACCTACTACAGCCTACATCCTTCTGAATCTGCTTAGTGTATTCATCTCTTGGTCTGCCTCTACGATTTCTACCCTCCGCGCTGCCTCCCCAATATTACATTGGTGATCCCGTTACGCTTCAGAATATGCCCTACCAACCGACCCCTTCTTCTAGTCGTGCCACAAATTTCTCTTCTCCACTATTCTATTCAATACCTCCTCATTAGTTATGTGGTCTACCCATCTAATATTCAACATTCTTCTGTAGCACCACATTTCAAAAGCTTCTATTCTCTTCTTGTTCAAACTATTTATCGTCCATGTTTCATTTCCATACATGGCTGCACTCCATACAAATACTTTCAGAAACGACTTCCTGACACTTAAATCAATACTTGATGTTAACAAATTTCTCTTCTTCGGAAACGCTTTCCTTGCCATTGCCAGTGTACATTTTATATCCTCTCTACTTCGACCATCATCAGTTATTTTGCTCCCCAAATAGCAAAACCCTTTACTACTTTCATTTCCTAATCTAATTCCCTCAGCAGCACACGACTTAATTCAACTACATTCCAATATCCTCGTTTTTCTTTTGTTGATGTTCATCTTATGTCCTCCTTTCAAGACACTCTCCATTCCATTCAATTGCTCTTCCAGGTCCTTTGCTGTCTCTGACAGAATTACAATGTAATCGGCGAGCCTCAAAGTTTATAAGTCTTCTCCATGGATTTTAATTCCTACTTCGAATTTTTGTTTTGTTTCCTTTACTGCTAGATGTGAAGAATGATGTACAGTAAGTCTTAGGTTGGTGCATAAGTCCGTGGCGTTTCTCCACAAGTTTAACAAACACAACGGATACGCATAACAGAGGCTTTAGTCATCAATAATATATTCTCATTTACTATTTGCAACAATCTGCCAACGTTGGGGCTGCTTTTAGATTCCACGATTGTAGAAATCACCTGGTTCTGAGACGAATTTCATCTGGAAAGGAAGTTACTTGAAGGTTATTCGATAGCGAGCGGAAAAGATGAAAATCTGAGAGCGCAAGATTAGTTGAATAAGATGGGTGCGGGATGACTTTCCAATCCAACTCCTCTATATGCTAGCGGGCGTTATTGTGAAGCAGCATCATTTAACGCCGTCTTCCTGGTCGTTGTTCTTGGATTGAGTCTGCAGGACGTCTCAGTTGTTGACAACAAATGTCAGCAGTGGTGGTTACACCTCAGGGAAATAACGCGTAGTACAAAAAACAGTTTCTGTCCCACCAGATCCATAACATTATCTTTTGTACACTCATGCTGATAAATTAAGGATAATTGCAGAATGTGGTGCCACACAACGTGGCACTACACAAAACTGGCGCTAATAGCATAGGCACATAGGGAACACACACGACACATATCTGTAAGTCCACGGTATTGATGATAAGCTGAGAAAAACGTCCCGAAACACATCTGCTACAAAACGCCACTGTTTCCTGCACATGCACCCCGACATCAATATGGGATATGATCACCATGCACAAGTACACAGGCCGCACTCTGGATCAGGTGGTCGAGAAGCTGCTGGGGCATACCCTCCCATTCTTGAACCAGTGCCTGTTGGAGTTCCTAAAGTGTCCTAGGGGTTTGAAGGCGTGCAGCGATACGTCGACCGACAGCGTCCCAGACGGTCTCGATCGGGTTTTAGATCTGGAGAACAGGGAGACCACTCCATTCGCCTGATATCTTCTGTTTCAAGTACTCCTCCACGATGGCAGCTCGGTGGGGCCGTGTGTCATCACCTCTGAAAAGGCGGATATACTGGTTCAAAATGACGTCCCAACACACCTGCCCTGTTACAGTTCCTGTGTCAAAGACATGCAGGTGCGTACGTGCACCAATCAGAATCCCACCTTACATCACGACCTCCATACAGGTCCCTTTGAAGGACATTAATGGGTTGGTATCTGGTTCCTGGTTCACGCTAGATGAAAACCCGACGAGAATCACTGTTCAGACTATACATGGACTCGTCTGCGAACATAACCGGGGGCCTCTGTTCCAATGACTATGTACTGTGTTCTTGACACCAGGCTTTATGGGCTCTCCTGTAACCAGAGGTCAGTGGAATGCACCTTGTAGGTCTCCGGGTGAATAAACCATGTCTGTTCAGTCGTCGATAGATTGTGTGTCTGGAAACAACTGTTCCAGTGGCTGCGGTAGCAAGACTACCTGCAGTACTCCGTCTGCGGGCACTTGTGGTGAGATATCGGTCTTCTTGTGGTGTTGCACACTGTGGACATCCCGTATTGTAGCGCCTGAACACGTTTCCTGTCTACTGGAATCGTTGCCATAATCTTGAGATCACACTTTGTGGCACACGGAGGGCCCGTGCTACGGTCTGCTGTGTTTGACCAGCCTCCAATCGCCTTGGTATTCTACCCCTCATAACGTCATCAGGATGTGTTCTCTGAGCCATTTTCAGCACACAGTCACCATTAGCACGTCTGAAAACATCTGCACACTTACTCGCTGCACCGTACTCTGACATGCACCAACACACCTCTGCGTATGACTGTGTCAGCGCCACCGTGCGACGACCGGAGGTCAAATGCACCGCATGGTCATACCCCGAGGTGATTTAAATCCGCAAAATGCCCACCAGAGCGTTGTTTCACTAAGTACCAACATTATCCTTAATTTATGAGCATGAGTGTAGATGCGCGCAGGTCTTTGTGCGGGGAGCTGCTTCGTTTGCACTCAACCAAATCTCTATTTTCCTATATCTGCAGTGACGATGCAGGAAGGAAATGATTAGGGTTGTTCAGGAGCCAATTGATGATGATGGGGAGATACACATATGGCTACTCAATTTTTTTTGTGATTTTGGCTTACAGATTTCCCGTGACATAAAAATGTCGCACGATCGTGGAATGATCACAGTTCATCACATTTACTGTTCGCCCCACGGTAGCTGAGTGGTCAGCGCGACAGAATGTCAAACCTAAGGGCCCGGGTTCGATTCCCGGCTGTGTTGGAGATTTCTCCGCTCAGGGTGCCGTGTTGTTCTAATCATCATCATTTCATCCGCATTGACGCGCAAGTCGCCAAAGTGGCGTCAAATCGAAAGACTTGCATCCGGCGAACGGTCTACCCGACGGGAGGCCCTAGTCAAATGGTTCAAATGGCTCTGAGCACTATGGGACTTAACAGCTATGGTCATCAGTCCCCTAGAACTTAGAACTACTTAAACCTAACTAACCTAAAGACATCACACAACACCCAGTCATCACGAGGCAGAGAAAATCCCGGGAGGCCCTAGTCACACGACATATACATTTACATCACATTTGCTAGTTCTCGAGTACACTAACGTAGATCATTGTTGACTGATGCCTTTAAACGATCTTCATCAAACCCTGAAAGTCTTCCTGAACTTGGAGAGTCACTAATGTCAGAAGAATCCTCCTTGAAACGAGGAAACCATTTTCTTGGCTTACTCTGATAGTGATAATGTGTGTGAAATCTTATGGGACTTAACTGCTAAGGTCATCAGTCCCTAAGATTACACGCTACTTAACCTAAATTATCCTAAGGACAAACACACACACCCATGCCCGAGGGAGGACTCGAACCTCCACCGGGACCAGCCGCACGGTCCATGACTGCAGCGTCCGGACTGCTCGGCTAATCTCGCGCGGCCTGGCTTACTCTGTCCATTGGCATTATGCCCATACACAGCGAAAATGGTTGTGGCTGCCTCCGCTGCTGTCATCCCTCTACTGAATTTAAAGAGAAGAGTATGCCGGAAATGTTCCGATTTCTCCACTTGGCGCTCCGTTTTCTTGCGTCCACAGCTCCACCCACTGTCTCCGAATGACAAACTTACAATAAGAACTACAAGTTAAAAGAATGACAATCGGTAAATAATCCCATAGCAACCGAAACACCAACATGCAAAACGGAAACGCTATGAACTTATGCAAGAACCTAATTCATGATGGGTGTCGGGTGTATCTAACGTAACTGGAGCTTTTCAGCTGCAGATCGGAACTCGCAAGTGGGATGCCTCAGACACGGCTAACCAATTCGGCTCATATTTGGCGGGTCGCTTGTGTGCAACCTAAAATGAGAGACTAAGATAAACTCATGTTCAGAAAAAACAGAACACCTTGAACGACTAGAGATAGGAGGTTCATATTCACAGAACTTGTACATTAGTATGTTCTGTAGAAATGATTAGCATCTGAACCATGTCGGCTCGCGAGTTCGAGGTCAACATCGATATCGCGGCGCAACACCATCCACCAGTAAAATCTGTCTGCGGCTCTCGTTGTCACTATAAACCGAAGTTAATGGATCAATGTAACGAGCGGCTGTGCAGAATAGCTCGCAGACGTATGCGCGAACTGTACCGTCAAATCAGTGAGTTTGAAAGAGCGCGCATTATTGACACGGGAGAACGTAATGCATCCATCCGGGAAATTGCTACTCGTATGGGATAAAGTGTTTCGGCAGGGCGTTGGGCGTGTGTAGAATGGTTCACGAAAGGCTGTAGAACACGCCAAGATAGGTCAGGTCGCACCACCCAGACTCTCCCTCCCCCCCCCCCCCCCCCCCCCCCCCGAAGATCTACACCTCATCCGAATGGCATTGCAGGACAGATGACAGATCTACATCCTCTTCGGCTCTGGCGCAACTTTGGAACAGTGTAACACATCGAACACGATCAGCAGTGACAGTCCGTAGTAGTTCATTATGGCATGTGTTACGCGCGTCGTCCACTTCTCCTCCTGCCTTTGACGAATGTGCAGAAACATGCTAGACTGCTGTGGTGTATGGAACGACGTCACGGGGGACAGGAATGGCATCATCTACACCTACATCAACGTGATTACTCTGCTATTCACAATAAAGTGCCTGGCAGAGGGTTCAATGAACCACCTTCATGCTGTCTCTCTACCGTTCCACTCTCTTACGGCACGCGGGGAAAAACGAGCACTTAAATTTTTATGTGTAACCCCTGTTTTCTCTTATTTTATCGTGATGATCATTTCTCCCTATTCAGGTGGGTGCCAAAAGAATGTTTTCGCAATCGGAGGAGAAAACTGGTGACTGAAATTTCATGAGAAGATCCCGTCGCAACGAAAAACACCTTTGTTTTAATGATTGCCTTTCCAATTCACGTATCATGTCTGTGACACTACCTCCCATGTTTCCCGATAACGAGCTGCCCTTCTTTATACTTTTTCGATGTCTTCCGCGAGCCCCACCTGATGCGAATCCCACACCGCACAGCAGTACTCCAGAATAGGGTGGACAAGCGTGGTGTAAGCAGTCTCTTTAGTAGACCTGTTGCACCTTCTAAGTGTTCTGCCAATGAATCGCAGTCTTTGGTTTGCTCTACCCACAATATTATATATGTGATCCTTCCAATTTAGGTTATTTGTAATTGTAATCCCTAAGTATTTAGTTGAAATTACAGCCCTCAGATTTGTGTGACTTATCGCGTAATCGAGATTTAGCTGATTTCTTTTAGTACTCTTGTGAATAACTCCACATTTTTCCTTATTCAGGGTCAACTGTCACTTTTCGCACCATACAGGTATCTTGTCTAAATCATTTTGCAAGTCATTTTGATCATCTGATGACTTTACAAGACGGTAAATGACAGTATCATCTGCAAACAATTTAAGACGGCTATTCAGATTGTCTCCTATGTTAATATAGATCAGGACCAATGGAGGGGCCCATAACACTTCATTGGGGAACGCCGGATATTACTTCTGTTTTACTCGATGGTTTTCCGTCTATTACTACGAACTGTGACCTTTCTGACAGGAAATCACGAATGCAGTCGCACAACTGAGGTGATATTCCATAGCCACGCATTTTGGTTAAAAGTCGCTTGTGAGGAACGGTGTCGAAAGCCTTCTGGAAATCTAAAAATATAGAATCAATTTGACATCCCCTGTCGATAGCACTTATTTCTTCATGAGAATAAAGAGCTAGTTGTGTTTCACAAGAATGATATTTTCTGAAACCGTGCTGACTATGTGTCAATAAATCGTTTTCTTCGAGGTACTTCATAATGTTCGAATACAGCATATGTTCCAAAACCCTACTGCAAATCGACGTTAGTGATATAGGCCTGTAATTCAGCGGATTATACTTCCCTTTTTGGGTATTGGTGTGACTTCAGCAATTTTCCAGTCTTTAGGTACGGATCTTTCTGTGCGCGAGTGGTTGTATATAATTGCTAAATGTGGAGCTATTTTATCAGCATACTCTGAGAGGAGCCTGGCTGCTATACAATCTGGACCGGAGGCCTTGCCTTTATTAAATGATTTAAGCTGCTTCGTTACTCGGTGGATATCTACTTCTATATTTCTCATCTTGGCAGTTGTTCTTGATTGGAATTCAGGAATATTTACTTCGTCTTCTTTGGTGAAGGAGTTTCGGAAAACCGTGTTTAATAACTCTGCTTTAGTGGCACTGTCATCAGTGACTTCACCGTTGTTATCGCGCAGTGAAGGTTCAAAATGGCTCTGAGAACTATGCGACTTAACTTCTGAGGTCATCAGTCGCCTAGAACTTAGAACTAATTAAACCTAACTAACCTAAGGGCATCACACACATCCATGCCCGAGGCAGGATTCGAACCTGCGACCAGAGCGGTCGCTCGGCTCCAGACTGTAGCGCCTAGAACCGCTTGCCACTCCAGTCGGCTGCGCAGTGAAGGTATTGATTGCATCTTGCCAGTGGTGTGCTTTATGTATGACCAGAATCTCTTTGGGTTTTCTGCCAGATTTCGAGACAGAATTTCGTTGTGAAATTATTAAAAGCATCTCGCATTGAAGTACGCGCCATATTTCGAACTTCTGTAAAACTTTGCCAATCTTGGAGTTTTGCGTTCTTTTAAATTTGGCATCAAATGGTGTTTCCGGTCGAATCCGGGCTCTGCTTGTTTGAAATTGATGGCCACACTTTAGTTCGCCACAGATAGAGGAAGCGGCAAGACAGTGACTGCATTCGCACAAGACATCTGTAGGCCTTATGTTGTGGGGATGCTATTGGGCACACGCACAAATCACAGTTGGTGCGTGTCCGGGGCAACTTGGCCAAAATGACCGGCGTGAATGACGTCTTGCGACCTGTTGCCACACCCTTTCTGCGCAACTCCCCAGACGCCATTTTTCAGAAAGACAATGCACGACCATGTGTTGTTGCACGAACACGTGCATTCTTAGTGTCATAGGATGTAAGGCTTTTTACCCTGGCTCGCCAGTCACCGAAGTTGTCGCCAGTCGAAAATGTATGGGAAATGGTGAAACGATGGTGCAGAACTGTGACCCAGTGCCAGCCACCACAGATTAACATTGGAATCAGGTGAATGCAGCATGGAAGGCTATACCATAGGATGCCACTCGCGCCCTATACGCATCGATATCATTACACATGGTGATATGTTGCTAGAGAAGGCCGAAATGCACGCGTTAAACTCACGCAGGCTGGCGTGAGGTCTGAAACAGGATACGTAATGAATGCTATAAAGAAAAGTACGTAGCTGCTGGAATACTTAACTTTAATCCATCATTTGTATACATTGTTCTTGACGGTATGGTATAAAGAATATAAACTGTAATGGCGCCTTGCTAGGTCGTAGCCATTAACTAGCTGAAAGCTATTCTAACTATCTTCTCTGCAAATAAGCGAGGCTTCGTCAGTGTTGCATCGCTAGCTAAGTGGTCCGTACAACTGGAGCGTGTGCTAGTCAGTCTCTCTAGACCTGCCGTGTGGTGGCGCTCGGTCTGCAATCACTGATAGTGGCGACACGCGGGTCCGTCGTATACTAATGGACCGCAGCCGATTTAAAAGCTACCACCTAGCAAGTGTGGTGTCTGGCGGTGACACCACACATGGAACAAGTTACCAGGGCCCATGGTGGACTGGACAACAGGACGCATGCTGAACGGAGGTAACTGAAATGCTATTCATTTCTTCAGAACATACGAATGTACATGTCCTGTGAATATGAACGTCCTATCTCTAGTCGTTCAAGGTGCTCTGTTTTTTTCTGAACATGAGTGTATTATCACCCCTCGCTTTTGAGAAAACCACACCTAAGTTCATGACCTGCAATCGACTCAATATTGATGAGGTTGACAAATAATTCAAAACTGGGCATCTTCCGTAGTCGTAAATGGGGGACGGCACACGCATTGTTTCACAGAAATCGAGGAAAGAAATTATTAAAACTACCGCTTCTGTACGCAAACAGTAAACGTAGCGACCAAGGCATCTGGCTGGGAAACAGAGGACCTGTGTTCGAATCTCAAATCCGTTCCTTTTTTCATTTGTATTTTCCGTTTCGAAACAGATAGGAATAGGAGGGTTCATAAGGTAAGTAATTCAGAAAGGAATAATAACAAGATACGCAAATAAATTTGTCAAACTATTTTGATTAAAAAATTAAAATTTTGATCCTGGATGCATGAAAACAGTTCAGAGAAGAAGCTGCGAAGACGAGCATTCGACGCACGTTATCGCATAACCATTGCCGCAGTTGTTAGTACACATAAAATAACGCATTCGTTCACAGTGCGGTGTTTCATCACAACGTCTGAATAATTTTTGCCTAAATTTTCCCTGTGCTTATAAGAAACTAATGATTAATTTGGTCTTGGGATATAGAAGCGGTCTATCGTTTAACCATCTCGTTAATAAATGTTTACGTCACTTGATCCAAATCCTGTAAGTTTATAAATTAAATTTATGAAACATATCGTGAGAAAATTTTAAAACCATACGTTTCTCATACAAGTTTTGTCTGACATAGGATTCCTGGAGGGGGCTAACAGATAGCGTCATGCACTCCGGGGTAATGGTCTCAGAAAGGATGGGTAACACTCATCTAGGTATTAAGCGTCATTTTGTTCTTTCGTTTCATATCGTTTTGCCAACGTTGACCAACAACTTTACGCTTGCAGTTATAGTTACTCAGGGAGCGCGAAATACTTTGAGAAGTGAAGCGGAGGCCGGAGTTGCAATTTGTATTAAGCATTGTAATGATTCGAGAATTTCTGTGTAAATTCTAGAACCACTCAGCCTTTTACCGTTTCGAACACACGCGATATTCTGGATACGAGTGTGGGGTGGTAGAATCCTACCTACTGTACGTGACATGTTTGTGTGTGCAGATTTAAAATTAGTCGCGGGAAGAAAGTAGACGCGGAAGTCGGACAGCACCGACAAGTACCTGTTGGGCAATCCATAGATGTTTTAGTGAGCGTATAAGGAAGAACCATGGAGTTCACATGCAGCTTTGTGCTTATTGTGTCATTGACTATTGTTATTGAAACAAGAACAGTTGAAAAGGTACTTTTGTAGACTCTTGACACAACCTTGTTAGAGGCAAGACTCATTTTGTGATTCATGCTAAGAAAGGTCATGGTATTTAAGCCAACTTTCTTTTTACTGTAACTCAATTTGTTTCTAACGTCCAACTGTACGAGAGACTTACAGGAAGTTACATATTCAAGTGGAAAGAGAGATATTTATTGTGTAATGAGGTTTAATACATCGTTAGTTGACGAAAAGTAAAGTTTGTACGTCTACTTATTTCATAAGTAGGAGTAGTTTAAAAATTCTTGTACCTAGCGTTATTCGACAGAGAAGGAGTCAAGAGGGTTTCCAACAGCCAGCTATTCAATAAAGAAGAGTGGCTGCAAATTCCAAATAAGTCATCTCGTAAAGAAGTGGAAGGTGGTTTGGGGGAATAAGCCGAAATAACCCGGATCCACACTCACACTTTAAGTCATCAGAACGTTAGCGTATAAAAACAAATATAAGACCATTGACACCCTCCGATATTGCAGTGAGCTGCAATTTGGAACTTGTGCTGTACAATCATGGAAGTTCATACAATATACTGGGCTCCATCTGGTTATATTGAGTTATTTATGAAACAACTATACGTATTATTAAAGTTTTTAAATTCTAAACAGAATGAAATGAAGTGCCCGCAGCTCGTGGTCGTGCGGTAGCGTTCTCGCTTCCCACGCTCGGGTTCCCGCGTTAGATTCCCGGCGGGGTCAGGGATTTTCTCTGCCTCGTGATGGCTGGGTGTTGTGTGATGTCCTTAGGTTAGGTTTAAGTAGTTCTAAGTTCTAGGGGACTGATGACCATAGATATTAAGTCCCATAGTGCTCAGAGCCATTTGCACCATTTTTGAAATGAAGTGAAATTTCAATTTCTGTGTTTAGAGCAAACCTGCTATACAGCTACACTCAAGTCCCTTGTCATTTCACGTAATTAAACTCTCCCTCATACATGAGGGTCACTCGAAAAGAAATGTACACTATTTTTATTTAAAACCCATCTTTTATTCTGCATGTCTGAAAGTTTTACAGTGTGTAGATACATCCTTTAGGAAGAATATTTTTATTTCTCCACATAATTTCCATCCCTCTCAACTGCCTTACGCCATCTTGGAACCAGCACCTGTATACCCGCACGGTAAAATTTTGGACCAACCTGTTGGAGCCACTGTTTGACAGCGTGCACAAGGGAGTCATCATCTTCAAACATTGTTCTACGAAGAGAGACTTTCAGTTTCCCAAAGAGATAATAGCCACATGAAACCAGGTCAGAACTGTAAGGCGGGTGTTTCAGTGTTGTCCATCCGCGTTTTGTGATCGCTTCCATGGTTTTTTGACTGACATATGACCGTGCATTGTCGTGCAACAGCAAAACATCCTGCTTTTGCCGATGTGGTCGAACACGACTCAGTCGACCTTGAAGTCTCTTCAGAATTTATGGTGGTTCCACTTGGCATGACGTCCACAAGCAAGAGTCCTTCAGAATCGAAAAAAACCGTAGCCATAACTTTTCCAACAGAAGGTTGTTGTTGTTGTTGTGGTCTTCAGTCCTGAGACTGGTTTGATGCAGCTCTCCATGCTACTCTATCCTGTGCAAGCTTTTTCATCTCCCAGTACCTACTGCAACCTACATCCTTCTGAATCTGCTTAGTGTATTCATCTCTTGGTCACCCCCTACGATTTTTACCCTCCACGCTGCCCTCCAATACTAAGTTGGTGATCCCTTGATGTCTCAGAACATGTCCTACCAACCGATCCCTTCTTCTGGTCAAGTTGTGCCACAAACTTCTCTTCTCCCCAATCCTATTCAATACTTCCTCATTAGTTATGTGATCTACCCATCTAATCTTCAGCATTCTTCTGTAGCACCACATTTCGAAAGCTTCTATTCTCTTCTTGTCCAAACTATTTATCGTCCATGTTTCACTTCCATACATGGCTACACTCCATACGAATACTTTCAGAAATGACTTCCTGACACTTAAATCAATACTGGATGTTAACAAATTTCTCTTCTTCAGAAACGCTTTCCTTGCCATTGCCAGCCTACATTTTATATCCTCTCTACTTCTACCATCATCAGTTATTTTTCTCCCCAAATAGCAAAACTCCTTTACTACTTTAAGTGCCTCATTTCCTAGTCTAATTCCCTCAGCATCACCCGACTTAATTAGACTACATTCCATTATCCTTGTTTTGCTTTTGTTGATGTTCATCTTATATCCTCCTTTCAAGACACTGTCCATTCCATTCAACTGCTCTTCCAAGTCCTTTGCTGTCTCTGATGGAATTACAATGTCATCGGCGAACCTCAAACTTTTTATTTCTTCTCCATGAATTTTAATACCTACTCCGAATTTTTCTTTTGTTTCCTTTACTGCTTGCTCAATATACAGATTGAACAACATCGGGGACAGGCTACAACCCTGTCTTACTCCTTTCCCAACCACTGCTTCCCTTTCATGTCCCTCGACTCTTATAACTGCCACCTGGTTTCTGTACAAATTGTAAATAGCCTTTCGCTCCCTGTATTTTACCCCTGCCACCTTTAGAATTTGAAAGAGAGTATTCCAGTCAACATTGTCAAAAGCTTTCTCTAAGTCTACAAATGCTAGAAACGTAGGTTTGCCTTTCCTTAATCTTTCTTCTAAGATAAGTCGTAAGGTCAGTATTGCCTCACGTGTTCCAGTGTTTCTACGGAATACAAACTGATCTTCCCCGAGGTTGGCTTCTAATAGTTTTTCCATTCGTCTGTAAAGAATTCGTGTTAGTATTTTGCAGCTGTGACTTATTAAGCTGATAGTTCGGTAATTTTCACATCTGTCAACACCTGCTTTCTTTGGGACTGGAATTATTATATTCTTCTTGAAGTCTGAGGGTATTTCGCCTGTTTCATACATCTTGCTCACCAGATGGTAGAGTTTTGTCAGGACTGGCTCTCCCACGGCCGTCAGTAGTTCCAATGGAATATTGTCTACTCCGGGGGCCTTGTTTCGACTCAGGTCTTTCAGTGCTCTGTCAAACTCTTCACGCAGTATCGTATCTCCCATTTCATCTTCATCTACATCCTCTTCCATTTCCATAATATTGTCCTCAAGTACATCGCCCTTGTATAGACCCTCTATAT
Organism: Schistocerca piceifrons; assembly: GCF_021461385.2. Lineage (NCBI taxonomy): Eukaryota > Metazoa > Arthropoda > Insecta > Orthoptera > Acrididae > Schistocerca > Schistocerca piceifrons. The sequence goes on along the minus strand of NC_060138.1, from coordinate 123,793,643 downwards.
ACTCCTTCCACTTTTCTGCTTTCCCTTCTTTGCTTAGAACTGGGTTTCCATCTGAGCTCTTGATATTCATACAAGTCGTTCTCTTATCTCCAAAGGTCTCTTTAATTTTCCTGTAGGCGGTATCTATCTTACCCCTAGTGAGATAGGCCTCTACATCCTTACATTTGTCCTCTAGTCATCCCTGCTTAGCCATTTTGCACTTCCTGTCGATCTCATTTTTGAGACGTTTGTATTCCTTTTTGCCTGTTTCACTTACTGCATTTTTATATTTTCTCCTTTCATCAATTAAATTCAATATTTCTTCTGTTACCCAAGGATTTCTACTAGCCCTCGTCTTTTTACCTACTTGATCCTCTGCTGCCTTCACTACTTCATCCCTCAAAGCTACCCATTCTTCTTCTACTGTATTTATTTCCCCCATTCCTGTCAATTGCTCCCTTATGCTCTCCCTGAATCTCTGTACAACCTCTGGTTCTTTTAGTTTATCCAGGTCCCATCTCCTTAAATTTCCACCTTTTTACAGTTTCTTCAGTTTTAATCTACAGGTCATAACCAATAGATTGTGGTCAGAGTCCACATCTGCCCCTGGAAATGTCTTACAATTTAAAACCTGGTTCCTAAATCTCTGCCTTACCATTATATAACCTATCTGATACCTTTTAGTATCTCCAGGGTTCTTCTATGTATACAACCTTCTTTCATGATTCTTAAACCAAGTGTTAGCTATGATTATGTTGTGCTCTGTGCAAAATTCTACCAGGCGGCTTCCTCTTTCATTTCTGTCCCCCAATCCATATTCACCTACTATGTTTCCTTCTCTCCCTTTTCCTACACTCGAATTCCAGTCACCCATGACTATTAAATTTTCGTCTCCCTTCACAATCTGAATAATTTCTTTTATTTCATCATACATTTCTTCAATTTCTTCGTCATCTGCAGAGCTAGTTGGCATATAAACTTGAACTACTGTAGTAGGTGTGGGCTTCGTATCCATCTTGGCCACAATAATGCGTTCACTATGCTGTTTGTAGTAGCTTACCCGCATTCCTATTTTCCTATTCATTATTAAACCTACTCCTGCATTACCCCTATTTGATTTTGTGTTTATAACCCTGTAGTCACCTGACCAGAAGTCTTGTTTCTCCTGCCACCGAACTTCACTAATTCCCACTATATCTAACCTCAACCTATCCATTTCCCTTTTTAAATTTTCTAACCTACCTGCCCGATTAAGGGATCTGACATTCCACGCTCCGATCCGTAGAACGCCAGTTTTCTTTCTCCTGATAACGACATCCTCTTGAGTAGTCCCCGCCCGGAGATCCGAATGGGGGACTATTTTACCTCCGGAATATTTTACCCAAGAGGGTAAAGCTGCATGCCCTCGGGAAAAATTACGGCTGTAGTTTCCCCTTGCTTTCAGCCGTTCGCAGTACCAGCACAGCAAGGCCGTTTTGGTTAAAGACCAGATCAGTCAATCATCCAGACTGTTGCCCTTGCAACTACTGAAAAGGCTGCTGCCCCTCTTCAGGAACCACACGTTTGTCTGGCCTCTCAACAGATACCCCTCCGTTGTGGTTGCACCTACGGTACGGCTATCTGTATCGCTGAGGCACGCAAGCCTCCCCACCAACGGCAAGGTCCATGGTTCATGGGGGGGGGGGGGGGGTTGAATTTAGTTATCTTGGGTGAATTTGCATGATGTCACTGATTGCCTCTTCGTCTCTGGTGAAAAATAATGGAGCCATGTTTCATCACCTGTCACAGTTCTTCCAAGAAATTCATCTCCACCATTCTCGTACTGTTCCAAAAGTTCGCTGCATGCCGTTTTTCTTGTTTCTTTGTTAGCCACTATCAACGTCCTGGGAACCCACCTGGCACAAACCTTTTTAACGCCAACACCTTCAGTATTCTGCAAACACTTCCTTCCCCTATCCCAACGTAGCGTGACAATTCGTTCACTGCGATGCGTCTGTCAGCAGTCACCAGTTCGTTAACTCTCCGCACATTGTCTGGAGTGTGTGCAGTACGAGGCCTGCCGCTTCGAGGACAATCCTCAATATTGCCATACCCGCTTTCATCACGTATGGAAATGGAAGAGGATGTAGATGAAGATGAAATGGGAGATATGATACTGTGTGAAGAGTTTGACAGAGCACTGAAAGACGTAAGTCGAAACAAGGCCCTGGGAGTAGACAACATTCCATTAGAATTACTGACAGCCTTGGGAGAGCCAGTCCTGACAAAACTCAACCATCTGGTGAGCAAGATGTATGAGACAGGCGAAATTTCCTCAGACTTCAAAAAGAATATAATAATTCCAATCCCAAAGAAAGCAGGTGTTGACAGATATGAAAATTACCGAACTATCAGTTTAATAAGTCACAGCTGCAAAATACTAACGCAAATTCTTTACAGAGTGGTAGAAGACGACCTTGAGGAAGATCAGTTTGGATTCCGTAGAAATGTTGGAACACGTGAGGCAATACTGACCTTACGACTTATCTTAGAAGAAAGATTAAGGAAAGACAAACCTACGTTTCTAGCATTTGTAGACTTAGAGAAAGCTTTTGACAATGTTGACTGGAATACTCTCTTTCAAATTCGGAAGGTGGCGGGGGTAAAATACAGGGAACAAAAGGCTATTTACAATTTGTACAGGAAGCGGATGGCAGTTATAAGAGTCGAGGGCATGAAAGGGAAGCAGTGGTTGGGAAGGGAGTGAGACAGGGTTGTAGCCTCTCCCCGATGCTATACAATCTGAATATTGAGCAAGCAGTAAAGGAAACAGAAGAAAAGTTCGGAGTAGGCATTAAAATCCATGGAGAAGAAATAAAAACTTTGAGGTTCGCCGATGACATAGCAATTCTGGCAGAGACAGCAAAGGACTTGGAAGAGCAATTGAACGGAATGGACAGTGTCTTGAAAGGAGGGTATAAGATGAACATCAACAAATGGAAAACGAGGATAATGGGATGTAGTCGAATTAAGTCGGGTGATGCTGAGGAAATGAGACACTTAAAGTAGTAAAGGAGTTTTGCTATTTGGGGAGCAAAATAACTGATGATGGTCGATGTAGAGAGGATATAAAATTGGCAATGGCTAGGAAAGCGTTTCTGAAGAAGAGAAATTTGTTAACACCGAGTATAGGTTTAAGTGTCAGGAAGTTGTTTCTGAAAGTATTTGTATGGAGTGTAGCCATGTATGGAAGTGAAACATGGACGATGAATAGTTTGGACAAGTAGAGAATAAAAGCTTTCGAAATGTGGTGCTACAGAAGAGTGCTGAAGATTAGCTGGGTAGATCACGTAACTAATGAGGAGGTATTGAACAGAAGTGGAAAGAAGAGAAATTTGTGGCACAACTTGACTAGACATGTTCTGGGGCATCAAGGGATCATCAGTTTAGTACTGGAGGGCAGCGTGGAGGGTAATTATCGCAGAGGGAGACCAAGAGATGAATACACTAAGCAGATTCAGAAGGATGTAGGCTGCAGTAGATACTGGGAGATGAAGAAGCTTGCACAGGATAGAGCAGCATGGAGAGCTGCATCAAACCAGTCTCAGGACTGAAGACCACAACAACAACAACCTGCTGCGATCGAAAGCAGCATCTCCATACACCTTTTTCAACCTCTTGTGGATGTTTCCCACTGTCTCGCTTTCACAGCACAGGAATTCTATGACAGAACGTTGCTTTTGACAAAAATCGAGTGTAGTAGCCATCTTGAAGACATGCTGCGACGGCGCCACTCACGGGAACAGGTTGAACTAAGTTTGAAAACAAGAGGGAAGAATGTATCTACACACTGTAAAACTTTCACACATGCAGAATGAAAACTGTGTTTTTTACAAAAATAGTGTGCATTTCTTTTGGAGTGACCCTCGTAGATTGTAACTAGAGGTACTGAAAGCAGCAGTACTATTATTGACTACATTTCTCAGACACACCGAGAAGGCAAAAGCGTTGTGTAAATACACTAGCTGAACAAAAGCACCCAGACACGCCTACGTAACTCGGAACTGAGCTGTAGATGTCAAGAGAGGCGGATCCGCTAGTACAAAAGGAGGCGGGGAGTATTGTGCTGTCAGTAGAGAAGCAGAAACAGCAGAATGGGTCGGTAGGGACTTTGAACATGGCCTTTTCGTTGGATATCACCCGAATAAAAAAATTCATCAGGATCATTTCAGATTATCAAACCGTCTAAAGGCGCACAAGTCGACTGGTGTTAAGCTCACTGTGAGGTGGAAACGTGAAGGAAAAGACACTGCTAAACCAATATCAGGCAGGTGCCACTGGCCAGTGGACGAGTGAGAATTAGTGGTATAAGTGATATTTACGCTATAACCTACGTTAATCGGATATAAGGTGTAAGTGCGCTGCTTCTGCGTTGGCAGTGCTGTGTAGCGCTTTTCATTGGATCTCTGACTGTACTTTCTCTGTAAGAGACTTTGTGGCTGGTCGAACTCGTTGTTGGAAGTTAATCGGCAGTATTGTTGGGCAGTTGGAAGTTAGTCGCAAGCAGTGATGGAAGTGCTGTTGGGCAGTTGGAGGTGAACAGCCAGCAGCAATGGATGTTGGAAGTGAGAAGTTAGCATTGAGGGAGGGTAGAGGTCTGAAGTGTTAGCGTAGGCTAACGATCTGTACATGTTCAACTTGGAGACTGAATATTATTTATGATTATATACCTTTGTACTAGATGTCAATGACGATTTACTCTACTGGCCATTAAAATTGCTACACCAAGAAGAAATGCAGATGACAGACGGGTATTCATTGGACAAATATATTATACTAGAACTGACATGTGATTACATTTTCACGCAATTTGGGTGCATAGATCCTGAGAAATCAGTACCCAGAACAACCACCTCTGGCCGTAATAACGGCCTTGATACGCCTGGACATTGAGTCAAACAGAGCTTGGATGGCGTGTACAGGTACAGCTGCCCACGCAGCTTCAACACGATACCACAGTTCATCAAGAGAAGTGACTGCTGTATTGTGACGAGCCAGTTGGTCGACCACCATGGACCAGACGTTTTCAATTGGTGAGAGATCTGGAGAAAGTGCTGGCCAGGGCAGCAGTCGAACATTTTCTGTATCCAGAAAGGCCATACAGGACCTGCAACATGCGGTCGTGCATTATCCTGCTGAAATGTAGGGTTTCGCAGGGATGGAATGAAGGGTAGAGCCATGGGTCGTAATACATCTGAACTGTAACGTCCACTGTTCAAAGTGCCGTCAGTGCGAACAAGAGGTGACAGAGACGTGTAACCAATGGCACCCCATACCATCACGCCGGGTCATACGCCTGTGTGGCGATGACGAATACACGCTTCCAATATGCGTCACCGCGATGTCACCAAACACGGATGCGACCATCATGATGCTGTAAACAGAACATGGATTCATCCGAAAAAATGACGTTTTGCCATTCGTGCACCCAAGTTCGTCGTTGAGTCATGGTGTCCGAGCTGATAGTCCGTGCTGCTGCAAACGTCGTCGAACTGTTGGTGCAGATGGTTGCTGTCTTGCAGACGTCCCCATCTGTTGACTCTGGGATCGAGCCGTGGCTGCACAATCCGTTACAGTCACGCGGATAAGATGCCTGTCATCTCGACTGTTAGTGATACGAGGCCGTTGGGATCCAGCACGGCGTTCCGTATTACCCTCCTGAAACCACCGATTCCATATTCTGCTAACAGTCAGTGGCTCTCGACCAAAGCGAGCAGCAATGTCGCGATACGATAAACCGCAATCGCGATAGGCTACAATCCGACCTTTATCAAAATCGGAAACGTGATGGTACGCATTTCTCCATCTTACACGAGGCATCACAACAACGTTTCACGAGGCAACGCCGGTCAAGTGCTGTTTGTGTATGAGAAATCGGTTGCCAACGTTGTGTGAGTGCTCTGAAAAACTAATCATTTGCATATCACAGCATCTTCTTCCTGCCGGTTAAATTTTGCGTCTGTAGCACGTCATCTTCGTGGTGTAGCAATTTTAATGGCCAGTAGTGTATATTCGTGTCTGAACTGGATTTCATTCCGACCTGAACTCAATGGAACACCTCTGGGACGAACTAGAACGTCGACTACGCTCCAGAATCACGCTCCAGCATCGATACCTTACCTTGTTTTAGGTCTTCAGGAAGAACGGTCTGTATCCTCATTGGAAGTATCCCCAGCAAAATTTAAGTCAGCATAAAGGCGAAGAGTGGTCACACCCCTCATTAATGTCCACTAACAGGTGTCCGGATACTTTTGATATGATAGTACACTTGCAGCTATAAGACTAATGAATGAAAAGGAACTGACGACTAATAAAGGAGACACGAATTGTATTAGCACTTCGGAAAGATATACGTAACCAGCTTGGCGTCAATGAAAACTGTGATGTATTGTCTAGTGCAGTCGTCAACGTTGAGCGTGCTGAATATAGCGTGCTGCTGAACGTTCAGAAACGACGCTACTTCTGCATTCCGTGCATGTGCCTCAACATTGTAAGCGCGATCGCAGCGCGCTCCAGCGGCAGTTGTCGGCTGTATCCGGCTCACAAATCACACAGTTTACAAATTAGATGGGCGTAAAATTACTGCGTTAGTGCTCTAAAACACATATTTCCCTTGTCCATAGGTTAGTCACATTGTTCTATCTTTAGTACACACAAATAAAACTATCAGTATCCACGAACATGGTTTAAGGCAAAAAGAAAAGTAGCAAATCCAATCAGTAAAGGCATCGACTTATAAAAATTCCATTACAAATAGAGCGATCCTATTTCTCACCTCAGACAAAAATTATTTCATCATTCTCACTAATTAGTTAAACCGTAATGCGTAATGTCATTGTTACTCGATCATTGTTCTTATTCAGTAACAGAATCTTTCCAGCATGTGAAATACAAAACTTGAAACATGAAAGTGCAATATATTGCAGTGGTCCCCAACGTTTCTTAGATTATAACCCCTGAGAGCTTTCAGACATTAGCTAGTACCCGCCCCCCCCCTCTCCTATTGACCCCCCCCCTCTCTCTCCCTCTTTAGCAACTGATTAAACTGTAGAACGAAAGAATTTTGTTGGAACACTTACTTTTAACATTATGAAAGGTGATTGATATTTAGTTTTGTGTGTGTGTGTGTGTGTGTGTGTGTGTGTGTGTGTGTGTGTGTGTGTGTGTGTTAGAATTAATGACGAATGAATTCGTGGTGCATCGCAAGTGCCACCCACAACTCCTTCTCAGATAAGAAAGCTGTCTGTCCACAGTGAGGGTGGACGCTTGTTACAAAACACGCCTGCCCTGCAGTACTCACCTCCATTGCGGCACTTCCTTGACCTGCACACTGAAACACCATTTAAAATCAACCAAGTTAAAATGTGTGCACTATACTTACTGTTCATAAATCACTTGATTGCTGCACTCCTTACTTCTGAACTGGCAAGAATTGGAAGACTACAGGCTGTTAATGTTCTGTGTCTAACTACTGTAATAATGATACTATTCATAGAAATAATAATAATAATAATAATAATAAAACTATTTACAGCACTACAGTAGCCTTTATCTAGTTACTGCTGTGTGGTGCTGTCAATTAATTCATTTATCTGTTTGGGAAGCGACAAAGGAAGCAATTTAATCTACATCTATATCTACACTCCTGGAAATGGAAAAAAGAACACATTGACACCGGTGTGTCAGACCCACCATACTTGCTCCGGACACTGCGAGAGGGCTGTACAAGCAATGATCACACGCACGGCACAGCGGACACACCAGGAACCGCGGTGTTGGCCGTCGAATGGCGCTAGCTGCGCAGCATTTGTGCACCGCCGCCGTCAGTGTCAGCCAGTTTGCCGTGGCATACGGAGCTCCATCGCAGTCTTTTAACACTGGTAGCATGCCGCGACAGCGTGGACGTGAACCGTATGTGCAGTTGACGGACTTTGAGCAAGGGCGTATAGTGGGCATGCGGGAGGCCGGGTGGACGTACCGCCGAATTGCTCAACACGTGGGGCGTGAGGTCTCCACAGTACATCGATGTTGTCGCCAGTGGTCGGCGGAAGGTGCACGTGCCCGTCGACCTGGGACCGGACCGCAGCGACGCACGGATGCACGCCAAGAACGTAGGATCCTACGCAGTGCCGTAGGGGACCGCACCGCCACTTCCCAGCAAATTAGGGACACTGTTGCTCCTGGGGTATCGGCGAGGACCATTCGCAACCGTCTCCATGAAGCTGGGCTACGGTCCCGCACACCGTTAGGCCGTCTTCCGCTCACGCCCCAACATCGTGCAGCCCGCCTCCAGTGGTGTCGCGACAGGCGTGAATGGAGGGACGAATGGAGACGTGTCGTCTTCAGCGATGAGAGTCGCTTCTGCCTTGGTGCCAATGATGGTCGTATGCGTGTTTGGCGCCGTGCAGGTGAGCGCCACAATCAGGACTGCATACGACCAAGGCACACAGGGCCAAAACCCGGCATCATGGTGTGGGGAGCGATCTCCTACACTGGCCATACACCACTGGTGATAGTCGAGGGGACACTGAATAGTGCACGGTACATCCAAACCGTCATCGAACCCATCGTTCTACCATTCCTAGACCGGCAAGGGAACTTGCTGTTCCAACAGGACAATGCACGGCCGCATGTATCCCGTGCCACCCAACGTGCTCTAGAAGGTGTAAGTCAACTACCCTGGCCAGCAAGATCTCCGGATCTGTCCCCCATTGAGCATGTTTGGGACTGGATGAAGCGTCGTCTCACGCGGTCTGCACGTGCAGCACGAACGCTGGTCCAACTGAGGCGCCAGGTGGAAATGGCATGGCAAGCTGTTCCACAGGACTACATCCAGCATCTCTACGATCGTCTCCATGGGAGAATAGCAGCCTGCATTGCTGCGAAAGGTGGATATACACTGTACTAGTGCCGACATTGTGCATGCTCTGTTGCCTGTGTCTATGTGCCTGTGGTTCTGTCAGTGTGATCATGTGATGTATCTGACCCCAGGAATGTGTCAATAAAGTTTCCCCTTCCTGGGACAATGAATTCACGGTGTTCTTATTTCAATTTGCAAGAGTGTATATCCATACTCCACAAGCCACCTGACGATGTGTGGCGGAGGGTACTCTGAGTACCTCTATCGGTTCCCCATTCTATTCCAGTCTCGTATTGTTCGTGGAAAGAAGGATTGTCGGTATGCTTCTGTGTGGGCTCTAATCTCTCTGATTTTATCCTCATGGTCTCTTCACGAGATATATGTAGGAGGGACCAATATACTGCTTGACTCCTCGGTGAAGGTATGTTCTCGAAACTTTAACAAAAGCCCGTACCGAGCTACTGAGCGTCTCTCCTGCAGAGTCTTCCACTGGAGTTTATCTATCATCTCCGTAACGCTTTCGCGATTTCTAAATGATCCTGTAACGAAGCGCGCTGCTCTCCGTTGGATCTTCTCTATCTCTTCTATCAACCCTATCTGGTACGGATCCCACACTGGTGAGCAATATTCAAGCAGTAGGCGAACAAGTGTACTGTAACCTACTTCCTTTGTTTTCGGATTGCTGGACTGCTGGAGGTACAATTTACAATGTCTCACTTTTATCATCGGCAAAGTACGGGACAAAGAACAACATATGAGTGTAATAGACTATGGGAGGAAACTGTAACCTCCACCGCATTAACGCTACTAATTCAGAGAAAGTAATTATTGATAACTTATATGATCAATATTAGTCTTACAAAATTATAATAATAGTAATGATTTGTTTCGTGACTGAAGGGGTAATTACCCCTAGGTTGGGAACCACTCCTCTACAGTAACCAACAGCTCCCAAGAAAAGCGTCTCAAAGTTAGTTTAATAAATTTCAATTCATGTTTTTTTCATTAAATTTTTGCCAGCCTTCGTGGAGATACGGAGACCAAATGCCGCTGCTACTGCACATACCAGTTCCCACTGCGTAGCAGAACTTCTCGGTACAGTGGCGTTCGTAATCGGTAAGCACGCGACAGCATGCGTATCTAATATGTTCCAAAACGCCGTACATAAAAACGGGATTTTCCGGCGCTCGTATCTCGGGTTTTATTGGTGACAAAAAGGGCGTCAAGTATTTTGGATAGCCATTGGGCTACGGACCATTTGTATATCTAATAAAAGGCTCATGTTAGCATTACTATCCTGCAGAAAAGAGTATATGTATGAATATTACACACTTTGTCCTCGTTAGGCAAATGGAACAAATCGGTTGGTTCTTTTTGTATTTGATGTGGTCTACGGTGGGCTTGAAAGACCCAAAAAAGGGTTTTTTCTATGTTTTCGCCGTCATCAGGGGACCAAAACCCAGCCAAAGATTCCAAGACGGTTATGCACAGCATATGACTGAAATTTTTACGGTTCCCAAGATCCCAATTTCTAACAGCCTTGAAAATTTCCTTGATCTCTCTATCGTTTGCAAGATACAGATTTTCAAAGCATATGGTACTCTATTTCTACACGTAAAATCCTGTACGAGGCGAAATCTAAATAATAAATAACCGCAGCAAATTGCTCAATTTTTAACGGTATATTCCATAGGTATATACCTAAAAGAGCCATCGCCCAGTTTTAAAGACCTTTATCCGTTATCGAGAAACACTTCAATAACAGGATAGGGAATCCCCGCCGCGGACTCTGAGACGGCTATAGGCGGCAAATTTTTACGATGTATTCCAAAGATCACTATCTAGAGGAACCTTGAAAATTTCGTTCGTACCTTTATCGGTTTCGGAGAGTCAGAGGTTCAAAGTTACACTACTCATACACATAAAATACGCACGGAAAATCCGGTGTGAGGTGAAAGAGTAAAAAGTACTTTTCCTGTAAAGTGTCTCCGTTATCATCTGGGAACCTCATGTTGTAGAACTGAAGCATATGCAAAATGTTTTGCACGTAAAATCAGGTCTGAGCTGTAAAATTAGTTTTCTGTTATTTCACTTTCACATAAGTAAATTATATAAGTTTCACTGACCAAAAAATTCCTTTTCATATGTGTTACATGCCCTGCTGCAACAGGGAAAAGAAGGGAACCACCGGAAAAACACTCCTATCGTAACACAAAAAAGGCGAATGTGCTCCTATGTATTTAAAAGACAGTGACTGAAAAGTGGGGTGCCAACTGCTCAGCACCTTTAAAAATTCACCCAAAAATGTTGGCATGCGAACATATTCGCGCTTTTTTAGGCTGAGAGAGAAAAGACGGTGGCAAATGGCAAAGCGCCGGAAAAGTAATAAATACCGGAGGATAGTACACTGTGGTTGTGGTATAGAAAGAGTGAAAGAGAGAATGTCTGTGTGTGAGAGAGAGGCGCACAGTGAAAGAACAGTGCTACGAAAAGAGTGAGGCAGACAGTGCCGTGGCAGGGGGGGGGGGGGGGGGTGGCAATAAAAACAGAGAGAAAGTGGTAGTGAGTATGAGCAAGTGATAATGAGAGAAAGAGTATATGACAATGACAACGAGGAACAGAGATCTATAGGAAGGTGCTGATTGCTGCAAAAAAGACATTTAATGACAACATAATATATAATGCAGAGAATAAAAGCAAAGCTGTCTGGCATGTTATAAAAAAGGAAACAGGGAGAGGCAAACTAACGCAGAATAACATACTGCTAAGGGTAGGGGATAAAGTAATAAATGATCCACAGCACTTAGCAAACTATGTAAACGAGCATCTTTCAAGTATTGCAGAGAAGTTACAGCAAAAATTCCCCCAAACAAATATAGCACCTATAAATAATGTTGCACTAAATACAATGATGTTACTTCCAACCAAACAGACTGAAGTCAGTAAAACAATTCAAAAACTAATAAAAAGTCAGCAGGCTTATATGAAGTACCAATGTGTGTACTGAAACAGTGCACAGGGATTATACAAGGCCCCTTAACAAATATAATAAATGAATCCTTCACATCAGGGACATTTCCAGAGCAGTTAAAACAGGCAAGAGTTGTACCTTTGCTTAAGAAAGGTAATGCAGAAAACATAGAAAATTACTGGCCCATTTTCCTGCCGTTAGCATTCTCAAAAATAATAGAAGCAATTATGAAAGACAGGTTAATGAATTACCTGAATAAATAGAATCTTTTAAGCAAATCACAGTTTGGTTTCCGAAGTGGCAAAAATACGGATTCAGCCATAGTAGAATTCACAAAAGTTGTACTTGATGCTCTTGGTAAAGATGAGTGTGTCACAGGCATATTTTTGGATCTTTCTAAGGCCTTTGATACAGTCGGCCACAAGATTCTATTAAATAAATTCGAAGCATTAGGAATAAGAGGGGTAGCTTAATGACTGGTTTCGATCATACCTAACAGATTGGGTACAAAGAGCAGAGATAACACAAAATTCAAATAGACCTCAACATTTAGTAAAACACTTATCAGAACCAAAATACATTAATATAGGGGTTCCTCGAGATAGCATATTAAGACCAATACTGTTCATGATATACATCAATACTTTCCCAGTAGAGTTACTCATGATGAAAAAATTCTCTTCGCTCATGACAGCAGTATTATAGTTACTGTGAAAGCAAGAGAACTCCTTGCCGAGAAAGCAAATGAAACTCTGAAGGAAGTTTATGATTGGTCAATAAGTAATAAAGTGACATTGAACATAAAGAAAACTAATGCCATGAATTTCAGTTTGAAGAGGAAAAATGACAATGTTAAATTAAATGTAGATGGCACCTCTATAGACTGTGTAGCAAATGCAAAATTTCTAGGAATGAATATTGATTCTCGGTTGAAGTGGTGTGAACACACAAAGGTACTTGGAAACAGAATGTCATCAGCATGTTATGCCCTTAGAATCCTAACATAAGTGTGTAACATGCAGTGTCTTTCAGGTACGTATTATTTATATGTACACCCAATTCTGAGCTATGGCATTCTTTTTTGGGGAACAAATGCACAAAGTATGAACACAATTTTCGAACTCCAGAAAAGAGCCATAAGAATAATAACCAAAAATACTAGTCGAGCTCATTGTAAAGATCTGTTCAGACCGCTGGGGATTTTAACTGCTCCATGTGAATACATTTAACAATCAGTTGCACACATCAAAAATAACATTGGTAATTACTGCACAAACAGCTCTGTCTACGACCATGCAACAAGAGATAGAGTCAACTTACATTTATCAAGAAAAAATTAACATAAAAGTCAAAACAGCATCATCTACCAAGGAATAAAACTCTACAATAAATTACCAAAAGAGATGAAAGAAATGGCAATAATACACTTATTTAAAAAGTACCTGTTATGCAATACATTTTATGCATTGAAGGATTACTTAGCTAAAACAGAGTACGGGTTTGACAAAAAATGTTTTACGAATGAATAATAATAATAATTATGATGATTATAAAATATCCAACATTCCAGATAACACCTTCACTTAACGTTTTTTTTTCCTTCTTTTTTTCCTTTCCCGTAGTAGTTATCCCCAAGCTATGCATAGCACAATACTAACACCTCTTCCTCCTTCTGAGCTCAGTGATCTCACTCATTATGGAGGGATGCTGACTCAGTTTTTCAGGATAGTAAATCGGAAGTTTCAGTACTTAAAATGGCCCAGAGATCACAAGTGTGTGTGTGTGTGTGTGTGTGTGTGTGTGTGTGTGTGTGTGTGTGTGCGCGCGCGCGTGTGTGTGTGTGTGTGTGTGTGTGTGTGTGTGTGTGTGTGTGTGTGTGTGTGTAGTGAGTGAAGTGTTATCAAACAATGTGTGTATAGTGTGTGCAGTGACTGATAGTGAGATATGAGAGAACAATGTGGTATTACATTATTTAATAAGTTATTTGTAAAAAAGTACTGTATACCAGGAGTAAATCTAATGATTGTCTCTAACTAAAAGTCTGTAAATATATGTGTATACGAATTAGCTTATATTAAATTGATCTAAATTTGTAAATACTTTGACATGTCCTATACCCTTGTAAAAAGAGATCTACAGATGAATAAAGCTACTACCACTACTACTACTACTACTACAGATAGTGACAGTGAGAAGGGACAGTAGCAGTAGGAAGGGAGGGATGGATGAGAAATTAGCAGTAAGAGAGAGACGATGAGTGAGACGTGTGTGTGTAGTGAGCAAAGTGTTATCAAACAATGTATGTATAGTGTGTGCAGTGACTGATAGCGAGATAAGAGTGAACAATGTGGCATTACATTATTTAATAAGCTATTTGTAAAAAAAAAGTACTGTATACCAGGAGTAAATCTAATGATTGTCTGTAACTTGAAGTCTGTAAATATATGTGTATACGAATTAACTTATTTTAAATTGATCTAAATTTGTAAATACTTTGACATGTCCTATACCCTCGTAAAAAGAGATCTACAGATGAATAAAGATACTACTAGAGATAGTGACAGTGAGAAGGGACAGTAGAAGTAGGAAGGAAGGGATGCGATATTAGCAGTAAGAGAGAGAAAGAGAGAGGCGGTGAGTGACACGAGACTGTAGTAGCAGGACAGAACGCAGGAGACAATGACAGAGAGACACAAAGAGATAATGACACTGAATTGGCCTGAATGAGTGAGTGAGAGAAAGGGCAACTGGGAGTGATTGAGTATGAGATACTTACGCCGATGAACTAGAGGGTGTGAACGAGTTACAGTTACGCTAGCTTGTGGGAGACTGAGGTGAGCTGCGAGTTAAAAATAGCGCGAATATGTTCGCATGCCAAAATTTTTGGGAAACATTTTAAAGGTGCTGAGGAAGGTAGAATGAGGCTACTGGTTCCTCACTTTTTAGAGTCTTTTATATGAAGGAGAACTTATTCGGATTTTCTGTGTTCCGGCAGGAGCACTTATTCCATTGGTACTTGTTGAAATTGTTAGGTAAATCGCTCGTGTGTGGTGAGATCGAAGCAAGCGACCGATTGCAGGTGATAGCTCTGGCGATCCGTCGCTCGTCTGTGGGTTGCATAAGAAACCTGTCCGTTGCTTTTCCGCTCCATTCAGTCGGCCGTTGTGAATGCGGCCGTTTGAGATGCATCGACATATTTGATGCTGCTTTCCGTTCAGTCAAGTGTGACTCGAGCTTTAAACCTCTGCTCACCGCACTTGACACGGCGCAGAGACAGGCGTAGGAGCACTTATATTGGCTGCTCATTGTATGGGAACAGATCACTAGGAGCGATAAGGCGCTGTTTTTTTTTTAAAGCTGGCGAGCAGTGACGTGGGCCGTCGGAATGTGTGGAGAGGTACGGTGATTCGGGTCGAGAATGGCACGCGAGTAACGGCTCCGTTTCCGCTGCGGCCCGGGCACTAAAGCCGACTTTCGATCGTCAACGTTGAGCATGCTGAGTACAGCGTGCTGCCGAACGTTCAGAAACGATGCTAATTCTGCATTCCGTGCATGTGCCTCAACATTGTAAGCGCGATCGCAGCGCGCTCCAGCGGCAGTTGTCGGCTGTATCCGGCTCGCAAATCACACTGTTTACAAAATGGATGGGAGTAAAATTACTGCGGTAGTTCTCAAAACACGTATTTCCCTTGTCCATATGTTAGGCGCATTGTTCTCTCTTTGGTATACACAAATAAAACTTTCAGTATCCAAGAATATGGTTTCAGACAAAAAGAAAAGTACCATATCTAATCAGTAAGGGCATCGGCTTATCAAAGTTCCATTACAAACAGTGCGATGCAAGTTACAATAGTTCTCACGTCAGATAAAAATTATTTCATCATTCTCACTTTTTAGTGAAACCGTAATGTCATTGTTACTCGATCATTGCTCTTATTCAATAACAGAATCTTTACAACACGTGAGCCCGCATCTCGTGGTCGTGCGGTAGCGTTCTCGCTTCCCACGCCCGGGTTCCCGGGTTCGATTCCCGGCGGGGTCAGGGATTTTCTCTGCCTCGTGATGGCTGGGTGTTGTGTGCTGTCCTTAGGTTAGTTAGGTTTAAGTAGTTCTAAGTTCTAGGGGACTGATGACCATAGATGTTAAGTCCCATAGTGCTCAGAGCCAGCCATTTACAACACGTGAAATACAAAACTTGAAACATGACAGTGCAAAATATTGCAAGTAGTGCAAGTTGTCTAACAGATACAGCCAATCGAACAAACTCACTCAGCAGAAAGAGTGCACTTATATTTACATAACACCGAATATTACAGAAAATTCTTATTTGAAACAAATAAAATATCAGAACCTAGCCGGCCGGAATGCCCGAGCGGTTCTAGGTGCTTCAGTCTGGAACCGCGCGATCGCTACGGTTGCAGGTTCGAATCCTGCCTCGGGCATGGATGTGTGTGATGTAGGTTTAAGTAGTTCTAAGTTCGAGGGGAATGATGACCCCAGCAGTTAAGTCCCGTAGTGCTCAGAGCCATTTGAACCATTTTGAGCCATCAGAACCTATTACAAAATTCAATGATTAGTAAAAGAAAAAAAAGTGTATTAAGAGGGCCGCGAACCAGCAATACATCATAAGTTACATTACTAATCTGCCCATCTGGTCATTACTCTACACCTCCCACAAGTTTACGACCGAACGTTCCATCTTACCATCTCCTAAAAGCTTTAAGCGCAGGTATGTTATTGACTGACATTTAATTCCAACAAATTGTACGACGAAAAAACCTTTCGAGATCTACCGACGACGCTCATGTCAGGAGCGTCACCGACTGACTGTCCGAGAGATTGCAGAAACATATAACATTTCAGTTGGATTCGGTCATGAAATCCTGACACAGCATCTTGGAATGCGTAGTGTTGCGCAAATTTCGTTCCACGACTCATGTGTCTAGACCAGAAAGACCATCGCCTCGCAAACTGCGAACAGCTTTCGGATCGCGCAAATGAGAACGAGATGTTCCTTAAGAGAATTGTAACTGGTGATGAGAGGTGGGTCTACGGTTATGATGTTGAGACCAAGATACAACCTGTACAATGGATCGGGAAAGATTCTCCAAGACCAGAAAAAGCTGGTCGGGTCAGATCATATGTCAAGGCCATGCTGATAGTTTTCTTTGACTTTGTAGGATTGATTCATCATGAATTCACGCCACAGGGACAAACTGTTAAACGATGATACTACTGGAATGCGTTGCTACGCCTGCGAGGAAATGTGAGAAGGAAATGGCCTGATACGTCGCGGGACAACTCATGGCTCTTGCATCACAATAACGCACCCGCGCATTCAACCCTTTTGGTTAGTGACTATTGCACAAAAAACGAAATCACTGTGGTGCCCCATGGTCCGTACTCTATACACCTGGCCCTTGTGGACTTTTTTTATTTCCAAAATTGAAAACGCAGTTGAATGGACGAAGATTTGCAACGATAGACGAAATAAGAGAAAATTCGCACACGACGCTTTGCGCGATCCAGCAAGAGGCGTACGAAGACTGCTTCCGGACATGGAGACGGCGTTGGGAGTAGTGTGTCAATTGTGGAGGATAGTATTTCGAAGGAGACGATGTACAATAAGGTAACTTTAAAAAATTTTGTTGACAAAGTCCCGGAATTTCTTGAACAGACCTCGTATACAAAGTAATGTATTATACACAAATGCTAAAATCCTATTTGTAAAGCATATTGCAAATAAGAACTTTTTGTAGAAGTGTATAAACACTTATTACAGAAAAATCAGTATAGTTTTCATATGTTAAAGAACAACTCTCAAAATTGTAATTCTAAATGAAATGGAAACAAATGTACCATCTGGTTTTCAGGTATCTATGTAAGAGCTATCTAGTGGCTGCCAATTATTTGCATGCCTTAACCTACGTTTCTAGCATTTGTAGACTTTAGAGAAAGCTGTTGACAATGTTGACTGGAATACTCTCATTTAAACTTTGAAGGTGGCAGGGGTAAAATACACGGAGCGAAAGGCTATTTACCATTTGTACAGGAACCAGATGGCAGTTATAAGAGTCGAGGGGCATGAAAGGGAAGCAGTGGTTGGGAAGGGAGTGAGACAGGGTTGTAGCCTATCCCCGATGTTATTCAATCTGTATATTGAGCAAGCAGTAAAGGAAACAAAAGAAAAATTTGGAGTAGGAATTAGAATCCATGGAGAAGAAATAAAAACTTTTTGAGGTTCGCCGATGACATTGTAATTCTGTCAGAGACTGCAAAGGACTTGGAAGAGCAGTTGAACGGAATGGACAGTGTCTTAAAAGGAGGGTATAAGATGAACATCAACAAAAGCAAAACGAGGATAATGGAATGTAGTCGAATTAAGTCGGGTGATGCTGAGGGAATTGGATTAGGAAATGAGACACTTAAAGTAGTAAAGGAGTTCTGCTATTTGGGGAGAAAAATAACTGACGATGGTCGAATTAGAGAGGATATAAAATGTAGACTGGCAATGGCAAGGAAAGCGTTTCTGAAGAAGAGAAATTTGTTAACATCGATAATGATTTAACTGTCAGGAAGTTGTTTCTGAACGTATTTGTATGGAGTGTGGCCATGTATGGAAGTGAAACATGGACGATAAATAGTTTGGACAAGAAGAGAACAGAAGCTTTCGAAATGTGTTGCTACAGAAGAATGCTAAAGATTACATGGGTAGATCACATAACTAATCAGGAGGTATTGACTAGAATTGGGGAGAAGAGAAATTTGTGGCACAACTTGACTAGAAGAAGGGATTGGTTGGTCGGACATATTCTGAGGCATCAAGGGATCACCAGTTTAGTATTGGAGGGCAGCGTGGAGGGTAAAAATTGTAGAGGGAGACCAAGAGATGAACACACTAAACAGATTCAGAAGGATGTAGGCTGCAGTAGGTTCTGGGAGATGAAGAAGCTTGCACAGGATAGAGTAGCATGGAGAGCTGCGTCAAACCAGTCTCAGGACTGAAGACCACAACAACAACAACAACAACAACAACATATGTTCATTACTGTCAGTCCGCTGAACTGTGTACTTCAAAGAATGTGGATAGATGATGTATTTAACTCGTCACGCAAAGTTAATTAGTTATTGTGTTACGAAATTCAAGACCTAACAAGCCTCATTAGAATGGCATGTGTATGGACATCCCTAGTGGCAAAAGGTGCTTCTTAACTATATTGTTTTTATTTGTCATATTACCACCTTGAGCTGCGGGTAAAATGCTTTATTTAGATATCTAGTTTCTGTCGTCTGACCATCACCATGTTTGCGAAAGCAGCCGCAGCTTCATGTTACGTGAAATATAAAATCGTTATCGCCAGGGGATAAAACATTGAATAATACACTGTTATCACATCGTATATAAATTACGTTGTCAGTCTATAAAAACTGTGCCAGGTGGGTGTACACATTCGTGTTAACGCTGTGAACAGATTCGTACCACACAGAGGCAACTCAGCAGGTGATCTTCCGAGCAGTTTTTATGGACTGACGACGTAATTTATATTACGATACGATAGCAGTATTATTCATGGTTTTGTTACTTGACGAGAACGATTCTATATTTGACCTAAAATAATGCTGTGAGTACTTTTATGAACGTGATGATGGTCAGACGTCTGAAACTGGTTGTGTAAATGAAATATTTTGCCAGCAGCTCAAAGCGGTAACACATTTTTCAAATATATAAGAGCTTGGGTCACCACCTCCTGGAACCTATTTTCATTTTTAACAAACCTCTGTTGAATGTGCTACACATCATCCACTACAACGTCAACACCGTATGTGTGATACAGTCATAATGGAGCAAGATGTATAACAACAAGTTTTATGAAGGTATGAAAATGTTGGATTTCTGTTTCATCATTTATAATGGAAAATATAAATAATCATTGTACTCGTACTCTATGTAGATGCATTACTTTACAGAACAGAAGATGACAGTCTTAACTTTGAAACCTGCCATCAGAAATAAATAGTACTGAATGTGATCTTGGTTATTAAAAGTTTCCTCAAATGCTGTGGTCAAAGTTCAAATGACTCTGAGCGCTATGCTGTGGTCAGTTTCCCATTACTTAGGGCTGTCCGAATGGTCTGACCAGAAAGTGTGCGGAGTCTAAGACGTATTAGTGATTGACGCTGTACGTGTTGCTGGCCAGAGTTGGCCGTAACGAGTGAGAGAAGAGGAAGGGTCTGCAGAGTCTAATTTTGCTCGCTGTGCTTCAACGTCGGAAGCGTAACCATCGCTAAGTGGCACGAGACGGCCTGCAGTGAAAGCAGCCCCAGGTCCAGTGGCGGGACGGGCCGTGAAAAAAGACAGCCGGCCAACTTTCCCGTCTGAAGCTGCCTGCACCGGTCTGGCCGAGGAAACATCCACTGCCGCGCACCGCTGCAGCCGCGGCCTGGGATCTGCCGCATTCGCCGAGAAACACTGTTCGCATCTGCAATTCCTCTATCCGTTCCACATCCGCAAATCTTCTACCCGTATCTGCAATTCTTCAACCGCTCATGCGGATGTTAAAATTTTCTAATCATCAATAAGATTGGAATACCAAAAACGAATCGCTCAAGTTAAAAAAAGGTGTAACACGTGGATGGGGTCTTTCTCTACTACTGTTCAATCTCTACAGGGTGAAAAATATTTAAACCGACAAACTCTGGGAGGTTGTAGGGGACATCAAAACAAATATTTTTCCCTAATGTCATTTTTTTCCTATGAGGATTATTTAAACCGGTGGAGGCCGTATTACGCTCTTCAGTTGTTAGAGGCCGTATTATGATCTTCAGTTGTTAGAGGGCGTATTACGCTCTTCAGTTGTAGGCAACTGCTGTCCACCAGTGTAGTAGTGCATTGTCTCTGTTTACTAATGGAGCGATACACTTGGAGTGAGTACACCGATATGATTGGTGCGTACTACGTAGCGCACCACAACAGACGAGCTGCAAAGCGGGTTTATCAACAACAATATCCTAATCGCTGTATCCCGCATCATACGACCTTTGCTGCTGTGTACCAAAGTCTGCGTGAGACCGGGTCATTTAGCAGATTACCTGGACGGGGACGCCGTCGCACAATAAGAACGCTGCAAGTTGAGGAAGCAGTCTTGCAGCATCTGGAGGACATGGGGACGAATCAAACGAATGTAAGAACAGTCCTTCGAGAGCAATTGCTACGTCCATTTCACTTACAGCGTGTCCACAATCTGGAAGCAGTTGATTATCCACCCAGAGCACAGATTTTGCAGTGGCACCTGGAACAGTTTGAATGCATCCTACATTTCCATCCTCTGTATTGTTTACCGATGAAGCAACGTTCGGGTATGATGGAGTCTTCAACATGTACAGTTCGCTTGTTTGGAGTGAGGATAACCCACATGCCACAGTAACTAGCGCTCATCAAATGCGGTTCTTCGTTAATGTGTGGGTGGGTGTTGTTGGGGACTGCTTAATGGGCAGTATCTGCTACCTAGGCCATTAAATGGCAGGCACCATTACAATTTTATCTCCAGAGCATTGCCAGAATTGCTGGAAGACGTCCCGCTCCCTACAACCAACGCATGTGGTTCCAACATGACGGGGCGCCGGCACATTTCAGTCGTCGTGTGCGTCGATTCCTGGACCGACGGTTCCCAGAAACGTGGATTGGCAGAGGTGGTCCTGTACCATGGCCTGTTCGATCCCCACATATGTCCCCTCTGGACTTTTTTGTGTGGGGAGAGATGCACAACCTTGTTTATGCAACTCCTGTTGCATCAGAAGAGGATCTGTTTGCCCCGATAGTAGCAGCAGCAGTAACAGTTCAGGATACTCCTGTGGTTTCTGTCCGTGTCAGACACAACATGATCCGACGGAGTAACTTTTGTTTACGTGTCAATGGAGTCATTTTTGAAAACCTACTGTAACTGTAATTGGGTTGGGTTAAGGTGTTGTCTCTTGGTCATAAAAAAATGGAAAAGTGTTTGTTGGTTTAATTAATTTGCCGCCAGAGAAATCTTCCTCTACCGGTTTAAATACTCCTCATAGGAAAAAAAGATTTTAGGGAAAAATATTTGTTTTGATGTCCCCTACAACCTCCCAGAGTTTGTCGGTTTAAATACTTTTCACCCTGTATATCGAGGAAACAATGCAATGACGGAGATGAGAGAAACGTTCAGTGATGAGATTAAAATTCAGAGTAAAAAGATATCAATTGCAAGGTTAACTTATGACAGTGCTATCCTCAATGAAAGCGATGAAGAATTACGCGACAAACTGAGTGGAACGAAAGTCTACCGAGCACAGAATATGGATCGAGGGTAGACCGAAGAGAGACGAAAGTAATGAGGCGTAGCAGAAATGAGACTGGTGAGAAACTTACTAACATCAAGCTCAGGGACCACGGCGTAGAAGATGTGAAGGAATTCTGCTGACTTGGAAGCCATAACTCACAACAGGTGAAGCAAGGAGAACATACAAAGCAGACTGGCATAGGCGAAGAAGGAGTTCATATTCACAGCAAGTCTACTAGTATTAAACATAGGCCTTCATCTGAGGAGAAAATTTCTGGGAAAGTATTTCTGGAGCACAGGAATGTGAAGTAGTGTTAAGGACTGTGGGAAAAGCGGAACAGAACAGGATGTGGTGCTATAAAAAGATGATGAAAATCAGGTGAAATAGTAAGATAAGGAATGAGGAGGTTCCATCAGAAACGGCGAAGCAAGGAACATGGAGATCACTGACAAGAAGGGACAGGATGATAGGACATATGAAAATAGCTTCTATGCCACTAGAGGCAGGTGTAGAGGGTACAAAATATAGGGGAAGACAGAGGTTGGAATAGATCCAACAAATAATTGAGGACGGAGCGTGAAAAAGCTACTTTGAGATGAACACGAATTCGTCGCGGAGGCTCATCGTACCAATCAAAAGACTGATGATCCAGAAAAGTAAATGAAATAAAAATAAGGGAGTTTGCGCTTGGCCTGACTTTTCGTTCTTTGAGGCCGCAAATGGTAATTTATATTCCACATAGTAAATACACAGAGCACAGTAAAGACCACATTATAATATAGCCTGTCACATTCTTGATACGTCCGGTGAGTTACAATTTTCAGCAGTAATGACTGAAAACGGGTGTAGGAATGTTTCTACAGAACATTTCGTCAACATCACAAACAAAGTTAAAGGTAGGCGTTAAAAGTTGTCAAATATTTTGCAGTTACATATATGTGAGGCACTTCGTTTATTAAGTGTGCCTTACACTGAAGATTCAAATAAGTTGGTACACCCGCCTAATATCTTTTACCGCCCCCTCGAGCACGCAGAAGTGCCGCAGAACGACGTGACACGGGCTCGACTAAAGTCTGAAGTAGTGCTGGAAGGAACTGACACCATGAAGCCTGCAGGGCTGTCCATAAATCCATAAGAGTACGAGGGCTGGAGATCTCTTCTGAACAGTAAACTGCAAGGCATCCCAGATACGCTCAATAATGGTCATGTCTCAGGAGTTTGGTGGCCAGCGGAAGTGTTTAAGCTCAGTAGAGTGTTCCTGGAGCATTTCTGCACGTGTGACGTGTCGCACTGACGTGCTGGAATTGCCCAAGTCCGTCGTAATGCACAATGAACATGAATGGATGCAGGGGATCACACAGGATGCTTACATACGTGTCACCTGTCAGAGTCGTATCTAGACGTTTCAACGGTTCCGTATCACTCCAACTGCATACTTCCCACACCATCACAGAGCATCTACCACCTTGAACAGTCCCCTGAAAACATGCAGAGTCCATGGATTCATGAGGTTGTCTCCATACCCGTACACTCCATGCGCTCGATATAATTTGAAACGAGAGTCGTCCGACCAGACAACATGTTTCCCGTCACCAACAGTCCAATGTCGGTGTTGACGAGCCCAGGCGAGGCGTTAAGCTTTGTGTCGTGCAGTCATCAAGGGTTTCGTTGAACAGTTCGCACGATGACACTTGTTGATGGTCCAGCATTGAAATCTACAGCAATTTGCGGAAGGGTTGCACTTCTGTCACATTGAACGATTCTCATTCTCTTCAGTCGTCGTTGGTCCCGTTCTTGCAGGATCTTTTTCCGGCCGCAGTGATGTCGGAGATTTTATATTTTACCGGATTCCTGATATTCACGCTAGACTCGTGAAATGGTCGCACGGGAAAATCCCCACTTCATCCCTACTTGGGACACATAAATCTTGATAACGCCCCATTGGATCAGCAGTAACCGATCTAACAACTGCGCCAGACACTTGTTGTTTGATATAGGCGTTGCCAACCGCAGCGCCGTGTTCTGCCTGTTTACCTATCTCTGTATTTGAATACGCATACCTACATCAGTTTCTTTGGTGCTTCAGTGTTAAGTAACCGTAATATTAAATCATGTTAACATGTAAAATATCTCAATGTAATAGGCGTTGCATTGTGTACTTGAAACTATATTTAAATACAAACGTTAAGAGGCTATCTGATTTTCGCCATAGTTAATTTACGTCGTATGTGAAACACAAACCGAACATGTAGCGAAGGGTGCAAAGGGTAGACTGTCCTAGAACACGTCGCTTTGTGCAGCTCTTTGTATCTCATAAAATCACTGATGCCTGTCGATACTGGGCGGAACAAAGTGGCGTTTTGTTGCCGTTCCGTCTGGTGTCAACATACCAACGGTTCTGTTCCGTTGACGTTAGTCCGCAGCTCGTGGTCGTGCGGAAGCGTTCTCGCTTCCCGCGCCCGGGTTCGATTCCCGGCGGGGTCAGGGATTTTCTCTGCCTCGTGATGACTGGGTGTTGTGCGATGTCATTAGGTTAGTTAGGTTTAAGTATTTCTAAGTTCTAGGAGACTGATGACCATAGATGTTGAATCCCATAGTGCTCAGAGTCATTTTAACCATTTTTTCGTTGACGTTAAGTGTGAACCTTTACTTGGCTAAGCAAACTAAAGACCTGGAAGACGAGTGGGGGATATATAATATCTTCGCAAAAGTATTCGGACGGCTGCCGAGAATTCTTCCGAGTTGTATGGCCGTGGTCCATGGAACTCTTCTATCCCTGACGTTTCGTCCAAAGCTACGGGACTTCTTCGGAGGTGCTCCTGGTTGTGCTGAGTCTTGCCGACTGACAAGTCGGACGACGAAGAAGGGTCTAAGTCTAAACACCGTGAAAAGTGGGCGTGGTCTGGATTTCTCGTGATTGCAGAGATAAACCTTGTCAAGGATAAAATATAACTATCGATCATAGTACGTCAAAGATAAAAGCTTCTCATCGATTCTGTAGCGCCACTGTCCATATATCGCTGAGTTTCATAGCTTCTTTTCTGTTAAAATCATCCCCATGTTTATATATTTCGATGGCTTCTCTATATAGCCGTGGATAATAGTTCACCATAGTACATAAAACTTCAGTTTCCGAAAATTTCACTACGTGATCACCTGACTGAAGAGCATGATCCGCCACGGCTGACTTGTCTGTTTTCCCTAGTCGGCAAAGACTTTTAAGTTCCTTCAACCGTGTATTCACACTTCCCTTTGTAGTTCAAATGTAGACCCTACCACATGTACACAGAATCTTTTATCACCACTTGCAGACAGAGGGGACATATATCCTTAACGGAACGAAGTGCTTGGCCTATTTTCTTAGTTTATCTGAAAATCGGTCGAACGTTATGTTTCCTTAAAATCTTGCCGATTTGATCAGTTACTTTTTTAATGAAGGGTAGAGAAACCATGTTCTTCTATCTCTGTATCCTATCGTTGTCCTTAGGCCTCCCGTTATTCGGTCGCAAAACTCTTATTTCCTTACTAGAATACCCATTCTTCTCAAAAGCCTGCTTTAGATGTTTTAACTCGGCGCCCAGGTATTCCGGTGCACAAATCCTTTTAGCTCTGTCCACTAGACTTTTATTTACACCTCTTTTCTGTTGTGGATGATGATTGGAATCCTTATGCAAGTATCTGTCGGGGTGAGTAACCTTCCGAAAGACTTTATGTTTCAAGCTGCCATCAGTCTGTCTCATAACGAAGACATCAAAGAAGGATATTGCATTGTCTTTCTCCATTTCCATGTGCAAGATCCCCTCGTTTCTAAACTGATACTGTTATTAGTCAGCTTAGCCGCGAGTCCGTAGAGGGTGGTATATGTGACGTACAGTATAACTGGTCAGCATTTCCACCCGGAATTTGCGAGTGTAAGTCGGACCTTCCTTGATCCGCCTTGGTGGGTCGTGTTGTCGGATTTCCTCCTACCTGTACGCGGTGCAGCTTTCGTAAATGTCGTTCCGTGCAGATTCTTCATTGGCGCATTGGATGTCTGTCGGTGGAAGCTAATTATCTGAAATTGCTGTCGATTAACTTTGGCGTATCTATTTACTCGAAATTAACATTCAGAATGCCGTAATATCACTTTCATTCCTATCAGATCAATAATGAAACACAAGTGTCACAAACTACTCGTATCCGAGAGCATGGCTACCATCGAACAAGACAGGAAGAGCTCTTAACGCCGACTGCCGACTTTGGCGCGCAGTCCGTATCTCTTACTAGTTTCGTCACAGTTCGTGGATTTCCGATCAAGTTCGTACTTACTAAGATATGCATTTGTTAATGAACGGGTGTGAATTTTAACGAGGCAAAATTATGATAAATAGTTTCAAACATCCAGAGGCCCCTCCTAGTATTCATGTTGTCATAAATGACTTTAATTATTAAATATAAATAAACGAAATTGGTGACTGGCGTAAAGATGGCGGTACTTCCCGTCATGTATATTTCCCAGGCTGAAGCTTGTTGCTACGGTCCAGCGCCGAACCCCACCCCACTACGCGCGACATATGGTCGCTTCGTCACCTAGCCAGCCAGCGTGGGAAATGCTCTCCGACTCATAGCCGTCTACGGACTACAGCACTTCCTAACAATCGTGAATACATCAATAAGAGACAATAATTTATTAAAACTGGTAAAAATGTCTTCCTCGCGTAAGAGGCACCTTACACATGGTAAACTGGGTTTTGGGATTTATACTATTTAAATAACAGAAGGATTCCTCTAAAGCTTTTTTGCCATGTGACCAAACCACAAATGTATCATCCACGTATAGATTCTCGGCAGCTGAAACATCCGGTCGTGAAAGCCTTCATTGTATGATTATCTGGACGGACCTACGTAGAACAGATTTCACCACTAGATGTCACTAGAGGTGGATCAGGCAGTATTAAAGATGGCGGGTAGTATTGTGTTGTCAGTAGAGAAGCAGTGACAACAGAATGGAGCGGTCAGGAGAGCTCACTGACTTCGAACTTGGACAAGTCATTGGATGTCAACTAAATACCAGATTCATCTGGTACATTTCAACCGTTCTAAAACTGCCCATGTCGTCTGCTGCTGATGTAACTGTGAGGTGGAAATGCGAACGAACAGCTAAACCAATACCAGGCAGAGCTGAACCGTCGAGCACTGCGGAGGGCCATTGCAAAAAATCGCATGTAATCAGTGGAAGGAATCAGTCGAGAGCCCCAAAGTGCTACCAGCAGTGCAGCCAGCACAATGACTGTAGTTAGGGAGTTAAAAAGATGGGGTACAATGCCCAAGCGGCTATTCATAAGCCACATTCTCTGTACTCAGTGCTAAGCGACGCTCGAGGTGGTGTAAAGAGCGAAGCGACAGGTCAGTGGATGACTGGAAACTTGTGACATCGAGTGATGAATTATGCTATACCCCATGGCGATCAGATCCAAGGGTTTGGGTTCGGTGAATGCCTCGAGATGTTACCTGACATCATGTGTCGTGGCAACAGCGAAGCACGAAGGTGGTGGTGTTGCGTGGGCCGGTGGGTTTCTGGCGCCAGGCGATGTCGATTCTTACTTCCATTTTTGATCGTTCTCCCTGTGCCTTGTTCTCTTTGCGTCTTTGAGGCAGGCTATTTATGGTGGCGCGCGTGCGCAAGTCGAGGAGAGTGGGTCCGCGCATGAGCCGAGCCAGTCTGTGACGTGACGTGCTTTCGATGTTGTCGTTGTGGGGAGTTGGCGACACCATTTCACGTGGCACGGCCGTATGCCGTGAGGACCAGTTGAGTTGGAGCAACGAAGAAGCATAGGGCCGCTGCCGGAAAGTATTAAAGTTGTACTGACATGGCTAGCCAGTGGCGACCAGGATTTGCTAATACCTCGAGAGCTATGTGGATGGATGGCGTGTGAATTTCACATGAAGAAGAAAAAATTAATCGCCAAGCTTTCGTGGTGGGTTCCTCCTTCTATATATAGTGAATATTGTTGTGTACTTAAGGACTGGTCACTGTTGCAGTTGCTCGTGCTAGTGGCCAGCAAAACAATCACTGCAGTGGTGGCGAGACGAGTTATGTTCTGGAACGGCCATGAAATTGTCTTACTAAAGTGGCTAGAAATAGCGCCTCGCATTTGTAAGATTTAGTGCTTAGTGGCACGTTGAAGGTAGCTGGTTCTCTTGAACGTCATTTCTTAATTTAGTTACAGATTTAGAATTTTCTGATTTTACGAATTAGTGGTAGTTGTTGTTTCTTAATAATTTCTTGTGTGTATTTAAGTGATATCAGTTTCTATTGCAATTTCAAATACCTAACCGAAGGTTGATTGTCGTGTTAAGTACTGCACGTTTGATTTATGTGGTGTCAGCCATTCGACAAAGACAGATTACCTTACGTCATTGGGTGTGGACTGGCACATCTTTTCATGTAGTATCTAGATTTTTTTTTTTTTTTTTTTGATCAAAGGAAACTAAGCTCATTTATTCTGTTCATTGGTTAACTTGTAATATGTTTATATTAAGGTATTGCTTTTCTATATATATTTGTGTAACTTGTATATACTACAGTGTGTCTGCCGCTCATGTTTTCCTGTTTTCAGAAACGTGTATAGTGGTCGAAGCAAGCAAACCTCGCCCCCGAGCTTGCAGTGTGACGGAAATCGGAAATCTCAGTAGTTGAACTCAGGGCCGACCGGACCCCGTTAACGCACGGTTTCTATATTCCATTCAACGAGAGGCTTCTTTTCGGCAGAAGATTTCCTACTGCCCAAAGTTGAGTGTAAGTTCACCCTTTCGATCGTGTGTTTGTGAAATCTTAATGGATTAACGTTTGCTCGCGGCCATCACATATTCATCAAATTGACGTCTTGCATAAAGTCTAGAATTTTCCGGATGTTGAGTGTAGTAGAATGCTAAGTGTAAACAGAACAATTAATAGTACCCTACAGGTCAGATAGCATGAAACGAATTTTATGTTTCCAGTAAGTGTAAAACTGTGTGAGAATGGCGACAGCCGACATTGTAAACATTTGGTTATCTGTTGTTACCGGCACGTAAAGGCGCCGTTGTCACAAGTGTGACGGTTAATATTGTAAATACTAATTTTGGATAGGGCCTTGATGTGCAAATGTTGTTAATTCATTATTACTGCTGATGAATTCATGTGTACATGTAATCAATAAAGAAGAGTTGCAACTACAAACTAGTTGTGTTACTGGTATACAACGTTAGAGTGTGCAGTCGCCACACCATTACGCCATGGGGGTGGTTCTCGTGGTTATGGTGCCCTCCCGTTATTACGCTTACCAAAGGATATGAACACATTTTACAGCGTTGTGTATTGAGTACCGTAGAAGGAAAGTTCTGAGAGGACGATTGTTTTCATCAGCATGACAAAGTACCCAGTCGCAAATTAGCATTCGTGAGGAAATGGTTTGTAGACAATAACAGTCCTGAAGCGGACTAGCCTACCCAGAGTCCCGTCCTGAGCCCAACGGAACTCCTTTGGGATGAGTTAGAACGTCGCCAACGCTCCACACCGCAGCGTCCAACATCGTTACCTTGTCTGGTTTCGGCTCTTGAGGAAGAATGGGATGTCACTCCTCCACAGGCATTCAGACACTCCACTGAAAGTGTCCCTATCAGAGTTCAAGCCTTCATAAAGTTCAGTAACAGCTGTCATCAGATCAGTAGTGTATGGCATCAGATAGTGCATGGGACAAGCGTAATACCTAACGGCTACGGGAAGAATACACATTAGTGGCCATTAAAATTGCTAAACCACGAAGATGACGAGCTGCAGGTGCGAAATTTAACCGACAGAAAGAAGATGCTGTGATATGCAAATGATTAGTTTTTCAGAGCATTCACACAACGTTGGCGCCGGTGGCGACACCTACAACGTGCTGACATGAGGAAAGTTTCCAACCGATTTCTCATACACAAACAGCAATTGACCGGCGTTGGCTAGTGACACGTTGTTGTGATGCCTCGTGTAAGGAGGAGAAATGCGTACCATCACGTTTCCGACTTTGATAAAGGTCGGATTGTAGCCTATCGCGATTGCGGTTTATCGTATCGCGACATTGCTGCTCGCGTTGGTCGAGATCCAATGACTATTAGCAGAACATGAAATCGGTGGGTTCAGGAGGGTAATACGGAACGCCGTGCTGGATCCCAACGGCCTCGTATCACTAAAAGTCGAGATTACAGGCATCTTATCCGCACGGCTATAACGGATCGTGCAGCCACGTCTCGATCCCTGAGTCAACAGATGGGGACGTTTGCAAGACAACAACCATCTGCATTAACAGTTCGACGACGTTTGCAGCAGCATGGACTATCAGCTCGGAGACCACGGCTGCGGTTACCCTTGACGCTCCATCACAGACAGGAGCCCCTGCGATGGTGTACTCAAAGACGAACCTGGGTGCACGAATGACAAAACGTCATTTTTTCGGATGAATGCAGGTTCTGTTTACAGCATCACGGTGGTCGTATCCGTGTTTGGCGACATCGCGGTGAATGCACATTGGAAGCGTGTATTCGTCATCGCCATACTGGCGTATCACCCGGCGCGATGGTATGGGTTGCCATTGGTTACACGTCTCGGTCACCTCTTGTTCGCGTTGTCGGCACTTTGAACAGTGGACGTTACATTTTAGATGTGTTACGATCCGTGGCTCTACCCTTCATTCGATCCCTGCGAAACCCTACGGTTCTGCAGGATAATGCACGACCGCATGTTGCAGGTCCTGTAGGGTCCTTTCTGGATACAGAAAATGTTCGACTGCTGCCCTGGCCAACACATTCTCCAGATCTCTCACCAATTGAAAACGTCTGGTCAATGGTGGCCGAGCAACTGGCTCGTCACAATACAGCAATCACTACTCTTGATGAACTGTGGTATCGTGTTGAAGCTGCGTGGGCAGCTGTACCTGTACACGCCGTCCAAGCTGTTTGACTCAATGCCCAGGCGTATCAAGGCCGTTATTACGGCCAGAGGTGGTTGTTCTGGGTACTGATTTCTCAGGATCTATGAACCAAAATTGTGTGAAAATGTAATCACATGTCAGTTCTAGTATAATATATTTGTCCTATGAATACCCGTTAATCATATGCATTTCTTCTTGGTGTAGCAATTTTAATGGCCAGTAGTGTACAATCCCAGTACCAAAGAAGCCCGGTTTGACTAATTCCGAATCAACAGCTTAAAAAACCATGGATACAAAAGTTGGAAAATTTTTCTGATTTCTCGGTCCTGTGCGTGACACCATTCAAGCCAAGTAGCAACAAATAAATCATGTAAAGCGCTGCACTTAACAGACTTTTCTTTCACAAACTGCGATATAACTTACTTTACAACAGATTAAATCTGATTGTAAAAGAAGTATTTAGCATGCGAGAACTTCAAAATGATAATGGACTTCTACCAACATGTATTATACTTTCTCTTCCCCATCCACAATATCGTCTTCTAGTTTGTTCCCTTTGTATAGTTCTTCTTTACATTCGTTCCGCATTTTAGCCTACAGTTCTGTACCTAGCCGCCTCTCTCTTCTTGTACGGTTTATTTCATTTTCCCATACGAGGCATATACCTTTACGGTAGTCATGTCTGCTTCTACGGCTTTGCATTTCTGTGCCAGTCATTCTCGCTTTGTCATTTTGCACTTTGTGCCTACTTCATTTTTAATCGTCTGTATTCCATTAGGTCTGCTTCATTGCTGATTTTTTTTTATATATATTGTCCTGTTTCAGCAATTTAATTACCTATCTCACACGTTATCCGAAGATTTCAACTGGGTCTTGTGTTTTGACTTTTTTTTCCTTTGATGCTGTATATATGATATTACACCCATCAGAACGTAGTGAGTGGCTGATAATCCGTAGGTCAAGGCCCCAGACACGTCAAAATCAATCAGTTATGACTCAATAGAGGCAGTACATTTCTTATGTCAAACTACTCTGCAAACACTCCTGGAAGAATTGCGAAAGTTTGCTACTAGAGTTATTGTACACCTAATATCATATCGAGTATTGTGTTGTACAGTGTAGTTAAAACTAACAACAGTATCGTGGTGGCTTCTTGCGTTACACAAAACAGTTTAGCCCCCAAGCTTCCAGCATTTTTTTGCGAATTGCAAGCAGCTGGAATCGCATCAAGTGGTTTCACTTCACCTTCTCATGGATCCAAAAAGAAAGTGGGGTTCATTACTAAAGATCTGAATAGCGAGGTATGTTGATGTGCCCTGCACTGAAGTTCGTGAAAGGGAATCTCCATGCAAACATCAGGTGGAGTTAGAACGGCACCACTGACACCTTAACTGGCAGAACTTTATCATCTCTTTCTGCAGCAGCGAATCGTAAGAGTGGTGTGGCGTCAATACCTTGGTGGTGAGAAGTCTTCTGGAGGCCAAATTAGCGGACAAACTGCGCAAAGCGCCGAGAACAGGTGCTCGCAACATATTCGCCAACTCTGAAACACAGTAATACAAGGACCGTTTTAAGTTTTTTTACAAATATAAAGAAAAATAATCTTTGATACAAACCGTTGTGTTGTTCTTCATAATATTCACCTTTCAACTTTATACAATTTAGCAAGGGTTCGAAACAGTAATGTTCTGAAAACATTTTTTCCCTTGTGATGTTGGTGCCATAAAACGTGGTTTTGGAAGCATTCAACAATTTCTCGAGATGATGCAAATTGCTATCAAGGTAGTTTTTGATTGACATAAGGGAACAAATAGAGACATTTATACTATGTTTTTCCTTCATCAAATAGTGTTTGACATTCTGCACAACAGCTGCCATTGTGACGATGACGAACGATGCGACGTTTTCGTTTATCTTTCCTGATTTCATCGATGAGCAAACTGTCGCATCACGTTCAGAATTAATCGTTCCACGATCCTGTACAACGACAGTCGCGAAATTTCCAGTGTAACCAAATTGAAAAAGCCATCATTTATTTGGAAGTGCTTCGCGAAGGGATCTCTTTTGTTGGTTTTGTTTCATCTTGGAACATGAAGCAGCTGATTGCTGCTACAGCGTAGGAAAAATCTGAATCGATGTGGGTACAAAGACAAAAATTGCTCTTTGGTCGCTCATCTGTAAGCAAGACATACTAACGATGTCTTCTGCCGTTACTCAGAAGCGAAGCCATTGCCTGCATTTATGACCAAATACGAATAAATAATAACGTGCACGCACTGTATAGTGCCGGTCGTTGAGGACGAGCGGTTCTAGGCGCTTCAGTCTGGAACCGCGCGACCGTTACGGTCGCAAGTTCGAATCCTGCCTCGGGCATGGATGTGTGTGATGTCCTTAGGTTGGTTAGGTTTAATTAGTTCTAAGTTCTAGGGGACTGCTGACCTCAGATGGTAAGTCCCATAGTGCTCAGAGCCATTTGAGCACTGTGTTTTGTGTGTTATTCACAAAAGACAAATCTGCAATGCATACCTGCGCTGGTGAATGAGATTAATGTCAAAATTACCTAAACAGGTCAGCAAAAATTACGTCAGTAATATCAGAAATTGAATCCGCCTTCATGCAAAACACCTTGTTATTCGTTTATTTCTTTATTCTCCCAAATTAGTTTCGGCGACAAATATCACCATCATCAGTGTTTTTTTTTAATCTAACACATGCAGAAAATAGCATAGTTATACACAGTTGCACATTATTACATTCTTACTATTCGTTTTTTGAAATATAGTTTTCTATGGATACTTTCATATTACCTTATTTATTGTATGTTACAGCATGTTTTAAGAATTATTGTCGCTGTTTGCAGCATATTTTCTGTGCGCTTTTTTTCTGCTGCTACAGTTTTCATAGCCTTTATCTCCACATGCGATACACTTCTCGCGACACACGCGAACAGCAAGATGCATAATATTCTGGATCAGAAACAAAGTGCGAAAGTTTTGTTTTTCTGTGTATAAAAGTTGCTACATGTCATCCAACGAACGTGTCAAGATGTGCACACACGTTTCTCTTCTTCAAAATGTTCTGGGGAATGTCCTGCATACTTCATTTAGAGATGTTGCTCCATTGTGCTTTGTCACAAGACGCCGTTGACGCTCTATGGCCGCACGTCAACTACTTAACATTGCCTGCTGACAACAACTGGTCCAATGCACATCTTTTGTTAACAGTTACAGATCTCGCCGCAGTTATTGCGATTACGTCGTGTACACGCCAGGAATAAAATCAACCTCGGAACGTTTCCGACCGACGCTGTACTTCCTTGGTCGAATTTTTTGCGCATTTATTTGCAGTAATTGACACTAGGCTGTTTTTGTGTTTCGCTCAAATTGTGCAGTATACATCGCGAACAGATCACTTTTACAGCTAACAGTATACATCGCGAACAGATCACTTTTACAGCTAAAAATGCACCCAAAATCGGAATTATTCCGTATTTGACACTCCTAAGGGTGCCTCTGTCTCCCTGACTAAGTCACATGCGGAGTATCTTCAGTCATGTGGAGCACAGCTTCGATATTTTTTGGAAAAACTGAATTTTCTCGACTTGCACGAAATTTGTAATCTGGAAACGGGAAACGGTAAACTTGAGAAATGTCAAAATGTAAGAAAACAAAGAAGCCCGACAGATCCGCATTACAAATAATTTTCTTGGAAGGAATGCAGATTATGACATCATAAGTATCCGACAAATTCGATAATTTTGGAATTAAAAAAAAAATACAAAAATGGAAATTTAGTTGAACGATGTAAGTGTCATGCTTCACTTCCAAGGAGCCGCCCGGGGTGGCCAACCGGTTCTAGGCGCTACAGTCTGGAGTTGCGCCACCGCTACGGTCGCAGGTTCGAATCCTGCCTCGGGCATGGATGTGTGTGACGTCCTTAGGTTACTTAGGTTTAAGTAGTTCTAAGCTCTACGGGACTGATGACATCAGCAGTTAAGTCCCATAGTGGTGAGAGCCATTTTGAACTTCCAAGGAATCACTGAATGTGCACAGCATCACCTCACTTATTTCTGAGCAGTAACGAAGAAAACAAAAATGACATCACTAACGCAACGAGAAACAAAATACTTTAAATTCCCCTTCAAGAAAACTGACCAAGACTAATAGCTCCTTTTTTTTCAGTACTTATTTGTTGGTCAGTGGAAAACGAGGAATATTTCGAAGGAGGGAAGATCGCGCAGTTTCATATCTAAAACTATACGACATTTTGTTTTATTTCATTTGCTGCACAATACATAGTTAAATTCTGATGATTTCAGATTACATTACTTGGTCGTGGCTCCTTTTAAGTAACAGCAGTCACTTTGTTGTATACCGCTTTCCTTTAATTCTTAGCTCAATGTTATTATTTACGATTCTTTTTTCGTTTATTATAAAGCGTTAGACACTAGAGCCGACCAGGGTGGCCGAGAGGTTCTAGACGCTACAGTCTGCAACCGCGCGACTACTGCGGTCACAGGTTCGAATTCTGCCTCGGGCATGGATATGTGTGATGTCCTTAGGTTAGTTAGGTTTAAGTAGTTCTAAGTTCTAGGGGACTGATGACCTCAGCAGTTAAGTCCCATAGTGCTCAGAGCCATTTTTTTGTTCGATGCTAGAGGTCTACGTCGAGAATAACTGAAATGAGATAAAGTGTAGGTGAAGGTGCGGTAAAACGGCCACTCTAAGGAAAATTGAATTTACACTAAACCATGGTTACTGATACAAGTTTGCCACTTACATATTTTGAAAGTTCGTGTTAAAGGGAACCCAACAAATATTGCTAAGCGACAAAGACAATAATATATAGAAATTATACGCATTTTTCTGAAGCCTTGCATAGTGACCACTTTTTCCGACCGTAATGTGCAGTGCGCTCACAATGGGGTAGCATTTTGGTTACTCTGATTTCCAGACATATTTATATGCATCTTGATCCACTAGCATCGGAAACAAAATCAAACGACCGCAGCAGACTGTTTTCATTCGCATTTCCGTATTAGGCCAAACATAACAGAATAGAGACGGTTATTAATGCTATAGCTTAATTAACTTAAAATCTCCCAAAAGGGTTAGGATAACGGATGAAAGTATACAGGGTGTTACAAAAAGGTATGGCCAAACTTTAAGGAAACATTCCTCACACACAAATAAAGAAAAGATGTTATGTGGACATGTGCCCGGAAACGCTTAATTTCCATGTTAGAGCTCATTTTAGTTTCGTCAGTATGTACTGTACTTCCTCGATTCACCGCCAGTTGGCCCAATTGAAGGAAGGTAATGTTGACTTCGGTGCTTGTGTTGACATGCGACTCATTGCTCTACAGTACTAGCATCAATCACATCAGTACGTAGCATCAACAGGTTAGTGTTCATCACGAACGTGGTTTTGCAGTCAGTGCAATGTTTACAAATGCCGAGTTGGCAGATGCCCATTCGATGTATGGATTAGTACGGGGCAATAGCCGTGGCGCGGTACGTTTGTATCGAGACAGATTTCCAGAACGAAGGTGTCCCGACAGGAAGACGTTCGAAGCAATTGATCGGCGTCTTAGGGAGCACGGAATATTCCAGCCTATGACTCGCGACTGGAGAAGACCTAGAACGACGAGGACACCTGCAATGGACGAGACAATTCTTCGTGAAGTTGACGATAACCCTAATGTCAGCGTCAGAGAAGTTGCTGCTGTACAAGGTAACGCTGACCACGTCACTGTATGGAGAGTGCTACGGGAGAGCCAGCTGTTCGCGTACCATGTACAGCGTGTGCAGGCACTATCAGCAGCTGATTGGCCTCCACGGGTACACTTCTGCGAATGGTTCATCCAACAATGTGTCAATCCTCATTTCAGTGCTGGTACGTTCTGTTGCCGTGTGTTTCCATTCAATGATTAATGTGATTTGAAGAGAAGTAATAAAATGAGCTCTAACATGGAAAGTAAGCGTTTCCGGACACATGTCCACATAACATATTTTCTTTCTTTGTGTGTAAGGAAAGTTTCGTGAAACTTTGGCCATACTTTTTTTAACACCCTGTATAAAAGTATTTAGAAGTAGTGATATACGGCAAAAACTAATAATTTTTTTTGGGGGGGGGGGGCGGGCGGGGGCGTGGTTAAGACTCTGCTCACGTTTCCCGACGAGTAGTGTGTGTTTTTTCCCCCGAACGATCGGCATGTCGGCGTTAATCGTCCACATATGAAACTCTCAAATCGCGGAGAAGTAACAAGGAACTAGATTTGTAGCCAAAAAACATTATTTAAACAGTTATGTTGTAAGAGTCCCGCATGGTTCAAAAACAGATGTCAACTGTTTGTTACTGACAAGATATAAAAGACAGAAAAACGTTATGCATGTCGCTGGGTAGAATAAGGTCCAACGTTTTCTCACAGCTGCGCTCTTGTTTGTAGCAACATGACAACTACACCACAAGTGAAATCATGTTGTGTGATGGAATTTGAACGAAGTCAGTCCGTTCCTCAAGTTCAACGTGCATTCCGCCGTCGGTTTCGTAAGGAACCGCTTCTGGACAATCAGGTCTATGACTGGCATACAAAATTGTTGGAGGTTGGTTGCATTTGCAAAGGGAAGAGTACTGTCGGTCACGCACGTCTGATGAAAATGTCGAGTTTATCCGAGATGCCTTCACACGGAATCCTTGGAAGTCCATAACACGGGCAAGCCAGAAATTCAGTTTCCTCCAGCAATAGTGTGGCGTGTTTTGAAACGACGCCTGCAAATGAAGCCTTACAAGTTGCAGTTACTGCAGCAACTGCGTCTCGGCGACCGTAAGAGAAGGTGTGAATTTTGCATTTCAGTTTTCCAAGATATGGCAGAGAACACTTTTTCCGAACTAATCATTGGACGAATCGACGTTTCATCTATCAGGTAAAGTAAACCTTCATAATGGAAGAATTTAGGTGTCACAAAACCCTGGCGTCGTCACCGAAAGTGGAAGAGACTCACCGAGTTTGAATGTGTTTCGTGTCGTTTTCGTTCACAAAGTTCATGGACTTTTTTTTTGCGGTGGGAACTGTGACAGGAGCGTCACACCTGGACATATTGCAGAACTGTTTCCTCAATTTCACGAAGATTCCAATGAGCAATCTTATGCGTGACAGCGCCCCGTCTCACTTTTACCTTGAGGTGTGGCGTTATCTTAATACCATCACCCCACAACGTTGTACTGGAAGAGGTGGACAACTAGACCTTGTTCACTGCGTTTAGTAGACCTCACATCTTGCGTTGTTTTTTTTGTTTTGTTTTTTTTTTTTTCTTTGAGGATACATAAAAGACAGAGTATATGTGAAGCTACTCTTCGATAGCTGAGAAATCGAATTGTTGACGCTGTTGATTCTACACTCATGCTCATAAATTAAGGATAATGCTCTGGTCGGCGATTTGCCGGTTTAAATCACCTCGAGGTATGACATTGCGGTGCATTTGACCTGCGGTCGATGCACGATGACTCTCGCAGCAGTCCACATACGCAGAGGTGTGTTGGTGCATGTCAGAATACGTTGCAGCGAGTAAGTATGCAGACGTTTTCAGACGTGCTAATGATGACTTTGTGTTGAAAATGGCTCAAAGAACACATGTTGATGACGTTATGAGGGGTAGAACACTAGGGCGACTGGAGGCTGGTCAAACACAGCAGGTCGTAGCATGGGCCCTCCGTGTGCCACAAAGTGTAATCTCAAGATTATGGCAACGATTCCAGCAGACAGGAAACGCGTCCAGGCGCTACAGTACGGGACGTCCACAGTGTACAACGCCACAAGAAGACTGATATCTCACCATCAGCGCCACGGAGTACTGCAGGTAGCCTTGCTCGGGACCTTACCGCAGCCACTAGGACTGTTGTCTCCAGACACACAGTCTACAGACGACTGAACAGACATGGGATTATTCACCTGGAGACCTGCAAGGTTCATTCCACTGACCCCTGGTCACAGGAGATTCCGTAAAGCCTAGTGTCAAGAACACAGTACATGGGTCATTGGAACAGTGGTCCCAGGTTATGTTCACGGACGAGTCCAAGTATAGTCTAAGCAGTGATTCTCGCCGGGTTTTCATCTGGCGTGAACCAGATACCAACCCCTTATTGTCCTTGAAAGGGACCTGTATGGAGGTCGTGGTTTGATGGTGTGGGGTGGGATTATGACTGGTGCACGTACACCCCTGCATGTCTTTGACAGAGGAACTTAATTGGTCAGGTGCATCGGGACGTCATTTTGCACCAGTATGTCCGCCTTTTCAGGGGCGCAGTGGGTCCCACCTTCCTCCTGATGGATGATAACGCACGGCCCCACCGAGCTGCCATCGTGGAGGAGTACCTTGAAACAGAAGATATCAGGCGAATGGAGTGGCCTCCTTGTTCTCCAGACCTAAACCCCATTGAGCAGCTCTGGGATGTTCTCGGTCGACGTATCGCTGCACGTCTTCAAACCCCTAGGACACTTCAGGAGCTCCGACAGGCACTGGTGCAAGAACGGGAGGCTGTACCCCAGCAGCTGCGCGACCACCTGATCCAGAGTATGCCAACCCGTTGTACGGCCATTGTACTTGTGCATGGTGATCATACCCCATATTGATGTCGGGGTACATGCGCAGGAAACAGTGGCGTTTTGTAGCAGATGTGTTTCGGGACGGTTTTATCAACTTATCACCAATACCGTGGACTTACAGATCTCTGTAGTGTGTGCCACGTCGTGTGGCACCACATCCGGCAATTATCCTTAATTTATCAGCATGAGTGTATAAACAGCGACCTATTGATTCATGTGTGGAATGAAATGGACTGCAGTTTCGATGTTTCTACGGCAATGTATG
Organism: Schistocerca piceifrons; assembly: GCF_021461385.2. NCBI lineage: Eukaryota > Metazoa > Arthropoda > Insecta > Orthoptera > Acrididae > Schistocerca > Schistocerca piceifrons. Next base: position 123,753,683 of record NC_060138.1, on the reverse strand, counting down.
GTGCTCATGTTGAATATATGGTATAGTGTCTGGGCAGACATAGAACTTTGAACCTTGCTCTATCCAGTGGCAGGCGCAACGTGTTTCTATCTTTCATAGTTTTCCTGTAATAAACAATTGCAATCTGTTTTTTTCTTTTTAAATCAATTTTCTTCACTCAACAGGTAAGTAGGTAACAGGAATAATGTAAATGAGTCACCTTATATCAGACGACTGAAAATCAGAAAAATGCCTATTAAAAACTTACAGAACAAGCTTCCTCTGTTAAGCTCATTGACTACAGTAATGGTATATATTAGAATTAGTTTGGCCACTCACCGGCAGGCAGCAGGGCTACTGAAGGGAAAAAATATGCAATGGCCACTTTTGCCGCTCTGGCCACTTTACAGCGCTTTCCGATGCTATTGTTTGTTGCTTCTAGGAAAGTGAGCGAGAAACAAGTTATAACATATTTACGACCATGAAAGACAAGCACGGCGCATTCAGCGTTCCTAATGTCACGAACAAAGGAGCTTCAGTGCTAATCTAGTGAAGGTACTCTTAACTGAAATGAGGCATCTCTGGTACTTCCAACGTATCTCAAGTTATTAGTCATGGCACATTCAGTGGTTTTCAGGGCAAAAAAAAAAAAAAAACACAAAAATATTCAATTACGACACTATCAGTATTCCCCGTTTCCAGTTCAGTTGTAAATAGCCTTTTGTGAAGATGATTGATTGCCATATGTTGAACGAAGCGATTCCAGTCAGTTTTTGTGAGTGACACTTATGGAAACTGCAACAATAGGTTATATCGAAAACCTTCATGCGAGATTTATGTTTTTTTCGCAATACAGTTTTTTCCAACGTTCATTGCAGAGAAACTATTAGGACAATTTATGAGCTGCCATTATTTTGGCAATAAAAGACAACAAATTTTAAAACAATGGTAATGTGCCATAAAGTGGACAAGTGGCTGTAAAAGCTTGAAAGCCGATCATTGTGTGAAAGTCAGAACATTAGAAGGACTCAACAGTGCAAAGTTTCTTCACCACAGTGAATTTTTAACACTACCGTACTGCGCATGAAACTGAAAATGGTCTTCTAAATGCGTAAGAAATATGCCTTCTCTGTCATGGTCATTAGAGACGGAGCTCTGGGTTAGTTAGCAAAGGAGTATACAGGGTGAAAAGTCTTTAAACCGACAAACTCTGGGAGGTTGTATGTGACATCAAAAGAAATATTTTTCCCTAATGTCATTTTTTCTTATCAGGATTATTTAAACCGGTGCAGGCCATATTAAGCTCTTGAGTTGTCAGAGGCCGTATTACGATCTTCAGTTGTTAGAGGGCGTATTACGCTCTTCAGTTGTAGGTAACTGCTGTCCACCAGTGTAGTAGTGCATTGTCTGTGTTTACTAATGGAGCAATACACCTGGAGTGAGTACACTGATATGGTTGGTGCATACTACGTAGCGCACCACAACGGACGAGCTGCACAGCGGGTTTATAAAGAACAATATCCTAGTCGCCGTATCCCGCATCATACGATCTTTGCTGCTGTGTACCAATATCTGCGCGAGACCGGCTCATTTAGCAGATTACCTGGACAGGAACGCCGTCGCACGGTAAGAACGCTGCAATTTGATGAAGCTGTCTTGCAGCATGTGGAGCGGGATCCTTCTATCAGCACTCGTGGCAATTGCACGTAACACGGGGACGAATCAGACGAATGTATAAACAGTCGTTCGAGAGCAATTTTTACGTCCATTTCACTTACAGCGTGTCCACAACCTGGAACCAGTTGATTACCCACCCAGAGCACAGTTTTCGCGGTGGTATCTGCAACAGTGTGAAATGCATCCTACATTTCCATCCTCTGTGTTATTTGTCGACGAAGCAACGTTCGGACGTGATGAAGTCTTCAATGTGCACAATTCGCATGTTTGGAGTGAGGATAACCCACATGCCACAGTTACTAGCGCCCATCAAGTGCGGCTCTTCGTCAATGTGCGGGTCGGTGTTGTTGGGGACTGTTTAATGGGCCGTATCTGCTACCTAGGCCATTAAATGGCAGGCACTATTACAATTTTCTCACCAGAGCATTGCCAGAATTGCTGGAAGACGTCCCGCTCCCTACAAGACAACGCATGTGGTTCCAACATGACGGGGCGCCGGCACATTTCAGTCATCGTGTGCGTCGATTCCTGGACCGACGGTTCCCAGAAACGTGGATTGGCAGAGGTGGTCCTGTTGGGGGGGGGGGGGGGGGGGAGATGCACAACCTTGTTAACGCAACTCCTGTTGCACCAGAAGAGGATCTGGTTGCCCGGATAGTAGCAACAGCAGGAACAGTTCAGGATACCCCTGTGGTTTCTGCCCGTGTCAGGCAGAACATGATCCGATAGTTCAACTTTTGTTTACGTGTCAATGGAGGTATTTTTGAAAAGCTACTGTAACTGTAATTGGGTTGTGTTAATGTATTGCCTCTTGGTCATTAAACAATGGAAAAGTGTTTGTACCGAGCGAGGTGGCGCAGTGGTTAGACAGTGGACTCGCATTCGGGAGGACGACGGTTCAATCCCGCGTCCGGCCATCCTGATTTAGGTTTTCCGTGATTTCCCTAAATCGCTCCAGGCAAATGCCGGGATGGTTCCTTTCAAAGGGCGCGGCCGACTTCCTTCCCCGTCCTTCCCTAATCCGATGAGACCGATGACCTCGCTGTCTGGTCTCCTTCCCCAAACAACTAAGTGTTTGTTGCTTTAGTTAATTTGCCACCAGAGAAATCTTCCTCGACCGGTTTATATATTCCTCAAAGGAAAATATGACATTAGGGAAAAATATTTGTTTTGATGTCCCCTAGAACCTCCCAGAGTTTGTCGGTTTAAATACTTTTCGCCCTGTAGAGAACTTGATGAAAACGTAAATCTGGAGGATCAGACGTAGACTGTTCCCCTTCACCTCCCGTCGTTAGGGAATTCAATATTCCAAGACTCACTGTGTCAAGAGAACATCAAATTTCGGGCGCTACCTCTCACCATAGGCAACGCAGTGGCCGACGGCATTCACTGAACGACTGAGAGCAGCGACGTTTGCGTAGAGTTGTCGGAGCTAATAGACAAGCGACACTGCGTGAAATAACTGCAGAAATCAATTGGGGCGTACGACGAACGTTTTCATTAGGACAATGCGGCGAAATTTGGCGTTAGCGGGTTGTGGCAGCAGACTGTAACACCTACAACGCCTCTCGGTGTTAATAAACCAAAACAGCTCCCAAATTAGCTCCCATGCCCTCGAAATATAAATTCAGAAAATGTCCCAAGCCCCTCCACAAGTAGTAATTTACGACATAGAAATAAGAGACACATAGAGGGAAATTTATAGTAGAAAAATAATAGAAGAAAAAGAATTGTAATCATAAATTTTGGAAGCATGGGATGGAGGAAAAACGATAGAAATGGTTAAATTATTAGTTATTCTTATATATGAGAGAATCAATATTATAGTCACAGTACGTAGGTCTTGAACACCAAAGATAGCGTTTACTAAAGTATAAATAGACATACAATGCAATTATGATACTCCAGTCTCTATCCTCTAGTCTGTTCGAAGTCAATTAGGACGTACAGCTTTAGGAAGCAACAACAGGAGCTTTATTAAACCAGGGCGCAAGAATAAATCGCGACAAGATTGTTTTTTGGAAAGCATTAATTTCAGATCAGAATTAGAACTTTTATCATATTAGAGGAACGGGGAGGTGATCAATAATCTCTCTGACTTTAACGTCACTTCGTGTGAAGATTTAAATATTTTACGGAATTAACGATTTTTGGACAGATTCGGACTTTGTATTGTGACAGTGGAAAAGCATTACTTCACGCGACTAGTAATCATAGTTCGTGACAGTTTATGGATGTTAAACGGGAACAATCTTTTTATCGAAAGTGACAGAACATCGTTTATTATCTCTGATATTGACAGGATTCCAGATTAGATACTTATTCAAAGAACCCCTTTAAATGCGATCGTGTGAATGAACTGATTTATTAATAATTATTGTTAAATAAAATAACGTGTTAATTTGAAACTGACTATTCGTCTTGAACTTTACTTCGATTTAGGTTCATAAATAATTAGGTTACGTGATTTTCACCAAGAATAAACTGCATACTAGTAATTGAAACAAGAGAACGAGAATCTATTGAAAACGCTAGTATTAATTTACTTATAGTTTTTTCCTTCAGAACTGGGAAGACAATACGTGTAGTGACTCACTGGGGTTAATTTAAGAACTAGCCCAGGTTGTCAACAAGGCACTGTGCGAGCTGGTGGTGGCTCCATAATGATGTGGGCTGTGTTTACATGGAATGGACCGGGACCTCTGGATGTTCCGCTACTTGCAGCTATTCGGGTGCATCAAGTTCCAAGCAACGATGGAATTTTTATGGATGACAATGCGCCTGTCACCAGGCCACAACTGTTCGCGATTAGTTTGAGGAACACTTTGGACAATTCGAGCGAACGGTTTGTCCACCCATGCCGCCTGACGTGAATCCTAGTGAACATTTATCGGACAAACTCTCTAGGCTCTGAGCACTATGGGACTTAACTTCGGAGGTCATCAGTCCCCTAGAACTTAGAACTACTTAAACCTAACTAACCTACGGACGACACACACATCCATGCCCGAGGCAGGATTCGAACCTGCGACCGTAGCGGTCGCGCGGTTCCAGACTGTTGCGCCTAGAACCGCTCGGCCACTCCGGCCGACTTTATGGGACACCGAGAGGTCAGTGCGTGCACAAGATCCTGCACGGCAACACAATCGCAATTATGGACGGCTACAGACGCAGTATTCCTCAGTATTTCTGCAGAGGACTTCCAACGATTTGTTGAGTCCATACTATACCACACTACACCAGGCGAAATGTCGTGCGACACGATATTAGCAGGTATCCCATGATTTTTTTCACCTCAGTTTACAACAACGGCTGTGAGAAACTGGTACGTTCGCAGCTACGAGGGTTGACTGTGGTGCTCCAGGGACACGCCACGCTCTCGGCTTTAGAGTGAGCGTCCTTCGTTACGTAGAAGTGAACTCGACGACGAATACTCGAAACACTGCCCGCGCCATAGGCTGCTGTAGAGCACACAGATAACTGTCTCCGCTGTGTGCGAACCGTGAAGCGGATGTTTGAAAGCGACGCGATCTCCAAATTTATTTACATCCAAACGGTACTTTTCCGGGCAAGTGTTCCTTGTCAAAACTTTTATCTCCCTTGTCCACAAAACTGCTCAATTTATTATGTACGAGGCGTGGCTATAAAATAACGGGACTGATGCTGACACAATAAGTACACATGCGCCAAAGATGAACGACCAATAGCTGTGGCGTGTGAAACCTCTCAGTAGAATGCGGCATCTCTGATGTCTGTAGGTAAATCAGTGCAGCCCTGACGTTCGGTTGCGTAAGAGTTGTTATTCTGATTTGCCGGAAAAATGATAAGTGTGATAATAGGGCAGTGAACTGTCGTGTGAAGTTTCGCATGAAACATGGAAAAACTGCTACGGAAACCTATTCTTACTAAAAGAAGTGTATGGCGTAACTATTTATAGCGTACACGAATAATGGCTCAAGCGATTCCAAGATGTCTGAGAAGCCCGGGACGTCCTTCAACATCAAAAACAGGTGAAAGTAACTAAAAGTGGGTAATCTGAATCTACCGGTCGTCGGTTGAGTATTCGATCGAGTGCTGAAACTGTAGGAGTTGACGAAGAATGCGTAAGGCAAATTTTGCATAACCAATTTATCATGAGAAAAGTGTGTGCGAAATTGGCGCCGAAAATTCTCACGATCGAACAGAAAAATGCTCGTGAAAATGTTTGTACTGACACTTTGAATAGCACTGAAAATGAGCCTAGTTTCTTGGAAAGAAGTGATAACATGTGACGAATCTTGGTTTTTCAGTTATGATCGAGAAACTAAGCGAGAATCCATGCACTGGAAGGGCCCAACTTCAACGATGGCGAGAAAAGCTCGAATGAAGACTCTGAAATTTTTAGACAACATAGTTGTGTGGAGATAAGAGCGATTGGTTTACTTATAATCAATTATTCAAAATGACATTCACAAGCACGTCATTTATTTTGCCGCCAACTGGCTTCAACCTGCGATGGGGTCATCTTCAGGGCAATTTACACCATTTGGTCACTCGCTGGAGTCGTCACCCTGCCTGTGCACGGTTGGTAACTATGCATTTTGAATAATTGAAGACTCTGAAGACGAGTGCCTCAAAGGCCAGCGGTAAATATTCATATCAATATTCACTTGTTTGCTGATATCTCAAGCGTACCGATTTGGAATTATCAAAAAGCTATTCACACTTATCAGAGAAACTATTGTGAATATATTAATTACAATAAAACCGATTATTTGGAGTAAATACAGCAATAAATAGCATTTGAGACCAATGGTATATATAGTATCTCCCAGCGTCACTTAAAGGGTTGAAGTTCTGTCTGTCATCATCGGCGTAGTCTCCCTCTCGTCGTATTCAAGCTGTTTTCCTTCTGCCCAACAGAGATTCAGTATCTCTGTCACGTTGTCAACTAGGCATGATTTTCTCATATTTGTCTGTTTTTGTTTTCTTCTTTCCATCTCATAGTTTCTGGTTCTTCCTCTGACATATCAACTTCTAGAATGAGATTTTCACTCTGCAGCGGAGTGTGCGCTGATATGAAACTTCCTGGCAGATTAAAACTGTGTGCCCGACCGAGACTCGAACTCGGGACCTTTGCCTTTCGCGGGCAAGTGCTCTGCCAACTGAGCTACCGAAGCACGACTTACGCCCGGTACTCACAGCTTTACTTCTGCCAGTACCTCGTCTCCTACCTTCCAAACTTTACAGAAGCTCTCCTGCGAACCTTGCAGAGCTAGCACTCCTGAAAGAAAGGATATTGCGGAGACATGGCTTAGCCACAGCCTGGGGGATGTTTCCAGAATGAGATTTTCACTCTGCAGCGGAGTGTGCGCTGATATGAAACTTCCTGGCAGATTAAAACTGTGTGCCCGACCGAGACTCGAACTCGGGACCTTTGCCTTTCGCGGGCAAGTGCTCTACCAACTGAGCTACCGAAGCACGACTCACGCCCGGTACTCACAGCTTTACTTCTGCCAGTACCTCGTCTCCTACCTTCCAAACTTTACAGAAGCTCTCCTGCGAACCTTGCAGAGCTAGCACTCCTGAAAGAAAGGATATTGCGGAGACATGGCTTAGCCACAGCCTGGGGGATGTTTCCAGAATGAGATTTTCACTCTGCAGCGGAGTGTGCGCTGATATGAAACTTCCTGGCAGATTAAAACTGTGTGCCCAACCGAGACTCGAACTCGGGACCTTTGCCTTTCGCGGGCAAGTGCTCTACCAACTGAGCTACCGAAGCACGACTCACGCCCGGTACTCACAGCTTTACTTCTGCCAGTACCTCGTCTCCTACCTTCCAAACTTTACAGAAGCTCTCCTGCGAACCTTGCAGAGCTAGCACTCCTGAAAGAAAGGATATTGCGGAGACATGGCTTAGCCACAGCCTGGGGGATGTTTCCAGAATGAGATTTTCACTCTGCAGCGGAGTGTGCGCTGATATGAAACTTCCTGGCAGATTAAAACTGTGTGCCCGACCGAGACTCGAACTCGGGACCTTTGCCTTTCGCGGGCAAGTGCTCTACCAACTGAGCTACCGAAGCACGACTCACGCCCGGTACTCACAGCTTTACTTCTGCCAGTACCTCGTCTCCTACCTTCCAAACTTTACAGAAGCTCTCCTGCGAACCTTGCAGAGCTAGCACTCCTGAAAGAAAGGATATTGCGGAAACATGGCTTAGCCACAGCCTGGGGGATGTTTCCAGAATGAGATTTTCACTCTGCAGCGGAGTGTGCGCTGATATGAAACTTCCTGGCAGATTAAAACTGTGTGCCCGACCGAGACTCGAACTCGGGACCTTTGCCTTTCGCGGGCAAGTAGAGCACTTGCCCGCGAAAGGCAAAGGTCCCGAGTTCGAGTCTCGGTCGGGCACACAGTTTTAATCTGCCAGGAAGTTTCATATCAACTTCTTTTCCACATTTGATTCCTTGTGTAATGGTGTCATACATTTCTGTCAGGTGTCAATCACTTTCGACAAGAAGCTAATGACGAAATTGTTCAACACACTGTTAATAAGACTGACATTTCTTAAATTCCATGTATTCGTTACAACATATGTTGTTTATTGGTTTGTTCTGCTAAGGACCAAATGAAGTAACTTCAGTCTTCTTTCTTTCCTCCTTTCTTTCTTTCCAGTAGTTTCTCATTCTTTCTGTCTTTTTCTTTGCTTTCTTCTGCCCATATTGCGCCTGCCTTTTTCTTTGTATTCTCCTGGAAGACCGCTAAAATTTTTTCCTTTTGCTCTGAACCTTTCTCTTTCTCCTATTTCTACCTCTGTTATTTCCATTTCTCTCAGGTCAGCTTTTACTTCTTTGATCCATGTCATTGATGTTTCTGGGTTTCTGTCAAAAAAGTTAAAAATTCTCTTCGTTATCCTCTTTTCATATTGAAATTTCAGGTGTCGATAGTGTAAAACGCTTCTCTTTCTCATTATGTCAGATATTGGTTCTATTTTTTCATAAATTGCTTTCATACTTAATACCATTTCCCATTCTCATATTTTGGACAAAATACTTTATTGATAGCTTTTCTTCTTTTCTTTTCTGTCTAATTGTTTGGCTGTATTAAAAGAAAGGCTTTTTGAAGTATAAAGCTATTCTGGCATAATGACAACGCTGTAGGGCTGAAGTTTTGCGTTTATGGAAATAAATTTCTTATTATACAGGTCCTTTGTTACTTGAAAAGCCACTCCATTTTCCTTGTCCTTGCTACTACTACTACTGCTACTACGACTATACACCGTAAAATTACATTGCGAGAAAGAAATGTCAAGATTTTAGAGCAGCTACGCTCAGGTCAAAAATTAATTTATTTTTCACTTGAGCATAGCTGCTCTAAATTCTGACCATTGCTCTCTCGCGATGTAATTTTACGATTTCTCAAAATTTCATACTAATAAAGACACCCGTAATGGATGTCGAAACCTAGGTCAATCATACCAAATAGTTATTTGCAACCGGTTGGCTGCATAATTTCTATGTTTGAAAATTGTACATAGTTGCTGAGGAACAGCCGTATTTAAAACTGTGTTACTATTATTATTGTTGTTATTCTTATTACAATTCTTCCTTCGGTTTATGCCATCTATAGACCACGTGAAGTAACTTTCTGGTGATTTTGTATTCTTTCCTGATCTTCGGTCTTTCCAAAATTTCTTCATTCTTTCATCGTGTTTCTTTTTTTCATCTGTCCATACACTAATGCGCTTTCTGAAAAGCCCTGAACTTCCTAATCTTCTTTCGAAAATTTAGCATGTCTAGCATTTCTGATTTCGTAATAGTTATCTCTGATAAACTGTTTTCCTTAACCTGAACCAAATTATTTGTGTTTGAGACTTTTGTCGAAACTGTGAGATTTCTTTTTAATCTATCTTTCCAGGTTCATTCGAATCAAGTGACCACAAAATAAAATTCTCAGATTGCTGTTTCATTTTGGGTGTAAATTCTTCACTATTTCATAAAGAATATCTGTTTTATGATACTGTTGCAGTGTGGATTTTTGTTTTTACTGAAAGCGATTTTTTATTGTAAATGTCCTTCGTTAAATGATAACCCATTTCCATTTTCAGGGCAGTGTTTTTGTTTGTTTCTTTATATACACGGTTTGGCCGCATTATTTCCCCTAAGGACTCAAATTTATTCACTCTGTTGATCGTAGCGTATCCTGTGCTTAAGAAATTTGGAGTATTTTTAATGCTCGCTACGAATTTGTTTGTCCTATCTCAGGAAAATCATTATTATTGTTATTATTATTACCCTTATTATTATCGTCACTAAATATTGTGCTTTGCTATACATATTGTAATGTTGCCTCATTAAGGATGTCTTGTTAGATGTAAGAGGGGAGGGGGCCTGAAGGGCCTATACTTGCAAGGTGAAATAAATAAATGTCCAGTACAGGTTTGGAAAGGCGATTTACTCGAGTGCGACTTCATCGGTATGAAAGCCATCGCAACAAAACAGAGTAAAGCATTTAGAGACTTACCTAGACAACTGTAGTGGGATGTAGAGTTCAAGAAGGAAAACCTTACTGTGACTAACCTCGTTATTCCAGATTGCGAACGCAGTTCATAAACGAGAGAGTCGACTCGCTCGATTAAAAACACGTCCTTCACAAACTGGCTTCCCAAGGTCGGCGTGAAACGCGAACACTTGTGTTTACTGATAGCACTGTCTCGTGCTATTTGCAGATAGCCAGCGCTTTATCTCACGGGACGCCAGTTTAAGAGCAACCAAATCTAGGATTAACAAGCCACAGTGCAACAGCACACGAGTGCGTGAGTGGTTATCGCGGTTTCCGTTAAGATGTGTGGAGGACGATAGCAGCCTCAGCTCTTCAAGCACTTTCTGGTTTCTGTTCGATTAACGATTATTAGACGAGCACAGTTAGAAACCACTGCAAAAGCTTTATGACACGACAGTTTCATATTTACAAGAAAACTATCTAAACTAAGGAAGGATAGGAACAGAGCAGTCAGTCGTAGTCCCACTGTTTTTTTAATTATTCTTGCGTATTCAGATTTCAGCTGTAAATAGCCATTTTCAGTGCTAAAATACAAGGAAATTACAGAATCAAAATTGATTTACACAAAATAATAAGTAAAACACACGTCATCTGAGATATAATCCAATAAACTCCCAGCAGTACATGACATGTAAGTGTGCAGGCTTTCGTGGCCGTTGTCACTGAAGTTAAAATCTTCTAGGTTATTAGGCCGCGTCATGTTTCTTCTAAAATGTTAGACGTTTCGACCCCTCTGCTGGGATCTTCCTCAGGATCTTTTGGTGTCCACAACTGCTAGAACACTGTCAGAGACGAGTGTCGCGTCCACTTATAAAGGGGAAATTTTCTGGCGTTCGTGCTGGAGAAGTGATAGTATTGGTTAAAATACATTTGGCTACCATTGGTGGGCCATAGCCATAGGCTAGCTCATCTCCTGTGGATACCATTGGCGGTCATCGTCATTGGATAGAAAGGCACTGTTCCACACTTATGCTGGAGATGGGATATTGGTTGAAATGCCTGCTACCGCTATTGGTTAGTCGTCATCAGTGGCTAGATTCGAAACGGACAGAGCAAGAGAGGGGAAATGTTTACCCAAATTATTATTGTCCGCCGAGGTGGACTTGCAGCGTGTTTTTTATGTCGCTCGCAGACCGCGGCCGCGTATTCACTTCCTTGATGGCGGGGAGCCACGATGACGGAAGCTTATAGCCGTCCTCTCTATTGAAATTAGACGAATTCTTAGAAATTTCAACAGCTTCTCGGACCTTTCTTCTATAAATGTTTGTTTCTTTAGCCAGTAGACGTACGTTATTAAAATCGATGTCAGAGCCACTGTTCTCGTGACGTTCCGCTACTGCCGATTTTGCACTTTTATTTAGCGGCATGGGCAGTTCGTGTTCCTTTAATGCGTTCTTTAACAGTTCTTCCCGTTTCGCCTATATACACCAAAAGATCCTGAGGAAGATCCCAGCAGAGGGGTCGAAACGTCGAACATTTTAGAAGAAACATGACGCGGCCTAATAACCTAGAACATTTTAACTTCAGCACATGACATGTTAAGACAATGTTACTTTGTGCCAGGAAGGGCTCTCAACAAAAGAAGTGTCCGGGCATCTCAGAGTGAACCAAAGCGATGTTGTTCGGACATGGAGGAGATACAGAGAGACAGGAACTGTCAATGACATGCCTCACTCAGGCTGCCCAAGGGCTACTACTGCAATGGATGTCTGCTACCTATGGATTATGGCTCGGAGGAACCCTGACAGCAATGCCACCATGTTGAATAATACTTTTCGTGCAGCTACAGGGCATCGTGTTACGTCTCAGACTGTGTGCAATAGGCTGCATGATGCACAACTTCACTCCCGAAGTCCATGGTGAGGTCCATCTTTGCAACCACAACACCATGTAGTGCAGTACAGATGGGCCAAGCAACATACTGAATGAACTACTCAGGATTGGTATCACATTCTCTTCATCAATGAATGTCGTGTATGTCTTCAACCAGACAATCATCGGGAATGTGTTTGGATGCAAACCTGTCAGGCTGAACATCTTAGACACACTGTCTGGTGAGTTCAGCAAGGTGGAAGTTCCCTGCTGTTTTTGGGTGGCATTATGTGGGGGCCGATGTACGCCACTAGTGGTAATGGAAGGCGCCATAACAGCATTACAATACATGAATGCCATCCTCTGACCGATAGTGCAATATTGGCAGCATATTGGTAACGCCTTCATCTTCATGGACAGCAATTCACACCCCCATCATGCACATCTTGTGAATGACTTCCTTCAGGATAACAACATTGCTCAACTAGAGTGGCCAGCATGTTCTCCAGACATGAACCCTATTGAACATGTCTGGGATAGATTGAAAAGGGCTATTTAAGCATGATGTGCACAAACAGGAGGAAGCCAAGGTGGTTGTTTAGAACAAGTACAGCAGCCTCAGTTGCGTAATGTAGTGTAAGTAACGCCTTCAATACTCCAAAAACTAACTCAGTTTCTTTCTGATACAGTAGTTTAAAACCTATTCTTTATTAAATAAAATAGGTAACTATATTTGTATATCACCTTTAAAATACTTCAAGGAACGACGATTCACAATGTATTTATTAATACGAGGAACATTTCATAGATAATACACAGGCTGATATTACTGCGGACTGTAATAGTCTCCCTGACTTTGCCGCCGGATGACGTTGTGCAAATTCCACAATATTTCCTTGGAGTAACTGTCCGACATCTTCACGTGGTTGAACCTTGCTGGTGGCTAAGTACGACTGAGGGTATCCGCAGGTCGACGCCCCTGTATATAGAACACGCGCGCGAAGAATGTGCAGGCGCGGGAATCACGCTTGGCAATGATTTGCAGATACATGGCGCCATACTGTAACACCCTCTGCCGAAACAATGTTATGACGGGTCTTGATCTACTCGTCGTAATTTAATGGCAGCCAACGCACGGTTCCAGGCTGTGCTCAGTTGAAACCGCACATCCCTGGTGATGAGATTCTCAGCTCTATGGATACATTTCCTGAGACTGGATTCGGCCGAACGTTGGTCACCAATGCACTGGCGATCGGCTTTCCAAAGAAAGCTGTAGATTTCGATTTGTTACTGAATTGGGTAGGGTCTAGAATTACCAAAGATACACAGCTTTTAGGAGAGCTGTACCTGCAGCAGAAAGTTAATAAGTCACCCCCCAGTTTTGTTTACTTTTGTCTGTCGCTCATGGCGAAAAGATGTTAGTAAAGACACTATCTTTTTCACATCGTCACTTTCTAATAGCTTTCCCACCGGCCGCTGTGGCCGGGCGGTTCTAGGCTCTTCAGTCCAGAACCACGCTGGTGCTACGGTCGCAGGTTCGAATCCTGCCTCGGGCATGGATGTGTGTGATGTCCTTAGGTTAGTTAGGTTTAAGTAGTTCCAAGTCTAGGGGACTGATGACCTCAGATGTTAAGTCCCATAGTGCTGAGAGCCATTTGAACCATTTGAATAGCTTTCTAGTAGCGTTCTAATAGCTTCCACGTTTTTAGTCTTTGCAGTTTGTTTTTATAATTGCAGTTCATAGGGGCCCAAGAACATTCCCTTTCACTCTATCAGTTTTAATGCTCTCTCCACATCCACTCCTATACGCCAATATTTACAAAAGCAATCTGCTTGCAAGGAAAACCGCGACAGTCGAAATTTTTTCAGGACAGCCACAAATCACATTGCTCTTTGCCTTGTGCCTATATCCCGCAGCAGCGCAGGGTCGGCAGTGTTATCAACGGATTTGGCGGGGTTAGTTTGAGGGGTGGCCTGATGCCCTTCCTGTCGCCACCCACGAATGATGATGAAGATGATGAAATGATGAGGACAACACAAACACCCAGTCATCTCGAGGCAGGTGAAAATCCCTGAGCCCGCCGGGGATCGAACCCGGGACTCGGTGCTCGGGAAACGAGAACGCGAGCTGCAGACAGCTACAATTTACATTCAGTATGTTTTATTCACTGGCTTTGCTCTATAATTTTGCAGGAAACAACTGTGCTTAAAACTGTCAAGGCCACAGTATCTTAAGGGTATTTTTGTTCCGTCGTTGCAACTACAAAAATTCGTGTTTTTTTTTTCCACCAGACACGTTTCGCTTCATTGAGGTAAAGCATCATCAGTGGTCTGTAATTAAGTTACTTACATTTTGATTTTCTTTAAGACCGGAAAACAGTTCGTTAACAATATGTTGACTTGTACTTACGGTGATTTTCGTTTGATTTCTCGCTTACATCGGGTAATGCGGTCTGCTAGCACATCGTTCATGGTAGTTTAACTTCTGATGATGCCCTCTTTATATTAAATACCGAAACAGGTTAATAAAACTTACTAAGTGTGATTTGTGGCTGTCCTGAAAAATTTAAATACACACCGTTCTAGAGACAGAACAAACCGCTACTGAACCAACGAACATTCCATCCGCAGTCCACGTTAGGAGAGGGATCCCAGCGCCAACCAAACGCCAAAGTTTTGATGTTACGAAAAATGGCTCAAATGGCTCTAAGCACTATGGGACTTAACATCTGAAGTCATCAGTCTCCTAGACTTAGAACTACTTAAAACTAACTAACCTAAGGACATCACACACATCCATGCCCAAGCCAGCATTCGAACCTGCGACCATAGCAGCCGCGTGTTTCTGGACTGAAACGCCTAGATTTGATGTTACCGCCAGCAGACCGAACCGCAACTAAGGCCAACTGTTTGGTTGGCTCCGATTTGCCGCCCGCACGCACTTAAGCACCTTGCACAGGTACGAATGGTTCGAACAACCAACCACACGAGCAATTTACGTGCAGCAAATACCCATCCAGAACAACTTCACTGAGCGACTGCAGCGCCGCCCTGTTCGATGCCGATGTTTGGTTTGTGGTGCGCTCTACTGCGTGGTCATCAGTGCCCGGTCAAAGTTCCAGTTTTTACACTGTCCAATTTTTTTCTACAGTCCAATCGAGCCACTGTCACGAATGATGATGATGATGAAATGAGGACAACTGTAACACCCATTTCACGGGCAGAGAAAATTCCCAACCCCGATACCGAGCGAGGTGGCGCAGTGGTTAGCACACTGGACTCGCATTCGGGAGGACGACGGTTCAATCACGCGTCCGACCATCCTGATTTAGGTTTTCAGTTATTTCTCTAAATCGCTCCAGGCAAATACTGGGATGGCTCCTTTGAAAGGTCACGGCCGACTTCCTTCCCCGCGCTTCTCTAATCCGATGAGATCGATGACCTCGCTGTTTGGTTCAAAATGGTTCAAATGGCTCTGAGCACTATGAGACTTAACATCTTAGGTCATTAGTCCCCTAGAACTTAGAACTACTTAAACCTAACTAACTTAAGGACATCACACACATCCATGCCCGAGGCAGGATTCGAACCTGCGACAGTAGCAGTCGCGCGGTTCCGGACTGCGCGCCTAGAACACTTTGCTGGGCAATCTAATTACAGTGAATAGCAGAAAATAGCATCCTGCAAACGTTTGGTTGAAAGTAATACACAGAATCGTTGTTCACTGAGCTGGTGTTGAAGTGCTGCTTCAAAACGTGGGCGTGGCAGGGAGGCCGCGTCACACTTTTAATTAATTTTCAGGCACTTCGGATGCGATTTCAACATTGAAACTTTGGGAACTTATTGTTCATGAGCTGTACTGACAAATAAAAAATAAATCGAAAGTTAAATGATTAACGGAAAATCCCATATTAAGATGTAAAACAAATACTAACAAAGAGATAGAGGGGCTGACCAGTACTTACCTCAGCTCAGTACAGCCGTTAGATACTCAAAACAGAACAGAAAATTCACGTATCCTAGCTTTAGGAACTTTGTTCCTTTGTCAGGGAGGAGAGAGGGGAAAAAAGAGGGAAGAAGGGAAAGTGGATTCATTTACTCACAACCCAGGTTATGAAGCAACAGGGGAAAGGTAAACAGGGAGGGTAGCAAAGATGGGGGCATCGGTGTCAGAGGTAAGCCAAAGATATTCTACTGTAAGTACTGTGCCAGCTTCAAACCAAAGAGAATGCATACAGAAGTAAAGAGGTATATAGTATAAAGATAAACACAACTATGTAGGATGAAAAGATGCGTGAATGACTAAAGAGGAAAGGGAAAGAGAAGAAGACTGATGAGTAAATGGGAGTGAGGTTGGTTAACGTAGGTTCAGTCCAGGGGGATGGCGATATGAAAGGATGTGTTGGAGTCCAAATTCCCATCTCCGCAGTTCCGAGGGACTGGTGTTGGGTGGGAGAAGCCAAATGGCACGTACGGTGTAGCAGGTTCCTAGGTCCCTAGAATTATGCTGGAGGGCATGCTCTGCTACTGGGTATTGGACATCTCCTAGGCGGACAGTTCGTCTGTGCCCGTTCATGCACTCAGCCAGTTTAGTTGTCGTCATGCCAATGTAAAAGGCTATGCAGTGCAGGCATGTCAGCTGATGAATGACGTGTGTTGTTTCACATGTGGCCCTGCTTCGAATTGTGTATGTTTTACCAGTAGTGGGACTGGAGTAGGTGGTTGTGGGGGGATGCGTGGGGCAGGTTTTGCCACCTCTTTACCATGTATCCTCTTTCGTTTGAAGCTGGCACACTACTTACAGTAGAATATCGTTGGCTTCCCTCTGGCACCCATGCCTCCGTCTTTGCTACCCTCCCTGTTTACCTTTCCCCTGTTGCTTCATAACCTGGGTTGTAACTGAATTCACTTCTTCCCCCTTTTTCCCCCTCTCTCCTCCCTGACGAAGGTACAAAGTTCCGAAAGCTAGCATACGTAAATTTTCTGTTCTGTTTTGTGTATCTGTCGTCTTGTACTGAGCTGATCCCCTCTATCTCTTTGTTAGTATTTGTTAGAAATCGAAAATTGACAGTTTTGGTCAATTTCATCAACGTCCCCCCTTAAGGAAATATCGGCCAACGAAGCGGTAGACTGTTGTACGTCGGCCTTCACTGGCATAATGCCTAGGCGCCTTTACATCCGTGATTGGCGGCATCGGAGCGTAGAGTAGAGGCACAGAGCGACAAGTGCGCTGTCGCAGGCGCCAGCAGAGGTCACCGGCCGCGGCTCATTACAGTCGGTCAGGGCCACGGACGCTCGAGAACGCTGCCGGCTGCGGGGCAAGTTCACGCAGGGCCACGCGCCGTCAAATGGCGGTCGGCACGCACGCCGAGTTGTAGCAGTCACCTTCACCTCAAACGCTTTCTTCACTATACTGTGTTCAACATAAGAACAAACCTGTTGTAAACGATGCACCATGTATTCTTCTGCGTTTGCTGGAATATCACTGGACTTCGCTTCAGATGGAGCGGAAGCTAGGCCGCCCCGAGTAGTCAAGCGCGATAATAAGGATTCGTTTTTTGCTGTACGTTAGCCTCTCATCGACTGAGCTATAATACCGGACAACAGGTTTACCACCGCATTTATCGTGGACGGCACTGGCCGGCCAGCTGGTCCAACTAACCTGCAGTGATGTGAGCAGCTGCAGTTACGACGTAAAAAAAGACGAGCACAGAAACAATATAGCTTCTAAATGGCTCTGAGCCCCATGGGACTTATCATCGGAGGTCATCAGTCCCCCAGAACTTAGAACTACTTAAACCTTACTAACCCAAGGACATCACACACATCCATGCCCGAGGCATGATTCGAACCTGCGACCGTAGCAGTCGCGCGGTTCCTGACTGAAGCGCCTAGAACCGCTCGGCCACCAATATAGCTTCTAATGCCATTTAATTTTGAAAGAATGAAAAAATGTTCGGCTAAACAACAATATCGCACGCTTCTTAGAGGACCAGACGGAAAGCGTAACATGCTCTCTTTCTTAGCTATCGTAGTATTGTAATTAAAAACAACGGCGATGAAAATTCCGAACTTCGAAACAGGTTACTATTTTTACACGAGATATGTGTGACGCAATAGCGTACTGCAGGGCTTTCACCGTATAGATAAATATTGAAGCCACTGAAGGTATTGGCCGAGCTGTTCCAGGCGCTTCAGTCTGGAACGGCGCGACCGCTACGGTCGCAGGTTCGAATCCAGCATCGCGCATGGATGTGTGTGATGTCCTTAGGTTAGTTAGGTTTAAGTAGTTCTAAGTTCTAGGGGGACTGATGACCTTAGATGTTAAGTCCCATAGTGCTTAGAGCTATTTGAACCAATTTGAAGGTACTAACTTACAGTCAGTCGTCTGGTAATCTCTCAATTCTTCCCATATCCGAATCCGAGAAAATCATTTCAGTATTGCAACTGTCATCTGCTAAAGAACTAGTCGATCAGTAACAGAATCCACGAAGCCAACCAAGTGCAACGTTTTCTCCTCATCTTTTACGACACACCATTCTGTACGCCGCCAGTACTCGACAGTGACGTTTGCCAAAGCTTTGTGCATTAATTCCAGTACGTCTGGCAGCTTAAATGTCTTGATATTTCTCGCGACGAATCCTTAACTTGGCTCCAGATAAGTTCTGTTGGGTTCATATTGCCATGGTATTGTGGGAACCGTAAAAAAGCTGCTTTTGAATGGTGTGCTCAATGCTGTCAAAATGATTGTTCTCCATATTTCTATGACGCTTATCTTTCCAGCTCCTGAGAGACTACATCTGTCCTAAAAAAAAAAAAAAAAAAAAAAAAACGCTGAACACAGTCCAAATAAACAGTACTTAAAATGCTTCAAATGGCTCTATGTACTATGGGACTTAACATCTGAGGTAATCAGTCCGCTAGACTTAGAACTACTTAAACCTAACTAACCTAAGGACATCACACACATCCATGCTCGAGGCAGGATTCGAACCTGCGACCGTAGCAGCAGTGCGGTTCCGGACTGAAGCACCTACAACCGCTAGGCCACAGCGGCCGGCAAAGAGTACTTAATTTTCATTTATGTCCTAAAAATTTAATTTGTAATTCTTTCTTAATTGGAACAACCTTTGTTAACAATCTTCTATAAAACATCGATAACTAAGATTTTATTTGCAATGAAAACCTGAGTTTTGGGTGCTATGTGTAATTAGAAATAAGAAGACGTGCATTTTAAATTAAAATAATGATTAGATATGTGTTAATTGATATATATATATATATATATATATATATATATATATATATATATATATAATGATGAATTTTACATTTAAAAGATGTAGATATTCCAAATTTAACGAGAGAGGGGGAGAGAGAGAGAGAGAGAGAGAGAGAGAGAGAGAGAGAGAGAGAGAGAGAGAGAGAACAGCCAACCCGATATTTGAACCCTCGTTAAACGGATGGAGTCTGGATTATCATTCTATAACGCTATCGTTTCAGCTGTGCGTTCCGTGTTCCAGGGTGTGTTTCACTGCGGAGCAGGAAGCAGGGTCAGACATTTACACACTACGTATTAAGAGCGCGACAGTCAGTGCACGACAGTACAGAGACTGCGATTGTACACGATTTTTGAAATGAAAACTACATCGCTGAAATACGATTAAGAAAAACTTTTATGGCTGTCAAATTTTAGTTTCATTTACTTTAACAAAGTAATAAGTACGTAAGTAGGACCTACTTCCTAGAGCGTAACGACACCGGTTTACATGTGGAACAGCTGCTGACCAATCATCGCGTTTGTGTTTGGCTATATCAGGTTTATTCTTATGATGAACAAAGTATAGCCGGCCGGTGTGGCCGTGCGGTTCTAAGCGCGTCAGTTTGGAACCGCGTGACCGCTACGGTCGCAGGTTCGAATCCTGCCTCGGGCATGGATGTGTGTGATGTCCTTAGGTTAGTTAGGTTTAAATAGTTCTAAGTTCTAGGGGACTGATGACCTCAGTACTTAAGTCCCATAGTGCTCAGAGCCATTTTTTTTAACAAAAATATTACATTAGATGGTTTCACAGAGTTGGATTTAACCATGGCTGTAGTTATAGCGGTGCGGAGCGGCACGAGCTGAGCAACGCTGGCGTAACAAACCGGTGCTGGTCAATGCGCTTGATTATACTCGCGATGCGTGCGGTGCGGCTCTGAGCGAATCAAACATGTTTATTTCTGCCAGAGGGTTCGGGTGACTCCGGCTGCACTCGGGCAATGCCGGCAACATTCGGCGGTTGCTGCGGGTAGCAGATTCAGTACTTTTGCTGCCGCTTATTTTCCTTTCGTTGTGGAAGTCCGCGCGGGATACGGTGGCCGATGCCCAGTGATCTGTCAATTTTCGTCGGAATCGGTGAACGATTTCATTCGTTTGTTCGGAAAGGGATGCCGACATTGTTTGCCCACTTTCGACCGGTCGGCGGCGCCCTGCGATGACAGAATCGATTCGCACGCTCTGCACTCTTTCTCCAATGATTTTCAGAAACTGTTCGGTAAAAAGTTCATTTTCGCCTTACTTACAGCTTTATATGTCAGCTTCATTAAGGCCTTCCCCGTCATTTCGTTAATGGTCGTAGTTATTTTGATATTTGTGTATAAGACACTGCGCGAAAAACCAAAAAGTTTGCAATCAAAAACAGGCGTCGCTACGATTTTGCATTTCGTGCATATTACACAAAATCATAAAACAAGTCTTTATGGAGCTGAAACACTATCTTTCACAGAAAGGGAGACAAACATCGGACAATCTTGAAAAAGAGAACGAAAACTGACCAGAAAAATTTTAGGTCCAAATTATACTGAAGACGTAACATGCAAACTAATGAAAATAAAGAAAAATATATCTGCATTTATTCAGATATAAAAAAGTGCAGGCAAGAATGTTATGGAAATATTAGCTAGACAGGTTGTGAAATTCTACGAAAGCCACAGTAAACCTACAGTTGAAACAATAAAATGGATCGATGCAGTAAAAGAAGACGTGAAGGAATCAGGAATAAAACAACGCGGTTTACCACACAGAAAAACTTGACGATAGAAAATTCATAATTTGATACATGGGCTGGTAGGAATACAAATGTTGTCACTCAACAACTGAACTTCTGCGGATCTCGCTCCGTCTACTGCCACCAGCAACCAAAACGGCAGTGATAAGCCTGAAGATAATCTGGGAAAAGGGCCGAAATCGCTTGCTAACAAATAAAAAATCTGCAAATGCGATCGCGACTGTTGTTGCTGATTTTTAGCATAGTCCTTCAGCC
Source organism: Schistocerca piceifrons (assembly GCF_021461385.2). Taxonomy (NCBI): domain Eukaryota; kingdom Metazoa; phylum Arthropoda; class Insecta; order Orthoptera; family Acrididae; genus Schistocerca; species Schistocerca piceifrons. The sequence goes on along the minus strand of NC_060138.1, from coordinate 123,732,371 downwards.
TAGTATTGGGTCACGTCCAGGGCTTCTTTCTTCTCAAGTCACGAATCGTCGAGGTTGTGTCTGTACGGACTGTTTAAACAGGCCAGGAGGTGTTCCATGTGTTGCACAGCATCACAATCGTATTTGTCGTCATCCATGCCATCATTACCGCATCGCATCATTTTTGTTTTCTCTGGGGTTTTTCTTCTTGTGCAGTTCAGGATCCTCGATGTTTTCCAATTTGTTGTGGAGCCGCCAGTGTGCTGGTGGGTAGCCAGGTGGTGGTTCTTCAGTTGCCGTGTTTAAGAACCATTTACGGGATCCCAGTTGTCCAGGCTTGCACTCAGTGCCAAAGAGAGGATTCGATCATCGATGGTTTGTCTGGGCCTCTCTATGAATTCGCGAGATGTCCTTCGCGAGCTGGGACTCGCAAGACCAGCAGCTCTGCCAAGCTTTGGTAGGGGCGTGGGTTTCATACATCCTGTTCTTATTTGACACGTTTCATTAAGGCTCGTGTGGACTTTCTACGCTTGGGTTGATCTGGTCCATACCGGGCAGACATATTCAACTGCAGAGTGCTTCCGGTGTGATTCACAAGCTAGCAGGTTTTTCTCCCCATTTGCTTCTTACAAGTTGCCGCAAAATATTATTTCTGGCGGCTAGCTTCTGCCGAATGTTTTCACAGTGATGTCTGTATGTCAGAGATCTGTTCAAAGGGAAGTTGGTTTATCTGTGTTCGAATTCAGAGACGGCAAATGGAAGAGTAGTTGAAGGGAATGGCTACGAGTAGTATATTCAAAAGAGGCTGTAAGATGAACATCGAGAGGAGTAAAACAATGCTAGTAGATTGTAATCGAACTAAATTAATCAATGCTGAGGGCATTAGATTAGGAAAGAGGGCATTGAAAGCATCAGATGAGTTGTTATTTGACCAGATAAATAACTGACGATTTCCGTAGCACAAAACACGTAAAAAAAAAACAGTACGGCAATCGCAAGAAAAGCATTTCCGAAAACAAGGAATTTTGAAGTGTTAGAAAGTCTTTCCTGAACGTAATTGTCTAGTGTGTCACTTCATATGCAAATGAAACGGGGACGATAAGCAGTTCAGACGAGGAGAGAATAGAAGCTATTAAATGTGGTGCTACAGGAGAATGCTGAAAATGAGTATATCGAATAACTTAATGTGGAGGTGCCGAATCGAATCGGGGAAAAATTTATGGCACGGCTTGACTAAGAGAAGGCTTTAGTTGATAGTATACATCGTGAGCCATGAAGGAATCTTCAGAATTTGGTAATGGTGGGAAATGTGGGGTGTAAAAACTGTAAATGGAGACCAAAGCTTGAATACAGTAAGCAGATCCATATGGGTGTATTCTTCCAGTTCATATACTGCGATGAACTAACATGTACGCGATAGACTAGCCCGCACAGCTGCATAAAACCAGTCTTTTGCCTAAAGATCACAACAGCATAAACAACAATAACGTTCCCCGGTATCGTTTAGTTAGGCCTAGCAGCAAGATCCAGTCCCGTGAGCAGAAAAATTTTGTTAAACAGTTAAATCTTTTATACACGTAGTTCGATACACAAGACATGGAAGAAAAGCTAACTGACATAGGGAACATAAAAGTAAGTGCTGAATCTACATATTTTATTACTAAATAATGCGAGTATTAAGTTAACCCAAAGTGCTGTGATGAAACAATGGGTCTCGAAACGAAATATTTATACTCAAATAATTATTTCCTTTGTAAACAACTGAACATACCTAAATCAATTAGGTGAAAAATACCGGGTGGTTATAATTAAAGGGCAGCTACTGATGGCGGTCCCGTGTGGGGTGTATTTATCGTGTGGTAGGCAAACTTGGTAGATATGGTAACGCGTTTAATGCACAAACAATTTACTTTCGAAATACAGTAGTTCAAATTTTGGCCACCACTTCTAGCGTTGTACACCATTTCGTTGACTTCTCCGGTGCTCAGATTGAACAAATCCGGTAAGTAACGATTAATAACAAAATTAACATTATCCCTTTCTCATTTGTTTGAACTTTCCTGCCCACATCCCGTTCCTAATCCATTACACATGGAAACATTTCTATACGTCCTCCTTGCATTCACAGCGCCATATTCATTCCTAGAGGCCAATATTTGAACTAACTTTTTTCCAGCGTAAATTTGATACGCATTAACGCTTTAGAATATCCAGCAAGTTTGGCTGTCATACGACAGTTACAGTCCACACTAGACCTCTGTGAGTAGGTGCATTTTATAATATTTACTCTTATTTGCAAGCAGCAAACGAAAAAGAATGACTGCGAATATTGACAGTGTACTACTTTTCTTGCGGGGGTAGAAGAGGGTAGAAGAGTTCGCCCTCTTTCCTCGCCGTTGGCTTGTGGCGTGTGACGTTCATACTTTATCTGTTTCGTCATCAAATTTCACAATAGTGTACACCCTGCTTCAGAGTGAAAAATTCATTCAAGAAAAGCATTACCGTACAATATAGTATGTGATTCGTATCATACACCAATTCATCTGCTACAGTATTAGCACCCTTCAAGCCAGGTTCGTTGGCTCTCTTAAACTGGCAGTATATTTTCATATAATCCATAATGTATCGGTTGTGGGAATACTTACTGCCCACAACGTTAGATGTAACATTTTCGTTCATGGTTGCTATTCTAAGCTAGACCCTTTTAGAGAAATGAGTCTTCTTTTCAAGTGTTAATGTAAGGATGCAACGGTGTAAGCACTTGAAATGAGAAGTATCTGTCGAAGGGCATCGTGATTATCGCAACAGACAGTAGTTCAAAGTGACTGATAACGTGTTTGTTTCCAGTAAGATCTAATCTTGTTGTACTGCTTATCAACGTCCTTATCTGCAAAAAACTGTATTATCACTAAACTGGAGCGGTTGCATATTGACTTGGCCTTGGTAAAGCAGTTCAAGGTCATGTTACTGCTGAATGAGCAAGTGTTCATTGGAACATAGAGTATCGTCAGAAGTGCCCCAGGGAAGTGTGACAGGACCGCTCTTAATTTCTGTACGCAGGGTGGTTATAATTAAACTTTCACTACTTGAGAGGGCGCCCATGACAAAAAGAGTGATTGTAGGACAGTGAAACTTGGCGGAAACATTTGTAAGGGCGTGTGAAAGAGGAATAACGAATAAACCACTAAAAGAAACACATTTTAATTTCCACGTAAGAGGATAACATGTTAACTGCGTACCATGTTTCCGTACCAGGTTTAAAATGTTGTTCAGTGTGATGATCGTCTGCATCCACGACAACCTGGAACCCCACTAGAGATTGCCCTACTGCTGACCAAAACAATGGCGTCGTGACGCAGTTAGTGCACTGCTTGAAGATCGCATATTGCATCCAGCATTCTCAGCTATGGCAACAGGAATGTCTTCAACGGTTCGTGACACAATCTGCCGTCGGCCTCTCCCATGAACAATTCCCAAACCACCAGTTAATTTGGCCACGCGGTCTAGGGCGCCATGCCACAGTTCGCCCAGGTCCCACCATCGGAGGTTCGAGTCCTCCCTCGGGCATGGCCGTGTGTGTGTGTGTGTTGTCAGCGTAGGTTAGTTTAAGTTAGATTCAGTAGTGTGTAAGTCTAGGGATCGATCACCTCAGCAGTTTGGTCCCACAGGAACTTACCACAAATTTCCAAAACATTTACCACCAGTTAATTTGAACTTCTGAATCACGTTCTTCAACACCAGTTTGGAAAGAGGATTCTTCGTATTCGTTTAATGCGTCGATACTCGCGGAGAGCGGCAGCACTATTGCTGTTGTTTTGATAAAACTGCTGTACGAGTGAACCCCTGATCACCTCGTGCAGACCCATGTCGAATGTCTCCAACTGCAACGCACACCGATGCTTGTGTTTCAACCCTACGGCAAATCCTGCAGCAAAAGTCACCACGTCACACCTAAAAAGTTGTGTATCAGTACAATAAATAACTTTCCGTCTACATTGGCTCAAGTAGCGAAAGTTTACTTGTAACTGTCCTACACATAAAACGTCTGACGGACAGGGTGAGCAGCAATTTACGAGGTGCATTCAAGTTCTAAGGCCTCCGATTTTTTTTCTTATTAACTACTCACCCGAAATCGATTAAACTGGCGTTACTTCTCGACGTAATCGCCCTGCAGACGTACACATTTTTCACAACGCTGACGCCATGATTCCATGGCAGCGGCGAAGGCTTCTTTAGGAGTCTGTTTTGACCACTCGAAAATCTCTGAGGCAATAGCAGCATGGCTGGTGAATATGCGGCCACGGAGAGTGTCTTTCATTGTTGGAAAAAGCCAAAAGTCACTAGGAGCCAGGTCAGGTGAGTAGGGAGCATGAGGAATCACTTCAAAGTTGTTATCACGAAGAAACTGTTGCGTAACGTTAGCTCGATGTGCGTTGTCTTGGTGAAACAGCACACACGCAGCCCTTCCCGGACGTTTTTGTTGCAGCGCAGGAAGGAATTTGTTCTTCAAAACATTTTCGTAGGATGCACCTGTTACCGTAGTGCCCTTTGGAACGCAATGGGTAAGGATAACGCCCTCGCTGTCCCAGAACATGGACACCATCATTTTTTCAGCACTGGCGGTTACCCGAAATTTTTTTGGTGGTGGTGAATCTGTGTGCTTCCATTGAGCTGACTGGAGCTTTGTTTCTGGATTGAAAAATGCCGTCCATGTCTCATTCATTGTCACAACCGACGAAAAGAAAGTCCCATTCATGCTGTCATTGCATGTCAACATTGCTTGGCAACGTGCCACATGGGCAGCCGTGTGGTCGTCCGTCAGCATTCATGGCACCCTCCTGGATGACACTTCTCGCATTTTCAGGTCGTCATGCAGGATTGTGTGCACAGAACCCACAGAAATGCCAACTCTGGAGGCGATCTGGTCAACAGTCATTCGGCGATCCCCCAAAACAATTCTCTCCACTTTCTCGATCATGTCGTCAGACCGGCTTGTGCGAGCCCGAGGTTGTTTCGGTTTGTTGTCACACGATGTTCTGCCTTCATTAAAGTGTCGCACCCACGAACGCACTTTCGACACATCCATAACTCCATCACCACATGTCTCCTTCAACTGTCGATGAATTTTAATTGGTTTCACACCACGCAAATTCAGAAAACGAATGATTGCACGCTGTTCAAGTAAGGAAAACGTCGCCATTTTAAGTATTTAAAACAGTTCTCATTCACGCCGCTGGCGGTAAAATTCCATCTGCTGTACGGTGCTGCCATCTCTGGGACGTATTGACAATGAACGCGGCCTCATTTTAAAACAATGCGCATGTTTCTATCTCTTTCCAGTCCGGAGAAAAAAAATCCGAGGCCTTAGAACTTGAATGCACCTCATACGGCTGTTTGCTAATGATGCTGTGGGGTACGGGAAAGTGTCGTCGCTCAGTGACTGTAGGAGGATACAAGATGACTCAGACAAAATTTCCAGTTGGTGTGATGAATGGCAGCTTGCTCTAAATGTAGAAGAATTTAAGTTAATGTGAATAAGCAGTGAAAACAATCTTATGACGTTCGCATACAGCAGCAGTAACATGCTGCCTGACTCAGCCACGTCGATTAAGTATATAGGCATAACATTGCAAAGCGATATCAAATGGAACGAGCACGTGAGGTCAGTAATAGGAAAGGCGAGTGGTCGACTTTGTTTTATTGGGGAATTTTTGGAAAGTGTAGCTCGTCTATAAAGGAGATGGCGTGTAGAACACTCATTCGACCCACTCTTGAGTACTGGTAGAGTGTTAGGGATCGTCAACAGGTAAGATTAAAGGGAGACATCGAAGTAGTTCAGAAGTGGGCTGCTATATTTGTTGCTTGTTCGTCCGATGGCACGCAAGTAATACGGAGGTGCTTCGTGGACTCAAATGGAAATCCCTGGAGGAAAGACAACCTTCTTTTCGCGACACACTATTGAGGAAATTTAGAGAATCGGCATTTGACGCAGACTGCGAAACGATTCCACTGCAGCCAAGGTACATTTCGCGTAAGGACGACATTAAGGCTCGTACGAATTTTTCTGGAATTGTAATCATTTGTTTATCTGTAGATGTATATCTATCGGTTTCCGTCCCATTCGGATAATTCCTTCGTGTGCTTCTTTCTGTCTTAGGGGCTATTCATTCCCTCGTGAAGTTCGTTGTAAAAAACGTACTACAGTTAAAAAGTAACAATAATGTACATATGTACAACACGGAAAGAAAAAAAAATGGCATTCGTTGTTCCACATTAAGGTATTCTTTACAACAAAAAGGGGTACGCACTGCTACTACTATCTAGCTTTTTGATCACTTACGCAATGGTATAAAATGTCTGAGAGACAGCAAAATGACATCTGAAAAAAAAATTGAAGAACTTTTTTCGCTTCCAGCTCATTCTTTTCCGTTGAAAAATTTCTGTATATGTAATACGTAAAAGGTGCTGGGTAGGAAATACTGTTTAAATCTGCATTAAAAATGTAATAAAAAATTCTTGTAAATGGGAAGCACGTAGCCATATTTGCATGTGAACATGAAATTTGAAAGTAAAATTACTCTTTCCACATTTTGAGATTAATCGTACAAATCACCATGGAACATGAAATTAGCTAAGTGGCCTAATAAGATAAGGAATACGGAAGTTCTTCGCAGAATCGCCGAGGAAAGGGGCAACTAGAATGCAGTGAATAAGCAGAATGGGGAGGATGATAGGACGTGTGTTAAGACGATTAATTTCCATAGCGCTAGCGGGAACTGTGTGGGGTAAAAACTTTAGGGGAAGACAGAAACTGCTATGCATCACACAAACAATTGAAGACGTAGGTTGCAGGTGCTATTCTGACATGAAGAGCTTGGCATCAGAGAGGAATTCGTGGCGTGCCACATCAAGCCAATCGAAAGATGGAACAAAAACTAACAAAAAACTTACACCCTGAAATAGGATATTCAGAAATTCTATTAAATCATTATAGCTCTTTAATTTGAATATGTGGATATATGTGTACGTTCCCAGTGTTGGGGCCGGTCGGAGTGGCCGAGCGGTTCTAGGCGCTACAGTCTGGAACCGCGCGACCGCTACGGTCGCAGGTTCGAATCCTTCCTCGGGCATGGATGTGTGTGCTGTCCTTAGGTTAGTTAGGTTTAAGTAGTTCTAAGTTCTAGGGGACTAATGACCTCAGAAGTTAAGTCCCATAGTGCTCAGAGCCATTTGAACCATTTGAACCCAGTGTTGGGAGAGCAAGGGAGTCACTGACGTGATTACCAGGTTTGCCTACTGTAGTACTGGGGTATCAGGTGGATATACAGCACCTTTAATTAAGTACTGTTGCCTGACGCCAAAGTGATTTCTTGTCCGTTTTTTGCGGGTGAGTACATTTCTGAGACCAGTTCTGATGCGGCGAGCTGTGCAGTCTGGAGCAACTGAAGGTCCATTGATTTCATACGTGAGAACGTTTTGTGGTACCCCTTGAGCAGGTTGGTGAACATTCCCCGTCTTTTTAAGTACTCGACATCAGTGTTTCAGCCTCGTTAGTCTCCGAACTTTAGAAGAAGCATACCAATGTGCTCATTTTCGTAATCTGACCATCATGTGGCACACTAATTTAATTGGCTTTCTTTATGAGTGAACCTGATGCCATTCTTTGAAAGTTGCAAGATCACCGATTTTTCACATATTTTTATACGCACATTTGCTTACTTTCCACAGTTTAACATGTTCATATTATGTACACGATAATCTAGGTAATAAACTGGTTTTTGTGAGTCACATAATGATTCTTGGTTTATTTCTAACTTTGTAGGATTTTACTGTTCCAAAGTGCTGAATTACAAGCATGAAATAATGACGCCTGTGGGAGATGTATTGGGCTGTCTCATCTGACAGATATTTACGGCTATAATTAATTTATCTGCAGTAGGCAGACTTTCATTAAGGACAGACCGTCATATTAAACAGCCACTGGCTCAAAATTTCGATCTTTCGGGCCAGAAAATCTATAACACCCCCGAGTAACTTTACAATACATCACAAGGGGTTGAAATACTTTCTTATAGAGAACGGTACAAAATACCACTGACGGTTTTCAGGATACATGTGCAACAATCCACAACAGAGGTCACACTATTCAGAATTACGATGATATTAAGTGGGTATGATTATAAAGACAATGGGAACGTGATGGAAAATATTGTCTTCGAGATGATGTGTTAGGATACAATGAAAATTTCGTAAGAGAAACTATTGACAGCAGAAGGAAACAAAACAGAAATTTGGACACTACATTTCATCAGTTAAGGTAATTGATGACACAGTACCTAACAACAGAGAATATTGTCTAATCATTTCGTGTTTTCGTTAAATGTTCGTATATTTCAAGAGATGAATCAGGAACACTGACGGATAATAATGAAAATAATGAGATTCTAGATGTAATGCCAGATGTGGTATGCGGGTAGGAAGACAGTCGAACCATGAAAAAAGGGAAGACTCGGCGCTGAGAGATGATTAAAGCTGGAGGAAAATCTACATAAAATTTTAAAAAATATTTACAGAATGTTTTCGAAAGATGTCAATGTCTCCAAACTGGAACAACGTTGTAATTATTCTTCTTCACGAGAAACGGGAGAAACATGACATAAAAAGCTGCAGTTCTACTAGTTTCTATCCATATCGTACCCGACATTAACTAAAATTATTGCCCACTGTGCCGAAATAAACATTATATTTTAATCACCGGGCGAGGAGGCGCAATGGTTAACACATTCGACTCCCATTCGGGAGGATGACGGTTCAAATCCGTGTCCGATCATCCCGATTTATGATTTCTGTGTTTTCCCTAAATCGCTTCAGGGAAATGTCGGGATGGTTCCTTTGAAGGGCACGGCCGATTCCCCGCCCCACCCTCAACAAACAAAACGTGAGTTTGGGCTTCGTCTCTCATGACCCGATATCGGCGGACGTTAAATCCTAACCTTACATTCTTCTTCCTTCTTAGATTTTAACCGGGTAAAGGGACAAGATACCACTGTAAGTGACTATAGCAGAATGGCCCATTTGTAAGTCGAAACGAAATTATACAACTTTTTTTGAGATTTACAGCTCCTGAGAAGTTTTCAGCTCGAGGTCGATAAATCTGTATTAACAGATCTCGAGAAACATGGTATGATCCAATCTATGTTAATATAATGAAGAATATCTAAGCCAATGCTACGGTATTATAAGCTCTCGAAGATCGACGAACGGGTGATGAAGCAAATATGCTATTTGGTGGAAAGCTTCCGATTTTTGTCGATTTCCGCCGATTGATGAGTGGAGCGAGAAGCGAAGTTGGAGGAAGCAAACAAAAAAGAGGCACAGAAGATGATTATGTAATTTACTTGCCCTTCCAACCAGTTCTTACGCTGCTCCCAAGCTTCTTTCTTTTCTCAAAAGAAGATAATTCCCGATTATTTGATTTTGAGAAAGGTTTGAATGGTTGGAGGCACTTCAACCCCTTCATTCACGTTCGCGAAACATCGGCAACTCCCTGAAACTCGTATGTCAAATGGAAAGAATTAGAAGATCAAATGAAAACTGGTTCTTATGCCGATGCTGTCTTCTAAAAGGGCATACTAATTGAAATACGGAAGTGTTGTTCTGTCCTATAGTGATACAAATTCTATACTGCGCCAGGAACACTTTACATTGAAGCTCAGGTGACAATTCCACCAGCGGCGTATGTTGAGCTGTTTGGGGCTTATTAGTTACTGCAATCCTTAACTGTTTCAGAACATAGGGAATGTTAGACAGGGAAAACATGTTACGAGCTATTTTTATGCTAAAATTCAGAACGAGGTTGAAGAGAGTGTGGGAAGTAAAGTTCGATCTATCAGAAAAGCTAAAATGGGCTACGGACTTTATTATGTTTCACTGTATTGCGGCCACAGTACATTTATAGCAGATGAGTCAAATCATTAGTCATGTCTAAATTAAGAATGGGGATAATTCAATACGAAAACGTTTTGTTGGTTTCTTCATAAGTCATCAGGAAAGCAGAAGGGGTTTATCAGAAGTTGAGCGGTAATGGTTTGGAAATTCAAAACTGTCGTAGCCAAGAAGTCGATAATAGTCCGAACAGGGCAGGAAAATATGAAGGCGTTCAAGCATTTAAATGCGAAAACACGATCAGGCTAAATTTGTACCTTGCGCTGAACACAATCTAAAACACGCGGAAATTTCAGTTATAATCATGTTTTAAAAATTTTAGGAAAGTGTAGCAGTTCTTCGATTGCTTCAGCAACTCTACTTTGATGTGGGAGACTGTACTAGACCGTCGTAAAAAAAAGTCTCAAGAGACATTACTATAGGCGCCAAGCTGTTTCAGCTCACCAGAAGACATCCGTACTCAAGGTGTTACAGGATATGACCAGCGTTACAGGATATGACCAATAGATACAAATGGACCAATATAAGAGCAACACGAGTTATGAACTTTCTCAAAGAAATTGATTACGTAAGGTGACTTTTAAAGATGTAGTTTGATGTATTAACAAAACTGAACTGTACTAACAAATCGCTATGAGGACACAAATATCGAGTTTGCTACCTGCTGCGGTAAACATTATTAAACAGCAACGTGAAGAGGAGTACATAAATACACAACCTGCGCCAAAGACGATAGTGATTCCATATCCGCCCGAACAGTTTTACAATTACATGGTTGAGAGAAACTAAAAGAATGGTTGGAGAGTTGGCTGAATCCGAGGCAAACTCGATCTGTGCTGAGAAACTGTGTGAACTAGAGTGCTTCCAAGTTTTTGATAGAGTAAGAAGTGAAATGGAAAGAAAGATCTCACACATATCACACCATTTTATCTGATTTTGACGCCAAATATAGCACAGATGTTGACACAGCGAAGCTGAAAGCTGCAAGACGGAAGAAAGGTAGTATAGTGGGTCGATACAAGGGTACCAAACATGAGGGCAAAACTACAGAAAGAAGAGAGGAAGTAGGCGAAGATCAGGTAAGAGATATGCTACTGCAGTAGACGACATATCTACAGAATTATTGAGCTCCTTGGGACAGCCAGACGTGGCAAAATCATTCCACTTCATGTGCAAGATATATGAAGCAGAGGAAATACCCTCAGGCTTCAGGAAGAATGTAATAATTGCAATTCCAAAGAAGACAGATGCTGACAGGTAAGGATACTCCCGAGCAATTAGTTTCGTAAGTCACGGTTGCAAACTATTGACACGAATTATTTGCAGAAGAACGGAAAAGTTGGCAGAAGCCGATCTCCGGGAAGATTACTTTCTGTTCTGGAGAAATGTAGGAACACGGGAAGCAATACTGACCTGTAAAACAATAAACTGGTAGCCTAGATCACAGGAATTCTTTTTATTCCATGATTACCGGTTTCGGCGAAACTAAAGTCGCCATTATAGATCGGTACTAGTACCTAGCTTGCGCTTGTATGTAATGGTGACACTTAACAATTATAATGTCATCTCTCCTGGACGCCTATGTGTTACTTACGACAATTTTGTAAGGTCTGCGTGTTACAGGCAACTGTTAATATCACCATTGTTTGCCTAGATGTTGTAACCTGTATGTGTCCTAAGATCCGATGATGGCGACTTTAGTTTCGCCGAAACCGGTACTCATGGAATAAAATGTTCAAATGTGTGTGAAATCTTATGAGACTTAACTGCTAAGGTCATCAGTCCCTAAGCTTACACACTACATAACCTAAACTATCCAAAGGACAAACACACACACCCATGCCCGAGGGGGGACACGAACCTCCGTCGGGGCCAGCCGCACAGTCCATGACTGCAGCGCCTTAAACCGCTCGGCTAATCCTGCGCGGCAATCATGGAATAAAAAGAATTCCTGCAGTCTTGGCTACCAGTTTATTGTTTTACAAGCATCTAGGTCGCTTCCACTTGAGCACAATGTGCTCCCTACAATACTGACCTTATGATTTACCGTAGAAGACAGGTTGAAGCAAGGCAAAAATACATTTGTAGCATTTGTAGATTTAAATAAAGCTTTTGTCAATGTGGACTGGACTACTGGTACACTCTTGAAATTTGAAGGTAGCAGGGATAGACTACAGGGAGCGAATTGTTATTTACAACTTGTACAGAAACCAGACAGGTTCAAATGGCTCTGAGCACTATGGGACTTAGCTTGTGAGGTCATCAGTCCCCTAGAACTACTTAAACCTAACTAACCTAAGGACATCACACACATCCATGCCCGAGGCAGGATTCGAACCTGCGACCGTAGCGGTCGCGCAGTTCCAGACTGTAGCGCCTAGAACCCCTCGGCCACCCCGGCCGGCAAACCAGACAGGAGTTCAAAGAACACTAAAGGGAGGTCATAGTTGAGAAGGGAGTGAGATAGGGTTGTAGCCTACGGTAGATGTTATTCAATATTTACATTGAGGAAGCTTTGAAGAAAACCAAAGAGAAATTTGGAATGGTAATTAAAGTTCGGGGAGAAGAAATAAAAACTTGCAGTACGTTTAAAAGAGATTATAAAATGAACATTAATAAAAGTAAAAAAAAAAGCGTCATGGAATGTAGTCGTGGTCGAGTTAAAACAGGCGATGCTGAAATGAGACGCTAAAGGCTTAGATGTGTTTTGCTATTTGGGCCAAAGTAGGAAAGATACAAAATGCATACTGGCAACAGCAAGAAAAGTATTAATATAAAGAAAAGTATTAATATAAATGTTATGAAATATTTTCTTAAGGTATTTATCTACAGTGCTGGCTTGTGTGGGAGTGAAATGTGCACGACAAGCAGTTCAAACAATAAGAGAAACTTTTGAAATGCGGTGCTACAGAATAATGATGAAGATTAGATGGATAAATCGAATAACAAATGAGGGGGTAATGAGTCAAAATGGAAAAAAAGGAATTTATGCCACAACTTGACTATGGGAAGGGCTCGGCTGAAAGAACACATTTTGAGTCCTCAAGGAATTGTCGTTTGGCAATTAGGGTTAAAATTTTACGTGGAGCCCAAGGCTTGAATTGTGTAAGCAAGTACAAACAGTGTAGTTGCGGCATTTACCAAGAGATGAAGGGGCTTGCACAAAACAGACTAACGAGTTGCATCGAACCAGTCTTCGGACTGAAGATCAGAATGACAACAACAAGGACAAAACACATGTTATTACATTACAAGAAGGAGAAAAATGGGTCAGTGGACTTAGTTTAGCACTTTACTCACCAGCGGAATAAGAGTTTTCCAGTAAGAAGGCGCAGGTGTCAGAAGCGTGGGTGCATGCCGCGCTGGCCCGCGTCCCAGTGTTAACTGGATGCTGGCGAGGTCAGCCTGCCCGTAGCTCTCGGCGTCTTATCATTCTCATGTCGGAGCGCGTTACGTGCTGCTCGATGTTTGGCCGCAACGCTGATTACGAGGCGACAACTTCACCGTGGTCCCGCCTCACCTGATGCCCGCTCTCCGGGTACTCACGAGATTGTACTCCTACGACATGCCGTAGCGGCGCCGTGACAGACTAAGCTGGCTGCGAGTTTCGGTTGTTGAAAACCCGAAAACAGGTAGATGCTGTATTTTACACATGCAATGAGAGGGTAGACACCAGAGGGTGTTCACTGTTACGGACGGCTCACGCTGGACGTTACATCCATTGCGTAGAAACATTGTACAATAGTAGTCGTCAAACTTTCTTGCTTAAGAGACAATATTCATATTGTAGGACGACACCTCGGGCCCTGTAGGAAAGGGTGGGAGGGGGCAGGGTGTAAAGTGGTTTTTCAAAGAGAAATTAAATTTCCATGAAACCATGGTTACTCATAGCTTACCACGCATCCATTTTGAATCTGCATATTACATATTTGTATAAGGTGTCACACCAAATATTTTTAAGTGAATCAGAAAATAACATATTGGAACTATACTCATGCTCATGAATTAAGGATAATGCCGATGCATGCTGAAACAACGCTCTGGTGGGCAGTTTGCGGGTTTAAATCACCACGGGGTATCACCATGCGGTGCATCTGACATGCGGCCGTCGCACGGTGGCGCTGGCAGCAGTCCACATATGCAGAGGTGTGTTGGTGCATGTCAGAGTACGGAGCAGCGACTAAGTGTGCAGACGTTTTCAGACGTGAAGCTTCTTGGCAGATTAAAACTGTGTGCCGGACCGAGACTCGAACTCGGGACCCCCAAGCTGTGGCTAACCCATGTCTCCGCAGTATCCTTTCTTCCAGGAATGCTAGTTCTGCAAGGTTCGCAGGAGAGATTCTGTGAAGTTTGGAAGGTAGGAGAGCGTGAGTCGTGCTTGGATAGCTCAGTTGGTACAGCACTTGCCCGCGAAAGGCAAAGGTACCGAGTTCGAATCTCGGTCCGGTACACAATTTTAATCTGCCAGGAAATTTCATATCAGCGCACACTCCGCTGTAGAGCGAAAATTTCATTCTAGGTTCCAGATGTGCTAATGGTGACAGTGTGTTAAAAATGGTCCAAAGAACACACACTGATGACGTTATGAGGGGTAGAATACTAGGGCGACTGGCGGCTGGTCAAACACAGCAGGTCGTAGCACGGGCCCTCCGTGTGCCACAAAGTGTGATCTCAAGATTATGGCAACGATTCCAGCAGATGTGTCCAGGCGCTACAGTACGGGACGGAGTACTGCAGGTAGCCTTGCTCGGGACCTTACCGTAGCCACTGGAACTGTTGTCTCCAGACACACAGTCTACAGACGACTGAACAGACATGGTTTATTCGCTCAGAGACCTGCAAGGTGCATTCCACTGACCCCTGATCACAGGAGAGACCGTAAAGGCTGGTGTCAAGGACAAAGTACTAGGAATTGGAACAGTGGTCCCAAGTTCACGGTCGACTCCAGGTATGGTCTGAACAGTGATTCTCGCCGGGTTTTCATCTGACGTGAACCAGGAACCAGATACCAACCCCTTAATGTCGTTGAAAAGGACCTGTATGGAGGTCGTGGTTTGATGTTGTGGGGTAGGACTATGATTGGTGCACGCACACCCCTGCATGTCTTTGACAGAGGAACTGTATGTAACATGTCAGGTGTATTGGGACGTCATTTTGCATCAGTACGTCCGCCTTTTGAGGGGTGCAGTGGTTCCCACCTTCCTCCTGATGGATGATAACGCACGGCCCCACCGAGCTGCCATCGTGGAGGAGTACGTTGAAACAGAAGATATCAGGCTAATGGATTGGCCTGCCTGTTCTCCAGACCTAAACCCCATCGAGCACGTCTGGGATGCTCTCGGTCGACGTATCGTTGCTCGTCTTCAAACCCCTACGACACTTCAAGAGCTCCGACAGGCACTGGTGCAAGAATGGGAGGCTGTACCCCAGCAGCTGCTCGACCACCTGATCCACAGTATGCCAACCCGTTGTGCGGCCTGTGTACGTGTGCATGGTGATCATATCCCATATTGGTGTCGGGGTACATGTGCAGGAAACAGTGGCGTTTTGTAGCACATGTGTTTCGGGACGGTTTTCTCAACTTATCAGCAATACCGTGGACGTACAGATCTGTGTATGTGTGTTCTCTACGTGCCTATGCTATTAGCGCCAGTTTTGTGTAATGCCACGTTGTGTGGCACCACATTCTGCAATTATCCTTAATTTATGAGCATGGGCGTATATGCATTCTTCTGAAGGCTTACATAGTGACCAATTTTCCGTACCTAAGCGTGTACTGTGGACACTGACAACGCATTTCTGAGCTCAATTTCTAGGCGCATTCACGCCCTAGTATCAGAAACAATAACACGCGGGTGCAGAAGACCGTTTTCAATCGGACTTTATCGTGTTGGGTCAAGTATAACAGAACAGCGACGGTTTTAAATAATGTAACTTAATTAATTGAAAAATTGCCACAAAGGGATAGAATTGCGGATGATGGGTTTGTATACAAAGTGGTTTAGAAACCAATTTTTGTATGTTGTATTATGTACGTAGGCAGCAACAGAATCATTTTGCTGTCAGCCGCAAACGTGGTACTCCCAATTTTTTCAATAGTGTTTCGAGAAAAGAACGTCTTCTTCCCTCCAGGGATTGCCATTTCAGTTCCCGGCAGATTTCCCTAATATTTGCGTTCTGATCGAACCTACTGGTTACAAATCTAGTAGCACGCCTCGAAATAGCACCGATGTCTTCCTTCAATCTGACCTGCTGTCGACCATTTGGCTTTCTTATTATCTGTCATACGTGCTCGTCCCATCACATATCGCTTTGCAATGTTACGCCTAGACATTTAATCGAAGTGACTGTATCAAGCAGTACACCACTAAAACTGTATTCGAACATTACAGGATTTTTTTCCCCCTATTCATTTGCATTAATTTAAATTTTCTACTTTTAGACCAAGCTGTCATCCGCAATACCAAATAGGAATCCTGTATCCTCCTAAACCAACACAACAACGACACTTTCCCAAACACAACTGCGTCAGCAGCAAACAGTAGCAGATTCCTTTACACCCCATCCGTCGGATCATTTATGTATAGAGAGAATACGAGCAGCCCTATCGCAGGTGCATGGGGCATTCCTGACGGTACCTTTGATGAACACTGGCGGAGGACATCAAAAAAGTTCCAAGAAGGGCAACTCGTTTTGTATTATCGTGCAGCAGGGGAAAGAGTGCCACGCATATGATATTCGAATTGGAGTGAGAATTAAAAAAAAAACGTAATTTTTCGTTGCGGCGAGATGTTTTCACGAAATTTCAGTCACCAACTTTCTCCTCAGAGTGTGAAAATATTTTCTTGGCGCCCACTTATAATGGGAGAAACGATCATAATAATAAAATAAATAAGAACTCGCACGGAAAGACTTAAATTTTCGTTTTTCCCACCTGCTGTTCTAGAGTGGCACGGTAGAGAAATACCTTCAAGATGGTTTGATGAACCCTCTGCCAGAATTGCAGAGTAATCACGTAGCTGTAGGTGTAGGGTTTAACGTCCTGTCGACATCCATGTCATTAGAGACAGCCGGCAGGTAGGGAGACAGCAGAAGTCACTGATATTACCAGTAAGTTTCAGGTGACAATACTATCTGCCTTTGTTGCCCTTGTAGTTTGGGGTGGAGTGTTCACATCGTCTTAACCGCGAACTGCGTGCAATAGAACCGCATGCCTTTCCGCACCGTTTATTTGTTTGGTTTTTTGTTTTAGGAATTATCCCCAGCATTACTAATACGTACTAAAAGTCATAACCACCTTTAATTTGCAGCGACATCATAAGTTTCGTGTGGGATAGCATCAATGAACCAACCCTCATGATGTGAGAACAGAGATCTTAATTTTTACACTTCTTTAGAAAACCCTTTTGAAGTTATTGAACTATTGCAGTAGATGTACAAGGTCGAAACACCTTGATGCACGCAGTTTATTTCGCTCAGTCGACATTGTTCTAAACAACTTTAGTTACTGTATGTTTTTATCTCTTCTATCACCATGTCAACCTGCTTTAGTCAATCGAGTACGTTACAAACATGATTTGCATCCAGAGAAAACGGGCAATCTGTAAGGGTTTCTCAATACTTTTTCGATCCATTGAATCTTAGAGAAAACTGACCTTCACCGACGTCGGAAACGTCACAAATATTCATTTTATTCGTAAAACTGGTTGTAATTCTGAGGTAGTGCTTATTTCACGTCATAGGAATGACGTCACAACCCATCACGATAAAGAAAGACCCGCAAGTGAATGTGGGCAGCAATGTGGAGACAATTGAAGAGTGTTGAGGTAGCTGTACCAGTGATTCTGATTATTCGATTTTATTAAGTACGTTGTTTTTGTACTGAACAAAAATAAGCAGACATTACTCGAACTTACCAGAATGTATTTTCAGTCTTAAGCGAAGTGTGAGCTGATCTGAAGCAGTGTGCACTGATCTCAAACTTCCTGGCAGTTTAAAACCGAGTGGCCTTTTGAGGACAAGTACTCTTCCGACTGAGCTACCAAAGCACGACTCACAATCCGTCCTCACAGCTTCACTTTCACCAGTACCTCGTCTCCTACTTCCCAAACTTCACAGAAGTTCTCCTGCATACATTGCGGGACTTGCACTCCTGGAAGAAAAGATATTGCGGTGACATGGCTTAGCCACAGCGTGGAGGAGTGTTTCCAGAATGAAATTTTCACTTTGCAGCGGAGTGTGCGCGGAGATAAATTTCCTGGCATATTAAAACACTGCGCCGGCCCGAAATTCGAACGTGGAACCTTTACCCAGGATGCGCGGGTAAGCCATGCCTACGCAATATCCTTTCGCCTAAGAGTGCTAGTTCCGCAAGGTATGCGTCAAATCTCTTTGACGTGTGTACGGTAGAGCATGTACTGGCCGAAGTCAAGCTGTGAGGGAGACCGTTAGTCGTGCTTGCGTAGCTCACTCGCCAAAATTCCAGGGTTCGAGTCCCAGTCCAGCACTGAGTTTTAACCTACCAGTGAGTTTCATTGCTCAAAGCTTTTGCTTTTTACTTATAAAGACCACTTCTGCCGTAAAATGGATCCATGCGCCTGCAGGCCGGGACAATCAACGACTACAAGATGAGCATATCCATGGGAGTTGCAGATTTGCGAATCTGCTGATGGGTGCGATATCAACAGCACGTCAAGTGTACTCTGGAAGAAAGTTTTGGCGTTGATGGGAAGGCGGCGCCAAGACCTCTTGTTAAATCACTCTTGTTGTGTTTAGTTGTAACATAATTTTTTTTGCATCGTGACTACTTAATCCTAACCCGCCCAGTTAGCCGAGTAGTCTAACGCACGGATTTCCGGAACGGGAAGGAGCGCCTGGTCCCCGGGACGAATTCGCCCGGCGGACTTGTGTCGAGGTCCAGTGAGCCGTCCAGTCTGTGGATGGTTTTTAGGCGGTTTTCCATTTGCGTCGGCGAATGTGGGCTGGTTCCCCTTATTCTGCCTCAGCTA
Source organism: Schistocerca piceifrons (assembly GCF_021461385.2). NCBI lineage: Eukaryota > Metazoa > Arthropoda > Insecta > Orthoptera > Acrididae > Schistocerca > Schistocerca piceifrons. Next base: position 123,713,439 of record NC_060138.1, on the reverse strand, counting down.
CATTATGTCGGCGATTGCTGTGCAAACAAGTTTTCCACGTATGCGTACACCACCATTACCCTACCACGCAAACATAGGGGTTACACTCGTCTGGTGTGAGACGTTCCCTGGGGGGTCCACCGGGGGCCGAACCGCACAATAACCCTGGGTTCGGTGTGTGGCGGCGGAGGGGTGAAGTGGACTGCGGTAGTCGTAGTGGGGTTGTGGACCACTGCGGCTGCGGCGGGGACGGACCCTCTCCGTCGTTTCTAGGTCCCCGGGTAACATACAACAACAACTTAATCTTAATTTTGTTGCTTGCTTTTTTTTCCTTCGTGAGTCATTACGGAGCTTGTGTCACAAGTTCATTTTATTCCTACCTGTTGTCTCCCGTGAAAGAGACCACATATGTGAAAAAGAAATTTTATTTATTGACGAATTCGTCTCGGGAAAACAGTTGAGTAATATGTTAGTTTCGGAACGACATTTCATCCAGTTTTACTTCTCACCTTCTGGTGAACATGATATTCAAACATCTGTGCGCGATGCATGGACTCAGTTGCAGGCTGCCTATCTAACGACTTCTAGGGGAAAATAATTTTGATTTTCAATATATCATGTAAAACTTTAAAATGCTGTCGTCATTTAATCATTAAGCCTTACATTAAAGGTTTGACACAATAAGTCAGGTATCAAAGTCTTCAAGCAGAATAACTCTCTTCGCGGAACCGACCCAGACTATAGTCATCCAGCATTTTACAATGAGATTTTCAACAAACTTTACACATAACTCCAAACTTTTTCGAAACTTTTTTCCTCACTGACAACTTCTTTTGTATCCCGCCTGGAAGTTCTGGTGGGTCTGCTCCTGAGATCTGCAAATTAGGCCGAATGAAGGAAGTGAGTAGAAGCAGGTGAGGTAAAGGAGTTCGGTACTGCAAGTAAAGTTAAAGCTCCTTTACTGGTGTATAAACATAAAAACACATTACGTAGGTGCGAAGCCGTTCATGTATCAAAGCTAACAGTTACTAGAAGTAACAAAGGCAAAGTCTATAATGGCTAGCCCCCCCTACAAGTAGAAGCTAAGTTGATAGGTCGTCTGCGCTTGATCAACTGGAAGAGCGGCGCTCGTTGAGCTCCACAGCGTCGGCTAGAGGGCGCTGTGGTCGGCGTAGTTCGTCCGCTCTCGTAGTGCCAACATACGAGCGTCCACCTACGCTGTGGCATCTGAACTATCGATACCACACCTTCCACAAAACAATGAAGGGAAAAAAAAGCTTATCGCTTACTATATTTTCGCTGTTAACACATTGAAACTGCAGCATCGGGCACGACATTTTAATTCTTTACTTCTTTACTGCTAACTCTATTCCCAACACACTTTCCAGACAGTACCCACATATACCACTTAATGTACCTGCAAAATTACATCATTGTACGACACACAATACAGGAGATATGACGTCATAAACATTGAGACGCTTGAAAATTTTTGGGTTTTGCGACTTTAACCAAAAAGTTTACGCACGCATAAAGTCAAATATTTGACACACTAGCTAATTTGTAAAGTAAGCAGACTTTGAAGCTATTTTATATACAGGGTGGTCCATTGATAGTGACCGGGCCAAGTATCTCACGAAATAAGCATCAAATGAAAAAAAAACCTACAAAGAACGAAACTCGTCTAGCTTGAAGGGGGAAACCAGATGGCGCTATGGTTGGTCCGCTAGATGGCGCTGCCATAGGTCAAACGGATATCAACTGCGTTTTTCTAAGTAGGAATCCCCATTTTTATTACATATTCGTGTAGTACGTAAAGAAATATGAACGTTTTAATTGGACCGCTTTTTTCACTTTGTGGTAGATGGCGCTGTAATACAGACGTATAAGTACGTGGTATCACGTAACATTCCGCCAGTGCAGACGGTATTTGCTTTGTGATACATTACCCGTGTTAAAATGGACTGTTTACCAATCGCGGAAAAGAGAAATTAAGGGACGATGACGGATTTTTTACACGCGTTCTATTTAGCGACGAAGCGTCATTCACCAACAGCGGTACCGTAAACCGGCATAATATGCACTATTGGGCAACGGAAAATCCACGATGGCGGCGACAAGTGGAACATCAGCGACCTTGGTGGGTTAATGTATGGTGCGGCATTATGGGAGGAAGGATAATTGGCCCCCATTTTATCGATGGCAATCTAAATGGTGCAATGTATGCTGATTTCCTACGTAATGTTCTACCGATGTTACTACAAGATGTTTCACTGCATGACAGAATGGCGATGTACTTCCAACATGATTTATGTCCGGCACATAGCTCGCGTGCGGTTGAAGCGGTATTGAATAGCATATTTCATGACAGGTGGATTGGTCGTCGAAGCACCACACCATGGCACGCACGTTCACCGGATCTGACGTCCCCGGATTTCTATCTGTGGGGAAAGTTGAAGGATATTTGCTATCGTGATCCATCGACTACGCCTGACAACATGCGTCAGCGCATTTTCAATGCATGTGCGAACATTACGGAAGGCGAACTACTCGCTGTTGAGAGGAATGTCGTTACACGTATGCATTGACGTTGACGGACATCATTTTGAGCATTTATTGCATTAATGTGGTATTTACAGGTAATAACGCTCTAACAGCATGCGTTCTCAGAAATGATAAGTTCACAAAGGAACATGTATCACATTGGAACAACCGAAATAAAATGTTCAAACCTATCTACGTTTTGTATTTTAATTAAAAAAAACTACCTGTTACCAACTGTTCGTCTAAAATTGTGAGCCATATGTTTGTGACCATTACAGCGCCATCTATCACAAAGCGAAAATAGTGGTCCAACTAAAACATTCATATTTCTTTACGTACTACACGAATATGCAATAAAAATGGGGGTTCCCGTGTAAAAAAAACGCAGTTGATATCCGTTTGACCTATGGCAGCGCCATCTAGCGGGCCAACCATAGCGCCATCTGGTTTCCTTCTTCAAGCTAGACAAATTTCGTTCTTCGTAGTTTATTCGTTTGACGCTTATTTCGTGAGATGTTTGGCCCGGTCACGGTCAACGGACCACCCTGTATAGTAGTTTCTTTTATAAATGGAGGGGATGGACTTACTTGTTAAATATAGTTTACAACTTACGTACGCAGCACGTTAAGTGGGAGCTTAAATGGACGGGCTTACTTTACTTTTCTTTCATGGACATTGCGCAACCACTGGCGCCACTGCAGGAGTTTACTAACAGCGTGCCGAACACTCGGACAGCTTGCGTGCCAAATTTCTTAACAGTGTTTTGTGTAGGCGAATATCACGAATGTGTGCATATCTTCGTGTCAACATTGTTGTCGTTGATGGTGAGAAACATTACTAGCAACACTTGCCGCCACTACCTGAGACACTGTGTAGAGGTGTGGAGTTTAATCCAGGACACTGCCGCAAATTCTGATGCACCAACAGTACGAGACCACTGGCCACATTACTAGCGCTAGTAATAGGGCGGTCGACTCGTACATAAGCGGTTCGGATTCTTGTGGTAAAAACACAACATGTGACCAGTGGTCCCATACTCTTAGTAACTACCACAATTCGCGACAATTCCCTGAATTACACTCCCAACACCTCCGCCGGGTTTCAGGTATTGACGGCAAGTGTCCTTGGCTATGAAGTCCAAAAATGAGCGACAAGTACACAGTTCCTGTTTTAGGCGCTACAGTCTGGAACCGCGCGACCGCTGCGGTCGCAGGTTCGAATCCTGCCTCGGGCATGGATGTGTGTAATGTCCTTAGATCAGTTAGGTTTAAGTAGTTCTAAGTTCTAGGGGACTGATGACCTCAGAAGTTAAGTCCCATAGTGCTCAGAGCCATTTGAACCATTTTTACACAGTTCCTTCACGTTCTTTCGCATGTAGAAAAAAATGTTGACCGGATGTGAGTAAAACTCGGCCACTGAGTGTTCCGTGCAAACTTAAATTATGGATATAGACGGTTTATCCATTCCAGCAATAGAGGATTTCGACGATTTTTGTGTGTTATCGACATTGGTACTTGCCCCACGGATTTCAAGACTTCCGAGAACGTTTTAATTCCAAGTTGAAGTGGCATCACGAACGACAAAAGAAATATTTTCTCTTTTCATGTAATTACAAACTAACAATTTTTTCTTTATTTGTACTGTGAAACCTTTCTTCTTTCCAGATTTCAAGATTCTGCGTCAAGGGGAAGTACTCTACAGGTTTCAATGAGTGAGTCTGCGAGTATCAAAATATGTGACATAACTGACCATATCTTTTGACTTTGAAAATTTGAATTAGAAGCTTAACATTTGTACACCACCCAATATCCATAGACCTCAGTATGTGACGTAAATTTCAACTTGATACGTGTACATTCCTGAGAAAAAGGGGCCTTAACGAAAAAAAAAATCGTGTGATAAAATTACAAGAACAGCTGAATGAGAAGAAAGAGTAGCTTTGAAAGAGGAAATAGTGAAGGCAGCAGGTGATCAAATAGGTAAAAACACGAGGGGTAGTCGAAATCCGAGGGTACCACAACAGATACTGAATTTCATTGGCGAAAGAAGAAAGTACAAAAATGCAGTAAATGAAGCAGAAGAAAGGAAATAAAAACGTCTAAAAAAAAAGAACTAATACGAAGTGAAAAACGGCTAAGCACATGTAAGGATTTAGAAGCATATAGCACTAGGGGAACGATAGATGCCGCCTACAGGAAAAGTACAGACGCCTTTGGAGAAAAGAGAACCACCTGCTTGAATATCAAGAGCTCAGATGGAAAACCACTACTAAGCAGAGAGAGGTAAGCTGGAAGGCGGAAGTAGTATTTAGTGAATCTGTACAAGGGAGATGTATTTGAGACCAATGCCATACAAATGGAAGAGAACGTATATGAAGATGATATAGGAGATAAGATACTGCGTGAAGAATTTGACACAGCACTAAAAGACCCAAGCCAAAACAAGGTCCCGGAAGTAGACAGCATTCTGTTAGGACTACTGATAGCCTTTGGAGAGCCGTCCATGACAAAACACGTCCATCTGGTGAGCAAGATATATGAGACAGGAGAAATGCCCTCAAACTTCAAGAAGAATATAATAATACTAGTTCCAAATAAAGCAGGTGCTGACAAGTGTGAAAATTACCGAACTATCGGTTTAATAAGTCACGGTTACAAAATACTAACACGAATTCTTTACAGAATAATGGAGAAACTGGTAGAAGCTAACCTCAGGCAAGATCAGTTTGGATTCTGGAGAAACGCAGGAACACGTGAGGGAATACTGACTATTATTTCTCATAGAAGATAGGTTAATGAAAGGCAGATCTACGTTTCTAGCATTTACTGACTTAGCGAAAGCTTTGATAATGTTAACTGGGATACTCTCTTTCAAATTCTGAGGGTAGCAGGGGTAAAATACAGGGAGCGAAAGGCTATTTACAACTTGTACAGAAACGAGATGGGCGTTATAAGAGTCGAGAGGCATGAAAGGGAAGCAATGGTTGGGAAGGGAATGAGACACGGTTGTAGCATGTCCCCAGTGTTATTCGATTTGTATATTGAGCAAGCAGTAAAGGAAACAAAAGAAAAATATGGAGTACGAATTAAAATCCATGGAGAAGAAATACAAACTTTGAGGCATGCCGTTGACATTGTAATTCTGACAGAACGGAATGGGCAGTGTCTTGAAAGGAGCATATAAGATGAACATCAACAAAAGCATAACGAGGATAATGGAATGTAGTCGAATTAAATCATGTGATGCTGAGGGAATTAGATTAGGAAATGAGACACTTAAAGTAGTAAAGGAGTTTTGCTATTTGGAGAGCAAAATAACTGAGGATGGTCGAAGTAGAGATGATATAAAATGTAGACTGGCAATGGCAAGGAAAGCGTTTCTAAAGAAGAGAAATTTGTTAACTTCGAGTGTAGATTTAAGTGTCAGGAAGTCTTTTCTGAAAGTATCTGCGTGGAGTGTAGCCGTGTATGGAAGTGAAACATTGACGATAAATAGTTTAGAGGGGAAGAGAACAGAAGCTTTCGAAATGTGGTGCTACAGAAGAATGCTGAAGATTAGATGGTAGACCACGTAACTAATGAGGAGGTACTGAATAGAATTGGGGAGAAGAGGAATTTGTGGCATAACTTGACTAAAAGAAGGGATCGGTGTATAGGCCACGTTCTGAGGCAATTTAGTACTGTAGGGAAGCGTGGAGGGTAAAAATCGTAGAGGGAGACCAAGAGATCAACATAGTAAACAGGTTGAGAAGGATGTAGGTTGCAGTAGTTACTCGGAGATGAAGAGGCTTGCACGGGAAAGAGTAGCATGGAGAGTTGAATCAAACCAGTCTTCAGATTGAAAACGACAACAACAACAACAACAACAATTACAATTTCACAATTTTCGGATTTTTTTGGTTGTTCTGTAAAACCGTGCTTCTTGGCAAATTTCGTGATTTTTGGTCAACGGGAAGTAACCTGCAGGTTTTGATGAGTGAGTTTGCGAATGTCAAAATACGCGAGATAACTTGGCCGTATGTTGTGATTGCATTGACTTAGACCCTATCGTTTATTATGTGACGTAAAATTCGACTTGTTAACGGCTATCCATTCCTCATTGAAATGGTTGTGAGCAATCGGACAGACAGACGAATAACAAACTTACCCTATAAAGGTTCTGTTTTTAGCGATTGTGACATAGAACCCTAAAGAGGCGAAAGGATGAAGCAAATACTGTTGTTCTGTATGTTTGTATTCTGGAGCTTTGTCAGTAACACTCATTATGAATTTTGCTCCAGCTCCTAATAAACTCAACCACTTGCACTGCTAATTGCTTAATGGTGACAGTACACGCTGTGCCCCACATAGTCTCAGTATTGTGCAATGTGACGCAACTTTTCCTGTCTAGAGTGAGTCAACCGCCATTTGGCTAGACGTTCCCTCTCAGAGACATCTGGTTTCCGTTGGTGCTCATTGTGTATCCGCCTCTAAACAGCCCCACCAAATGTATCAGCATCCGGTGAAGGCGAGATCAATTTATGTGGTGTGATTCAGAGTTTATTGTGCACACAGTCCGAATCACATACACACACAAAGTAAATCTGAACAGGAAGTTATAAATCGGTATCTACAACTCTTAAATAAAGGTGAGATAATTACATTGCCTGTCAGAGAAACTAAAGCACCTCACTGAAACTGAACCGCCCATAAGGGTAGGACGAAACGAAATGGAGCTTCACGGGCTGAGACGATGTGTGATGTTATTTCAGTGTTTACAAAATCAAGTCAAATTTGTGAAGAACTTGGTGATATGAGTCCACTTATCATTACGACACTGCACCCCTCTGGGCTGGGTGCATGGAGGTGTTCGGTTGAGAAAGGTGTGATCAAGTCTCCTCTGAGGCAAGCTGGCCCGCAGCAGTTGATATCCTGAAACGCAAGCATTGCTTCCAACGAGATCACTCCATTATACGCAATGTTATATAAGAGGCCTGGCCCCTAGTATTTCGCTTTGCAACTACTGCCACCGCAGGTATTACGAATCGAAACTTGGAAAGATGTTCTAGACGTATGCCGATACGTATGGTTTTTCTGTATGTCTTTTGAAAGCCTGGAGGTATTTATGACATTGCAGAATTTTCATTAACAACAACTTTAAAAAAATTATTCGCTGTGTGTGATATGTCGTTCCTCAAAGTTTCTCGGTCAGGTCATGTAATACTTCAATCACTTAAGTTCACTTCTAAGTGAGATAGAATCTGGAACAAAATGTCTCGCTGGCAACTGTAAACTCCACGAGGGATTTAGGTTAATTTAGGTTCCTGAATACGGGATTCTTCAGTTTTTTGATCTGGTTTGGTGTTGACAGCACTGGCGGGGAGCTCTACTCCCCAGATACACGTATCATGGCAATTAAGTATCTATTCGCGTACCTGAACGACACGTGCCCTGTCCAACTCCTGCTGTCACTAATCCACAGAACTACTTCAGTAACAAATAAGGAATGATGGTAAAGTTCTCTTGAAATCAGAAACAGCTTATATTAGACATTGAATTTATTATACTTTGTGTTCATAGCAAACGCCTTACGACGCCTAAAGTTCATTACAGTATGTTAGCAGTCACTCGATTCCACAACTCCACTCAAGTTGGGCATTGCTTTTCTATTTCCGTCCGGTCGCCGTAAATTATTATATGTTCTCTCATTTCATACAAAACTAACTTGAATCAACAGTTATTAATGTTTTCGCCTACTTTCGATTGTCCGATTCGCGGCTGTGTACACCGTTCTCGCCTGCGACTTAATCGACAGACGACACCCTCAGACCAACTGCCACGCGCCAAATCTCCAGCCGCAAAAATCGCTCGTCTCAACAGATGGGTTAACCTGGCGCCAGCTGTGGACTCCAGTCCGGCAGAGATGAACCAGGGCAATATTCGATACGTAGGTAATCTATATAATAAAAGAAAGACGTGTTAGTTACACCTATTTATAACTCAAGAACGGCTGGACCGATTTGGCTGAAAATTGGTGGACAGGTAGCTTAGAACCAGGAGACGGATGTAGAATACTTCTTATCCCGTTCGACCGCTATAAAACGTGGTGTAACAAAAACGCATCTGACATGGAATAACAAAACGCAAATGACAGTAAACGTCTGATTATTAGTCAGGTTAGGAATCCCAGCGCCAAATCGTGAAATGAATGGCGCATTTAATCGAGAATTGGAACAGGAACGTGAATATGATCACCAGGAATTAGATTTAGTAGTTCAAACGAACGTACCCCTGAAACTTCCTGGCAGATTAAAACTGTGTGCCTAAGACATGTCTCCGCAATATCCTTTCTTTCGGGAGTGCTAGTTCTGCAAGGTTCGCAGGAGAGCTTCTGTAAAGTTTGGAAGGTAGGAGACGAGATGCTTGCAGAAGTAAAACTGTGAGGACGGGGCGTGAGTCGTGCTTGGGTAGCTCAGTTGGTAGAGGACTTGCCCGCGAAAGGCAAAGGTCCCGAGTTCGAGTATCGGTCCGGCACACAGTTTTAATCTGCCAGGAAGTTTCGTATCTGCGCACACTCCGCTGCAGAGTGAAAATCTCATTCTGGAACGTACCCCTGTTGAACCCCCAACAAAAGGAAGTTTATCGTACATTAATGAAGGCAATTGATGATGGTGGTTTATATTTCCTGGGTGCTCCTGGTGGAACTGGCAAGACATTGCTCATGTCAGTAATTTTAGCCACTGTTCGTGCGAGATCCAACATTGTGGATGCAGTTGCTTCTTCTGGAAGAGCAGCCACATTGTTAGAAGGATGCCGTACGGCTCATTCAGCATTAAAATTACCGTTAAATCTTCAAGCTATTGAAGAGCCAACATGTAATATTACAAAAAACTCAGCAATGGCCAAAGTTTTATCAGAATCCCAGATCATCATCTGGGACGAATGCACAATGGCGCATAAACGCGCATTAGAGGCACTTACCGAACATTGAAAGATCTACGCAATGACTCGAAATGTTTTGGAGCAGCAGTGATTTTACTGTCTGGCGATTTCCGCCAAACACTGCCAGTACTTCCAAGATCAACGGCTGCAGACGAAATAAATGCTTGCCTCAAATCATCGAATCTATGGCGCTATGTGAAGAAACTTCAGCTGACAACAAACATGAGAGTTGCAATGCTTAATGATACATCTGCTGAAGATTTCTCTGAGCAACTGCTGACTATCGGTAATGGTCGAGTACCTGTCGAAGAATCGAGCGGATTGATTTCATTTCCTCACAATTTCTATAACTTTGACTCATCGAAAGACGAACTTATCAACAAAGTATTCCCAAACATCATTACTAACTACAAAAGTAATGAATGGTTGAGTGAGCGAGCAATTTTAGCGCCGGCCGCGGTGGTCTCGCGGTTCTAGGCGCGCAGTCCGGAACCGTGCGACTGCTACGGTCGCAGGTTCGAATCCTGCCTCGGGCATGGATGTGTGTGATGTCCTTGGGTTAGTTAGGTTTAAGTAGTTCTAAGTTCTAGGGGACTGATGACCACAGCAGTTGAGTCCCATGGTGCTCAGAGCCATTTGAACCATTTGAACCAATTTTAGCGGCTAAGAATAAAGATGTAGATGACCTAAACTCATAATTCAGAATGAGATCTTTGGTAAAATGCATTCATTCAAATCTATTGACTGTGTAACAAATGAAGATGAAGCCACCAACTATCCAATCGAATGTTTAAACTCCTTGGATGTGCCTGGCTTACCACCGCACAATTTACGTCTAAAAGTTGGCTCCGTAGTAATCATGCTTCGACACATAAACCAACCAAAACTGTGCAACGGTACGCGTTTGGTGGTAAGTAAATTGATGAACAATGTCATTAACGCAACGATACTCAAAGGGAAATTCGAAGGTGCTGAAGTTCTCATTCCGAGGATCCCGATGACCCCAACCGATATGCCGTTTGAGTTTAAAAGACTTCAATTTTCGATCCGTCTTGCATTCGCCATGACCATTAACAAATCACAAGGCCAATCCTTGAAAGTTTGTGGTTTAAATATGGAATATCCATGTTTTTCACCTTGTCAGATATATGTGGCATGTTCACGGGTCGGAAGACCATCTGCGTTGTTTGTTCTTGCGCCTGATAATAAAACAAAAAATGTCGTGTATCAAAAGGCACTTAATTGAAGAGTGGAAGCTATGCACCAAAAAACATAAAGAATAAAGAATCATCAAAATATTTAATTTTTTTATTTGTATTTCCTAATAAAAAATTGAATTTAACATCCAAAATCTGATTATTTATTGGCTTTAAGGCGAAACAGAGTTCGCCGGGTCAGGTAGTGTGTCTATATCTCTACGTCTACCGGTGATCAAGAATTTTTAAAAGAATAAAATTTTCCCAGTTTAGAGAAACGGAGTAAGTTACTGCGATGCTGTATTATGTGGTGATATTTTGTAGTGAATTTGCTTTCTTCGTGGGGATATTAACGAGGAGCGAGTTTCAATAATATCCTATTTAGTACTCCTGACCGAGTTGGTGGTAAGATAAAACACTGGAGTCACTTCTTTTTTGCTGCACGGATGTAGTTCCCGATATATGGCTGTGCTGTGGAACGAGTTAACTGGATTCGTGTCTAAACCTACGTCTATATGACTACTCTGCAGTTCGCACTGAAACGCCGGCAGCGGGTTCGCCAGCCCACCTCCAGGCTATTACTCTACCGTTCCACTCTCTAACAGAAAAAAAGGGGAAGTTGGTGAAGAGTAGTTGGTAGATATGATACTGGGAGCATCATAAAATTCTTGATCATCGTTAAAGGTAGAGACACATATACAGTATCTACATATCGAATCTTGCCCTGATTTATCTCTGCCGGACCGGAGTTAACAACTGGCGCTAGGATATCGCTTCTTCTGAGACGAGCGGTATTCGCGGCTGAAGATTTAACGTGTGGCAGTTGGTTTGAGGAAGTCTACAGATTGAGTCGCAGGCGAGCGCGGTATACACAGTCGCGAATCGGAGTGTCGGAAATGGGCGAAAACATTAATAACTGTTGACTCACGTTAGTTTTGTATGAAATGAGAAAATATATGAAGTCTAAGTTTGACGTAGCCGACTTTCTCCCATACTTATTAAGATCCTTGGAAGTGCCAGCCATTACAAAAATATTCCAGCTTGTGTGCAAGATACGAGAGCTACGCGTTTGTCAATATGCGATCGGCCCTGTAAAGGAAATCACAGTGAATATGAAAAATGTTCTATTGACAACAATTGCCTACACTTTCCACCTATTTCTCTACATACTCGCCGTTCCGACTTACACTTTTATCATGGCATTGTACCAGCTTTCCCATACCCTCGTCATAGCAGGCAGCCAACTGTGCTTTCCGCCAGTTCCCTAAGCTGGTCTGCGCCAAAATGTTATCTTCACAGACAGCAGTTCATGTGAGCAGAGGTGAAACGCAGGGAGAGCCAAATCGGGACTGTATGTTGGGTAATCAAACATTTTCCATGGGAAACGCTGCAGGAGCGTCTTCACTACATCCGCAGTGTGCAGCCGAGAATTGTCATGACGATGGAAATGCATGACAGTTACGTTATGTGGGTTGCATGAAATCAGGCGAAATCTCTTAGCAGGCACTCATCATGGCAAGGACACTATTTTCTAGGCATCTTTACTTGCTCAGTGAACGCTCAGAACGAAAAGAGTCATATGACGCAATCGACAGGCATACTAGAGACACTGCCCAACACTTGTGCAAAGCTTCATCGGATTTTCACTGTGGTTTCATTTCGCGACTGATCACACCTTAATAAATGAACAAACGTTGAGTATGCGAGAGGGGAGATAACCCCAGACTTCAAGAAACCACATGGGTTTAATATTATATCGTGTTTAAATGCACAAAGACAGTGCACTCAGCTTCAAATGTCGGTTTTCGATAGTGTTCCTCGAAAAGAACATTGTCGTCTCTCCAGGGTTTCCCGTCTGAGTTCTTGAAGCATCTGCCCACTAATTTGGCGGGAGCCAGTAGGGTCGTTTTTGCAGGGCTGTGTTCTGAGGGAAACCTAGGTCTGCAGACTTGTACACATTTAGGGTGTGGCGATCAATAGGCATGTACTGCAGAAAGAAAGATATTAATATCACCCAATCATCAGTTTAATAAGTCATGTTTGTCAAATATTGAGACGAGTTATTAGTCTGAAGAAAGGCAAACCTGCTTTTATAGCATTTCTAGATTTGGAGAAAACTTTTGACAATGTTGAACTGAAGATAGTGAGGATAAAATACATGAAGCGATAGGTCATTTACAGAAACCAGACTGCAATTATAGTAGTTCCTCACTGCGTCAGCCTTTTTGGGCTATTTCGAAAACACATCTCAGAATGTTTTGGTTTGCAGGAGGGATGAGGGGAAGCATACTGTTCAACATCCTGGTATTTACCCCAGCAACAATTAAGTCCACAGTTCTTCTGAGAAGGATAGGTCAAATTTTGCGAGTCTGAAATCATTAACAGCTTTCCGGCACGGCGAGCGGTGGGTGTTGGCCTGGAGCAGCACAGCCCAGATGTACGGACGGAGGTTTGCAACCCAGTGGCATTGGCGACAGCTGTTCACATGCGACCTGGTGTCGGAGGCGTCGTGGAGGTGGAGAAGAGACTGAAACATGCTACAGCCCCATTGACTCAGCACAATTAATCCAGGAGCAGTATACCAGAATTCTAAGCGAATTACTTCCACCAGCGTGACAAGACTACCAAGGGACAGATCGCAATTAGCGTCGGGTATCTTCAGCTATTTGACAACGGTTACCACCCATCTTTGTATCGGAGGAAGTGACTACCTAACCTGTGGGAAGCCTACAGAGACGTCAGGTAAGCATCTGTAACAGTTACCTGGCGAGTGTGATCCGACTGCAAGGAAAAAAAAAAACTCAGCATGCAAAGGAACTCTCATGAGCAATTTAATTAATTAGACTATCAATTTGATATCAATGACGTGCCACCAGGCGGTTAGAAGCAAGGGCGAAAGTTCCACGGATATGATTCAAGAGTTGGAGCGGTATGTCAGGCTTTTTTCGTTGCAGCGAGTTCTTTTAATGGAATTTCAGTGTTTCATCTACAAAGAGAGAGATGATCATCGTAATAAAATCAGCTATATTATCGAGTTTATAAAGTAATACGTGTGTGTGTATTGTATGTATTAAACTGGGGACCTAGAAACGACGGAGAGGCTTCGTCGCGCCGTAGCCCTCAGTGGTTCACAACCCCACAACAGACCACAGCAGTCCACCCACCCCACAACCACCCCACATCGAAACCCAGGGTTACTGTGTGGACCCGCCCTGGAACGTCTCAGACCAGACGAGTGTAAGCCCAAATGTTTGAGTGGTAGAGTAATTATGGTGTACGCTTACGTGGAGACAGTGTTTGCACAGCAATCAAAAAATGGTTCAAATGGCTCTAAGCACTATGGGACTTAACATCTGAGGCCATCAGCCCCCTAGACTTAGAGCTACTTAAACCTAACTGACCTAAGAACATCATACACATCCATGCCCGAGCCAGGGTTCGGACCTGCGACCGTAGCAGAAGCGCCGTTGCGAACTGAAGCGCCTAGAACCACTCGGCCACAGCGGCCGGCGGACAGCAATCGCCGATATAGTGTAACTGAGGCAGAATGAGGGGAACCAGCCAGCATTCTCCGAGGCAGATGGAAAACCGCCTTAAAAACAATCCACAGGCTGGCCAGCACACCGGACCTCGACACTACTCCGCCGGGCGGATTCGTGCCGGGGGTCGGCACGCCTTCCCTCTCGGGAAGCAGCACGTTAGACCACGCGGCTAGCCGGGCGGGCCAAGTGATACATAGTATAAACCTGATATTTACAACTTCTGTGTGGTCCTACATTGAGACATTTCGTATGTGACGAGACATTTTTTTACTTTAAGAGAATTCAAAAGTGAAGAGGTATCCTGTGACAGAGGCTGTGATGAGTCAAAAATGACTTTTGTATTCTAGTGCTGCGATGCAATACACACCGGATGTTAAGCTGGTAAGGACAGATTTTTCACTTGATGAGAGGATACTTAGAGGAAATATAGCCTACACTATAGTGCTGTACAGGATTTTCACAACAAGTAACGATACTTTAGCAATGTGAAAACTTATGTTTGGTCCAGTTTCTTCTGCCTTAGAAGATAACTCTTATAGAACGGAGGAATCTACATTTCGTGTGGGAAATTCAAGGTGTACTGATAAAACAACATCCCGTTTCGGATTTCTTAAACTGATAAGTCTATGTCAGACGTGGGACTGCAGTTCGTCCGAGTGGCACCGCGTTGTGCCATGGTCTACGGCAGGAGTGGTCATGAAGGCTCTGGCTACCAAAAGTCGAGGCTCAAGAAAGCTGTCGCGAGTTGCCGTTTCTCGGCTAGCCGGCTCTTCAGGTACACAATACACTCGGTATATGGCGTTGGACTACACTGCAGATGACTGATAAGTTTTCTTTTTTGTCTTGAGACGCTGTGTTCAGGTAACATAATGAGCACTAGATTCATAAAAAATTCTGTGCCATATGTTTCTCATGTTTCTGTTGGTTAGGATGACTTGCGACCCTTAAATAGATGTAAATGTGTTTCATTTCCAAATGATGTTGCTACATGAGTCCTATATATAGGGGCAATGGGTCGCTGTTCCAATGTTATTACCCATCCTTATGTCCCTCCCAGCAGCAGCTGTTCAATTGTATATTGGCAGGAGGCTGCTCACCTATACTTCAGTGACAGGTTGCTTTCCTATCAATATTACCCACCCTTCCATATACCGCTATTGGCTAGACTGGCTAGAGCAACTCCTTAGTGCTAAACTAATAGCGAAAATATCCTCTCCACATCCAGCATTTATTCAGTTATAGATTAGCACTGTACTTCAGTGATAGGTTGGTGTCCTACTATTATTACCACCCATCCTTTCCATATCCTTGGCTACACTGACTGGAGCAAGTCTCTAGTGCTAGACCAATAACGAATATATCCACTCCACATCCAGAAGTTACTGGCGGAACTGGACGGAGTTACTGCCCAGTGCTTGATCGGCGGCAACTCAGATTGTTTAAATAAACAATATTCTACACTTTCTACAAAATAAAGACTTATATCTGTCCTGTCAGTCGTCTCAGCACAGACTGAGTCATTTTCCCGCCAATTTCCAGGTGGGGGAGGGTAGGGCCAACAATTGATCAATTACACTACTGGCCATTAAAATTGCTATACCACGAAGATGACGTGCTACAGACGCGAAATTTAAACGACAGGAAGAAGATCCTGTGATAAGCAAATGATTAGCTATTCAGAGCAAACATACAACGTTAGCGCCGGTGGCGACACCTACAAGGTGATGACATGAGGAAAGTTTCCAGCAGATTTCTCATACACAAACAACAGTTGACCGGTGTTGCCCGGCGAAACGTTGTTGTGATGCCTCGTGTAAGCAGGAGAAATGCGTACCATCACGTTTCCGACTTTGATAAAGGTCGGATTGTAACCTATCGCGATTGCGGTTTATCGCATCGCGACATTGCTGCTCACGTTCGTCGAAATCTAATGACTGTTAGCAGAATATGGAATCGCTGCGTCCAGGAGGGTCATACGGAACGCCGTGCTGGATCCCAACGGACTAGTATCACTAGCAGTCGAGATGACATGCATCTTATCCGAATGAATGTAACGGATCGTGCAGCCACGTCTCGATACCTGAGTCGACAGATGGGGACGTTTGCAAGACAGCAACCATCTGCACGAACAGTTCGACGACGTTTGCAGCAGCATGGACTATCAGCTCGGAGACCATGGCTGCGGTTACCCCTGACGCTGCATCACAGACAGCCGGCCGCGGTTCTAGGCGCTCCAGTCCGGAGCCGCGCTGCTGCTACGGTCGCAGGCTCGAATCCTGCCTCGGGCATGGGTGTGTGTGATGTCCTTAGGTTAGTTAGGTTTAAGTAGTTCTAAGTTCTAGGGGACTGATGAAATGGTTCAAATGGCTCTGAGCACTATGGGACTCAACTGCTGAGGTCATAAGTCCCCTAGAACTTAGAACTACTTAAACCTAACTAAGCTAAGGACAACACACACATCCATGCCCGAGGCAGGATTCGAACCTGCGACCGTAGCGGTCGCGCGTTTCCAGACTGTAGCGCCAGAACCGCTCGGCCACCAGCGGCCGGCGGGGACTGATGACCACAGCAGTAGAGTCCCATAGTGCTCAGTGCCATGTGAACCATTTTTTTGCATCACAGACAGGAGCGCCTGCGATGGTGTACTCAACGACTAACCTGGGTGCACGAATGGGCCGGCTTGGGTGGCCGAGCGGTTCTAGGCGCTACAGTCTGGAACCGCACGACTGCTACGGTCACAGGTTCGAATCCTGCCTCGGGCATGGATGTGTGTAATGTCCTTAGGTTAGTTAGGTTTAAGCAGTTCTAAGTTCTAGGGGACTGATGACCTCAGAAGTTAAGTCCCATAGTGCTCAGAGCCATTTTTTGCACGAATGCCAAAACGTCATTTTTTCGGATGAATCCAGGTTCTGTTTACAGCATCATCACGGTCGCATCCGTGTTTGGCGACATCGCTATGAATCCACATTGGAAGCGTGTATTCGTCATCGCCATACTGGCGTATCACCAGGCGTGATGGTATGGAGTGCCATTGGTTACACGTCTCGGTCACCTCTTGTTCCCACTGACGTCACTTTGAACAGCGGACGTTACATTTCAGATGTGTTACGACCCGTGGCACTACCCTTCATTCGATCCCTGCGAAAGCCTACATTTCAGCAGTATAATGCACGACCGCATGTTGCAGGTCCTGTACGGGATACAGAAAATGACAAGCACATTGTCCAGATCTCTCCCCAATTGAAAAGGTCTGGTCAATGGCGACTGAGCAACTGGCTCGTCACAATACGCCAGTCACTACTCTTGATGAATTGTGGTATCGCGTTGAAGCTGCATGGGCAGCTATACCTGTACACGCCATCCAAGCGCTGTTTGACTCAATGCCCAGGCGTATCAAGGCCGTTATTACGGCCAGAGGTGGTTGTTCTGGGTACTGATTTCTCAGGTTCTATGCATCAAAATTGCGTGAAAATGTAATCACATGTCAGTTATAGTATAATATATTTGTCCAATGAATATACGTTTATCACCCTGCATTTCTTCTTGGTGTAGCAGTTTTAATTGCCAGTAGTGTAATTAATTTGATATCAAAAGTCACCAGAACCCCTGTTACCTACTTCTCTCGCCCGAATCGGCCCCTAAGGAAGATGCTGTAGAGGTGTTGACGAACAATGGTATCTAAGTTGGCTGGTGCTCCATCATGCATTAGCCACGTTACCTGTTGCTGGTATTGCTGACGAGACTTCTGCAGTTAAAGAGGCAGAGTTTTCTGCGGGAATTCCACACAAACGTCTGTCAGTAAATGCGTTATGTCAAAACAAGTAGTCCAAATAGTAGGCCACCAATAATCCTTACCCCAAACATTGAAACTAAACCACTACTGACGCAATGATTCAACCATTCCCTGTAGATTTCCTGTAAACCATTTATGACGAGTGTGAAGGTTTACGATTAAATAAAACCAGGAAATAAATAATGTAATATACTAATGGTAATTGCTATATTGAAGACACACCGTCCGTTTCCAAGCGTTTGAATCTTCTAGTTCCAATTTTTTCCTCTTACTTAATATTCCCCCTGTATATACCCTGCGGCATGGTATGCCATGACCCTCCTCCGAGACCGTTATCGCAGTGGTGCTACCCCCAGATACCCAGCGTCGCAACCTGAGGTGGTAGAGCACGGAAGGAATAGGAGGAAATATCAGTGACACTGAAAGTTTGAGCCAGGCCTGGGGGGATGCCGAAATAGCCTAATGGTTCAAGGGACTGCACGCGGAAAGTGGGAAATCCGGTTCGGCTTCCGGTCCGAGACAAATGTTCATTAGTCATGACCATCTCGTTTATAAAACGGCTTCACGCGAAAGCCAGGACTGCTCTTCAAATGGCCGATAACTTTACACTGCAGCTTATCTTTTCAATTTTGTGTTTAAATGATGTACGTACTGACAAGTCCATCATTTAGGAATAATAACTCCAGTCTCTACTTCTACCTCCTAAGGTACATGACTTGTCTGTCACATACGGCATGACGTTTTTATTTCTTTCTAAATGAGCACAGGCCACATAAAACTAGTCACCCGTAGGACACGTCACGCTAATACCATGTAACACAGCCCCTAGTCTTGATAATGGAATCAGTTCAGTGAGGAAGACAATCCACGAGTTTCTTACGGTGTGCCAAACGTAGATGTGGCCATTCAGTGACAATCACATTCCACATATCTATCAAATTACGGAAAGACTCATTGCTACCCTTCACCCGCCAAACAGTCCTAGAAATTTTCTGTGAAGTTAAATCGAGTGATTTAACGGGCCATTCGATGTGCCATACGGTGTCAGAGTGTTCGTTTGTCACACCAGAAACATATGCCTACGAGTGCATTTCCCTAAACAAAGTCCTACCTAGGTCATCCTGCCGCCTTGGCAGAACTGCCGAAACTGCGCCCCTCCCCACTCCCAAAAACATTTTCTGCAATTTTTTCCGACACATATTTAGGATATTTTGTAACTTCTAAGGTAAGATTAATAAAAAAGATGTGTTATTGAAAGATATTATTTCAATGAGCTACATAAATGACAAATATTGAACACAACATAAGGGGTGTTTCATTGTAGTAAATAAAAAGCTCAAATTGTATATACTCTTTCTAAAACAATTAAAAGTACTCATAAAACAAAATCAACCTCTTGTTATTTGTGACAACTATGATATTTTAGTATGATGTGCAATAAAGAACAGACTTTATTTCCTCCTCATAATTTATTAAGGTACGTTGTTAATTCAAAATAAAAAAATAGGGCTATATCTAAGTATTGAGACAACATTCATTTCAAAAAATGGAGTTTTTAATATAATTTTAATTATCATAATTTTAATTAATTACTATTAAAAACAGTCTTGATCACAATTTATTTAATAAGGTGACTGGTTTCGACCACTACTGTGGTCATCTTCAGACCATTGAGTAGGAACCTCTTTGTTGGAGTGATTCTCCAACAAAGAGGTTCCTGCTCAATGGTCTGAAGATGACCACAGTAGTGGTCGAAACCGGTCACCTTATTAAATAAATTGTGGTCAAGACTGTTTTTAATAGTAATTATTTATAAGACATTGATCACTGCTGTTCCCATAATGCATTCAAAACTAAATAATTTTAATTAATTGCTAAAACTACACTCCTGGAAATTGAAATAAGAACACCGTGAATTCATTGTCCCAGGAAGGGGAAACTTTATTGACACATTCCTGGGGTCAGATACATCACATGATCACACTGACAGAACCACAGGCACATAGACACAGGCAACAGAGCATGCACAATGTCGGCACTAGTACAGTGTATATCCACCTTTCGCAGCAATGCAGGCTGCTATTCTCCCATGGAGACGATCGTAGAGATGCTGGATGTAGTCCTGTGGAACGGCTTGCCATGCCATTTCCACCTGGCGCCTCAGTTGGACCAGCGTTCGTGCTGCACGTGCAGACCGCGTGAGACGACGCTTCATCCAGTCCCAAACATGCTCAATGGGGGACAGATCCGGAGATCTTGCTGGCCAGGGTAGTTGACTTACACCTTCTAGAGCACGTTGGGCGGCACGGAATACATGCGGACGTGCATTGTCCTGTTGGAACAGCAAGTTCCCTTGCCGGTCTAGGAATGGTAGAACGATGGGTTCGATGACGGTTTGGATGTACCGTGCACTATTCAGTGTCCCCTCGACGATCACCAGTGGTGTACGGCCAGTGTAGGAGATCGCTCCCCACACCATGATGCCGGGTGTTGGCCCTGTGTGCCTCGGTCGTATGCAGTCCTGATTGTGGCGCTCACCTGCACGGCGCCAAACACGCATACGACCATCATTGGCACCAAGGCAGAAGCGACTCTCATCGCTGAAGACGACACGTCTCCATTCGTCCCTCCATTCACGCCTGTCGCGACACCACTGGAGGCGGGCTGCACGATGTTGGGGCGTGAGCGGAAGACGGCCTAACGGTGTGCGGGACCGTAGCCCAGCTTCATGGAGACGGTTGCGAGTGGTCCTCGCCGATACCCCAGGAGCAACAGTGTCCCTAATTTGCTGGGAAGTGGCGGTGCGGTCCCCTACGGCACTGCGTAGGATCCTACGGTCTTGGCGTGCATCCGTGCGTCGCTGTGGTCCGGTCCCAGGTCGACGGGCACGTGCACCTTCCGCCGACCACTGGCGACAACATCGATGTACTGTGGAGACCTCACGCCCCACGTGTTGAGCAATTCGGCGGTACGTCCACCCGGCCTCCCGCATGCCCACTATACGCCCTCGCTCAAAGTCTGTCAACTGCACATACGGTTCACGTCCACGCTGTCGCGGCATGCTACCAGTGTTAAAAGACTGCGATGGAGCTCCGTATGCCACGGCAAACTGGCTGACACTGACGGCGGCGGTGCACAAATGCTGCGCAGCTAGCGCCATTCGACGGCCAACACCGCGGTTCCTGGTGTGTCCGCTGTGCCGTGCGTGTGATCATTGCTTGTACAGCCCTCTCGCAGTGTCCGGAGCAAGTATGGTGGGTCTGACACACCGGTGTCAATGTGTTCTTTTTTCCATTTCCAGGAGTGTATGATGGTGCTACAGTCAGTGGAATTATCACAAATATCTTCAAAGGTATGTCGGTACTTGGGTAAGCACCTAGTAACCCATATGAAAAATAAAACCTCAAAATATTGAAATGGAAAGCTCCAGTGCTCTTCATCAGCTATTTCGACTGCAATTAGAAACCTGCTACTTCGTTAACCCATATGTGAAATAAAACCTCAAAATATTGAAATGGAAAGCTCCAGTGCTCTTCATCAGCTATTTCGACTGCAATTAGAAACCTGCTACTTCGTTAACTTGGACAGATGTATCGGTATTTGTGCTGTATTTGGCACCAAACTGAGCTATTTATTTTTTTAAATCAGACAAAGAGCTCTAATTTAAGACGCTTCCAACACTAAATTAAAGTGAGATCAGATGGTTTGTTATATGTGAGATCTGTTTTCCAGTTCGTTCACTACTGTATCAAATTCTTTCACGTCTTCAGTTGGCAGATATCAGCAAAAATCAGAAGCCTTCGGTGAAATAGTATATTTACTTCAGCCATGCGTTCGCCAACCTCTGATATCTTACAGTAGCAAGCGAAGTACCAAAGATACCGCCATTTTCGTCTGTCTAAATAGTAAATATAGCTTGCGAGAGGTGGAGTAGAAGAGTTTATTTTTTTAACTCGTTCATACTGCGCGGTACCAGCTATTCGTCAACGAGTAATAGAACGTGTATTGTATATTTCTACTGCAGTAACAGAAACTGAAATAAAAGCGTTCGAAAACTTTCGCATTTTGCGATTTTGCAGAAAGTTTGAAAAATAGCTATTTTTTTGCCCTTGGTACTGGGCGCAAAAAAAGAATTGTAGTAATCAAATTTATCGATATTTTTACGCTCTTTTAAAAAGGGAATAGACAACAAAGCGGTAGGAACACGAAAAACTACGATTTTTTGAAAAACAGAATTTTTGAAAAACTGAAAAAGTTTGATATTTTCAATGTTTTCCGACTAAAGAAGGATTAGCCAACGTAAATTTTGTTGGCAAAACTTGGTTTTCCAATCTTTCCAACGATATGAACTAGTTAAAAAGATAATATTTTCTACCCCACAGTATGACTGGGGTACTTGTTCAACATGGGCTGACTATGAAGGTGGCACTTGTGTGAACCGAGCACGTTGTTGACACATGGCCCACGTGATGCCTCTTCTGTAGTACTCATTTCTCTATGATGCTACTTGGACAACAGGACGCTGTGACAATAGCGTGTGGTTACAGTCTCGGTCATAGGGACAGGCTTCTTCTCCAATCCTAAGCAGAAGGGAAAACGCTTCTTTTCCCAAGAAGACGGTAGGAACCAGAGATGTTGGTGCACTCAAGTAGAGCTCCTGAATTTTTTTTAACGATTGTTGCGCCCCTTTGTGACTGCGTCCTTGGCGGGGGCCAATCTCGTCAAGGTCTCGGTATGGATCTGGTTATAAACATGGCTGTTGTATATAAAAAAAACGTCCTGTTTCATGTTCACGGCAACGTAAGTGGGTCGGACCAAACCGTGATACGAAAAGCACCCGAAATATACCACAGAATAATCTCCGTCCTAAACTGCACCCTCTACACACTGGGGGTTAAACGTCTCACTCGGCCTCCAAGCTTTGATCTTTTGAAAAACAGGCAAAATGTCGACTCCAGTTAGCTACTGTCCAGGTCCAGAGTTGTGTGGACCACTGAAGGCGTCCAGCTTGTGTACCACAGTGACGGATAGCTTTTTGCGACTTACTCGACTCCGTATCTCCATTGCGCGCAGTTTGTTTAGGAATGTTCGCTCGGAAACTGGTTGACATGAATCTGCATTTACTGACAGTATCAGTCCTTGTGAGGCTTGAAAACAACTGTAATTGACAAGGTGTGACCCTAGTTTCCGGTCCCTATCTGTTGGGATCTTTCCACGACCGTCGCTCTTACTTCATGTTTCACTGCTTCGAGTGGTACTCAGACGTGTTGGACAGACCACGTAGGCAGACCAACAAATCGGGCAACTGCACTCGTATGATCTTGGGAGCGTTCAAAAACTATAGCTCCTTTCTGCCATTCTGTCACGATTCCACGTCTGAATGCCTCTGTGTGCACTACAATTAATCTAATCTTGACCTCATGTTCGCTATGACAGCCATGTTTCTAGAGACATGATTTACAATGGGTGCTTGAAATTTTATAAGTAGGCCTCCACAGAATAGTTTACTCTGTCCTCGAGAGTCTGTCAGTTTATTTCATTCAGCCTCTCCGCTGATACCCTCCAGATCAAACTGACCTTTGGCCGTATTCAGTGTCCCTTGTTAGCAGTATTTGGTATGGGTCCCACATACTTGAGCAGTATTTTAGGATGAGTCGCATGCAGCGGTGGCCGGTTATCATCTGCTAATGTACTACAGCACACTGTAAATATCGCACTAAAAATTAAACCATTTCTCTTCGAATGCGAGCCATAAATCACACTATAATTATGTCAGTTCTCTTTGAATATGTGCTCATAAGCAAATAAAACGGACGAAAGCATGTTTTGTAGCGCTCTCTCCATGATAATCAGAAACCAACGTCAAGCGCTGAAATGATGGTCTGCCACACTATAATTAGCTCAACGCAGCTGCCTGTTTTCGACTCCGCATGCTCTGATGTGATGTCATACATTCTGACGCTATGAGTGCTACGTTGTTCACAACACCAAGTCAGTATTATTCTTTTAAACTGTGTATAGCATATTGTGCAAGCGTCGAGGATGAAGTGTTTTGGGGCGCTGTTGTCGTCACCATGCAGTGGCCAAGTAGTTTAATGCCCAGTCTGGCAGACTGTGGACTCAGGTTTGATTTCCGCCATTTCCTTTCATTTTATTTCATTCCTCATGATATTAACTATTAATTATTAAATTTAAATACATTTAAACAGTTCAATTTATATACGAGGAATTAATATATTTACTTAAGTTACAATTAGTACAATTAGTATTCTTGTAAGTCAAAACACTACAGGCCATCAGACATTAGTAACATTTTGCACGAGCCACCATTGGTGATTTGTAAGCAGTCTCCCTTGTAGACAGATTACACCTCCCTAGCTTTCTACCAATAAACAGAGGTCTGCCACCTGCTTGACCCAAGACTGAGCCTATGTGATCATTTAATTTCATGTCCCTACAACATGTTACTCTCAGGTATTTGTATGAATCGACTTATTCCAGCTGTGACTAACTGGTATTATATTCATAGGATACTGTGTGTTTCCGTTTTTTGTGAACTGCACAGTTTTAGATTTCTGAACATTTAAAGCAAGTTGCCAATCTTTGCAGCACTTTAAAATCTTATCAAGAACTGATAGAATATTTGTACAACTTCTTTCAGACAATACAGAGAGGTTTAGTACTGGAATTTCGAGAGAGCAGTTTCCGGGAAGAGATGGACAACATATTACTTCCTTCCTTACGCATGTCGTGAGATGTCCACGACGAGAAAAATCGAGAAATTAGAGCCCGTACAGAGGCTTACCGACGATCATTCTATGCCCAGTTCGCGAATGGAAGACTCAAGAGGGGGCGGGGGTCAGTTAGTGGTAGGAAAAGTATCATCGTTAGGTGGCTTACAGAATGTGATGTATTTGAACTTCCTTATGGATGAACACGTCATCTGCGAAAAGTCTGACGTTAATGTTGTTATATTGCCCGTAAAGACATTAATAAACAACATGAATAACAAGGATCCAAACGCACTTGCCCAGGTCACACCCGAAGTTACTTCTACGTCTGTCGACGACTCTCCATCCAAGGTAACATGCTGCGTCCTTCCTACCAAAAGAACTCCTCAGTCCAGTCGCTTGAAAACCCATGATTGTACTTTTGATAATAAGCGTAGATGTGGTACAGATTTCAATGATTTTCGGGAGTCGAGAAATCCTGCGTCTACCTGACTACCTTAATCCATGGTTTTCAGTTTGTCAGGCGAGAAGAGCGCGAGCTGTGTTTCACATGATCGATGTTTTTGGAACTCATGCTGGCTGGCGTAGAGGTCGTTCTGTTCAAGGTACCTCATTACGTTTACGCTCAGAATAGGTTCTAAGATTCTACAACAAATGGATATCATGGCTGGGGTTGTATTCTGTCACCCTTATTGTAGATAAGTATGACCTGCGCCTTCTTCCAACGGCTGGGCATAACTTTTTGTTCGAGAGATCTACGATAGATTTTAGCTAGAGGAAGGACTATCTCGACTCCAAATTCAGTGCAGAATCCGATAGCGATTCCATCGGGCCCTGGGGCTATGCTCAATTTTAAGGATTTTAGTTAAGGAAAAAAAAGTTACAACACACGAATGAGTTGTCTGTGTGCAGTATTCAAATGATATTTTACGACACCGTAACTATACATGTTACACTGTTTTGTTCTTTAAACCTTTTGGCAGGTAGAACTGTGTGAGTAACCAATGTTAAAACCATCTCCTGATAGAGCAAGTTGCGCAAAAGCAAGACATTGGCCTACTATTCGGTATGATGTACCTTTATTGCAGCTGAGTAAGATTTTAATGACAGCAAATAATTGAAATATGTGAGTAGGTCACGATGTGCCAGGCTCTGAGCCAGAAACGTGGCGATAAAAAGTGGATGCCGCACTTCAGACGTGAGCTATCGGTGATACTAGATCTCTTCAGTTTACTTCAGATGTGGTGGCGTGTTCGCTGAGAAGCAGTAGTTTAGGGTGAAGTCGAGCGTGTGAAGATAATGCACTGTAGCTGCCGATCTGCACGAATGCATCTGCGCGACAGCATTTCTGTCAAAAAGTCATGTCCTTGTGGTTGTGCATACATAGCTCACTCTGAGGGTCATAGAATAGGAGCAGTACAGTTAGTACACGCTATAGGCGCTTCACCAACAGGCTACAGGCCTGTGTCGATAAATATAAGCCAGTAAGTAGCATGCTCCGAGACAGTTTGAAGTACGATGGAGCTCAAGGGATGTAATGTCCTGCTGTAAATGCTCCCATTCTACATCAAACGAACTAACTTAGACGATTAAAATGCCATGGTACCTTCTCTCTGTCTCATGTCTATGAAATCTTTTTCTCTTCTAAAAGGGTAGCATTCATCTCACGCTAGCTTTGGAGAACCCTACGTCATAGTGACGTAACGCTACGTCATCGTGACGTAAATAAACCTAAATCGACTTCATGAGTACGTATATCGATCTTTGCAATTGCACCACAGAGGTTGCACCGATAACGTGAAAGCTAAATGTAAATACATGTGTAGAACCGAAGTTACAGCAGTTGTGTGATAGGTTCGGCCCAGTTGAATTAGTTATTAAGCTGGAATCCTAACAATTTTCGATGTTATTGTATGTTTCTTGAACATAATGAATGTCTGAACGAAGGAACCACAACGAAAGTAAAGAAAGAAACGCTTGCACTATTTTTTTAAAAAAATCCGATGATCGTCCATTAATCATGTGGACAGTACCATGAAATAATGAACTATTAAGGTGTATCCAAAGAATTTGGGATATTATTGGGTATTTCATGAACGTAATGAAAGTCAAAAAAAAGCTTGTAGTCATTTTTAAAAAATCCCATGAATTGTGCATGATTGTGTCGACAGAAACGTTAAATAAGTAATTATTAAGCTCTAATCCCAAGAACGTGGGATGTAATTGTGTGTTTCATGACCATAACGAATATCTGAACGAAGGAACTATAAGCACAACGAAAGTCAAAAGAAGCGAGTAGTCATTTTTTTAAAAAAATCCGATTAATTGTGCATAAATCATGTGGATACAAACGTGAAATTGGGAGAAATTAAAGTGTTTCGTATTTTTATAAATGCCAATGGATTGTACATAATTCTTCTGGGCAGAAACGTTAAACCGAGAAATTAATGTGGTTCCAAAGATAATTCCGAATGTTGCTGGAATTTTAATTTTGCCTTCATGTTGCAGATCAACTCAGAAAATTTTGCTCTTCATAAATAAATTATTGCTTATGATTATAATATATAATGTAGCCTGTTTATAACACGTCATTATTTTTCTTTATACGCCGGGTACTGTGAAAAACAATGATATTTCGTCTATAATTGTTACTCACATTTTAATATTTAAGCAGTATCAACTATAAAAAACAGTGAGTTTCCTAGTAGTTGCCAAATGATGTTGAACACTGACTGTCACAATGGGTGAACTACTTGACAAAATAACCTCAACAGCTCACAGTTTTTAGCAGCACTAAGTGATGTTTCATATGCGATGGTGGAATACCGTGTTTTTTATTCTCTCAATACGCATGGTATAAATTTTGGGGGGCGTTTGGCATAATTACTATAGCTATTTCCATATTGACTAAGAGTCATACAAAAAGTAGCTGAAAATGGCGACAGCACTCACTGCTTTCAGTTGCTTAAAATGCTGGTAAATGAGACTTGCATGTCATTGTTTGTTCACAGTATACAACGTATAAAGAAAAATAATGACGCGTTATAACAGGTCAGTACATTATAATCATCAGCCATAATTTATTTATGCAGGGCAAAATTTTCCGAGTTGATCTGCAACATGATGGCAAAATTAAAATTCCAGCAACATTCGGAATTATCTTTGGAACTACATTAATTTCTCGGTTTAATGTTTCTGTCCAGAAGAATTATGTACAATCCATTGGCTTTTATAAAAATACGAAATAATTTAATTCCCCCTATTTCACTTTTCTATCCACATGATTTATGCACAATTAATCGGATTTTTTAAAAAAAATGACTACTCGCTTCTTTTGACTTTCGTTGTGCTTATGGTTCCTTCGTTGAGATATTCGTTATGTTCATGAAACACACAATAAAATCCCTCATTCTTGGGATTAGAACTTAATAATTAATTATTTGACGTTTGTATCGACACAATCATGCACGATTCATGGGAGTTTTTGAAAATGACTACAAGCTTTTTTTGACTTTCGTTATGTTCAAGAAGTACCCAATAACATCCCAAATTGCTTGGATTACAGCTTAATAATTAATTATTTCATGTTTCTGTCCACATTTATGGGCGATTCATCGGATATAAAAAAAAATGACTGCAAGCGTTTCTTTTTTACTTTCGTTGTAGTTCCTTCGTTCAGACATTCATTATGTTCAAGAAACATCGAAAATTGTTAGGATTCCAGCTTAATAACTAATTCAGCTGGGCCGAACATACCATACGACTGCTGTAACTTCGTTTCTATACGTCTATTTACATTTAGCTTTCACGTTATCGGTGCAACCTCTGTGGTACAACTGCAAAGGTCGATTCACGTACTCATGAAGTCGATTTAGGTTTATTTACGTCAACATGACGTAGCGTTACGTTACTGTGACGTAGGGTTCTCCTCGCCTAGCGTGAGATGATGCTACCCCTTCCGAAAACGTTTGTTATTAGATATCCAAAAGAGGGACAGAAAGCCGTAAAATACAGTATTTTGCTCAAAGACCTTAAGGGAACAGAAAGGAAAATCTCGTCAGTTTTCTAAATACTGTATCTTAAAGAATAAGAGTTGTTAGGTCCATGTAATTCTTACCGTCTTTTAACAAATCTCTTGGGAACGTTTTAACGTACGAACCACAGCTTTTGGTCACATAACTTTTCTCTCCTATATTTTGCTTTGCAAGTGTAATAAAGCATGTTAATAATTAATGTACAAACTACACTGGTCAGAACATTATATGACCACCTACCTAATAGCCGATATGTCGTCCTTTGGCAAGGATAACAGGGACGAAGCGTCGTGGTATGGAAGTAATGAGGCTTTGGTAGGTCGCTGTAGGGAGTTGGTACCACATCTGCACACAAAATTCACCTAATTCCCCTGTAAATACCTGGGAGGGAGCGATGAGGTATGACACCACGTTCATCTCATCCCAGATGTTTTCGATCGAGTTCAGATCTGGTGAGTAGAAGGAGGCGGGGGGGAGGGAGGGGGGAGGCGAGGGAGCGAGGAAGCACATCAAATGGAACTCGCCACTATGTTGCTCGAACCACTCCATAACACTTCTGGGCTTGTGACACATGGTGCACTATGTGTTGAAAACGCCACTGCCGTCGGGACACACGATCGTCATGAAGAGGTGTACGTGATTAGCAACCAGTGTATGGTGCTCCTTGGCTGGCATGGTGCATTGCACGAGTTCCATTGGACCTATGGATATCGACGTGAATGCTCTCCAGGCCATAATGGAGCCGCCGCCAGCTTGTCTCCGTCCACAGTATCAAGGAGCTGTTCCGCTGGAAGACGACGGATTCACGCCCTCCCATCGGCAAGATGAAGAAGGTATCGGAATTCACCAGACCATGCAACACTCTGCTACTGTGTACCCATTTCAGTCGTAGTTGCCGATGTCGTGGTGTTAACATGGCACATGCACTGGCCGTCGGCTGCGGAGGCCCATCGTTCAGAGTGTTCGGTGCACTGTGTGTTCACACATACACTACTGGCCATTAAAATTGCTACACCACGAAGATGACGTGCTACAGGCGCGAAATTTAACCGACAGGAAGAAGATGCTGTGATATGCAAATGATTAACTTTTCAGAGCATTCACACAAGGTTGGCGCCGGTGGCAACCCCTACAACGTGCTGACATGAGGAAAGTTTCCAACCGATTTCTCATACACAAACAGCAGTTCACCGGCGTTGCCTGGTGAAACGTTGTTGTGATGCCTCGTGTAAGGAGGAGAAATGCGTACCATCACGTTTCCGACTTTGATAAAGGTCGGACTGTAGCCTATATCGATTACGGTTTATCGTATCGCGACATTGCTGCTCGCGATGGTCGAGATCCATTGACTGTTAGCAGAATATGGAATCGGTGGGTTTAGGGGGGTAATATGGAACGCCGTGCTGGATCCCAACGGCCTCGTACCACTAGCAGTCGAGATGACAGGCATCTTATCCGTATGGCTGTAACGGATCGTGCAGCCACGTCTCGATACCTGAGTCAACAGACGGGGACCTTTGCAAGACAACAACCATCTGCACGAACAGTTCGACGACGTTTGCAGCAGCATGGACTATCAGCTCGGAGACCATGTCTGCGGTTACCCTTGACGCCGCATCACAGACAGGAGCGCCTGCGATGGTGTACTCAACGACGAACCTGGGTGCACGAATGGCAAAACGTCATTTTTTCGGATGAATCCAGGTTCTGTTTACAGTATCATGATGGTCGCATCCGTGTTTGGCGACATCGCGGTGAACGCACATTGGAAGCACGTATTCGTCATCGCCATACCCGGCGTGATGGTATGGGGTGCCACTGGTTACACGTCTCGGTCACCTCTTGTTCGCATTGACGGCACTTTGAACTGTGGACGTTACATTTCAGATGTGTTACGACCCGTGGATCTACCTTTCATTCGATCCCTGCGAAACCCTACATTTCAGCAGGATAATGCGCGACCGCATGTTGCACGTCCTGTACGGGCCTTTCTGGATACAGAAAATGTTCGACTGCTGCCCTGGCCAACACATTCTCCAGATCTCTCACCAATTGAAAACATCTGGTCAATGGCGGCCGAGCAACTGGCTCGTCACAATACGCCAGTCACTATTCTTGATGAACTGTGGTATCGTGTTGAAGCTGCATGGGCAGCTGTACCTGTACAGGCCATCCAAGCTCTGTTTGACTCAATGCCTAGGCGTATCGAGGCCGTTATTACGGCCAGAGGTGATTGTTCTGGGTACTGATTTTTCAGGATCTACGCACCCGAATTGCGTGAAAATGTAATCACATGTCAGTTCTAGTATAATATATTTGTCCAATGAATACCCGTTTATCATCTGCATTTCTTCTTGGTGTAGCAATTTTAATGGCCAGTAGTGTACTTGTACTCTGCCCAGTATTAGAGTCTGATGTTAGTTCCACCACAGTTCGCCGCCTGTCCTGTTTTACCACTCTGCCCAGCATACGACGACCAACATCCGTAATGAGGGGTGGCCGCCCAACCACACGGCATCTGGACGTGGTTTCCCCTTAGTTTCGCCATGTGTTGAAGACACTCACCACTCCTGGAACACCCGACAAATCGTGCGATTTCCGAAATGCTCGTGCCGAGCCTCCAGGTCATCACAATCTATCCTTGGTCAAACTCAGATAGACAGCGCGCCTCCCCCATTCTAAACACGGACAGCATGCTCACTGATACTACATGCAACATGCGTGTGTCTGATTGACAGTCATTCATCGCCTAGTGACGTTGCTATCGCCTGGGCACCTATTTTGCCTTAACAAAACTTCTATCCTCAAGGCTCCTGACTCGTACCACTAAATTAACTATCTATAAATCACTTATAATACCAGTGCTTACATATGCCTCTGAAGCCTGGACATTAACAACTAAAGATATTGAAATACTGGATGCATTTGAAAGAAAGATACTTAGAAGAATTATCGACCCAATCTGTGAAAGAGGAAGATGGAGGAGGAGATACAACCATGAGTTGTATATCATATACAAAGACTAACCCATCAGAAGGATAGTGAAATCATCCAGACTGAGGTGGGCGGGACATTTGGCTCGCATGAATGATACAGATGTACCAAAAAGAATATTACACGGAAAGCCAGGAGGCCAGAAAGGACGTGGTCGACCAAGAGTCAGATGGGAAGATGGAGTAATCGAACATCTTAGGAAGATGGGCTATAGAAACTGGAGAGTACTGGCAAAGGACCGAGAGAAATGGAAGGAAATTGTAGAAGAGGCCAAGGCTTATCATGAGCTGTAGAGCCAGGGAAGAAGAAGATCAAAAATTACAATAAGTAACTCATAGTTTATCTTCAAAAACATTTTAATTTTAAATTTTAGGTCATAAGAATGAGCTACTTTTTAGTTACGTTTGTTCTGAGACAGTATACAAAATCTCAACCCTTTATTTTAATAGTTTTTAACCAGTATGTACCAGCGCATCAAATATGTGAACTTTCGAAAAATTCAAGTAAAGTAAAAACGCATTTCTCTATCGTTTCGAAGAGTCTTCTGCTGTCAGTGACGAATCTTTCTGCATACTGAGTCCCACAGGCACTCTCGTCTATTCCATAACCTGAACCACCACTGAAACATAAAAGAGCATCTGGCATACTTTTTTTAAAAAGTATTTCGTCCAACCAGAACAGCTTTTCATATCTGTTCCCTTACATAGCTGTTGAAATTCTCATTTGGATTTCGAGACCTACCATGTAAACACTTCTCTAATAATCTTGTGTCACAAAGATCGCAAAGTACATGTTTTTTCAACTTCCATTATAAAACGTAGCAAAGAATGCTTATGGCTGTATGTCTTACATTCAATAATAGCCCTCTGGTAGCCACACCATGGCTCATATCCAAGTGGCCACAGTTCATGACATGGGTTATAATTTGTAAATGTTTTACGTAAGAAGGCAGCCCATACTGCCTTTCTCAAAGGATTCAATCTGATAAGTTTTAAAACATTCCCACTACTACTAAAAAAACATAAAATTTCCTGAAGTTGTTGATAAGGTCCCAAACGAAACTACCACAACTAATTTCATTACTTCACTATAAACACGTATGACAGTGGCAAAACAGTGTCTGAACTCTCTGTATACACAAAAGCGAAGCAACCATCTGCTTTCAGAGGTTAACCACCATTAGAGACAAAAGACTCATAAAAATAAACAACTGAGAACCAAATTCTGGGCACAACAAGAAATTGAATACATAATTGGCGAATATCAAATCCACACAAATCTTGCCCAGAAAAATTTTTGTTTTTAAATTTATTCACAGACATCAAAAAAATTTGTAATAAGTAAGTAGATTGCACCTTTGTGAAGTTTAAAAGCTTAATGACTCAGTGGGTCGCAAATCTCACTCCAAAATTCTAAAAGAAGAAGATCTGGACCTCCAAATCACTGCAGTTTTTAATGAAACACTACATGGTGGTACAAAAACTAAGGTAAAATTCAGGCGAGAAATTTCGGAATAGTTTTTGAAATTAAAACGGGAGGGGGGCAGGGTGATAGACTCTTTCTTTTACTTTTCAACTGTGCCTTGAAAAACGTAATATAAGAGTGGCGAAAACAGAAATGGGTACCGGTACTTAAAACTGACCAATCGAATCAATTATGAAAAACCAGTATTAAAGTAGACTGCTTAGCTTTTGCAGACGACCTGGCAGTTCTCTGACAGAACATTCAAATAACACTGAAACAGTAAGTCTAGAAACTTTATTTTAAAACAAAAAAAGTACATTTCTATCAATAACATGATACTCAAAATTCCAAAAAGCTAAATATGGGAAAATGAAATGCGCTTCTCATTTCAAATATTTAGGCGAAACCATTCAGGAGACTGGCCTGGGAAAGACTGATTACGAAATTCGTGGCCACTAGATGGAAACTGCCTTCAGTCTTACAACAAGTAAAGCATCTCAAAATACACGAAACTGAGAAAATACACGGTCATAAAACAAAAGTGTCTTTATGGGACTGAAATGCTAATTTTAAGCACAAAGAGAGATATCGGAGAAATCGAGAAAAGAGAATGAAAACTAATCGGAAAACTTTTAGGTCCAAATTATAGTGAAGAGGGAACATGCAAATTAAAGAAAATAAAGAAAAGTGTGCCAACATTTATTCAGATATAAAAAAGTGCAGGCTAGAATTTTATGAAGATAATAGCCAGACAGGTTATGAAATTGTGCAACAGCCACAATAAACCTACAAATGAAGCAATAAAATGAATCGGTGCAGTAAAAGAAGACGTGAAGGAATCAGGAATAAAACATGATTTACCACACAGAAAAACTTTTAGACAGAAAATTCACAATTGGACAGATTGGCTGGTAGAAAAACCAATGAAGACCGGAACAACTTGGTCTGACGAGGGGGAAAGAAGCTATGCTGAGTAATGTTGGCACGAAGAAAAACCAAAACAAAACTCTGAAAATGTTCTTTGTTGTACATTTAATAAGTTCGTAATGTTTTTCCATAAGTTTAATAAACGCAACAGATACACATAACAGAGATTCTAGTCATCAAGAATGTCTTCTCCTTCAATATTTACAACAGTCTGCCAACGCTGGGGTAACTTTTCGCTTCCTTAACTGTAGAAATCATGTAGTTTTTAGGCGAAGAACTTGTCGAGACATGTTCGGAACGCATTTTTATCCGGAAGGAAGTTCCTTGAAGGCTTTTCGTTAGAGAGCGGAAAAAGGTGAAAATCTGAGGCTGCCAGATCAGGTGAATAAGATGGATGCAGAATGAGTTTCCAACCCAACTTCTGTATAGTGTTCTCTGTCAGTCTAGCAGAATGCGGGCCGGAGTTATCACTTCACGCAGTCTTCGTGGTTGTTGTTCTCGGACTGCGTATGCAAGCTATTCGTAGTACACCACAACATCGCTGTTCCACCAGATGCATAACAACATCTTTTGGGGACGCGAGCAGATCTTTGTGCAGGCAGTTGCTGCTTTGTTTGGACTCAACCAGTACTTTCATTTCCTTATGTTAGCATAAAGATACCATATCTCGTCATCAGTAACGGTACAGAATAGGAATAGTCGATTTGTTCGCGAGCCAATTAATGACGAGGAAGCAGAGATGCACATACCGTCACCCGCTTATTTTTGTGATTTTGGATTAGAGAATGTGGTAGCCATACAAGCGATTTTTGAACCTTCCCCAATGCATGCAAATGTCAAACGATGGTGGAATGATCACATTTCATCACATTTGGCAGTCTTAGATTACAATGACATGGATTAATGGGATTTGGCGGGAGTGCAGCGGCACCAGTTTAATTTTTTCATTGGTGGGACAGTAAATATAACTTTTCAGATTTTTTAAGACACCTCTGGGTCTGCTTCCAGGGGAGACACTTCGGAGTCTTCTCTCATTTGAGACACTTCAGTAAGGACGCTTCGGGCAGAGACTTCGCTCAGCAGAACTCTGGTTCAGACCTCGTCTGCTGCTGCAAGCAAACAAGCACACTTAGCGAGATATCGGCACCACCTGCAGTCAGCACATTCACATGTCAATAATGGCGAGATTTACGAGCAGCACCGGCAGTGTAGGTCGCGATGCAGTCACTGCGATGCAGTCACTGCTGTTGAGACGCGTCTTATGGACAGTCAGTTTTTAATAGTAAGATGAATTTACCATCACGTACTTCACTATTCTAAACTTTGCCAACCATAGGTCATTCCAGTTTTGTTTTCTTTGTTTTATTATTAGCGTTTGTCACATCAGGAGTACGCTTTTACTGAATTCAAAGAAAATCAATTAATGTTAATAAACTTACGGATTTACCTTATCTTTGAATTTCATTTCATAGTTAGTCATCCCGTTGCACGGTTAGTGAAAATTTGTAATTACCATAACCCCAATGGGTGGGTCGAAAATTAGCGTTTGTTCTCTGTTGCACACAGTTCAACTAGCATATTTCTTTGGGTAGAGATCTACACTCATGCTCATAAATTAAGGATAATTGCAGAGTGTCCTGCCACGCTGACGCTAATAGCATAGGCACATAGGGAACACACACGACACAGATCTGTAAGTCCACGGTATTGGTGATAAGTCGAGAAAACTGTCCCGAAACACATGTGCTACAAAACGCCACTGTATGCTGCACATGTACTCCGACATCAATATGGGGTACGATCACCATGCACACAGGCCGCACAACGGGTTGGCATACTCTGTATCAGGTGGTCGAGCAGCTGCTGAGGTATAGCCTCCCATTCTTGCACCAGTGCCTGTCGGAGCTCCTGAAGTGTCCGAGGGGTGTGAAGACATGCAGCGATACGTCGACCGAGAGCATTCCAGACGTCCTCGATGGGATTTAGGCCTGGAGAATAGGCAGGCCACTCCATTCGCCTGATATCTTCTGTTACAAGGTACTCCTCCACGATGGTAGCTCGGTGGGGCCGTGCGTTATCATCCATCAGGAGGTAGGTGCGACCCACTGCACCCCTGAAAAGGCGGACATACTGGTGCAAAACGACGTCCCGATACATCTGACCTGTTACAGTTCCTCTGTCAAAGAAATGCAGGGATGTACATGCACCAATCATAATCTCACCCCTCACCATCAAACCACGACCTCCATACAGGTCCCTTTCAAGGACATTAAGGGGCTGGTATCTGGTTCCTGGTTCAAGCCAGATAAAAACCCGGCGAGAATCACTGTTCAGACTATACCTGGACTCGTCCGTGAACATAACCTGGGACCACAGTTCCAATCACCATGTACTGTATTCTTGACACCAGGCTTTACGGGCTCTCCTGTGACCAAAGGTCAGTGGAATGCACCTTGCAGGTTTCCGGGCGAATGAACCATGTCTGTTCAGTCGTCTGTAGACTGTGTGTCTGGAGACAACAGTTCCAGCGGTTGCGGTAAGGTCCTGAGCGAGGCTACTTGCAGTACTCCGTGGCCGTCTATGGCTCTGAGCACTATGGGACTTAACTTTTGAGGTCATCAGTCCCCTATAACTTAGAACTACTTAAACCTAACTAATCTAAGGACATCACACACATCCATGCCCGAGGCAGGATTCGAACCTGCGACCGTAGCGGTCGCGCGGTTCCAGACTGTAGCGACTAGAACCGCTCGGCCACTCCGGTCGGCCGTGGCCGTCTGCGGGCACTGATGGTGAGATATCGGTCTTCTAGTGGTGTTGTACATTGTGGACGTCCCGTACTGTAGCCCCTGGACATGTTTCCTGTCTCTTCGAATCGTTGCCATAATGTTGAGACCACACTTTGTGGCACACGGAAGGGCCCGTGCTACGACCTGCTGTTTGACGAGCCTCCAGTCGCCCTAGTGTTCTACACCTCATAACGTCATCAATATGTGTCCCTTGAGCCATTTTAAACATACAGTGACCATTAGCACGTCTGAAAACGTCTGCACACTTACTCGCTGCACCGTACTCTGACATGCACCAACACACCTCTGCGTATGTGGACTGCTGCCAGCGCCACCGTGCGACGACCGCAGGTCAAATGCACCGCATGGTCATACCCCGAAGTGATTTAAACCCGCAAACCGCCCGCTAGAGCGTTGTTTCACCATTTATCATCATTATCCTTAATTTATGCGCCTGAGTGTAGATGGGTAACCAGCTAGCATAATCAATCTCATTTTAACAAACGGTTTCACTTCGTATCTAGGAGTAACCATATGTTGCTACCTTAAGTGGAATGATCACATAAAACATGTGGTAGGAAACGTTAATGGCAGACAGAGGAAGAATCTAATCAGCGCATCGGAGATGCTGAAGAAACTCCAGTGGCAGACACTACAAGAAAGTGTATCAAGTTATATATCAAGAAAAAGGATGCTGTTACAAGTCCGAGAGAGCATGCTAAGGGCAGAATTGGCTAAATATTACTTCCTTCCACATACGTCTCGCGACATGAACGCAACGAGGAAACTGGAGGTAATACTGAGGTCTACTGACAATCATTCTTCCCATGTGTCATACGCCAATAGAACAGGGATGGGGATCAGAATTGGTACCAGAAGTATCCTCAGCCACACACCGTCAAGTGGGTTGCGGAGATGTAGGTAGAATGTGACAGGGATTCCATTGGGATCTGGAGCTTTGTTTACCTTTAGCACGCCACTGATACAGACATGTATATCACTCATCTTAGCTGTGGCGTGAGAATGAAAATGAGGCCGGATGTTTCTTTGTAAAGAGACATTTGATTTCGGAGTCCAGCGTTCCAGCTTCTGATTTTACTTTGCTACTCTCATGTAGTGACCGAGCAAGAGGCAAAGTGCTAAGACAGTCAAATCCCTTTCCGACCACCCAAATTTAGGTTCTAGATGACTTCCTTTGTTCTGTTTTTCTTTAAACATTTACGTTCCATCAACTGAATTTTAACACCGAGTAAATACCAGGCGTGTCTGGACAGTACTGTATGTTCCATTTTGGTTCAAATGGCTCCAAGCACTATGGGAGAATTTACATCTGAGGTCATCAGTCCCCTAGACTTAGAACTAATTAAACCTAACTAACCTAAGGACATCACACACACCCATGCCTGAGGCAGGATTCGAACCTCCGACCGTAGCAGCAGCGCGGTTCCGGACTGAAGCGCCTAGAACCGCTCTGTCACAGCCGCCGGCTACCATTTCTGGAAAAGCTCATAAAAACAGTTTTCAAACAAAATTTGTTTTTGTAAGAAAGAGAATTTCTTAAACAATTTTTCTACATGGTTGCCATCATTCTTCAGACATCTGTTATAGCGGATAACCAATTTTTCTATGCTCTTTTCATAGAAAGATGACGTTAGTGAAGACAGCTACTGCCGAACTCAGTTTTTGTGTCGTCGTCACTGTCAAAGCGCTTTCCACTAAAATCACGCTTCACGTTCAAGAACAAGTGGTAGCCAGAAGGAGCGAGATCGCGGTTGTACGGCTGGTGATCGAACTGTTCCCAGCCAAATTGCTGAATAGGGTTTTCAGTGCTGCTTTGGCGGATTCACCTCTGGGAAGTAACGCAACAAGCAGCATACCCTGTCTGTACCAGAACACAGTACAGATGGTTATTTGTGCTCACAACTTTGCCCTGAATTTTTGTTTATTGGTGGCTCAGGTCCGGTTAGAGAACATTTTCCAC
The DNA here is from genome assembly GCF_021461385.2 of Schistocerca piceifrons. Classification (NCBI taxonomy): domain Eukaryota; kingdom Metazoa; phylum Arthropoda; class Insecta; order Orthoptera; family Acrididae; genus Schistocerca; species Schistocerca piceifrons. Next base: position 123,674,545 of record NC_060138.1, on the reverse strand, counting down.
ACAAGTGACTTCTCATCACTTGCGCTCCCTCTCCACCCGCCCTTCAGCCTTTTAGCCTTGCACAGTGTTGGGTTGGGTTGTTTTAAGGGAGGAGACCAGACAGCGAGGTCATCGGTCTCATCGGATTAGGGAAGGACGGGGATGGAAGTCGACCGTGCCCTTACGAAGGAACCATCCCGGCATTTGTCTGGAGCGATTTAGGGAAATCACGGAAAACCTAAATCAGGATGGCCGGACGCGGGATTGAACCGTCGCCCTCCCGAGTGCGAGTCCAGTGTGCTAGCCACTGCACCACCTCGCTCGGTCTTGCACAGTGTCACCCCTGTCATTGTTAGCTACTTGCATAGAAATCTCACTCTTAGCTTGGCACCACAAGCGGCTACTACGAACTGTGAATTCGTTCTGTATGGAAATCTTGCTGTTGTGGCGTCTGTGACGCCACTGTTAGATGGCACCATAATGGGCAATTTGTGCTGCTTGGGTCCTAAACTGACCCTGCTCGGATTACATCTGTAAATGGTATAATGTGTCACTTGGATCTCAAATTGGTCCTGCATTCATTACATCTGTAAACGATGTAAAGAGATTTAACCTCTTGAACAGAACTGTTAATAGAATGAATGAATTAATTAATGTGGGGGATGAAAAGAATGTAGTTTATCGCATACCCCAATCAATTTTTATCTGGCGTACTCAGAGCAGATATCAGATGAAATAAAAAATTTGTGTAGGCAATATAAATTAGAGTATTGGCACACAACTTTACATACACTTCGCTGGATAGAGCTTCACTTACATCAATTCAAGATGCGCTTTTAAAAGTGGACTGAGAATTTAAAGAAAAAATTCGTAACCTCTAGTTTTCTCCGTCTAAAACCAAATAACGTCTTTGACAGGATCCTCGTTTGTCCAATGTATGTAAGTCTTTAGTACTACCGAACAGATTAAGCATTGCAAGTGAGGTACATTGTTCTACAAACTGGAAATTGTTAAGTATTTATGTATGAGAAGACTCTTGAATAGTAAACTGTATGAAGCAACAGGTGAATGTTTTCTTATAAGGCAAGGAACTGCCAAAGTCTCAATCACTTCAAAGTTGATGGCTAACTGCGTATGACACCAAAGGTGTACATGCTGAAGTGTAATAGCTCCGAATTTTTGTATGAAAATCCCTAAAACTTTTTAAATAAAAGAAGCGTTATTAACATTCTACGTCCTTATTCGTTATATCTACATATTTATTTCTCAACATAGTCGCCCTGAAAACGAATACAATTTCCCAAACGAGAGGCTTGTTTGTTGATACGGTCACTGTAGAAAGTTTGTTGGCGGAGTCACAAATTCACCTCTGCTTGCACCACTTCATCACAGAATGCAGTCCTCGAAGGTGTTCTTTAAGTTTTGCAAGCAGATGAAAATCGGATGTGTCCAACTCGGGATTGTATCGATTATGATGAAATTGTAGCGACAATGAACCGAAGGTGTCGGATTGTTGCAGACGTCGCGACATAGTTACGTTACACTCCGCTACAATTCGGCGCCCTCTAGCTGCAGTGGGCTGCAAATATATGGACATGAAGAGCAGAGATGTAGAATGTCACGACTTCTCGCATAAAAAGTTCGGAGGCATTACTTTTCCGCAAGCCCTCGTATTTACCTGGTACACTATCACCATGCTTATATTACGTATTTCAGTCGCGCTGGTACAATGTCTTCAATGTCTAGAAGCAATGCTTGCCACATTACACAATAATAAGATTACGACACAATCAAGAAGTGTGTAGAACATACCTCCGTTTAAGCGGAAGTCAAATGCGATGCAGGAGGCAGTTAATTCGTTGTCGCGAAGGTATTTTCGAGGAGCAGATTAGAACCTAATTGTGTGTACTCAAACATCCATTCCGTGACGGTACAACAGCGAGAAGTGTGTCGGTGAAAGATTTCGGATAGACGCGGCAAGCAGCTGTCGCCTACTGACTCACTAAGCGGCCAACGGGCAACTGGCGCCGGGTGAACTTTACCCTTGACTCGCTGCTACGCACCAAGCGTTCGAGTGACATGTCTGCGCGCACAGGCAGAGAAGCACTGGAGCCAGCACAAAGAAAACAAATTCACTTGCGCCGCGCTGCGCGACGACACAGCGGAAAGGGGGGCGGGATTGAATTTTTTCCCCTGAACAGAGGGAGAGTACCGTACAAGTTTCTTTGACCGTTAATTACTAAACGTAATTCAGCTCAGAAACATGATGTAAGGCACTACTAATGTAATTTTTATGAGCGTCAGCCACTTGACGTCTACTGCTGGATAATGAGGGTCTTCCTGACTTTTAGGCTGCGTTCACACTGCCGGCCGGGCCGAGCCGAGCCTGGCCGGGCCGCCGCCCGCTTCGATATCAAACACATGGTTTTGAATTGCGGTGTTCACACTGGCGGCCGGGCCGCGCCGACACGGCGTGAGCCTCCCAGAGCCGAGCCGGCGACATCCCGAGTGTTTAAAATTGCCGGCGCGAGCCGACCGCAGGCGCGAGCCTGTGGAGCAGCACTACAGCTTCTGCAGTACACGCATCACACGTCTCCCTTCTGCTTTCATCACAAGTGTGACTTCACACGTCTTTTATTTTAAGATGTTACCTCACATTTCACAATCAGTGAGGAAAAATTACGTTTATTATAATGATACATGCGAAATTATTTTTATTTCATTTATTTAATCTACCGTATTTACATGCATTTACAACAATAGCTTGCCAGCGATCGCGGCATTGCCGCCACTGAATAGTTCGCATTTAATTGCAAACGGAGACAGATATGAGTGTCACTGAGGGACGGAAATGTGTCCCTACCAGATGACAATGCATTTTAAAGTCATGCTGTGGCAGCTCCTTATCAGTGGAAATAGAACCACTGAGTCAAAGGGCATTATCTCAAAACTCTTCGCCTATCAATCTGTCTATCTTACAAGGTAATGAAAAGAATTCTGTGAGGTCATCAGTGGCTCCACATGATGAACCATCACCACTGCCAAGCGCTGCATCATGAAGAAAAAAGAAGAAAAAAGTTGGAAAATTCTGAAGGAGTATTTCTGCGATTCTTTGTTGAAGGCACAGCAAGACATTACCCAAAATGACGAAGCTAATTACTTCCTAATGATTCTCAGGAGTCCCATAAACTCTCTTCCCCTCAGAGGTAAGCGTTTGTGAAATTTAAAATACAAAAGCATGACTACAATTAATTGGATGTAGTGAATGCTGTACAAAGTTCTACTGCAAACCAAAAAGTGTGTACTAACGAATCTTACCTTATCATTATACACAATTTTTCTTCTGCTGTTATACTTCTGCGAAAATTTGTGTTCTGTTTAGAAATTTTGTCATGAATGTTCTGCAGCATATACTGAAATGTATTATGATTCATTCTGTAATTTGAATAAAATTTTTCAGGATAGTTTTTAAGTTCTTCATATAAAGAAAAAAACTCTCCTAAATGTCTGTCGCTATTTATGGGATGAACCCATAACCTCCCAGTTCTTCTGTACTTCAAAACTCGACGAGTTACTGCAGAGTCAAAACAATACCAATAAAAGAGTGAAGACATTGTTCTACACGACAGCACAGACTAGCTAAAGGCGAGCAACTGTTGACTGCAGCTGCGTTTTCTACTGACTTGCTTGTCAGCTGTCGAAGGGTGGGGATCTTTTTAAATTTATTTATTTGGCCTCCGGCCAGCCATTTAGCCAAAGAGTGGGGATTACCTTGACAGTGCAGCGCAGCCCGCCAAGGAAGGAAAAAAAAAACTATGAAGAACAATGAAACGCACATCTGTGCCGATCTACAGTAGTTTCATTAACTCTCCATTATTTTTTCCGTCAAAGTAGACAACGAGACTACAGAATTGCGCTTCAGTTATCTTTTAGTTCGAAATACGAAATGTACATCATACTAATTGTAGGATGTTGATGACAAATAATTGTTTGTCTTTTCTGATGCGACGTGTGGCCAATTATAAAAGCATAGCAGATGATTGTCCAGTAGCCGAGGGAAAAATTCTTATACATTTGGATTTATCTAGAGAATGAGACCATTAAAATAATAAGAGGGACCGGCACTATGTCTGCGCTGATCACTAGTAATTAGTTTTTGTCTGTCCTGCATTATATGACTACACTAAACCAAGCTGTAACCGCGCGAACTCCGTGGCTTGAGAACGCGGCACTGACGCCACTGAATAGCTCGCATTACTTGAGACCAGAGACAGATATCAGTATCATTATCATTTCAAAAACTTTTTGGTACTTTTAGCTACATTTCATTCCCAACAATGTATGGTCTAAAACGGATCTAACAGTAAGCTACCCGCTACATAACTTTTTCACTACAAGATTTGTAAATCAAGTGCACAACGTTGACAAATAGCATCATTTCACAATGACTGTTAAGAAATATGGAAAGATAAATGATTCAATACGAAGCTAAGATGTTGCACTACCACGTGTACAAAAATCAGACTTTTTAGCCGCATACTTTCTTCAAAATCGGTTGGGAAGCGTTACGAAACTAAGAAATCACGCGAAACGAAAAGTAGACTTTTTCTTATTTCACGACGTAAGTAGAGCTTTTAAGGAAAAAATAAGTTCATAAAACGATGTGGCGAAGTCTTATATACCGCTAAGAATTTTTAAAACATGAAAATCGGAGAAGTGGATTTTCCCCCATTTCGCCGTCCCGGCTCGGCGCGGCGCGCAATGTGAATGCACTACTCGTCGGCCTGAGCTGCCTAGGCACGAGCCGAGCCAGTATGCGTCAGCCCGGCCCGGCCCGGCCGGCAGTGTGAACGCAGCCTTAGACTCATTTTGGTCTTGAGCCAAAGTAGCCTACGAGGTGCAGTTGTCACATTCAAAAAACCAAGCTGCAACTATGAAACACACTAATCGACTGGTGTTAAATCCTCTACATATCAGACCTCTCCTTGACATGTTCACCCTGCAAGGCGGCATATTTTTCCGAACGATGACTCGGCAGATACTTTTCGTCTACATCTACATGCGACTATGCGATTCACACTTGGATGCCTGACGGAGGGTTCATCGAACCATTTTCATTCTATTTTCTTACCGTTCCACTCTCTAAAAGCGCTCAGGAAAAACGAGCACTTAAATCTTTCCGCGCGAGCTCTATTTTATTTTATTACGATGGTCATTTCTCCCTACGTGTTGGCGCCAGCAAAATATTTTCGCAATCAGAGAAGGAATATGGTGATCGAAATTTCGTGAACAGACCTTGCTTCTAATTATACGAGGGTAATCCCAAAAGTAAGGTATCCTATTTTTTTTATAAGTACAGGGCTATTACAAATGATTGAAGCGATTTCATAAATTCACTGTAGCTCCATTCATTGACATATGGTCACGACACACTACAGATATGTAGAAAAACTCATAAAGTTTTGTTCGGCTGAAGCCGCACTTCAGGTTTCAGCCGCCAGAGCGCTCGAGAGCGCAGTGAGACAAAATAGCGACAGGAGCCCAGAAAGCGTATGTCGTGCTTGAAATGCACTCACATCAGTCAGCCATAACAGTGCATCGACACTTCAGGACGAAGTTCAACAAAGATCCACCAACTGCTAACTCCATTCGGCGATGTTATGCGCAGTTTAAAGCTTCTGGATGCCTCTGTAAGGGGAAATCAACGGGTCGGCCTGCAGTGAGCGAAGAAACGTTTGAATGCGTGCGGGCAAGTTTCACGCGTAGCCCGCGGAAGTCGACGAATAAAGCAAGCAGGGAGCTAAACGTACCACAGCCGACGGTTTGGAAAATATTACGGAAAAGGCTAAAGCAGAAGCCTTACCGTTTACAATTGCTACAAGCCCTGACACCCGATGACAAAGTCAAACGCTTTGAATTTTCGGCACGGTTGCAACAGCTCATGGAAGAGGATGCGTTCTGTGCGAAACTTGTTTTCAGTGATGAAGCAACATTTTTTCTTAATGGTGAAGTGAACAGACACAATGTGCGAATCTGGGCGGTAGAGAATCCTCACGCATTCGTGCAGCAAATTCGCAATTCACCAAAAGTTAACGTGTTTTGTGCAATCTCACGGTTTAAAGTTTACGGCCCCTTTTTCTTCTGCGAAAAAAACGTTACAGGACACGTGTATCTGGACATGCTGGAAAATTTGCTCATGCCACAACTGGAGACCTACAGCGCCGACTTCATCTTTCAACAGGATGGTGCTCCACCGCACTTCCATCATGATGTTCGGCATTTGTTAAACAGGAGATTGGAAGACCGATGGATCGGTCGTGGTGGAGATCATGATCAGCAATTCATGTCATGGCCTCCACGCTCTCCCGACTTAACCCCATGCGATTTCTTTCTGTGGGGTTATGTGAAAGATTCAGTGTTTAAACCTCCTCTACCAAGAAACGTGCCAGAACTGCGAGCTCGCATCAACGATGCTTTCGAACTCATTGATGGGGACATGCTGCGCCGAGTGTGGGAGGAACTTGATTATCGGCTTGATGTCTGCCGAATCACTAAAGGGGCACATATCGAACATTTGTGAATGCCTAAAAAAACTTTTTGAGTTTTTGTATGTGTGTGCAAAGCATTGTGAAAATATCTCAAATAATAAAGTTATTGTAGAGCTGTGAAATCGCTTCAATCATTTGTAATAACCATGTACATAGACCTGTTTATTTCTACAATGGTTTACATCAGTTTACAGCTTGAAAATTTAGCTATTTTTCGACATAATCACCATTTCTGTCCATGCATTTTTGTAGACGCTGTGGCAGTTTTTGTATGCCTATGTCATACCAGCTCACTGCCATGCTGTTCAGAAAGTTATGAACCTCTTCTTTCACCTCATCGTCTGAGCTGAATCGCTTTCCGGCCAAATGTTCTTTTAACCTAGGGAACAGGTGATGGTCACTGGGCGCCAAGTCAGGACTATAGGGTGGGTGCATGATTATGTTCCACTGAAACTGTTGCAGGAGAGCAAGGATTTGCTGAGCGATGTGTGGGCGAGCGTTGTCATGGAGAATGTGTACGCCCTTACTCAACATTCCTCTTATCCGGTTCTGAATTGCCCGTTTGAGTTTTTTCAGTCTCACAGTACCTCTTCTTCTTCTTCAGTAGCTCTACAGCCCTTGGTGAGCCTTGGCTTCTTCAACAATCTCCCTCCACACTTCTCGGTTATTTGCTGCTCTTTTCCACCCCCGGACTCCCATATTGCTGATATCCATTATTACCTCATCGATCCATCTTCTTCTAGGTCTCCCTTTTCGCCTAACTGAATGGATCATACCTTTCATCATTTTCTTTGGAATTCTATCCTCTGCCATTCTCTCCAAATGTCCTAGCCATCGTATTCGCTGAGATTTCACAAATTTTACTATGTCCCTGCCTTGTATTAACTCTTGTAATTCGGCATTGTAGCGTATTCTCCAGCCTTCTTCCTCCCTTATTGGCCCATAGATTTTGCGTAGTATTTTCCGCTCAATGCTTCTTAGAGCATTTTTATCGTGTTCCGTCAACGTCCATACCTCTGAGCCGTATGTGATAACTGGGCTGACTAGGGAATTATATATTAGCAGTTTAGTTTTTCTTGTAACAAGGCTATTTTTGAAAAGCTGCATATTTGCAAAGTAAGCTCTGTTTCCTGCTTGTATTCTTTCCCTTATAGCCTTTCCAATACTGTTATCATTTGTTATTAGGGCTCCCAAGTAGTTAAAAGAGGACACTCCATTGAAGCATTTCCCATTGATGTTTAGGTTTTTAGGGGTTCTTCTGGCCTCAGATTGTGACATTACCATATATTTTGTTTTGTTTTCATTTACTATGAGGCCAATTTTTAAGGCTTCTGTTTCCATTGCCCGGTATGTTTCTAGGAGTGTATTGGTATTTCTTCCTACTATAGCAATGTCATCAGCGTATGCACATATCTGGCTAGTTTTCATAAATATGGTGCCTCTTTTGTTGATTTTATTTACTGCACTATGCAGGGCTATGTTGAATAGGACAGTGGAGAGACTATCTCCTTGTTTCACACCTTTATTAAAGTCAAAGCTATCACTTGTTCTGCTAAGGACCTGTACTTTTGCTCTTGCCTCTGTCATCATTGTCATTCTGATTAGTCTTATTAATTTAGCACATATACCAACTTCTTCCAGTACTCTGTATAGTTCTTGCCGATTTATGCTGTCAAAGGCTTGTTTGAAATCGATGAATAAGAAATGCAGATCTATATCATATTCATAGAACTTTTCCATCATTTGCCTTATCACAAATATTTGATCCGTTGTTCCTCTGCCTGGTCGAAAGCCACACTGATATTCCCCTAGTATGCCTTCTGCACACTTCTGTATCCTTTCGTTAAATATACTTGTGAAGATCTTATAAGCTGTACTTAGGAGTGTTACACCTCTATAGTTTTCACATGCTGTTCTGTCCCCTTTCTTATAAATGGGGACTATTATTCCAATTTTCCAATTATCCGGCATAGTTTCTGTTTCCCATATATCTGATATTAATGTGTGCAGTTCCTTTATTACAGCCTCACCACCAGTTTTTATTAATTCAGCAATTATGCTGTCTTCCCCAGGGGCTCGATTGTTTTTTGACTTGTGCACAGCCTGGGAGACCTCTTGTAGTGTTGGCTTTCTTGCCTCATTGGTTTCATTGTCTACTTCCAGCTCCACTCTTCCCGCCCGTGCAGCTGTCTCTTCATCTTCTAGGCTGGTGCTTAGTGTATTTTTGAAATACTCTGCCCATCTTCCCACTATCTGTTCTTCCTCCCTTATCATTTTCCCATCTTTACTGGAACAGGCCGTTGTTTTTGGTTGGAATCTATTCTTCATTTTGCCTATGGCATGATAGAACTTTCTTATTTCACTCTGTTTCTTTAGTTCTTCTAGTTCTTGAAATTTCTTCTTATTCCACTCTCTTTTCTTTCTCTTGCACAGTCTGTTAGCTCTTCTCCTTAATTCTCTATATTGTTCCACATTATTTCAGGTTTCTCTCTGTAGCACTTTTGTTCTTGCCCTGTTCTTTTCCTCTATTGCTGACCTGCAATCTTCATCAAACCACTCCTGGGTTCTTCTGTTCCTTCTTATGCCTATTATTTCCTCTGCAGCATCCTTAATGGCTTTTTCAAACCTGTTCTACCTTTCATCTGCTCCTACTGTGGTCTCTTCATTGCTCAACTTTCTGCTTAGTGTTACTTGGTATTTTTTTACTTCATCAGGGATGTTCAGTTTGTCTGTTCATCATCTTTCCCATTCTGTTGCCCTATGTTAGTGACAGTTTCTCTCTCAAGACTGATTTTATCAAAAAGTGGTCTGAATCACAGTTTGGTCCTCTTCAGCTCCGTACATCCGTAACTGACGTGGAGTGGCGTGCAGTCACTAAAATATGGTCAATCTGATTGACTACTCCATTGGCTGCAGACTTCCAAGTACCCAGATGGATCATTTTATGTGGAAAGCAGGTACTTTTAATAATCATATTATTCCTTGCTGCGAATTGGCATAGTAAGTCTCCATTCTCATTGTTTTCTTCATGTAGTGAATATTTTCCAGAAACTCCATACGGATGTTCATTCCTCCCTGTTTTTGCATTAAAATCTCCTATTACTAGTATACAGACTACTTTTAGTCTGAGTCTGCACATCCTTTCATTTATGGGTTCAAATTCTAGAAGGCTTTTCTTAACTACCCTAGTTATTACAAACTCTGTTCCAAGTTGGCCTGTTCTTTCTTCTGGTCCACTATATACCAATGAATACTTAGGTTTATCTATCTGCCCATTCCCCTGCCATCTTATTTCCTGTAGCCCTACAATATCATATTTGAATTTTTAAATTTCATTGGCTATTTCTTTCATTTTTCCAGGCTGAAGCATTGTCCTCACATTCCATGATGCTACTCTCACAGTACTGTCAGCGTTAATTGTGGTCCCAGCGATTCAACTCCGACGATGAGGTGAAAGAAATGGGTCATAACTTTCTAAACAGCATGGCGGCGAGCTGGTATGACATGGGCATACAAAAACTGACACAACGTCTACAAAAATGCATCGACAGAAATGGTGATTAAGTCGAAAAATAGCTAAATGTTCAAACTGTAAACTGATGTACATCATTGTAGAAATAAACAGGTCTATGTACTTATTAAAAAAATAGAAGACCTTTTAGGATTACCCTGTAGCCACCACAACTGGCGTAGAATATCCATGGCGGTCTCTCCCCTGTTCTGCGACAATGGAAGACGATCTGCCATTCTCTGAACTTTCACGATGTCCGTCAGTTCTACCTGACACTGATCCCATACCGCGCAGCAGTATTGCAGGAGAGGGCGGACTGGCGTTCTGTGTACAGACTCTTTAGTAGACTTGCTGCTTCTTCAAGTATACTGGCACTGCCGGCCGGAGTGGCCGAGCGGTGTTAGGCGCTACAGTCTGGAACCACGCGACCGCTACGGTCGCAGGTTCGAATCCTGCCTCGGGCATGGATGTGTGTGATGTCCTTAGGTTAGTTAGGTTTAAGTAGTTCTAAGTTCTAGGGGACTGATGACCACTGCAGTTAAGTCCCATAGTGCTCAGAGCCATTTGAACCATTTATACTGGCACTAAAACGCAGTCTTTGGTTCACATTTCACTCGACATTTTCTGTGTGATCGTTCCAGTTTAAGTTGTTCGTATCTGCAATACCTAGGCACTTAATTGAATTGAAAGCCTTTAGATTTGCATTATTTCTTGCCTTACCGAAATTTAACGGATACCTTTTAGTACTCATCTGGATGACCTCACCCATTTCCTTATTTACGATCAATTGCCACTTTTCGCACCATACAGACATCTCCTCTGAATCATTTTGAATTGAATCTGATCCTCTGATGACTTTACTAAACGGTAAATGACTGCATCATCTGCAAACAACTTAAGAGGGCTGCTCAGATTGTCTCCTAAATCGTTTGTTTGGATCAGGAAGAGCAGAGAGACTGTTACAATTCCTTGGGGAATGATGTGTATGGCTTCTGCTTTACTCGATGACTTTCCGTCAGTTGCTAGGAACTGCGACCTTTCTGACAGGAAGCCACAAACCCAGTCCCGCAACTCAGACGATATTCCAAAGGCACGCAATTTCATTGCAAGCCCCTTGTGAGGTACAGTGTCAAAAGCCTTAGGGAAATTTAGAAATACGGAATCAATTTCAGATCTTCTGTGAATAGCACTCATCACTTCCCCTGAATGAAGAGCTAGTTGTCTTTCACAAGAAATATATTTTCCAAATTCACGCTGTGTGTCAATAAATCGTTTCCTTCGGGGTAATTCATAATGTACGAACACGGTATATGTTCCAAAATGCTACTGCATATAAACGTCAGTGATATGGGACTGCAGTTCTTAACTATTAGTGTGACTTGTGCAACTTTCCAGTCTTCGATTCGGATCTTTCTCGAGCGAGTAACTGTACACAATTGTTAAATGTGGGACTACTGTATGAACATACTCTGCACTGAACTTAATTGGTATACAAACTGGATAGTACGAGGTGCACTCGTGTTCTAAGGCCTCCGATTTTTTTTCTAATTAACTACTCACCCGAAATCGATGAAACTGGCGTTACTTCTCGACGTAATCGCCCTGCAGACGTACACATTTTTCACAACGCTGACGCCATGATTCCATGGCAGCGGTGAAGGCTTCTTTAGGAGTCTGTTTTGACCACTGGAAAATCGCGGAGGCAATAGCAGCATGGCTGGTGAATGTGTGGCCACGGAGAGTGTCTTTCATTGTTGGAAAAAGCCAAAAGTCACTAGGAGCCAGGTCAGGTGGGTAGGGAGTATGAGGAATCACTTCAAAGTTATCACGAAGAAACTGTTGCGTAACGTTAGCTCGATGTGCGGGTGCGTTGTCTTGGTGAAACAGCACACGCGCAGCCCTTCCCGGACTTTTTGTTGCCGTGCAGGAAGGAATTTGTTCTTCAAAACATTTTCGTAGGATGCACCTGTTACCGTAGTGCCCTTTGGAACGCAATGGGTAAGGATTACGCCCTCACTGTCCCAGAACATGGACACCATCATCTTTTCAGCACTGGCGGTTACCCGAAATTTTTTGGTGGCGGTGAATCTGTGTGCTTCCATTGAGCTGACTGGCGCTTTGTTTCTGGATTGAAAAATGGCATCCACGTCTCATACATTGTCACAACCGACGAAAAGAAAGTCCCATTCATGATGTCGTTGCGCGTCAACATTGCTTGGCAACATGCCACACGGGCAGCCATGTGGTTCTCCGTCAGCATTCGTGGCACCCACCTGGATGACACTTTTCGCATTTTCAGATCGTCATGCAGGATTGTGTGCACAGAACCCACAGAAATGCCAACTCTGGAGGCGATCTGTTCAACAATCATTCGGCGATCCCCCAAAACAATTCTCTCCACTTTCTCGATCATGTTGTCAGACCAGCTTGTGCGAGCCCGAGGTTGTTTCGGTTTGTTGTCACACGATGTTCTGCCTTCATTAAACTATCGCACCCACGAACGCACTTTCAACACATCCATAACTCCATCACCACATATCTCCTTCAACTGTCGATGAATTTCAATTGGTTTCACACCACGCAAATTCAGAAAACGAATGATTGCACGCTGTTCATGTAAGAAAAATGTCGCCATTTTAAGTATTTAAAACAGTTCTCATTCTCGCTGCTGGCGGTAAAATTCCATCTGCCATACGGTGCTGCCATCTCTGGGACATATCGACAATGAACGCAGCCTCATTTTAAAACAATGCACATGTTTCTATCTCTTTCCAGTCCGGAGAAAAAAAATCGGAGGCCTTAGAACTTGAATGCACCTCGTAAGGCGTGCCATTATTAAGTGATTCAAGCTAATTCGAAACACCTAGGAATCTATTTCTAAGTTACTCATGTTGACAGTTGCTCTTGATTCGTTGGTGTCGAAGTTTACATTTGGGCTGTTCAGGAAAGCTTCCATCTCGAAAAGCAGATAGTCATTCAGAGAAAGGGGGGGGGGGAATGAGATGGAGTGGGGGGGGGGGGCGTTCTTGGGGGTCATGACGTTGCCCCAAAAACATTTTGGTAAAAATCTTTTGTGTTTCTACAGATACAGGGTGTTCAAAAATAGAGAGCATAATTTCAGGCATGTATTTTCCATATGTAGACAGTAAAAATTGCAACATTTGACCAGAAATGCTTACTTTCCTAGTTATTCAAAACAGTGATACTCACTGGAACGTTTTTCATCCCGTAGGTAGTTGCCTTTACCGAAGATGTTCAAAATGTCCACCTCTTGCTTGAATACCGACCTCACATCAGTGTCTCATGGCCCTGTGTATATCCTCACAACGTGCGGAAATTCGAGTCCCAAGGGATTCCATGTCAGGCACCGGAGAAGAATACATGAATGATTTTAAATGGCCCCACATGTCGAAATCTATAGGGTTCAAATCAATGTGAACGTGGAGGTCAAGCAGTTGGGACCTATCCACTGATCAGGAAACGTTTGACCCAAGTACACACGACTGAAGTTTGCAGGAGTGCCACCCTGCAAGAAAAGAGCTTGTTGAGGAACGATCTTAAAAAAACAAGAGGTATCGTATTTCCCAGGAAGTTTGTGTACGCCTGCACCGTAAGTCTGTTTCCAAGAACATGGTGTCCAACTAACTGATCACAGACATCCATGCCCGAGGCAGGATTCGAACCTGCGACCGTAGCGATCGCGCGGTTCCAGACTGTAGCGCCTAGAACCGCTCGGCCACTCCGGCCGGCTGTTAATTCTTCTGTTAATATTTTCAGACACGGCAATTACCTGCAGAAAGAGAAACTTTTTGGTGAATTTCAATGCTTTCAACGCTGTAACTCGGAAACAAAGCATCTCTGGACTTTTTGTGTAGTCTACATGTGGGGATATATCCTTGAAATTATACACCTTAGTGCTGAAACCCCCCCCTCCCGTAAACCATGGACCTTGCCTTTGGTGGGGAGGCTTGCGTGCCTCAGCGATACAGATAGCCTTACCGTAGGTGCAACCACAACGGAGGGGTATCTGTTGAGAGGCCAGACAAACGCGTGGTTCCTGAAGAGGGGCAGCAGCCTTTTCAGTAGTTGCAGGGGCAACAGTCTGGATGATCGACTGATATGGCCTTGTAACACTAACCAAAACGGCCTTGCTGTGCTGGTACTGCGAACGGCTGAAAGCAAGGGGAAACTACAGCCGTCATATTTCCTGAGCGCATGGAGCTTTACTGTATGGTTAAATGATGATGGCATCCTCTTAGGTAAAATATTCCGGAGGTAAAACAGTCCCCCATTCGGATCTCCTGCCGGGGACTACTCAAGAGGGCGTCGTTATCAGGAGAAAGAAAGCTGGCATTCTACGGATCGGAGCGTGGAATGTCAGATCCCTTAATGGGGCAGGTAGGTTAGAAAATTTAAAAAGGGAAATGGATAGGTTAAAGTTAGATATAGTGAGAATTAGTGAAGTTCGGTGGCAGGAGGAACAAAACTTTTGGTCATGGGAATACAGGATTATAAATACAAAATCAAATAGCGGTAATGCAGGAGTAGGTTTAATAATGAATAAAAAAATAGGAGTGCGGGTAAGCTACTACAAACAGCATAGTGAACGCATTATTGTGGCCAAGATAGACACGAAGCCCACGCCTACTACAGTAGTACAAGTTTATATGCCAACTAGCTCTGCAGATGACGAAGAAATATATGATGAAATCAAAGAAATTATTCAGATAGTGAAGAGAGTCATTTAATAGTCATGGGTGACTAGAATTCGGTAGTAGGAAAGGGGAGAGAAGGAAATGTAGTAGGTGAATATGGATTGGGAGTAAGAAATGAAAGAGGAAGCCGCCTGGTAGAATTTTGCACAGAGCACAACTTAATCATAGCTAACACTTGGTTCAAGAGTCATGAAAGAAGGCTGTATACATGGAAGAAGCCTGGAGATACTGACAGGTTTCAGATAGATTATATAATGGTAAGACAAAGATTTAGGAACCAGGTTTTAAATTGTAAGACATTTCCAGGGGCAGTTGTGGACTCTGACCACAATCTATTGGTTATGAACTGTAGATTGAAACTGAAGAAACTGCAAAAAGGTGGGAATTTAAGGAGATGGGACCTGGATAAACTGAAAGAACCAGAGCTTGTACAGTTTCAGGGAGAGCAAAAGGGAACAATCGATAGGATTTGGGGAAGGAACTACAGTATAAGAAGAATGGGTAGCTTTGAGGGATGAAAAAGTGAAGGCAGCAGGATCAAGTAGTTAAAACGACGAGGGCTAGTAGAAACCCTTGGGTAACAGAAGAAATATTGAATTTAATTGATGAAAGGAGAAAATATAAAAATGCAGAAAATGAAGCAGGCAAAAAGGAATACAAACGTCTCAAAAATGAGATCGACAGGAAGTGCAAAATGGCTAAGCAGGGATGGCTAGAGGACAAATGTAAGGACGTACAGGCTTATCTCACTAGGGGTAAGTTAGATACAGCCTACAGGAAAATTAAAGAGACCTTTGGAGAAAAGAGAACCACTTGTATAAATATCAGGAGCTCAGATGGAAACCCAGTTCTAAGCAAAGAAGGGAAAGCAGAAAGGTGGAAGGAGTATACAGGGTGTTACAAAAAGGTACGGCCAAACTTACAGGAAGTATTCATCACACACAAATAAAGAAGAGATGTTATGTGGACATGTGTCCGGAAACGCTTAATTTCCACGTTAGAGCTCATTTTAGTTTTGTCAGTATGTACTGTACTTCCTCGATTCACCGCCAGTTGGCCCAATTGGAGGAAGGTAATGTTGACTTCGGTGCTTGTGTTGACATGCGACTCATTGCTCTACAGTACTAGCATCAAGCACATCAGTACGTAGCATCAACAGGTTAGTGCTTATCACGAACGTGGTTTTGCAGTCTGTGCAATGTTTACAAATGCGGAGTTGGCAGATACCCATTTGATGTATAGATTAGCACGGGGCAATGGCCGTGGCGCGGTACGTTTGTATCGCGACAGATTTCCAGAACGAAGGTGTCCCGACAGGAAGACGTTCGAAGCAATTGATCGGGAGCACGGAACATTCCAGCCTATGACTCGCGACTGGGGAAGACCTAGAACGATGAGGACGCCTGCAATGGACAAGGCAATCCTTCATGCAGTTGACGATAACCCTAATGTCAGCGTCAGAGAAATTGCTGCTGTACAAGGTAACGATGACTACGTCACTGTATGGAGAGTGCTACGGGAGAACCAGTTGTTTCCGTACCATGTACAGCGTGTGCAGGCACTATCAGCAGCCGATTGGCCTCCACGGGTACACTTCTGCGAATGGTTCATCCAACAATGTGTCAATCCTCATTTCAATGCAAATGTTCTCTTTACGAATGAGGCTTCATTCCAACGTGATCAAATTGTAAATTTTCATAATCAACATGTGTGGGCTGACGAGAATCCGCACGCAATTGTGCAATCACGTCATCAACACAGTCTTTCTGTGAACGTTTGGGCAGGCATTGTTGGTGATGTCTTGATTGGGCCCCATGTTCTTCCACCTACGCTCAATGGAGCACGTTATCACGATTTCTTACGGGATACTCTACCTGTGCTGCTAGAACATGTGCCTTTACGAGTACGACACAACATGTGGTTCATGCACGATGGAGCTCCTGCACATTTCAGTTGAAGTGTTCGTACGCTTCCCTACAACAGATTCGGTGACTGATGGATTGGTAGAGGCGGACCAATTCCATGGCCTCCACGCTCTCCTGACCTAAACCCTCTTGACTTTCATTTATGGGGGCATTTGAAAGCTCTTGTCTACGTAACCCCGGTAACAAATGTAGAGACTCTTCGTGCTCGTATTGTGGACGGCTGTGATACAATACACCATTCTCCAGGGCTGCATCAGCGCATCAGGGATTCCATGCGACGGAAGGTGGATGCATGTATCCTCGCTAACGGAGGACATTTTGAACATTCCTGTAACAAAGTGAAGTCACGCTGGTACGTTCTGTTGCTGTGTGTTTCCATTCCATGATTAATGTGATTTGAAGAGAAGTAATAAAATGAGCTCTAACATGGAATGTAAGCGTTTCCGGACACGTGTACACATAACATATTTTCTTTCTTTGTGTGTGAGGAATGTTTCCTGAAGGTTTGGCCGTACCTTTTTGTAACACCCTATGTAGAGGGTCTATACAAGGGCGATGTACTTGAGGACAATATTATGGAAACGGAAGAGGATGTAGATGAAGATGAAATGGGAGATATGATACTGCGTGAAGAGTTTGACAGAGCACTGAAAGACCTGAGTCGAAACAAGGCCCCGGGAGTGGACAACATTCTATTAGAACTACTGACAGCCTTGGGAGAGCCAGTCCTGACAAAACTCTACCATCTGGTGAGCAAGATGTATGAGACGGGCGAAATACCCTCAGACTTCAAGAAGAATATAATAATTCCCATCCCATAGAAAGCAGGTGTTGACAGATGTGAAAATTACCGGACAATCAGTTTAATAAGCCACAGCTGCAAAATACTAACGCGAATTCATTACAGACGAATGGAAAAACTAGTAGAAGCCGACCTCGGGGAAGATCAGTTCGGATTCTGTAGAAATATTGGAACACGTGAGGCAATACTGACCCTACGACTTATCTTAGAAGCTAGATTAAGGAAAGGCAAACCTACGTTTCTAGCATTTGTAGACTTAGAGAAAGCTTTTGACAATGTTGACTGGAATACTCTCTTTCAAATTCTGAAGGTGGCAGGGGTAAAATACAGGGAGCGAAAGGCTATTTACAATTTGTACAGTAACCAGATGGCAATTATAAGAGTCGAGGGGCATGAAAGGGAATCAGTGGTTGGGAAGGGAGTGAGACAGGGTTGTAGCCTCTCCCCGGTTTTATTCAATCTGTATATTGAGCAAGCAGTAAAGGAAACAAAAGAAAAATTCGGAGTAGGTATTAAGATCCATGGAGAAGAAATAAAAACTTTGAGGTTCGCCGAAGACATTGTAATTCTGTCAGAGACAGCAAAGGACTTGGAAGAGCAATTGAACGGCATGGACAGTGTCTTGAAAGGAGGGTATAAGATGAACATCAACAAAAGCAAAACGAGGATAATGGAATGTAGTCGAATTAAGTCGGGTGATGCTGAGGGAATTAGATTAGGAAATGAGACACTTAAAGTAGTAGATGGTTTTTGCTATTTGGGGAGCAAAATAACTGATGATGGCCGAAGTAGAGAGGATATAAAGTGTAGACTGGTTATGGCAAGGAAAGCGTTTCTGAAGAAGAGAAATTTGTTAACATCGAGTATAGATTTATGTGTCAGGGAGTCATTTCTAGAAGTATTTGTATGGAGTGTAGCCATTTATGGAAGTGAAACATGTACGATAAATAATTTGGACAAGAAGAGAATAGAAGCTTTCGAAATGTGGTGCTACAGAAAAATGCTGAAGATTAGATGGGTAGATCACATAACTAATGATGAGGTATTGAATAGGATTGGGGAGAAGAGAAGATTGTGGCACAACTTGACTAGAAGAAGGGATTGGTTGGTAGGACATGTACTGAAACATCAATGGATCACCAATTTAGTATTGGAGGGCAGCGCGGAAGTTAAAAATCGTAGAGGAAGACCAAGAGATGAATACACTAAACACATTCAAAAGGATGTAGGTTGCAGTAGGTACTGGGAGATGAAGAAGCTTGCACACGATAGAGTAGCATGGAGAGCTGCATCAAACCAGTCTCTGGACTGAAGGCCACAACAACAACAGTGTTGAAACACGAAAAACGAAATTGCATTAAAACATTGAGCCTTGAAAAGCGCAAGGATTTCTATAAAATTACAAGCTCCTTTTTAGTTTTTTGGCCTTGCGGATGGGCTTGCGTCATGACCAACTGCCAAAAACCTTCCAGCCAAATAAAAGTGTCCGTTCACAGATTGAACATACCTGTACCAACAAGAAATCCGAGAGAACGGGGAGGATTCTTCCCCCTTCCCTCCCCATATACACTCACTAACAAAATAATTACAGCGAGACTGACTTCCTCGAACGTAGATAAAATTGAAAACGCAACAGAACTCTCATTTAACCGTAGTCTGATATCTGTGTTCATAAACGTAGTGTTATCTGAAAGATGTGAGCTGATCTATGACCGATCGCCCACTAATGTATGACGACCTTGAACTGTTACAGGGACGCAGCAGCTGCAGCAGGCCCTACAACCATCACCCGCAACGACAAAGGTAATGATGCACGATACCTCGCACTAAAGTAACCTCACCTTGCATGCACTGTCGCAGCTAGCAAGCCGCTCCTGCCCTTACTACCTGTCCTATTGCCGCAGAGGTTTTTTTCCCTTGGCGCTTGCCTTGGCACTTTTTTCCCTCTGCCCTTACAAACCGCTACCCTTCGATGGCTTTCGTCCACTTTCCTCGTCAATGAGTAATCCTTCCCAGACGCATGGACAACATCACAGCCCGCATCCTGTGACTCATGATTTGAAAACTAACATGTTATACGGACGTGACAGTAGAACTTTTGGTTTGGTCACCATGTCGATGTGGGCGTGAAGGGGCCCCATCCTTGACTGTTCGAAAGTAGCCCCTCTAATTTATTTTATGAGCATTACACTCACAAGGGGAGGCCGCCAATTGTGAAATTTAGATTGGATTCATACTGCGCATAATAAAAGCTCATGGCCAGAGGTGTAATGTGGCAAAGCACCAAGATGCACTTCTCAGCCGTTGTCGAGAAAATCGACAGTTAAAAGAAACCGTTGCGGTGAAATACTCTCTACGATTAATAGATTTCTAGAGCGTCGTGGCGCAGCGGTAAGCGCTCGGGTTCGTAATCCGAAGGTCGCCGGATCGAATTTCGCGCCATGCGATTTTTTTTATTATTAGTTTTTTGCAATTCAATATATATATATATATATATATATATATATATATATATATATATATATATATAAACTATTAATGAATTGCTTATGCATGCTGGTGAAGGCGGATCGCTCTCCAATTGTACCGCCTCCATTTTTCCGTTTTTTTAACAGGGTGTACCAAAGCTCTCCCGTGCCCACTGATTTTCGACGATGTTATAAGTTGCGCTAGGGACCGCATCTACCTTCTTTCGAAGTTAGCAGGCAACTACGCTGTTATGCGGCGGCTCGTTTCGGCCCATTCAACATCTGTCCTTCAAGTGTAACGAGCGAGTAACGGAGTTTATATTTCATACCTGCCACAGCGAATTTGTGTTCGTGGGGTCTCTACTCTAATTCGAACGTTTGACTTACGCTAAACGTATTCGTTTCGGAATATCGTTTCTACGTCTTCCGTTAACTATACGTGGTTAACATTATGAAGACAATTAATAACATTTGTGAAATACAACTTTGTTTGCGGAAAAAATAATGATGTTCGAAGTCGCCAGTTTTTCCACGACAAACGACTTTCAACAACTTATTATATGCATAATTATTGCAACTGATTGCCGGGAATTATATATATACACACACATTTGAATTACAAAAAACAAATACTAAAAAAAAAATGCGTGGTGCGAGATTCGATCCGGCGACCTTCGGATTACCAACCCGAGCGCTTACCGCTGCGCCACGACGCTGTGGAAAATTATTGATCGTAGAAAGTATTTCACTGCAACGGTTTCTTTTAACTGTCGATTTTCTCGACAACGGCTGAGAAGTGCATCTTGGTGCATTGTGCAATACTATCGAAGTCAAGGAAAGACCCAGGTAAAGTTTGTTAGTGTTTAAATTGTCAATTTGCAGAATATAGCAAATTAAAAGTATTTATTGGTTTTTCAAACTCCACTTAACGTTTGTTAAAAAAAACCTCCTGAGCATCTACTTTATATGTAAAAAAATAGCAGTAGTTGTAACTGTTCATTGTACTCTGCATGGATTGCAGTATTTCTTTGAATTATTTTAGCATTTTGCTGCATGCAGGATATTCACGCAGTTGCAGCGGCAAAACGAGGTGGTAAGTTGTCCGTTGCGTGCAGAAGCACTATTTTTTCAATCAGAATACTGATAATGCCAGAGATGGAGCTTTACACATTTCCGCACGTCTTTCACGAAAACAATAGTAAGTACAAATCCATGAACTAAACAAATTTTCACCACTGTCTGATCAAAAGTAGCCGATCATCCACATATAATGCGAAATCGACCTCTAGATATCATGAGAGGTAGTTGTGCAAAGGAAGACGGGGAGTATTGTGTTGTCAGTAGCAGGAGAAAGGGTCGCTCAGGGGAGTTCAGTGATCTCAAACGTGTTTTAGTAATTGGCCATCACCTGAGCAATAAATCTATGGGAGACATTTCAATACTTATAAAGCTACCCAAGTTGACTGTAGGAGGTGATTGCGAAGTGGAAACGCGAAGGAAGAACCACAGTTAAATCAAGACCACGCCGACCTATTATACTGAAGCAAAGGGGCCTTCGAGCATTGCGAAAGTTGCTTGTAAAAGATCGCACTAAATCAGCTGAAGGAATCTATGGTATCGATAGCTACGATGTCACGGCGTAGGTACAAGTTCTTTGGTTGGCACTACGATACCGACGACAGCGCCCTCTAGCCAGCGCTGTGCAGCTCTACGAGCGCCGCTCCAGATTCTGCCCAGTTGATTCCGAGGAGATGACCAAGCGACATTGTTTCTATTTCATAGTGGGCGAGCCACTACAGATTTTGCCTTCTGTGAGCTTCGATACCTACGTGTTCCTCAGTGCAAAGTTAGGTATTCACGTTATTATGTATTCAAGTTAATATTGTTGTGATATAGTAAAACCACTTTTATAAAGATGTGAGATTTTCCATTAATCATTTAAAACCACTTTTACTTTAATAGCAGTACCAAGAGATTTTTACCTCACCTGCTCCTACTCGCTTCCTACATTCGGCCTACACTTCAGTTTATAGTAGCAAAGCCACGCGCCGCTTACCAGGCGGGATACAAAAACTGGATCCCATCCTCGTCGCCAGTTTTTGTATCCCGCCTGGAATCTGGAGCGGCGCTCGTAGAGCTGCACAGTGCCGGCTATGGGGCGCTGTCGTCAGTGTCGGTGTCGTAGTGCCAACCTAAGAACTTGTACCTACGCCGTGGCATCGTAGCTATCGGTACCACAGAACCGCTCGTGAGATACAAAGTGGTAACAACACTCCAGATAGTACAATTACTGTGCATAGGGGGTTAAAAGGAATGGGGTATAATGGGTCGAGTGGATCCTCATAGGCCACAATTTTTACCAAGTGGGATGGTGTAAAGAGAGAGTCATTGGACGGTAGATGACTGGGTACGATTGATTTTCAGTGATGAATCACGTTATACCATGTGGCAATCTGATGGAAGGTTTTGGATTTGGCGAATTCCTGGAGAAAGTTTCCTTTCATCATCTGTAGTGCCAACATTGAAGCACTGAGGAGGTACTGTTACGGTACAGGGGTCTTTTTCGTGATTATGGAGTGGTCCCGTCATTGCTCTTAAGCAAATGCTAAATGCAGAAGGATATGACCACATTTTACAGCATTATGTGCTGCTTACAGTAGAGGAAAACTTCGGGGACAATGATTGTACGTATCAGAGTGACAAAGCACCCTGCCATAAAGCAGCATCTGTGAGGCAAAGATTTGTGGACAATATCATTCCTGAAATGCACTGGGCTGCCCAGAGTGCCGCCCTCAACCTATGGAACACTTTTAGGATAAGCTAGAACGTAGACTTGGCTCCATACCCCAGTGTCCAACATCAATGTTATCTCTGGTTTCGGGTCTTGAGGATGATCTTGGTCTGCGTAAGGCGGGTGTATATCACATCCCTTGTAGCTGTGGCATGGCATATATTGGTCAAACTATCAGGACGGTGGAGGACCGATGTACTGAGCATAAACGGCATACACGATTACGGCAGCCAAGTAGATCTGCTATTGCCGAACATTTCTTGGATACTGGCCACCCCATGTTATATAACAACCCCGAGATATTGGCATGCACGTCCAGCTATTGGGACAGTGTTATTAAGAAGGCAGTTGAGATTAAATTAGCGAGTAACCTTGTAAACAGGGCTGGAGGTTTTTGTTTAAACTGTTTGGAATCCTGCTTTCTCCCTTGTCAAATAACAGAGAGACAGAGTCAATGTTACCTCACCTGCTAGTTCGTAGTCTTACTATCGATATCTCTGACTTTGGTCATCTTTGGTGGCACTAGTGTTCAGTGTTTTTGCATCAGTCTGAGAACCGAGGTTTTAAATTTGCATGTACCTCGCCTGTCCTTTGCAGTTTGCCTTGAAAATGGCGGGGTGTTCTCCCGCCGAAATATCAGCGGTCGCTGAAAATATTACCTGGCTGAATGCCCGTAAGTTGTTTGAAAATTGTGTACGCCAGGAGAAACTCAACTCTCACTGCAATATTTGTTTCGTAAACAAAACCGCCTTTTCTTGCTGCACTGTAATTCATTTCTCCCAGAAGTGTTTCCACACTGGACTCGCATTCGGGAGGACGACGGTTCAATCCCGTCTCCAGCCATACTGATTTAGGTTTTCCGTGATTTCCCTAAATCGTTTCAGGCAAATGCCGGGATGGTTCCTTTGAAAGGGCACGGCCGATTTCCTTCCCAATCCTTCCCTAATCCGAGCTTGCGCTCCGTCTCTAATGACCTCGTTGTCGACGGGACGTTAAACACTGACCAGAAGTGTTTCGACTTTTTTTACTCTAAGGCACCTTCAGTGAGATAGTTTGTTGGCATCGCGTCTGGTGGAGTCCGCGCTGCTACTTCGTTTCCGAAACATAAGCACATTTTTATATTCCGAACTTTTTCTTCACAGTCCTCACGACGTTTACCTTTATATTTGTGTTGCACTGTTAATCTGTTGCCACTAGTTATAGATATTTCGCCGGCCGATGGTGGCCGAGCGGTTCTGGCGCTACAGTCTGGAACCGCGCGACCGCTACGGTCGCAGGTTCGAATCCTGCCTCGGGCATGGATGTGTGTGTTGTCCTTAGGTTAGTTAGGTTTAAGTAGTTCTAAGTTCTAGGGGACTTATGACCTCAGCAGTTGAGTCCCATAGTGCTCAGAGCCATTTGAACAATTTTTTTATAGATATTTGTTCGAAAACTGTGCTTTTAAAGACACAGATATTTTGAGTTCATTACGTGATTCCTCCTTGTTGGTGGCTCAGAACAAATGTGCACCAATGCAGTTTCGTTTATTGAACTTTTACAAAGCCGCAGAAGTCATTTTTTTGATTCAGTGGGCATTTTACTGTGGGTGAAAGCAAACAACACTGCGCAATGCAATTCAAGTATCACTTTTTCGGAGCCCTGTAATTGTTTCCCATTACAATGCTAAAGTTTGAAATTTGTCTCACAGGTGCCTACAACTTTCCTTTGTAATGATGCAAAAGCATAGCTTCCTGCGTCCTTACCGTCAGGCTTGACGGCGCTTCAAACTGAAAGATGTCGAAACATGCGGAAAAAAAGGCCAGAGCTTAAAGTTCATGTGACGTGTGACGTGTAAGGTGGATTAATGATGTCATAGTGGCACTAGATTTCACCACAACTCTACCTAGCGCCACAGTAAACATATAAGATGGGAAGGCTGTCGTGCCGCTTCTTTTGAGGCCTCTGCGTTTGAGGTCAGAACTGTGACACCCAGCGTTGAAGTCACGCAGGTCTTACAGGCGCCCGAGGAAAATATTTCACACATACAGCCGCTCAGAATCGCCACGAAAAGACCTCAACGGATGCCAAGGGAGTAGCATAAAGGGCGTCAGTGAAACCACCTTGTTCCTTGGGGCGTTGGCCGGCCGGAGTGGCTGAGCGGTTCTAGGGGCTACAGTCTGGAACCGCGCGACCGCTACGGTCGCAGGTTCGAATCCTGCCTCGGGCATGGATGTGTGTGATGTCCTTAGGTTGGTTAGGTTTAAGTAGTTCTAAGTTCTAGGGGACTGATGACCTCAGAAGTTGAGTCTCATAGTTCTCAGAGCCATTTGAATTTGGACCTTGGGGCGTTGATTCCCTCACATTTCGCTATAGTAAACGACGTCAGCAGTGTGATAAGCGACCGGACAACGTTCTTGACGTCCTTTGCACTGGTAACATCCCCAGACATTTCAGCCTTTTGAATGGCCCAAAGCAGTAAAGAGTGCTTATGCATTTTCGGCCCTCCTGTTTCGTGCCCTCCTGTAATGTACCTGTATAGAGACAACCTCTGAAGTAGTCCTAAGCATCTGCTGGCAAACAACCCGTCGACACCCTTGCGATTCCATATGCCTGATTACAGGTACCTAGATCTACATAGCAGGCACATTTTTTTAAAATTATCAATGAAGGTGGACGTGCGCCACCGAGCTTGTTGCCGAAGTGGAGGCTCTTAAAGACACCCTTTGTAGTTTTATTCATGTATGTGTAAATGTCGTACCCCCCCCTCCCCCTCCCCCGGCCACGTCCTCAACCATGCTACAAGAGGGAACAAAACAGGACAGCTAAAAATGCATTAGCACCCTTTGTTGCTTCGGACCATGTTCAGTTGAGAAGTTCCATGCCTTTTTTTTTTTTTTCATGTCGCCTCTCATTTTCATCAATTTTATCAATGTTTTATATAATTTCACGGTGGAAACGGGTCGGATAAGATTATTCTGATGAGAGTATGTGTACTGAGAGCTCGAATTACTTGTCACTTGATTGCTATGCATGTTGGGAACTGTATGTGTCTTACTTGTAGTTTTCTCTGTTATTTCCCTGTGTGGTATGTTACGAGGCGAGCACTGGAGGACGCGACACACAGCGTTTTCGTGGGAGGGGGGGGGGGGGGGGGGAGAGGGTGTCTGCACTTCCATAAATGTGGAAAGGGTCGTACATCAATGGGCTTCAGCGCATAGCGGGGCGACTAACCTCGGTCGAGTTTCGCCTGTTGGATGGAGGGTGAAACGACCTGCGAGCCGTCTGTGTGTCGCCACAGTTTGTTCACCGTTCTGGTGCGTCTGGAACTAAGACTGCTGGCGCCGACTGATTATACTGTCATGATTCTGAGAATACTTGTGGTCCGTGCCCTGCTGGGTGCGACTGTCTGGCGCTGGATGGCCGGTGTTCTTGGCATGCTGTTTTCATAGCCAGCTAAGAAGCAGAGGCATGATTGGTCAACTTAAACTGAGACCAGTTGACGTCACAAAGTCCTGCTCGAAACTAGAGGGAACGGTCTCTGCTGGCGCGAATAATGTTCTGAGATAGTGTGGGGGAATTTTGGAATCAGCACTGAATGCCGATTCGGGGCTTTTCGAGGGTAGTAGGGAGTTGGATAACGTTGACTTCGCTCGTGCATTGCGTGGGCGCATGGCGTTCGGAATCTGATCTTGGGAGGGATCGGACAGCCTTGCACTTCTTCGGAATCGTTGTAGAGCATGACTTCGGCCATACTCAAGTTTCAATCTGTGACTTAAGACCCAGATTCTTACTCTGTGTTTTCGCACCTGTACCGACAGGGCGAGTTTAGGCGGTTTTGCTGTCTCTCTTCCAGGAGATACATTCAGGAGTTTCCCTGCTTCGGCCACGCGAGCAGAACTTAAAATTCTCCGACACCATTCGGGGTCACGGGTTGAAACAGAGTTGCTGCACAGCAGGAGTCGGTGCTTACATCATCAGAATGCTGCCTACTGAGGACGCGCTGCAGGTTTCAGAACAGCAGTTTTGCGGCTCCGTCATTGTAGGACCTAGCATTTTTATACTGCTCAGCAGCACGGGCGCTCGCTTTACTACAAGTCCACCTTGTTTATTTCTCCGTGTGTTCCCATTTGAGCTCTCACTACTAATCGCGATACTGCGATATAGTCGGGAAGTAATATTTGCTTCATTAGGACCTCCAGTCATTATCGTCAATCTCAAAATGGTTCAAATGGCTCTGAGTACTATGGGACTTAACATCTGAGGTCATCAGTCCCCTAGAACTTAGAACTACTTAAACCTAACTAACCTAAGGACAGCACTCATATCCATGCCCGAGGCACGGTTCCAGACTGAGCGTCTAGAACCGCTCGGTCACAGCGGCCGGCGTCGTCAATCTATTACATCACAGAGAGTAGGAGTCCCTTAATCTCGAGCCAACTTATTCTCGTACTAGTTCAGTATACCTTATCCTTTAGTCTACTGTTTGTATCGACAATCAAGTACCTTTATGTTCTGATTTATAATAAATTTCATTTGCAATATTTAATCTTTTGTGTTAGCAGAAGAGCCAACACCGTGTTACGAGTGGAGGCCGAAATTCACGCGTTTTAGCTCACGCAGACTGGCGTGAGGAGGGAAGAACTATACTGACGTGCGCTCTGGAACATGACAAGGAACGAGAATTCAGAAAGCGGACGTAATTAGTTTGATACTTAACTTTAATCCATTAATAATGAACGTCGCTCTTGGCAGTACATGATTCACAATATTATCTGTTCAGAATACATTCTTGAAGATAGTGATTATAGTAACTGAATATGGCGCCTTGCTAGGTCGTAGCAATTGACGTAGCTGAAGGCTATGCTAAACTGTCGTCTCTGCAAATGAGAGCGTATGTAGACAGTGAACCATCGCTAGCAAAGTCGGCTATGCAACTGGAGCGAGTGCTAGGAAGTCTCTCTAGACTAGACCTGCCGTGTGGCGGCGCTCGGTCTGTAATCACTGATAGTGGCGACACGCGGGTCCGATGTATACCAAAGGACCGCGACCGATTTAAAACCTACCACCTAGCAACTGTGGTGTCTGGCGGTGACCACATAATCCGCATGTCATTTCGTAGATAGAGGCAGAATCCCATTTCCTGTCGTTCACTATGATAAAATTCCATTTTTTTACTGAGTAAATTACGATTTTTATTAAATTATTGTGAGTGTGCACTCCTTATTTTACCAACTAGCAGGATCCAGCATCAATTCCTTTCGTTACCGTTTTGCACATAATTAGGTGGTAGGTAAGGAGGGGGTCGGATGTATGTCTAGTTCTTACGCAAAATTCGCCAGAATTAAAAAGGTCAAACTCTTCTCCACCCCAGTACCTCGCACAGTTTCTATCAAATGGTTTTGAACAGTCCCTGGTGGTTCGAATCTATACACGAGAGCAAAACTTGCAGTCGCGCTGCCCTCCTAAGGGGTGCGGCTATGTACAATGGGGGAGGCAGCCCCACAGTGTCCTTAGGGAACGGTTGAAACGTCCGGGAGTATCAGCAGCATTAAAGGATGTCAGGACCTGCTGGTCATCGCACTGTCAACTTTAGTTGAAGATCGCGAAATTTGTGGGAACAACGCCCCAAGGAAAGGGGTGGTATCATTGACGCCCTTTGTGCCACCCAAGAGGCATTTTCTTGTCGAGCCTCAGTGGTTGTGAGTCTGAAATGTTTTCCTGGGTGTCGCGGTTGCGAGTTGCCTCGCAGAGGCTTTAGGCGAAGAGGTGAAACATGAGTAAGAGGAAGTGTGACGAATGTCCTATCGTGTGGCACTCCGAGCTCTGGCCTTTTTTTTTTCGCATGTATCGACACCTTGCTATTTGAAACTTCGCCGGGCACGTGGGTAACATCGCAGGGCACCGTGCATTTGCACCACTACGGAAGAATATTGTGGACAAGTTTGAGACGAATTTCAAACTTCTGCGTCGGAATGGAAGACAACTATAGAGTTTAGAGAAAGTGATCCTTTAAATGTGTTGCAAAGTGTGGAAGGTTATGGATCTGAGCACTATGGGACTTAACAGCTATGGTTATCAGTCCCCTAGAACTTAGAACTACTTAAACCTAACGACATCACACAACCCCCAGTCATCACGAGGCAGAGAAAATCCCTGACCCCGCCGGGAATCGAACCCGGGAACCCGGGCGCGGGAAGCGAGAACGCTACCGCACGACCACGAGCTGCGGACAAGTGGAAGGTTACAAGCCGTCTGACATGCCTCCTTCCATTTATACTAAATTTATCTCCCCCTAGTCACGACTGGCTATAGGCAGGACACTTTAGTTTCATCTGCTTAAAGGCTCATTATGTTGCGTTATTAGGGAAAAATGTATTTCATAAAATTTTCGTCGGTAAAGGGGCTAAGAGTTCAAGTCTGTGAATGCGTGTGAAAAGCACACGCTGAATGCAGCAGGTGTGTCGTGGGCTGCAAGTGTCAAGGGACCATCGACGGGAGCTCACGGAATCTATAGGTCTGTTCCAATAAGTCGGCCTGTCTTGAGGTTGACTGACACACGCAGACGAGTCAGCTCTATCGCCAGGTTACGTTCCAGTCCCTGCATAGTCCACAGTATGCAGCGAGAAGGGTACAGTGTGCGGCGATAACAGAGTTGCAAACAACCAGTTAAAACCTTCAAGTTATTCTGCAATTGACTGCACGTTTGTGAATTTTGTCTTTGAACTGTGCTACGAGAAAGTTTCTATTGAACAGTGCTTCGAGTTATATTACGAACGATGGTCTGTTTCAATCTTTAGACTGATTCCATCATAGTTTATAAATGTACCTATGTTCTGATCCATAGTCATAGCAAAGAAGAAGTTGTATAACAAAAGATAAGTGTTCGTTTTGAAGTCTTACATTTTGCACGTGCAATCTGTTTAGAATGCAATTGATTTGTGTGAACCCGTGATAACAGTTGCAAACATTTTCTTTATGATTAAAAGAATGAAACAATTGACATTAAAAGTTTTTAAAATGAACCTGCAATAAAATTACGTTAGTGTAGCACTGCTCTGTACAATCGAAAACGGAACACTGGGAGGAGCCATTATGATCGTTCAGCACATTTACAGGATTCAGCATGTAGTGTGCGGGAATTTCAAGTTCTTCCAATATCTCTAATGTGCACCCCTTATCTGCCCTACGTAAAATTTTAAGATTTCTTCACGGGCATTCCATAGAGTGTTTACGTTAAACCGAGTGTGCACAGAAACCTATCTTATTGCTATGGAGATGTGAGCGTTCTTTAAATCTAGACTCAAAATCTTGTTCCGTCTGCCTTTTGTATACTTATTCGCAATTACTGCACTTTATTTGGTATACTCCCGAATTTGCAAATCTATTCTTGTTGTTATTATCATCGTTGTGGCGTAGTAGTATTTTAAGAGGTTTTTCTGTCTGGAAACATACGTTACCTTCGTTGCTACGAAAATATGATGCAGTCTTACCAGACACCTGTCTGTAATACGTCACTGGCACATATATCAGTTTTTATTCCTTAGTAAATAGTTTCCTCTGTTTCCTGTTGGTATTTGGAACGCCCTGCTAAACCCACAGGACAGGACAAGTAGTTGAAATTGTGGAAAGGGGCCAAAATGAGCGGCTGTAAGTTACACTCGAAAACATAACTTTATTTGACCAAACATTACAGTACAGATGCGCCACACTATCTTATGCCTTAAGGGCACAACCACATTAATTAAAAAAACAGCTAAAGCCATTAACTCTAAATTCAGACGCCAAAAGAATATTTAGAAGGAAGAAGGCCTCACGTTAAATAAGTTCTATAATTTGGCTGGAGGCCCAAACATCTAACACTTGAAAAGCAACAACCTTAATTTAAAGACGGCTGAAGGCTGATGATTTAAGACTCAAGGTAAAATTAAATAAAAAAAAAAAAAACACAAGGCAGAAGGCCTTATATTCAATTAGGCTGACGGCCCCAAAAAGTCTGATGCTTGAAAGACAAAGATCCTTAATTTAAACACGGCTGAAGGCCCCATGACTTAAAACTCAACGTAAAATAAATTTAAAC
The DNA here is from genome assembly GCF_021461385.2 of Schistocerca piceifrons. NCBI lineage: Eukaryota > Metazoa > Arthropoda > Insecta > Orthoptera > Acrididae > Schistocerca > Schistocerca piceifrons. The sequence goes on along the minus strand of NC_060138.1, from coordinate 123,643,750 downwards.
AACAAAGCCTTATCTTAAATTAGGCTGAAGGCTCCAAACAATCAAACACCTGACAATCAAGAAACTTAATTTTAAAACGGCTGAAGACCCATGACTTAAAACACCACTAAAAACAATTCAACTTTAATTCAGAACCATCGGCTATGAGCCATACAAATGCACACAACAGGAAATAAGAAAAGACATTGCAGCTAACGCCGCCCAGAATTCTCGGCGGTCAGACAGCACTTGAAATACTAATATTCACTTAAGTGAGACAGGCAGTCGGCCCAACCATTCTCGATCCGACGACAACCCAACCAACAGAGTCAACGGACCCAACGACAAGGTAACTTGCGCTCCACTCGACCAGCACACAACCGGGAGTTCAATGCAAACGTAAAAAGCATGGGCGCCCGCAACCAAGCATACATTAAGCTGTAGAACTACACACCATGCTGGACCGCGACAACACGGTGAGGAAGGGACACTGCCTAAATTTACGTCAACGGCCAGGGCAGGTAACCGGCACGTTAAAGGCCACAAGGCAGGTAATTCCGCTCTTGCACTTCAATTGCAAATAACCAAATACAGTTAGGTTCCACCAGACGGTGGCTAAACCTTCGCCAACTCGAACACAAACGTTGTTGCTCGCGGTAATGTCCCACAAGCCAACAACGAGAACCAAACGGCACAATGTGACCAGTCTTGACATGCTGGTAAATTAAATCTAAACTCAACTTGCGTGTCCAGGGTCGGTGAGCCACGGATCTCGTAGCATTGGGAACAGTCCCACACACTCCGACACTGCGCAGAGACTGTCAGCGGGCCTGGCCAAACTACAATCCACGGTGATTTCCTTGCTGCTCCACGCCAACCGACTGACTGCTCGCACACAGCACAGCCAGAAACTATAAGCACCAAACCAAAGATAGTACAAGGTGCGAATATCTATACACACCGCTGCTGCCTCTCACCGAGACAGTGAACAATAGCATAATCACAATAACTGCGAGAAACCAAACACAGAATGGGAACCAAGGTTTAAACCAACACAACATGAGCCCAGCACGGCTCAACCTCCCCCCTCAAACTTAACAGGAAGGAGGTGATTCAAGCTCAGGGCTACCTGAACTTAACTTGGCTAAGGTGAACCCGATACTGCCTACCGGAACTGTTCTCCTTGACCAAAAGGTTTACTGGGTCTAATATACGTACGATAGTGTACGGCCCCACAAAACGAGGAGTAAATTTACTAAAATTGCCACCACGTACCTGCCTCCCCAGGAATTTGCGGACATATACTTCATCTCCTGGCCTGCCCTTAAAGATTCCTTGATTACGATTATAACGCTCAGATTGTTTATTATGGGCTCTGAGTACATTACACCTGGCCCAGTTGCAGTTCTCCTTGATAACACGAGGACTAACATCAGCTGGAATAAGATCTTGAATTCCCCACAAGTTCGAAAGAGGGCAATTAACCGGATAGGAAACGACCAAGGATGCAGGCGTATCTCGCAAGGCTTCATGATTGGCGGTATTAAAGGCAAAGCTAAGTCAGTTAAGACTAGAGTCCCATTTACTAGGGGTTTTCTGATAAATAATCAATGTGGACTTCAGATTTCGGTTAACTCTCTCTGTAAAGGACCCCTGAGGGTACTACGGGGTGGTGTTGATATGCTTGACACCATTGTGAAAACAGAGAGCTTTTAAAGGACCCGAAAGAAAGGCAGAAGCATTATCGCTAACAAGCTGCTTGGGTGGCCCAAAAGCACTGAAGACATTAGTTAAATGATAAATAGTGGTGGCAGCGGTAACTTTATGGCTCGGGAGGAGCCAAGTAAATCTGGAAAACGCATCGATAATGACTAGTACATATCGATGGCCCTTTTTAGTACGAGGTAACGGGCCTAAATAATCAATGTAGAGCTCGTCCATAGGACAGGACTCTCGTTCAGAACTCAGCCACCCCTTCTGAAGAGCATTCTTGGGTTTGCCTACATTACACAAGCTGCATTGGGATATCATCTCCCTCAAATCCCTGTCCATGGACTGCCAAGTCAAATGCTCCTTGATTTTCTGAAGAGTCTTATAAGTACCTAAATGGTCACCAACCAACGAATCATGAAAATAACGAAAAACCAGGCGCACCAAGGTTGCAGGCAAACAGATCTGACTGCTTAGCCTTGCCGACCCTCTCACCTTCTTACAGTGAATACCACTCTTAAGAACATACTCATCCGACAGCTCTCCTGCCAGGACACGTTGCTTAATGGGGGCCCTAACAGGGTCCTGATCCTGATGCTGAGCAACATCTTCAAACAAGAGGAGAATTTCACCCAACACCACACAATTAAGGTTGCCCCCTCTACCTGCTGTCTTCCCTCACCAGGTGTAGTTTCGGCAAACATCCCGCTGAGAACATCAGCAAGGATATTTTCAGAGCCCTTGACATGTTTGACTTCAAACTGAAATGACGAAATACGTACTGCCCACCTGGCAATACGGCCAGTTTTGTGCGGTCTAGCCAACACCCAGCTCAAAGTCTGTCGCTTTCTAATTGGAATATCCGCTGTTCAAAGTAGAAGCGGTACTTCTCTAACGCAGATAAAACAGCCAAGTCCTCACACTCATAGAGTACTTACGTTCGGCATCATTCAACTGCCGAGACGCATAGGCTAATGGCCGTCTTTGTCCCTCAAACTACTGGAGGAAAACAGCAGAAATACCAACATTAGAAGAGTCAGTTTAAACAACAAGGTTTTATTAAAATTGGGTACCCCAACTACCGGAGGATTGGCTATCGCTGCCTTAATGTGCCCAAAGGCAGCCTCCTGGGCGGGTCCCCATTCAACGCGCGCCTTCCGGCGTAACTCATTTAAGGGTGCCGCCAACTGAGCAAAATTGGGAACGAAACGCCTGAAATAATTTGCCATGCCTATGAATTTAGCAATTCCCCGCTTATCAGTTGGTGGAGGCAATGCCCGTCAGGCTTTCGTTCACTCTTGGTCAATTCGAATACTCTGACCCGACACCATATGACCTAAGAAAGATACCTCCTGCTTAGCTAGCGTGATCTTACTGGGCTTACCCATTAGCCCGGCTCGCTGTTATCTCGAAAGAACCTGCTGGATATGCTCCAAATGTTCCTCAAACGAACGACTATAGATATCCAAGTCGTCCAAATAATTACACACACAGGCTAACTTCAAGTCGCCAAGGTTATTATCCAACAAATGAGTAAGCATAGCCGCTCCATTTGCTAGCCCAAAAGGGACTCTGCTAAATTCAAACCACTTCAATCAGTACAAAATGCGGTAACATGTTTACATTCTTCAGCCAATGGAACCTGATAATAGGCCTGATTCAAATCAAGGACCGTAAACCAATTAGCGCCTGCAAACCAGGTAAAAGAATTATGCATATCAGGTAGGGGTACCGATTCAAGTACAACGTTAGCGTTTAAACGGCGGTAACTAACCACAGTTCTGAAATCGCGCCCCTGACCTTTAGGTACAAGAAACATTGGGGAATCATAAGCACAAGTAGAGGGCCTAATCACTCCTTGTCGGAGCATCAGATATTTTAGCTTTGAGTATCTTCACGTTATGGGTGAGAGGCGGTATGGGGATTGCCTAACTGGAATATCATCGGACAGACGGATATGATATTCAAGAACGTTAGTAACACCCAGGTTAACACTAAGGAACTGGGGAAAACTGTGCAACAACTCGCGTAACTGAGAAGCCTGATGGGGCAAGAAATGGGCCAGATCAAACTCGTTAGCTGCGACCTCAACAGCCAACACCCCGATAATTTGATGCACACTAGGTTTAGCGCACTCGCAAAGGCCAAACTTCTCTTGAGGAGCGAACGTAAAGGAGAAGGTGTGTCCAGAATAATCCAAGACCAAGCCGGTTTTATTGATGAAATCACACCCCAAAATTAGATCAACAGGCAGTTCCTTAACCGAGGCTAAAGACATAGGCCAGGAAAAATCGCCGACCGAAATACTCCCCTGGACCCAACCATACAGAGGTAACACCTGGCCATTGGCCACCCGACATCTCTGCACTGGCGAAGGGACCGAACGAAGTTTCGTAAGATGCCCAAATTCCAATAACCACTCGTACTCAATAATGACAAGGATCTACCAGAATCAAAAAGAGCACAAACCGGTTCGCCACCCATCCAAGAACGAATGTAAGGCAAGGGTGATCATGAGGGAGCAACCACCCGAGTACGCCAAGGCCTAAAGATCGAACCCGAGTTCGCGACACAGCCCGGCGTCATCTTTTGGCTCTAGGTGCACGAGGCTGAACACAGGAGCGTACCAAATGAGCCGTACTGCCGCATCTGAAACAACGCCGGGGTTCCCTTTTTATAACTTCAGCGGATGTAGATAATCCGCAATCGGCGCCGATGTCCCGCCCCTTACCTCGTGACGTACATGGTTCTCAAGTGGTAATGAGGATGCTGCTACGACGACATCACAGAGCTCTTCCCAACTTTCAGGCTGCTTACGGAAGACAAAATGCGACTTATCTGCCGCACGCATTCCCCTCAGAACGATAGAGACTAATTCTTGTTCAGGTAAATTAATCAGCAAGGCCAAAGAGGCTGTTTGAACTCTATCGACATACTGATGTAATTGGTCCTCACCCTGCTGCACTTCCCAAATGTAACGACACTCAAGCTGTTTACGAACCTCGGCGGCTAACCGTTGCCTAATTACGAGCTCTCTTAACTGCTGAAAGAAAAAACCTTCCTCCATGGCTCGTGAGAGGAGGTTCTGCAACTCGCCTCTAGATAGCGGGTACAACAACGACAGAAGTACTTGGTGCAGAATGCGAAAGGCGGCCGCGTGTTTTTCCTAGGCGAACCAATAACCACAATTTTTCAACCTGATCAAGTAGCTCCACAACCAATTCTGTAATATCTCGGAAGAAATAGGCCAGAGGATTAGGCAACTTGGTAAACAGCATCTAACCTGACAGACTATGGAACAGTCTCACCCCCAGGCTGGTTCCCACCATCTCGCTGATAGCGCAAGTCACTATCTTCAAGCTTCCTCCCATAAAACTCCAAAGAAGAAAGCTTAAACTGTAATGCGCTCACCAAAGTTCCCAACTCAATGGTTAATTTTTTGTGATGATCCTCCAAATCTAATGTGCTTAAATCTGCTACCTGATGAGTTAAATGCATCAACTGTGCTCACACCAATCCAGCCCCATGTCACTCGGTTGGGTTCCCTCCAAAAGACAGATAGGGTTCTCAAGGCCTTTAATAGTGTCAAATAAAAATTCAGTTGCCGCTCCTGTCTCACCCACCACCGCGGACGTGACCTCAACCGGCTGAAGCACGGCAGCGCGCAAATGGGTTACCAATTCTGGAACACTTCCTTCAACCGGTTGGCGTCTTATTGCCAACTCGTAAACAAGGTGGTCCTTTCTGAGCAGGTCGATTCCCGGATACTGGCTGAATGCCATTATGATAAGCACCTGAAACAAGTTACAGCTTAAACAATATGTTGCCACAGAACACAAACGAAACAAGAGTGAAACTGACAGCAACTAGAATGGCAAGCACACGTGTAACCACGCTCTGCTACCAGGGAAACGTCCTACTAAATCCTCAGGACAGGACAGGTAGTTGGAATTGTGGAAATGGGCCAAAATGAGTGGCTGTCGGTTACACTCGAACACATAACTTCATATATTTGACCAAACATTACAGTACAAATTCTTGAACTTAGTTATCAGCTGAATACACCACACTATCTTATGCCTTAAGGGCACAACCACTTTAATTTTTAAAAAAGGCTAAAGCCATTGACTCAAAATTCAGACGCCAAAAGAATATCTAGAAGGCAGAAGGCCTCACGTTAAGTAAGTTCTATAATTTGGCTGAAGGCCACAAAAATCTAACACTTAGAAAGGCAACAACCTGAAGGCTCCATGACTTAAAATTCAAGGTAAAATAAATTTAAACAACAAAGCCTTATCTTAAATTAGGCTGAAGGCCCCAAACAATTTAACACCTGACAAGCAAGAAACTTAATTTTAAACACCACCAAAAACAATTAAACTTAATTCAGAACCATTGGCTATGAGCCATACAAATACACACAACAGAAAATAAGAAAAGGCAGTGCAGCTAACGGCGCCCAGAATTTTCGGGGGTCGGACAGCACTTGAAATACTAACGTTCACTTAGGTGAGACAGGCTGTCGGCCCAACCAATCTCGATCCGACGACAACCCAACCAACAGACAGTCAACATACCCACCGACAAGGGACCTTACGCGCCACTCGACCAGCACACAACCGGGAGTTCAAACGTAAAAAGCATGGACGCCCGCAACCAAGCATACATTAAGCTGTCGATCTAGACACTGTGCTGGACCGCGACGACATGGTGAGGAACGGACACTGCCTAAATTTACGTCAACGGCCAGGGCAGGTAGCCGGAACGTTAACGGCCACAAGGCAGAAAATTCCGCTCTTGCACTTCAACTGCAAATAACCAAATACAGTTAGACTCCATCAGACGGTGGCTAAACCTTCGCCAACTCGAACACAAACGTTGTTGCTCGCGGGAATGTCCCACAAGCCAACAACGAGAACCAAACGGCACAATGTGAACAGTCTTGACATGCTGGTAAATTAAATCCAAACTCAACTTTCGTGACCGGGCGGTGAGCCACGGATCTCGTAGCATTGGGAACAGTCCCACACACTCCGACACTGCGTAGAGACTGTCAGCGGGCCTGGCCAAACTACGCTCCACGGTGATTTCCTCGCTGCTCCACGCCAACCGACTGACTGCTCGCACTTTTTTTTTTTTTTTTTTTTTTTTTTTTTTTTTTTTTTTTTTTTTTTTTTTTACAATACAGCATCACCGGTCTATTGCGGTCTAACTGTGTTGGTGAGGCAGCAAATTTCCACAGCACAGCCGGAATTTATAAGCACCAAACCAAAGATAGTACAAGGTGCGAATATCGATACACAGTGTTGCTGCCTCTCACGGAGAGAGCAAACAACAGCATAATCGCAATAACCGCAGGAAACCAAAAACAGAATAGGAACCAAGGTTTAAGCCAACGCATAACATGAGCCCAACACGGCTCAATATTGTTCATCACATATTGCAGTTATTCTTTTTCTTTTTTACTTCTTGCACAGTAGTGTAGCATGATTTCTTCTGTATCCATTATTGATTGCTATTTAGTTTAAATTTTTAAGTCATTTAATTATTTCATTTTCAGTTAGCGGCAGTTTTAATACTCTGGGAATTACAGTGTGAATATGAGCATTTTTATTTTGTTGCGGTTGGCAGGACTGTGCGTTAGTAACGGTACTCGTGGCCGTAGGTTTTCTACAAATGGATATTTCATGTTTACCTCTAATTTTGATTACTGTCAAACATCCCTTTATGATAGTGCAGGGCGTTATTCTAATTTCAGTCTTTTTATCATGTCATGATATGGTGTACATTCATTCAAATATGTTAAACGACTTCATGATGTTCAGAGTACCTAACTATACTTGTTTATGTAGTTGGACGAAGCTGTTTAGTGGAGAAAGCACATGTGAAGATTATAACTACCCGCTGAAACCGGTAATGTGAATATTTTTTATATATCTAAGCCAGGGGTTCACAAACCACAAACTATGCTGTTGTGCCCACCTTCCGAAACATAAATTATTTTACCCCCTTCCTCACCACTTCTCATGCTTGGCACAAAAAAGGGCCATGGTATCTATTTCTGTCTAATTATTGCAACTTATAATTTACAATAATAATAATAATTATTATTATTATTAGAAAGTGAAAGATCGTGATGTAAAAATAACGACAGAACAATATTCAACATTCAAATCGCAATTTAAAAACTTTATATTCAAATTCATCATCCAATAAGGAAACAAAAGTGAGTCAAAAATGCACACGGTTCAAATTTCGGAATCTTTTTTATATTTTCACATTTATTGGGCTGTGTGTGTTTCTTTATAAGAAGAAATAGAACCATTCTTGGTTGGATCTTTGAACAGCAACTCGCAGACCGCCTTCCAGCTGCAGTCTTGATAAATGCCAATAATTGATGCGAAGGGTAATAACACATCCGCTGCCCTTCTTGGTAAACTGGGATATTCTTTCCGAAACTGTGGCCATACATTTTTGAAAGACTTTTTAAATTCATTTTGAAGTGTTCTATCACCTGAGAGTTCTATTAGCTCCTGTTCTGTTGTTGACATATGGTCTGTCATGATCGTATCGGACGTATTGTGGGTCCAGTCATACTCTGGGAAATTTTTCTCTAATTGTTGACGAAGATTTACGAGATGTACTACGCTAATTCTATTACTTTTACCTCCATCCAATTCATTTTCCTCCACAGTATCAAGCAGACAAGAAAACGTCTCGCAGTTATCTTTCCCCATCTGATCCAGTTTTTTCTGAAACGAAAGCACTTTCTTGCTGAGAAAGACGATATTACTATTTCAGCCTTGACGATATACATTAAGATCATTCAGTTTCTCAAAAATGTCGGCCAGGTAGCACAATATTACAACCCATTTTTCATCCAGAAACTGAGCCACAGTTGAGGGGCAGTTCAGTGGGAGAAGACGAAGTTCATCCTTCAGCTCCACAACACGGCCAAGAACATTATCACGAAATATCCAAGGTACCTCCAAATGCAATAGAAATGAACCATGAGTGGAACCCAATCCTCGAAAAGAATAAAAAATAACACTTTGTTTCAAGATCGTGCTTTCACTAAATTTACACCACTGACTTCATCGTTCAGCACTACATTCACTATCGGTTGTACTACTTTATAAGCCAATGTCTCCCTCTGTATCATGCAATGTGTGAATGTTACATAAGGAGAAACAACACACACTGTTGTCATGAACTCCTTTTTAGTTCCAGTAAATACTGCCAACCCATCGGTACAGAAAACCAAAATAGTTTGTCCATGACAGATTGTTGTTAACAAAAAAAGGAATTCACAAGAAAGAAAGCATCTTCGCTTCTAGTCTTCCGTTCCATACATTTACAAAACGGAAAGTCTTCGTGCATTTCATTTTCTTAACAGTAACGTACAAAAACAAGAAGCTGGAAAGATTTCCGATTTAGTACTGTCATCAAGCTGCAGAGCTAATTTTGGGCTCATGAAGACGAGGTGGCTTTTGTTCTTGATATCAGCAACTATTGCGTCGATACAACGAGCCACAATACCATGAGACATTGGTGTCGATTACTGACTCCCGCCAGACCTATACCCTTGCTTGATTTTGCCCATTTTGGCGGCTGCAGTAGGACGTAATTTCTCGCCAATAATGTGTGTGGTGTCACCGCCAGACACCACACTTGCTAGGTGGTAGCCTTTAAATCGGCCGCGGTCCGCTAGTATACGTCGGACCCGCGTGTCGCCACTATCAGTGATTGCAGACCGAGCGCCGCCACACGGCAGGTCTAGAGAGACTTCCTAGCACTCGCCCCAGTTGTACAGCCGACTTTGCTAGCGATGGTTCACTGACAAAATACGCTCTCATTTGCCGAGACGATAGTTAGCATAGTCTTCAGCTACGTCATTTGCTACGACCTAGCAAGGCGCCATTATCAATTGCTATTTATCTTGTGATGCATGTACCGTCAGACCGATGTTCACCAATTATGGATTAAAGTTTAGTATTCCAGAAGCTACGTACTATTTTTGCTACTATAAAGACCTTGTCCTGTTCCAGACCTCACGCCATCCTGCGTGAGCTTAAACGCGTGCCCTTCGGCCTCCCGCCCTAGTGGATTGGCTGTCTTGCCAGTCCACAAAAGTGTGTGGTGATTTGAATAGTGCAATGAAGTAGGATGCCTCTAGAGATGCACTTAGGGCTTTATATCTGTTTTTGCGGATCTGAGATTTCTTTCTAGTTGTTACTCGTTTGGTTTACCGCTGTTGTCTGGACGTTTCGCCTGCGGGTGTATACTGTTTTATAGGCTTCAAGCTATCACTAGCTAAAATTTCCAGACAAAGAACACATTGTGATCGTTCCTCATTATTCACAAGAATGCTGGTAAAACCTACTGTCAGGTTATCAATCTGATATTTATGGACTTTCATTTTGCGTTTAGAACCAATATTGCTGATGGGAACAGAGGAAGATGCGAAAGAAGAACATTCTTTGAGGAAATTCGAATCATTTTCCTTATTAGAGTCACATACTTTCGGAGGAGAGGAGACTCTCTGTGAATTATTTCCGTGGGATCTCTTGTTACCACTACGGATCAGCCACTTATCCATTGGAAGGGCGGAACTTGTACCAGTTTATTTTAAATTCGAGTAATACTTCCACTGAGCACGCGCTAGAATTAAACTTCTACTCACTATCTCTGAGCTGACACTGGAAGCCTGTCTGAAATTGGGTGAACAGTAAAAATGGCAGTGCTCCCTGCCGCCGTTGGATAAGCAGCTGCAGCAACAAGTCGTATACCTCTAGCTTACTTATTTGTTACATAGTTTAATTCTTAATTTCTTTGCGTGTTTTTGAGTACTTGCATTGTTTAATTCATAAATTTCGGGCGTATTATAGTATTTGAGAGTTGTAGCATCGCGCTTTAGTACCTGAATAGTGTAAATTCGCGTAGTCGTCTGTCTTCTGTTTTTGTTTTGAACGGTCAGTGTCCGTTGGTCACAGCCAGTGTGCTCCCTGCCGCCGTTGGATAAGCAGCTGCAGCTGCAGCTTATTTGTTACATAGTTTAATTCTTAATTTCTTTGCGCGTTTTTGGGTACTTGCATTGTTTAATTCATAAATTTCGGGCGTATTATAGTATTTGAGAGTTGTAGCATCGCGCTTTGGTACTTGAATAGTGTAAATTCGCGTAGTCGTCTGTCTTCTGTTTTTGTTTTGAACGGTCAGTGTCGGTTGGTCACAGTCAGTGTGTTCCCTGCCGCCGTTGGATAAGCAGCTGCAGCAGCAAGTCTTATACCCCTAGCTTACTTATTTGTTACATAGTTTAATTCTCAATTTCTTTGCGTGTTTTTGGGTACTTGCATTGTTTAATTCATAAATTTCGGGCGTATTATAGTATTTGAGAGTTGTAGCATCGCGCTTTAGTGTTTACATCGTAGATTCTTACTTAAATTGCGTGTGAGTTTCGTATAGGAGGTGTAATTTCGAGTTTTAGTTACTGTAATCGTAAATTCAGGAAGATTGTAGCGCAGTCGTTAGGCATTTGTACAGGTTAGTTAATACATTCTTTGCGTGTTTCCCTTGCGTTATCTAGGCACTGACTCGTGTTTCAGTAGCTGTTGTTGAACATCGATTAGAATGGACAGGGACTGTGATTGCTGTGTTCGGATGAGGGCTGAGTTGGCATCCCTTCGCTCACAGCTGCAAGCGGCGCTGACTTCGGTCGCGCAGCTTGAGGCTGTTGCCAATGGGCACCACTGTGGGGAGCCGGACTTGGGTATCACGGGGATGTCAACCGCGTCCCGACTGTCCCCAGATCGGTCTGCCGCTGTGGTTGCCCCGGTTGCTGCCCGCAGTGGGGCTGAGCCCTCGCCTGTGGTTGATTGAGAGGTCGTTCCAAGGCGTGGCAGGCAGCGAAAGATGTCCCCGGAGGATGATCAGAAAGCCTCCCCGGTGCGTCTGACAAACAGGTTTCAGGCACTGTCTCTGGCTGAGCCAGATGCAGCTGCCTGCCCTGTTTCAGAGGATGATTCTCAGTCTTCAAGGTCCGGGCAATCACAAAGGGTGGGCTTATTGGTAGTTGGGAGCTCCAATGTTAGGCGCGTAATGGGGCCCCTTAGGGATATGGCGGCTAAGGGGGGGAAGAAATCCAGTGTGCACTCCGTGTGCATTCCGGGTGGAGTCATTCCTGATGTGGAAAGGGTCCTTCCGGATGCCATGAAGAGCAGAGGGTGCAGCCAGCTGCAGGTGGTGGCACATGTCGGCACTAATGACGTGTGTCGCTTTGGATCTGAGGAAATTCTCTCTGAATTCCAGCGGCTATCTGATTTGGTGAAGGCTGCCGGTCTTGCTTACGAGATGAAGGCAGAGCTCATCATCTGCAGTAACGTTGACAGAACCGACTGCGGACCTTTGGTGCAGAGCCGGGTGGAGGGTCTGAATCAGAGGCTCAGACGGTTTTGCGACCGTGTTGGCTGCAGATTCCTTGACTTGCGCCATAGGGTGGTGGGGTTTCGGGTTCCGCTGAATAGGTCAGGAGTTCACTACACTCAGCTGGCGGCTACACGGGTAGCGGAGGCTGTGTGGCGTGGACTGGGCGGTTTTTTAGGTTAGAAGGCTTTGGAAAAGTACGGGGTGGGCTGCAATCTCAAAGGGTGCATGGCAAATACAGGACGTGCTTGAATCAAGGAACAGTCGGAATTGTAGTTGTAAATTGTTGTAGTTGTACTGGGAAAGTCCCTGAGCTTCAAGCCCTAATAGAAAGCACAGAAGCTGAAATCGTTATAGGTACAGAAAGCTGGCTTAAGCCTGAAATAAGTTCTGCAGAAATTTTTACGAAGTCTCAGACGGTGTTCAGGAAAGGTAGATTAGGCAGAATTGGTGGTGGAGTGTTTGTTTCTGTCAGTAGTGGTTTATCTTGTAGTGAATTCGAAGTAGATACTCCGTGCGAATTGGTATGGGTGGAGGTTATACTTAACAGCCGAACTAAGTTAATAATTGGCTCCTTCTACCGACCCCCAGGCTCCGATGATATAGTTACAGAACAGTTCAGAGAAAATTTGAGTCTCGTAACAAATAAATACCCCACTCATACGGTTATAGTTGGTGGGGACTTCAACCTTCCCTCGATATGTTGGCAAAAATACTTGTTCAAAACCGGTGGTAGGCAGAAAACATCTTCCGAGATTGTCCCAAATGCTTTCTCCGAAAATTATTTCGAGCAGTTAGACCACGAACCCACGCGAATTGTAAATGGTTGCGAAAACACACTTGACCTCTTAGCCACAAACAATCCAGAGCTGATAGAGAGCATCATGACTGATACAGGGATAAGTGATCACAAGGTCGTTGTAGCTAGGCTCAATACCGTTTCTTCCAAATCCACCAGAAACAAACGCAAAATAATTTTATTTAAAAAAGCGGATAAAGTGTCACTAGAAGCCTTCCTAAGAGACAATCTCCATTCCTTCCGAACTGACTATACAAATGTAGACGAGATGTGGCTCAAATTCAGTGATATAGTAGCAACAGCAATTGAGAGATTCATACCTCATAAATTGGTAAGAGGTGGAACTGATCCCCCATGGTACACAAAACAGGTCCGAACGCTGTTGCAGAGGCAACGGAAAAAGCATGCGAAGTTCAGAAGAACGCGAAATCCCGAAGATTGGCTAAAATTTACAAACGCGCGAAATTTGGCACGGACTTCAATGTGAGATGCCTTTAATAGGTTCCACAACGAAACATTGTCTCGAAATTTGGTAGAAAATCCGAAGAAATTCTGGTCGTATGTAAAGTACACAAGCGGCAAGACGCAGTCAATACCTTCGCTGCGCAGTGCCGATGGTACTGTTACCGACGACTGTGCCGCTAAAGCGGAGTTATTGAACGCAGTTTTCCGAATTTCCTTCACCAGGGAAGATGAATGGAATATTCCAGAATTTGAAACACGAACAACTGCTAGCATGAGTCTCTTAGAAGTAGATACCTTAGGGGTTGCGAAGCAACTCAAATCGCTTGATACGGGCAAGTCTTCAGGTCCAGATTGTATACCGATTAGGTTCCTTTCAGATTACGCTGATACAATAGCTCCCTACTTAGCACTCATATACAACCGCTCGCTCACCGATAGATCTGTACCTACAGATTGGAAAATTGCGCAGGTCGCACCAGTGTTTAAGAAGGGTAGTAGGAGTAATCCATCTAACTACAGACCTATATCATTGACGTCGGTTTGCAGTAGGGTTTTGGAGCATATACTGTTTTCAAACATTATGAATCACCTCGAAGGGAACGATCTATTGATACGTAATCAGCATGGTTTCAGAAAACATCGTTCTTGTGCAACGCAGCTAGCTCTTTATTCGCACGAAGTAATGGCCGTTATCGACAGGGGATCTCAAGTTGATTCCGTATCTCTAGATTTCCGGAAAGCTTTTTGCTGGCCTATGGGGTATCGTCTCAGTTGTGCGACTGGATTCGTGATTTCCTGTCAGGAAGGTCGCAGTTCGTAGTAATAGACGGCAAATCATCGAGTAAAACTGAAGTGATATCACGTGTTCCCCAGGGAAGCGTCCTGGGACCTCTGCTGTTCCTGATCTATATAAATGACCTGGGTGACAATCTGAGCAGTTCTCTTAGGTTGTTCGCAGATGATGCTGTAATTTACCGTCTAGTAAGGTCATCCGAAGACCAGTATCAGTTGCAAAGCGATATGGTGTGGCAGGTGGCAGTTGACGCTAAATAATGAAAAGTGTGAGGTGATCCACATGAGTTCCAAAAGAAATCAGTTGGAATTCGATTACTCGATAAATAGTACAATTCTCAAGGCTGTCAATTCAACTAAGTACCTGGGTGTTAAAATTACGAACAACTTCAGTTGGAAAGACCACATAGATAATATTGTGGGGAAGGCGAGCCAAAGGTTGCGTTTCATAGGCAGGACACTTAGAAGATGTAACAAGTCCACTAAAGAGACAGCTTACACTACACTCTTTCGTCCTCTGTTAGAATATTGTTGCGCGGTGTGGGATCCTTACCAGGTGGGATTGACGGAGGACATCGAAAGGGTGCAAAAAAGGGCAGCTCGTTTTGTATTATCACGTAGTATGGGAGAGAGTGTGGCAGATATGATACGCGAATTGGGATGGAAGTCATTAAAGCAAAGACGTTTTTCGTCGCGGCGAGATCTACTTACGAAATTTCAGTAACCAACTTTCTCTTCCGAATGCGAAAATATTTTGTTGAGGCCAACCTACATAGGTAGGAATGATCATCAAAATAAAATAAGAGAAATCAGAGCTCGAACAGAAAGGTTTAGGTGTTCGTTTTTCCCGCGCGCTGTTCGGGAGTGGAATGGTAGAGAGATAGTATGATTGTGGTTCGACGAACCCTCTGCCAAGCACTTAAATGTGAATTGCAGAGTAGTCATGTAGATGTAGAATAATAATCTGTTCTTGTACTCGGTATTGCAAGGAAATGGCGGCCGCATTCTCAAGCGGCTTAATGTCATTAGTGGTTGTTAAATGTACACTACAGGCCATTAAAATTACTACACCACGAAGACGACGTGCTACAGACGCGAAATTTAACCGACAGGAAGAAGATGCTGTGATATGCAAATGGTTTGCTTTTCAGAGCATTCACACAAGGTTTGCACCGGTGGCGACACCTACAACGTGCTGACATGAGGAAAGTTTCCAACCGATTTCTCATACACAAACAGCAGTTGACCGTCGTTGCCTGGTGAAACGTTGTTGTGATGCCTCGTGTAAGGAGGAGAAATGCGTACCATCACGTTTCCGACTTTGATAAAGGTCGGAATGTAGCCTATCGCGATTGCGGTTTATCGTGTTGTGACATTGCTGCTCGCGTTGGTCGAGATCCAATGACTGTTAGCAGAATATCGAATCGGTGGATTTTGTCACTGCACTACTCGCCTGTGCTGACACATGGTGTTTCCGACTGCTTTGACACACTTATCATTCGATTCCACAAAAACTATTTGGCCCAAAAATTAGATTTTTACACATCTTCTTGACTGATACCTTCCCCCCACTTCCTTTGACTGACTGAAGTGCTTTAAAATAAAGCCAAACGCGCCTGGCGTAAATAAAACTTTTATTACAGTCGCGAAAGACGGAATATTTCTCAATATTACATACGACATCTATGTGGTACTTAAATTAAATGAGATATTGTTATACAGTAAATTTTATATGAACTTTAGGTACCTTGTGCACATTTCATTCTCAACATTGTCTCAACTAAAATCGACCATACGGAAAGTATACCCTATGGACTTTTACCTCTGCAAACTCTTCAAAATTTCGTGCAATGGTTTACTACATTTAATGCTGCACAATAACTGGGTTGAACATCGAAACAAAATTAAGTCATTTATGGGGGGGAAGGTATCAGTCAAGAACATGTGTAAAAATCTAATTTTTGGGCCAAATAGTTTTTGTGAAATCGAATGATAAGTGTGTCAAAGCAGAGGGAACACCACGTGTCTGCACAGGCGAGCAGTGCAGTGATGACAAAATCGCGCACAGCGCGGAATGCGGGGAGCACGTGACTGCAACAGCGAAAGGGTTAATGAAGAGACAAAGCACTAGAAATTTCAAAAAATTGCATTCAAACGAATAAAATTCATGAAGTAAGACACTTCGATATTGTTTTAAAAGAAAAAAAAAATATTTAGCACCACACAAGGCTTGAACTCTTTCCCTTTCGTTTACCAACCCAACGCCTTAACCGTTATGCTAGCGCAGCCCGTTCTTTAACGTTTCTACATAATAGGAAATAAACAATTACCGCTGTTCTTTATTGCGAAAAAGCGGTTCGTGAAATTGATACAAACACCTTTCCTTGCTATCGCCTGAATTAGGAGTCTTATTGCTTGTTTGGTTTAATTAATTAATAGAAAATGAAGCAGTTGGTATAAAGAATGGTTTTTCCAAACTTTCAAAAATCAAAGTCTGCTATCAAGACTTTGCTTTTATTCTATTACTTTGTTTATGACTGAACGTTTCTAAAACTGAAGACACTCGTCCGTGCTCTGCTCTGCAGTCAGATCTGGCAACGTCGTTCTCTGTTCATTGGCTGACTGTATTTTTTGACGTCAGATGCGCAGAACGAACCTAAACTCGGCCGCCAAGATATATGACGCGCACTTTAGCAGTCGAGATGACAGGTATCTTATCCGCATGGCTGTAACGTATCGTGCAGCCACGTCTCGATCCCAGAGTCAACAGATGGGGACGTTTGCAAGACAACAACCATCTGCACGAATAGTTCGACGACGTTTGCAGCAGCATGGACTATCAGCTCGGAGACCATGGCTGCGGTTACCCTTGACACTGCAGCACAGACAGGAGCGCCTGCGATGGTGTACTCAACGACGAACCTGGGTGCACGAATGGCAAAACGCCATTTTTTCGGATGAATCCAGGTTCTGTTTACAGCATCATGATGGTCACATCCGTGTTTGGCGACATCGCGGTGAACGCACATTGGAGGCGTGTATTCCTCATCGCCATACTGGCTTATCACCGGGCGTGATGGTATGGGGTGCCACTGGTTACACGTCACGGTCACCTCTTGTTCGTGTTGACGGCACTTTGAACAGTGGACGTTACATTTCAGATGTGTTACGACCCGCGGCTCTACCCTTGACTCGATCCCTGTGAAACCCTATATTTCAACAGGATAATGCACGACCGCATGTCGCAGGTCCTGTACGGGCCTTTCTGGCTACAGAACATGTTCCACTGCTGCCCTGGCCAGCGTATTCTCCAGATCTCTCACCAATTGAAAACGTCTGGTCAATGGTGGCCGAGCAACTGGCTCGTCACAATACGCCAGTCACTACTCTTGATGAACTGTGGTACCGTATTGAAGCTGCATAGGCAGCTGTACCTGTACACACCATCCAAGCTCTGTTTGACTCAATGCCCAGGCGTATCAAGGCCGTTATTACGGCCAGAGGTGGTTGTTCTGGGTACTGACTTCTCAGGATCTATGCACCCAAATTGCGTGAAAATGTAATCACATGTCAGTTCTAGTATAACATATTTTTCCAATGAATACCCGTTTATCGTCTACATTTCTTCTTGGTGTAGCAATTTTAATGGCCAGTAGTGTAGCTAAGCAGCGGGTGATGGGTGACAGGGGCCGTGTGATGAAATACAATTCATGACGTTTCTCACCATTCCTGCTGACAGAATCGACTGGTCTGTTCTGGTGAAATAAGACAGCTACTCGAGATGGATTAGCTTCCTAACTTTGTTCATAGAGATAAGACTCTGACGCTAGCAATATGTGTTCACAGGAAGTCTTTTTATTACGTAATATGAAATCTAAATATTTCACTGAATGCCGATGCCCTCCTCTATTACTCACTGCGCCCCCGGGAGGAGGGGGGAGGGCAGCTCTAAGCGACCGTGACGTAACAAATTACTATACGAACATTTACAAATGTTGCATACTTCCAGTTGGTAATACGTCAATTTCTAAAAACCGGTGCCTAGTCAGGTGATTAAAAAAATGAGCCAATAGATTAAACACAAAATGTGAAATCAAGCAGATGTTATATTGGCTGAAAATTAGTGATTCGAAAAGCCCAGATTGTAATCCTCCATTAATTGTATCGAAAGCAGGATGACGAAGAGTCTGTTTATTTTTGGATGCTATACTAATTAACAAAGTATTGTTTCTAGCCAAAACACGTGCGTAAAATTTGGAAGAGCAACTTCGCAAAAGGTAAATATTTGGCGAGTATCGACTTAAAATAATCATAGTGGAAACTTCACAAGACAAAACAATCACGCAGATATAGAACGTTCATATTTACAGGAAAGAGCTATCAGTTATGACGTTATCAATTCTGAGTCTTGCCATTTCGACTAAGCGTGAGTGTTAGGCATCTATAGCAGCCTTAGATAAAGTGTTGGCCTCCGAATTGTTGCACAGAGTACGTGTGCACAAGTCCCAAATTTCCTTAGCGTCGTTGAAAGACGGAAACTCCAGAGGATGAATCTATCTGCTGCTAAGTGCACTGAGCCACGGACTGATTGGCCCTTTTGAGCTAAAAGTTTGTCCTGCGGTAATTAGAGCTACTTCGGTAACAATGTCTCCTGCTGTTGTTGTTGTTCTTGTTTCAGAAGGCTAATCAATGTAGCGTCCATGATGCAAGATGGTATCCTTTTCCTCTCGTCACCAATGCCGTATCCGCGAGGCAGCATAATCATCGACGGAGTAAGAAGCAACAAAGTGGAAGAGGATAGGAGCAGACACGGAGGTCGACGTAAAGAAGAAACGACAAGTGTCCTAGGTGTGACCCTCACAATGACAACAAGAGACGGACAACTGAACGACAAGCAAACAGATCCCAAAGAGCGACCAAGCGTGAAACCAGAACAATGCGATAACGTAGCACAGACAATCGGAGTCAGATACACACAACAGAAGCGAATACCAGACTGATGGATCATCGGCCGTGCAGCCGTTTCATCGCGTCCACGACGAGGACCACCGGCAGGAACATTCACGTAAGGAATTACACATGTCGCTATCTTCCCAACTGCTCCCTGTCACACACAACTACTGCCGCCGCCTGTGGGCCACTAACAAGGAACCCCTTGAGTGCGAAGTCGCAATTTCAGTCTTAGGGACGCTCATTTGAAAGTATTGTGTTAACAATTATGACACGAAAACTATTATGACTCACCATTTAGATCTGGAGGGCGACAGGAAATGAGTGTCCGGGAGGTGCAGAGATCAACCTTCTATGGGATGTATGTCTCACACTTCACAAAATGGACATCGTCGGCATTCGAGAAAACCATTGACTTAAGTCATGAACACCGAATGAAATATGGCGCGCCATAGAGATTACAAAGGTTCGCACCATCAGGATCGAAGGCGAACTCCTTGAGAGATACAAACTGTTCGGGACGTTCAGTGAGGTATCCACCCTTAAAGAATGCGTATGTAATCATATTGTTGTAATGGAATGATGAGATAGCATGCAACCTAATACGAATCGGTCTGCTTTGAAGGTTATCGTGAAAATTACTATCCTTTAAGGCGTAGCTGCAGTTACTACGATAAGTATGTTTTCAGGAACGGAAAAAAAACCATAAGGGACGGAATTTGTCCAGTGGTTTCAAGTGGTATGAGTTGCAATGTCACACACCTTTCTAGAGGGACAGTTTGCTCTAAAGGAGTGTGATTTTTTATACGCATACTGGAAACCAAGCAAAAGCAAGTTCTTTTAACCAATTATTGGCCATACCATTGCTGTAGTTCTCTTTCGCCCTTCTTCCCCACTCTTGCTCGCTGTGACGAATATATACTCTACTGCTCTTGCAAAATCACGTACACGAGAAAGAATCGTAGGGACCAGAGCACCTACAATTTCTCGTAGTACAATAAATAACTTTCCGGCCAATTTATCACCCATATTAACAGTCGGCATAATTGTACACAAATGCGTTAAAGCACTGATGTTAGTTGTTCTTGATGCAATTCTCTTGGTTCCTCTAATTTCCAGCTTTCGTTTTATATGCATTTCCTCTTCAAATCCCGATTGGTAAGAGTTAAAAACAAAGTCCTTACTGACCGACGGGTAAGTATGTCTATGTCATCTAAAAATTTTCTGGTTGATTCCACAGTTCAATGTGCATCGTCAAGTCGATGATTTGTTTGAAATTTCATTGTGTTACTTCTTCCAATTCTGTAGCACTATTCGAAGTTATACATCCATGAAATGACTGTAATCTATGCCGAGCGCATGACTTAGTAAGACACTGCCGTGTACATCCTCTAAATTGTATCGAGCATCCTTGAAAGGTGCAAACACAAGTTTCTGTAAGAATGGCGCCTTGTCTTCCCTTGAATATACGTAATTTTTCTCAAGCGCTACACGGTCTTATTCCTGCGGACTTATTTGAAATCTGTTCATAATAGTTTTTTTTTTACTATGCTGTGGATGATCTTCCATGTACGTAATTATGTTTAATACCTGCTCCTTTGACAGCCTTTGTCCTTTACTACGTCTCATTGGAGACGGGATTTGTGGCTAACTGTCCGGCTTAATAAGTCACAGCTGCAAAATACTAACGCGAATTCTTTACAGATGAATGGAAAAACTAGTAGAAGCCGACCTCGGGGAAGATCAGTTTGGATTCCGTAGAAATATTGGAACACGCGAGGCAATACTGACCTTACGACTCACCTTAGAAGAAAGTTTAAGGAAAGGCAAACCTACATTCCTAGCATATGTAGACCTAGAGAAAACCTTTGACAATGTTGACTGGAATACTCTCTTCCAAATTCTAAAGGTGGCAGGGGTAAAATACAGGGAGCGAAAGGCTATTTACAATTGTACAGAAACCAGATGGCAGTTATAAGAGTCGAGGGGCATGAAAGGGAAGCAGTGGTTGGGAAGGGAGTGAGGCAGAGTTGTAGCCTCTCCCAGATGTTATTCAATCTGTATATTGAGCAAGCAGTAAAGGAAACAAAAGAAAAATTTGGAGCAGGTATTAAAATCCATGGAGAAGAAATAAAAACTTTGAGGTTCGCCGATGACATTGTAATTCTGTCAGAGACAGCAAAGGACTTGGAAGAGCAATTGAACGGCATGGACAGTGTCTTGAAAGGAGGGTATAAGATGAACATCAACAAAAGCAAAACGAGGATAATGGAATGTAGTCGAATTAAGTCGGGTGATGCTGAGGGAATTAGATTAGGAAATGAGACACTTAAAGTAGTGGGTGGATTTTGCTATTTGGGGAGCAAAATAACTGATGATGGCCGAAGTAGAGAGGATATAAAGTGTAGACTTGTTATGGCAAGGAAAGCGTTTCTGAAGAAGAGAAATTTGTTAATATCGAGTATAGTTTTAAGTATCAGGAAGTCGTTTCTGAAAGTATTTGTATGTAGCCATGTATGGAAGTGAAACGTGGACGATAAATAGTTTGGACAAGAAGAGAATAGAAGCTTTCGACATGTGGTGCTACAGAAGAATGCTGAAGATTAGATGGGTAGATCACATAACTAATGATGAGGTACTGAATAGAATTAGGGAGAAGAGGAGTTTGTGGCACAACTTGACTAGAAGAAGGGATCGGTTGGTAGGACATGTACTGAAGCATCAATGGATCACCAATTTAGTATTGGAGAGCAGCGCGGAGGTTAAAAATCGTAGAGGGAGACCAAGGTAATGAATGCACTAAGCGAATTCAGAAGGCTGTAGGTTGCAGTGGGTACTGGGAGATGAAGAAGCTTGCACAGATTAGAGGAGCATGGAGAGCTGCATCAAACCAGTCTCTGGACTGAAGACCACAACAACAACAGTCCGGCAAGGATGATGAACTATGTGGCTCGACACCAGTTTCACGTACATTGCCCGCACAGTCGAGCGTATATGACGCCACACAGTCCACAGACTCATCTTACTAAAGCGGCAATATTTCGTCTGCCATTTCCTTCTCACTCTGCGCCAGAGGCAGGATTCGAATCTGCGACCGTAGCAGGAGCGCGGCTCCGGACTGAAGCGCCTAGAACCGCTCGGCCACAGCGACCGGCCGCTGTAACAGTGCCACGTTTGACAGCCAAAATATGCCCTGCTGTAAAATGAAATGGCACTCCAGACCACCGCTCCTGGTTGTAGCGTCGTATGATGGGCAACCTCAGGTTAGTACTCCACTGCTGTACACAGCTTCTTCAGAAACGCCTTCACTGGTCATCGGGGCTCAGTTCGAAGCGGGACTCATCACTGAAGACAGTTTTACTCCATTCAGTGTGATTCTAGGCTGTCGCTTTGAAGAGGATATGGATAACTCCTCTCCCCATCCTTTCCCAATTTAAACTTGTACTCTCCAGTGACCTCATTATTCACAGAATGTTAAACCCTAATTTTTCTTTGAAATGATTCCATGTTTATTTACAGTAACATGAATGGTAAACTACACCTACATCTACATGACTATCTGCAGTTCACACTTAAGTGCTCGGCATAGGCTTCATCGAACCACCTTCAGACTATTTCTCCACCGATCCACTAATGAAGAGCACACGGGAAAACAGAACAATTAAATCTTTCTGTGCGAGCTCTGATTTCTCGCGTTTCATCATTTCTCTGATTTTACCATTTATCCCTTTGTAGGTGGCGTCAACAAAATATTTTTGCATTCAGAGGAGAAAGTTGGCGATTGAGATTTAAAGACAAACCCAGGCTCATTGCAACCAAAACGCCTCTGTTTTAATGACTAACACCCCACCTCCCATATCAAACAGTAACAGTCTCCCCTATATTTCGCGACAATGCAAAACGAGCTGCCCTTCTTTTAATATTTTCGATATCCTCTGTCAATCCTCTCTGGTGAGGATCCTAAATCACGCTGCAGTACTCCCAGAAGAGGGTGGGCAGGTGTAGTGGATACTGTCACTTAAGGGGAGACGGAAGGCAGTGGGCTTCAAAAATTCGATTTTTAGATTTTAGCACATTTGAAATGCCTGGTCTTTCCTGTGTGAAACAGTTTATGTGTCATATAAATACGACAATTTTTTCGTGAGATATGACGGTTTTCCTGACGCTCTGAGCAATCTGGCATTTAAATGCCACGCCTTCCTTTTTGCGACATGCAGAAATAATGTTTTGGTTGGCAGGAGAGCCAACACCGGGTTACTAGAGGAGGCCGAAAGGCACGCGTTTTAGTTCACGCAGGCTGGCGTGAGGTCGGGAACAGGACAAGGAAATTAGAATTTAGAAAAACGGACGTAGCTGGTGGAATACTTAACTTTAATCCGTTAATGAAGAACGTCGGTCTCGCCGGTACATGATTCACAATATCAATAGTAACTGATAATGGCGCCTAGCTAGGTCGTAGCAAATGACGTAGCTGAAGGCTATGCTAATCTATCGTCTCGGCAAATGAGGACGTATTTTGTCAGTGAACCATCGCTAGCAAAGTCGGTTGTACAACTGGGGCGAGTGCTAGGAAGTCTCTCTAGACCTGCCGTGTGGCGGCGCTCGGTCTGCAATCACTGATAGTGGCGACACGCGGGTCCGACGTATACTACCGGACCGCGGCCGATTTAAAGGCAACCACCTAGCAAGTGTGGTGTCTGGCGGTGACACCACAGATAATGCACAGCTTTATTTTACTCGTTGTAAATTATTTCATATTTTCATCAGTAATGAATGAAATTAAACCGATATTTAGATACCTTTGTAAAGATACCTTGTTGAAGAAATGTCTTCACGGGAAAACTTAAAGTTTAAATGAATGTGTGAGTTCTGTCATTTAGAAGCGGTTACCGAAAACTGTATTTGTTAAGTTTACAACCCTCAAATTTGGTGTTTATGATGCTATTTTATGCTTCAATAATGGTGTAAGTAGAAAACTGGATGTTTTGGAATTATTGGGCATAAAATCTACTGAAAATACTGCAAAATCCTTGGTGCAAATAGATAAAGAGAGAATCCGCATAGCAGATATTGCTAATTTAAAATACACAAAAAAAGCCAGACAGAAAAGAAGAGAGACCAAGAGAAGAAAGAATATCAGTATGATTCAGATGATGCTCCGTATGGTGCAGGAAAATATTAGTGGTAGTAATTCTCATCAATAACTATACTAAAATTGCAATATTAAATTTTAAATGGATTTTTCTCAAAACTACATTTTTTTCATTTTCAGGTACCATTATTTGATAAACTGATGGGGTTAGAAACACGGAATTTGGTCAGTTTGTACTGCAGGTGGTAATAAGTTCTTACAAGTAAATTGAGAACCACCAAACAATCAAAAACTGTTTTATAATAATTAATGTACAAAAAAAGTTAAATTTTACTAGTGAAAGAGTAAAATTTTTTTCCTCAAAATCATAAGAGGTATTTGTGGTGTCACCGCCAGACACCACACTTGCTAGGTGGTAGCTTTAAATCGGCCGCGGTCCATTAGTACATGTCGGACCCACGTGTCGCCACTGTCAGTGATCGCAGACCGAGCGCCACCACAAGGCAGGTCTCGAGAGACGGACTAGCACTCGCCCCAGTTGTACGGACGACTTTGCTAGCGACTACACTGACGAAGCCTCGCTCCTTTGCCGAGCAGAAAGTTAGAATAGCCTTCAGCTAAGTCCATGGCTACGACCTAGCAAGGCGCCATTGCCTTACATAGCAATTGATACTTATCGTATAAAGCATGTCTCATCAAGAACGATATATACAACAAGGATGGATTAAAGTTAAGTATTCCAAAAGCTACGTACTTTTCTTTATAGCATTCATTACGTATCCTGTTTCAGACCTCACGCCATCCTTCGTGTGTTTATAGCGTGCATTGCGGTCCCCTCAAATCACACTGTGTCGGCACTTCTGTCGACACATCAGTATTATGATGTTCATTTTACTTGTAAATTGTGGTATATATATATATATATAATTGTTTTCTCACTTATAGTTCTTTTCAAAAGTGTACCTATTCAAAGTGTTAAATAGCATTGGCAGGATAGGGGTAAAAATAGCCTCCCGTCTCCCTTAAGTGCATCTGTTGCATCTTTTGACTATTCCACCAATAAAACCCAAGCTTTGGTTTGCCTTCTCCACAACATGATCTTTATGCTCTATCCTTTTTAAGTTGTCCGTAATTGTAATGCCAAGGTATTTAGTTCTATTGACAGTCTTCAGATTTGTGTGATTTATTGTGTAACTTAGACTTAACGGATTCCTTATAATACTCATGTGGATGACCTCCACATTGTACGGTTTAGAGTCAATTGCCACTTTTTGCACCATGATTACATCTTCTCTAAATCATTTTGTAATTGGTATTGATCTAGTGATGACTACACTAGGCATTAAACACCAAAATCATCTGCGAACTGTGATCCTTCTGACAGGAAATGACGAATCCAGTCGCACAACTGAGACAATACTCAATAGGCAAGGAATCTGGTTAGAAGTCGTTTGTGAGGAATGGTGTAAAAACTCTTAAGGACTTTAGAAAAAACGAATAAGTATGAGACCCTCTACCAATAGCACTCATTACTTTGTGTGAGTAAAGAACCAATTGTTATATTTTCTGTTACTGTGCTATGTGTCAACAGATCGTTTTCCCTGGTGTAATTCTTAATGTTCGAACACAGAATATGTTGCAAAATGCTACTGCAAACTGACGTCAGTGACATGAGTCTGTAATTTAACACTTCTGTTTCCTTTCTTATGTAATGGTATGATCTATACAACTTTCCAATCTTTAGGAACACATCCTTCTTCGAGTGAGCGCTTGCATATGATTGCTAAGTAAGGAGCTATTACCTCGGCATACCCTGAAAGGAAATGAAATCTGGACTGGAAGACTTGCTTTTAATAAGTAAGCTGTGTCGCTACACTGGAGATATCTACTTCTACAGTCTGTTCACCGAGAGCTGGGACGAAACATAAACAGTGTCACGTGAGTGACTACGCTCGTTTCCAGAGAAAGCATTCGGTGTTCGTGTGATACGTAGGGGTGTGGAAAATCCTTGGCGCACGCTTTGCAGCTGGCGGCGTTCGGCTGGCTGCCGAGCTGTCACATCGGACCGTGAGAAACCTGAGCAACAATGTACGAAATAAATTTAACAACAATGTTAAAATAATGTTAAACTGACTTCATTATGTCGAAGCAGATTTATTGTCATTCAGGTTGCTAACAAAACACTCCATTCAAACACAATTAACTGTTAATTTTAATAACAATACCAGTAATAATAATGATAAAGGACGAAACAAGATTCACTCTGTCGAACTGTTTTCATTGAGGTTTATAACAAACCGATCCTCTCTCTCCTCCATAATGCAGTCTAATTTCCACATTTGAGTTTCCACTTTTTCTACGACAAGGAGGACGCACTTGCTCCAATCCTGTGCAGTCACTGTTCTTGCTGCTTCTTCTAGCAGTACTTTAACTTCCGGCATTTTGCATGTTTTGTTTTTCGCTGCAACATAGCCTTTGTCTCTGTCCACACTAACTCGATGGCGTTTAATTCACAGTGGTACGGAGGAATTCTGAGAACAGTTTTCCCTGCATTCTTCGCCATTTCATCTATTGCATATTCGTTGTGCGCTGTTCTGTGATTTTTAATTATATCTAAAAGTTCTTTCTTCAACATACCGTCTTCGAAATCGATGTTTTTAGATTTTAGCCACTCTGATATTTCGTGGTTATTGGAATTCGCATTGGGAACTTTTTCTTTTCTCCGAGAATGGTACGGCGCGTTATCAAGAACAATAACCGCATTTTACCTGAAGTCGAGGAAGATCTTGAAACCACTTCTCGAAGGTTTCGGCGCACATCTCCTCATGATAATCTCCACTTTTCTTGGGTTCGAAAGTCCACACACATCCTTCAACGAACCCTGCTGTGCTGCCAATGTGTGCGATAATCAGACGTTTCCCTTTACCTAATGGGCCCTTGCTTCCGGTGGATAATGCGGACAGAAACGCTTGTTTTGAGGAATTTATAGTGTCATCTACCCAGACGTAACTTCGGGTATGTCCTGCGTTCATCCACGTCTCGTCCAAATAGTAAATGGGTCTGCCTTCATCTCTCAACCGTTTAATGGTTCGAAGATAACGCCGCCTCCATAAAATCATGCCATCCCTGTCTATCGCGCCCACGCCGGACATATTTGAAATTCATTTCTCTCAATAACTTATAAAATGTAGTTCTCCGAAAATTGCCCAGGTCTGCATCTTCATTCACGACTGTAAGCACTTTGTCAATTGTTGGCAATTCCTTACGAAAAAAAAAAATCGTGTACCTTCCTTCGTATCGCATTTCTATCGAAGTCATCAACACTTTCAGAAAGTTTCTGTCGTAATTTTCCTTTCTTGGGAGACTTCAAAGAGTGTGTGGCCTTGTACTCACTCATCAACGATACATTGAAGAATGTCCAACACCTGCAGCTGGAGCTGTTTTCGAAACAATGTCACTCATCGACTGCTCTGGATGTAACAGTTCTTTTTTATACACATTAAGCACCATGTGCTTCTCAGAAGAACTTAATGATTTCTCCTTTGCTCGCTTCTTTGGTGGACTCAGAACTGACACGTTGACCTCGCTCGCTGAATCCGTGGATGACATAATGAGGACAGTCATATGTGATGCTAATGAAATAATTGAATATATAAAATAAGAAACCATGCGATGCTATTGGATACGCACATAAACAGTGAATGCTCAGCGTGGCTAAAAACACATATACGTACTCTAATAATCAACAACTAGTCTTTCAGGCGTCTTTACAGATGAAAAGATATCCTGAAATCGTCGCTGTACAACACCCACTAACGAGCTCACACCTGCAACTGAGACGGCCACACTGACTGAGCGCCGCGCCTGCGAACCGCACAATGCATCGCTCATAAAGGACAAACGATTCCACCCATCGCATTCGAACAAACTACAAAATTAAATTCAAACCTTTATGAAACTTTTCTCGCTTAGACCCCCACAAAAAAATTCAAAGGGGAAAAGTTTGTCGCTTACTATATTTCGGATGATGATTTGGTAAAAGTTCTGCATCAGACGTGAGATTTTATTACTTCACTATTACTGACTCTATTGGGCAGAACCTTTGCAGACGTCATCAATATATAGTGCTGAAGGCAATTATAAAATTATTTTGCTGTGCGACACACCGTTTAGGAGATATGGCGTGATAAATATAGAGTAACGCGAAAAACCAACTTTTCCTGAAAGCTTAAATATTTATATTTTTCAGTGGCAATAAATTTTAATGTAATGTAAAAAAAGGTGTCGGAAGGTAGTTCTCGGATAACTTTATCACGTTCAGGTGCCAAATTATAAAAAACACGACTTTCATTTTTTTAATTTCTGACTCCCCTGCCTTGTACACCCCTTGACGGCAGCGCTGTGGTCACGCGCCTTGCCGTGTTTACAGTACGTCTCTTGTTTCGGTGAATGGAGAATAAGTTGCTCCTATCGGCAGCTGTTCTTGGATTGAATTCTGGAATATTTATTCCGTCTTCTTTGTGAAAGAATTTAGGAGACCCAAGCTTAGTAACTCTGCTTTACTGGCACTATTATTTCTAACGTTACCATTTCTATTGCACAGTGATGGTATTGATTGTGTTGTTGCTGGTGTGCTTTACATAGAACCAGAATATCTTTCGGCTTTCTGCCTGATTTCGAGACAGTTTCTTGTGGAAACTACTAAAGGCCTCACGTATTGAGGTCCGCGCTAAATTTGGAGCTTCTGCAAAACGTGGCGAATCTTGGAGATGCTGCTTTCTTTTAAATGTGGCATGCTTTTATCGTTGCATCTGCAACAGTGTTCTGACCTTTATTTTGCACCAAAGGGGATCAACTCCCTCTCTTGTTAATTTATTTGGTATAAATTCGTCAGTTTCTCTAAATCTGAGACACATCTGGTCTATGCTATGTTTGGAGGAAGTGGAGATTTTCTCTAGTAAGACGTCAAGTAAATTTTTATCTCCTTATTCAAATACACATACTTTGAATTATTTTTGGTGGATTTGGATATTACAGTATTCAGTCTTACTATAAGGACCTTCCAGTCCTGTACTGATTATGATGTTCCATATTTGCCCAGGTTATTTGCTGCTAAGAGAACAAGTATATTATCACAACCATTTACGCTTCAAGTAGGCTTCTGAACAAACTGCTCAAAATATGACGTTTTCTGCCTAACACCGTCTTTAAACGTTTATTTCCACCAAAATTTACCCGCAACTACCTCTTAGCTACTATCTACTACAAGTTCACAGCAAGAAAAATTACTTCTAACAGCAACAAACACGCCACCACCAACAGAATTTAATACATCCTTTCTGTACATCATCAGGTCCTTGGCAAAAATTTCGGATGACCTTTCTCCAGCTTTAGCCAGATTTCACTCGCTATAGTGATTTCTGCTTCAGTGCTTGCTATGACCACTTGGAGCTCTCGTCCCTAGACCTACCTTCGTCTTGTGTTTGACCTGCATCCTTTTAGGCTGAACCATTGTTTTTTACACTTCCGCATTCTCTACGACCCAATCCACTCTACACAGCACCTGCTACCCCGGTAGCCGCCTCCTGTGCATATCAGACTCTTGATCCCTTAAGCAGAATCCAGTACCCCACCAACCTACAATGCACGTCGAGGAACTGGAGTCTACACTGTCGCAGAACCATCTGAGGCACTGATTCGAACCCTCCTCTCCACTCTCTACCAGAGATTCACAGTTGACCCTGTAATGATGCAACAGATAGTTTAACGCTGCATTCATATATAAGCAAGACTGTATTTGTCACTTCCGACAGCCGCTAGAAACCGCAGAAAATCTCTTCTGATCAAAAGCAACACTCATCATTAGTAGTGACATGAGCCGCCACCCACAGTTGGCTGCACCCTGTGCTCTTCCTGGCATCTGGAAGGACCCATTCCAAATCCAGGATGACCCCCTCCCCTGAATATGCACACTGGACTTCTTCCCCTACTTGGTAGCCACATCCCTAAGGGGCTCCATCACACACAGAACTTTGGAGCCCACAACTACCAGTAACGACATGCTGTGAGAATACCTGTGCTTGCAGGTCGAGAGGCTTCCTCTGAAACATGGGAAGCGGTTGCAGTTGCCTCAGGATCTTTATCAGCCACAGACAGAGCCTGGAACTTGTTTTTCAGACAAATTGGGCAGGCCTTTCGATCAGTTCCATGGGAAGTCTTTCACTACTTGCCATACCTTCAAAAATCTCTCATTCGATCACAAATGGAGGATCAACCTCAATGTAGGCATTAACTACATCTAAATAGCCGACTGAACAAGGGGGACATGAGACTCGTTGGATGGCCCTTGGGTTCCCACGTCCGTCACCTCACAGTGATGGCCATTGGAAACAGCCTCAAGCTATGTGACCAAAGTCAGCACCGTCTAGAGCTGTGAGTAAATTGTCACCAACTTAGCTTACATCTGAACATTACATTTGCAGCCATGTATGGGGCAGCAGGTAAGTAAATAATCTTCTTCGTCGTTTACAAGAGCCTGAAAACTATTTTTGTGGTCAGCCAGAAAGCGATGGAGAACATACTCACCATACTCTCCAGTTTGCAAGTCCACATTACTCACTGTATTCACCGAAAGAAAGTGTTCCTACTTGCTATTTACTCAACAGGATCAGGAAACTATCACTACAAATAAAAGTTTAGAGTTTTGGCTTATTGATATATTCAGTAAAAGTTCACACGCACAATATATAATAATTTCTCGAACGATAACAATAATATCCCTTTCAGAAATAGCACTATTAACAGTACAGAGGCGACATCTACAGAAAATTCCAGGTAAACTGGTCTATCGCTCTGACTTCTAATCGCCAAAAGTTAATTACTCGCCTCAAAAGTGGAAAATACCTGCAAACCCGCCACTTACCACGCGGTTTTGTCAACATTATGGGCAGCACATAGTCAGTTACTTACATGAAATCTAAGAGATCCAGGACAGTGTGCAGCCCCCACGAGTTCACTCCCTACTTTTACCGAAATTATTTTTAGTAGCGGCCTGGCTGTGACACCATCTGAGGCACAGTGCACAGTGGCGTTAGACTGACGCAGACAGATTGGCATCTCAGTGCGAAATTTCTCTCTCACTGCATTCACTGACAACGTTTGGAAAAGTTATTTTAATTTTTAATCACACTCTTATATTATGGTGCAATCTTTTGTATGCTACGCACAGGCGCGTTATGTTGTCGTCGCGCTGGTAGTAGTGAACTGGGGTAAGCCACGGCGCACTCGCTCGCCTTTGTATCTCTCACAATGATACAGCGCTTATTTCGCCACACCTGTTTATACTAAAGACGGTGCAAAACTACACGACACAAACGTGTGAGGAATTTACGATTAAACAACAAAAGCACAGAGACAGATTTAAATGAGTAGCTCGCTCCTAAAATGAATACACAAATGATCTGGCCTGCAGCTGCTAACGCAGAGGAGGGCGCCTGACGGTTCTACTACCGCCACCGGCTGTTCAAAATAGAACAGGTGACAGTAGCGAGACAGACGGCGTGAAAGTACACTACACAGTTACTGAAATGCGTTACTATATCCTGTAAACACAGAAACACGCAATACATTTACGATTAAATTACAAAAGCACTAGAAACAGACACACATGTCCTCAGATTAATTGTTGTTAAACGTAATTGTATATTTCATTTATGTAACAATGTGCAGATACACATCACATACAATGACAAGTTTTTAAACTGGAAGAACTATGTCTATGGAGAATGTCATATACCAAGTTACAGAACAAGATGTTAAGAGTTTGATGATAACTGAAGTTAATCAAAAATAATTACTTATCTCCATAATGAATACATATCAGTCTAAGTCATTAGTTCCCAATCAGTGATCTGCGAAAGCTAAAATATGGTCCAAGAAAGATTTAAAATTTCAAACGTTTATTCGGTTTAAGTTATTAATTCCATGTTACAAGGGCAGTGCAGCGCCATGTGCAGGGTGGGTAACGAAGAGCACAGCTGGCTAGGAGGGAGGGAAAGTGACTTATGTCTCAGCATGGGCACAAGCCCATCAGTCAATCGTACTGTACACTTTCTTTTGCCCTTCTCGGCGGTGTCACTGATTCTACTTGGATGTTTAGTGGTTTGACAGCATCAGTAGTTTAACAGACTGTTAGTCGTCAACATTATTATCAATTTATGACTTATGTGACAACTGAGGTAGGTGATGTAGTGGTTAGCACACTGGACATGCATTAGAGAGGATGATGGTTCAAACCCGCATCCAGCCATCCTGATTTAGGTTTTCCATGATTTCCCTAAATCGCTTCAGCCAAATGCCAGGATGGTTCCTTTGAAGGGCACAGCCGACTTCCTTCCCCACCCTTCCCTAATCTGATGGGATCAATGACTTTGCTGCTTGGTCCCCTCCCCCCCGAATCAACCAACCAACCAACCGACTTATGTGAAAGATGTAAGTACACATTTTTCTATGTAAAACTATTTTAATCAGGACTAGGTATTATAAAAGGGAATATAGACGTCTATATATCTACATATGTGCATATTACAGAAGGTTAACAGCAATGAGGTACATTTTGTTGACCATCTAATTTGAATATCACGTATTGATATACAGTTAAATATAGTAAAAATACATTTATTTATGTATTGTTATATTCTTTATTTCTTTTAATGTGAAAAATACATTATTTTTACACTTTTCCTTGTCATGCTTATATTCAAATGCATTTCTGTTCATTTTCAGAAAATGGCACCTAAGAAAAAATACGACAGTAATTATATTCAGTTTGGATTTAATTTGACAGAAAGTAATGGAGAAAATGACACTTTGAAACAGTCCATCCTAATTCTTCTGTCTGACCACCAGAATTCTTTAAGAGAAATAGCATCATTTGAGATATTGAAATTGATACCACAATCAAAAATGACTCACACAATACGAGAGAGACTTTTGAAACCTTTGTTTTTTTTTTTTAAAGCTGTCGAAAAGAAATACAACGATATAAAAGAAATATCTCTGTCGAACAAAAAGATAAAAACTCGAATTAAACGTCAGCTCATATCAAGGAGCAACTTGTTTTGAAAACTAAAAAATCGCCATGCTTTGCCTTGCACTGCAATGAATTGACCAACGATTCTGTTATCAGTTACTCACAATTATCCACTTTTTATATGATGACAACATAGTCAAAGGAGAATTATTGATTTTGTGAGAACTGAAAATGACATGAAGAGGTATGAACATAATGGAAATGATAACAGAATATTTTCAGAAACATAACATTATGTGAGAAAAGATCATCAGTTTCTGTATGGATGCCTCTTCAGCTGTGTTACGATCACACTCCAGTCTAGAGACCTTAATAAAACAGCAGAACCCTGTGGAATAAACAACACATTGTATCATATGCCACCATGCACTAGCTTCCAAGACTATTCCTGAATGCCCAAATAATACAATACAGTTGGCCATAAATGTGGTTAATGTTCTCAAATGCAGTGCCTTAAATAAACGCCTTTTTTTAAAAAAAAACCTTACACTGAAATAGGTCCAGTCACAAGACCCTTCTATTTCACATGGGAGTTTCTTGACTGTCAAAAGGTAACATGCTTGGAAGATTATACAAAGTCAGAGGAAAGTCTGAGTTGTTGCTAAGTGGAAAAAAATAAGAAAGTTACTAGAGCATTTTTCTGATTTGACATCTCAGATGCATTTGGCTTACTTCTGGATATTTTCACACACATGAATAAGTTGAGCTTTCAATTACAAGGTTCCATAAAGATACAATTAAAAGGCACTGAAATTATATTTTTATTTGAAGATAAATTTGGAGTCTTTGTTTGCAAAGTTCAGTTATGGATAGGTAAAAAATAAGCAAAAACAATTATTCTGTTTTCACGATATTAAAATAACTGGTTGATGATAAAATGAATGAAACAATTAGGGAAAACATAGATGAAAACTTCAAGAGTCATCTGCAAATAATGGCTAATGAATTAAGTCATTCATTCAGTAAAACAAACTGCAGTTGGCCAAAAACTGAATCGTAACCTTCTTAGCACTTGAGAAGTTTCAATAGAAGTCCAGGAAGAATCTTGTTTTTAGGGTTCCATACCTCAGTCATTAAAAACAGAATGCTAATAGGATCATTTTGATGTCCATCTGTCTGTCCAACTGTAAAAAACAATATTTTCAGAAATGGTTAGATGTATCAAGTTGTAATTTATGTTATATACTGAGGTCTGTGGATCTCATATTTTATTATTAACAAACGTACTCATCAAAACCTATAGATTACTTACTTCCTGTTGGCCTAGAATCATGCAATTTGGCAAGAAGTAACGTTTCAAACTACCAAATGAAAAAAATCGGAAAATTGTTAATTTGTAACTATGTCACCCAAAAAATATTTCTTTTGTTATTTATTATCTGACATCAAACTTGAAAGTAAAACAATCAGTAGTTCTCCATTCAGGCTGACTGGGTCAAACATCAGGCAGGTATTGACTTCATTGTTTACATGATGTATTTCAGAATTATCCAGCATCAGAGGTTGCTAAGCTATTACTGTATGCAAATATGATGTTTCATATACAACTTGAAATGCCATATCTATGAGCAGTAGGACTATGTCTGCAAATGTTTGTTTCACACACAACTTGAAATGCAGTATCTATGTACAGTAATTGGTACTAGATATCTGATGATGTATAAATTCCAAAATGTGCCATCTGAGAAATCGAGTGTTTTCCTGCTGATGTTTGACTTTTAGCATTGCGACCCAGTCTGTCTGATTGAAGAACTGCTGATTATTATGATAATAGCCACCTGCCTCCTACTTGACTTTATGTCACATTATATATTGAAATTAAAACATTCTCGAAATCTTGAAATCCCTGGTACCGATATCTTGCCAGTATCAATGTCAATAACAGGCAAAAATAGTAGACATTCTCGATTCCTGGAAGGGACGAACTGTCTATATACACAATTCAATATGTATGGAACCCTCAGTGCATGAGTCCCACTCGCACCGGGCCAATTGTTTCTCACTAAATTAAAAAATGACAGAAACTGTACGGAAGCATTTGAATCTGATTCACTTGAGCCGTTTTGGTGTAAAAAAGCAATTGAATGCACTAAAATTCGAGAAAACATACTGTCTTATGCTTTTCTCTACAACTTATTAATGTAAACAAGGGTTTTATGTTTTGCTAGTAATTAAAAACATGTCCAGTAATCGACTTACAGTAAGTGATGATATCCATGTGGTTTTCAGCTATAATATTTATCCCAGGATTGCCAAGTTTGTACAGAAGATGCAAGGTCAAAAATCGCATTGATGCAAACTGATTTTAATTTTCTATTAAATGTTGTGTTTTCTATTATAATAGCACTGCTGATGCATATTACTTTTGAGTTCAATGAATATGTTAAAAGTTTTGATTAAAGTCAGTTTTCCTCGTGTAACAGTTTATTTTTCTGGAACCTAGTGATCCCTGCTAACAACAAAGAAATGGAAGTGGTCCTAGTTAAAAAATGTTTGGGAACCACTTATATAAGTAATATTAGAATTCATCAGATGATGCCTAAGAAACTGGACATTGCCTATCTATGAGACACAAATGGTTAATATTGTAGTTCATCAAAAGGTATCCCAAAATCAGTAATCCAAAAGTAACCACTGAAATACTCAAAAGCAATGTACAAGTAAAGAGAGATGAGTGAGAATCAGAAGCCTATCTTGAGTAGATGACTAAGAAGAAGGTATTAGTCATACTTATTGGAAGAATTAGTCACCACGCATTAAAGCAATGGTGAGAACTTATGATATAGGTTTATTCAGAGTGATAAAAGCAGGGCTAACATCTTTGGATCTTGTGGAATGGACACAAAGATGTGCAAGAAGAATATGGGTCTGCTAACAATACATTTAATACTAATTCCATTACAAAGAGGTACATCAGTTATCGCTTAGTGTTTCATGAATTCGCCCAGAACCGAGAATTCTCCATGTCATTGAAGGAGTTATGACATATATTGACACACTGAGGGTAAACACGCATCAAGTGCAAGAAATGTAATTCTAGAAAGCAAGTGTGTCTTTCAATGGGTTAATGGCGCTAGTCACAGTGATCTTAATGCTAAGATGCGTTGTAGAACACTGAAGGGTCCTCCCACAGTCTCCTAGTTCGAATTCAACTGATGAGAAAGGTGGTGCAAAAGTTAAAATACTAGGTTCGCATTTGAGAGGGTAGCCATTCAAATCCCGATTTGACCATGCAGGTTACTGTTTCTTTGAGAAGGAAACTGTCAGTTTCCTTTCCTTATTCAAGACTGG
Source organism: Schistocerca piceifrons (assembly GCF_021461385.2). NCBI lineage: Eukaryota > Metazoa > Arthropoda > Insecta > Orthoptera > Acrididae > Schistocerca > Schistocerca piceifrons. Next base: position 123,607,162 of record NC_060138.1, on the reverse strand, counting down.
GATCTATCTCTAACAATCTAATCATTGATATGAAATTAAAATCAATATTCCTTCGTCTCAGTGCCTCTCAATGTAGTTGTTTTAAAGGGTTCATAATATATAATTCGACAGCTATCCAACAGAGGGTGCTAATATGAAAGCTGCAGAAAGATCACCAGTCAAACCATTGCACAAAGTTGGGAACTACCATAACGTACTAGAAAACGTCACCTCACTGAGGCTAGAAAACTTTCATGTCATAGAAAATGTAGACTACCACGAGAAACACCACATGTTTTAGGCAAGGCTACTTAACATAATTTCCCATCTATCAGCTGGTACCTCAAATATTAATGAACATAGATGACAAAAAAGTATGGCTGTTTGTTGCTGAAACTGTCACATTCATTTCAGAACAATTGATGAACAATTACTTAGCTGGAAACTTATGGTTTCAGAATAATAGGTAAAAGTATTTCACAGTTGTATCTACAAGACTGATATCAAGTTACACAACATGTACAAAAAGCTTCTGAAATTAGTAAGAAGTATAATTATAGACCAGGTGTTCTGTGCCCCAAGGGTCATTTCTGAGGCTCTTATTCTTAAAATTTTACAGGGTGTTTCAAAAATAATTTTACAAATTTTGGGAACTGGTTCCTTACACCAAAACTAGAAAAAAGGTACATATGAATGTATGTCAGAAAATCCTTCTTTTTTGAGCTATTGATGAAAGTTTACATTCAATGGCCTTTCAGGTACAGCCCAACAATTTGACTTTTATATGCACCTGTTTGACTCATTGTATCCCAGATGGGGTTGTGTTGCTAGGGAGACTTGTCTACATTCGTCACTTGTCTGTCTTCAATGTGTCCATTGTGTTCATGTACTGCAGGTAGTGAGCTAGCTGAAAGTGCTGCGTTCAGACAGGTAAGACATTCATTTCATGAGCAAGCAGACATGACTTTAATGTGTGGCTGCAAGAATGATTATAGATATGAGACTCCACCGCTGTAGGCCTATTGGACAGTGTTTCCGGATCAGAAAGAGCCTAGTCATCCACCTTTGTTGCTCTATACCATCACATTACCAAGAGAGGGTCCATAGTACCACAAACTATAGATCATGGAAGACTGCATGGTGTTTGTATGCCTCACCAACAAAAGCTTATTTTACAGGCTGTCGAAGAACAGCCAGGTATTGGCACATGACAAGTGGCTTTGGCGTACAATGCACCTCAGTGTTCAACATGGAGGACACTTCATGAGCAGCTCATATTTCCATATCACCCTCAACATGTGCAGGGCTTTATGCCTCCTGATCACCTACCACAAGAGAACTTTAGTTAATGGATTGTTGCACAAACTGCTATTCCATTGTTTGTCTCTTCAGTTTTGTTTAGAGATGAGGCAACATTTGGAAAAGCTGGAATAACAAATTTTCACAATCAATACTTAAGTATCGATAGTGGTGGCAACAGAATAAAGTAATTCACATATACAGTTGGCTTAGCTTATATTAGGTTAGGTTAGGTTAGCTTAGCTTAAGTTAGGACATTTACAGACTTACAGGTCTAGTATAATAAGGATGGGACAGATAGCTGCCAGTGGCCTAATAAGAGGAACCATCCAACCATTTGCTTGAAGTAATTTAGGGAAACCACAGAAAAGCTAAATCAGGATGGCTGGATGAAGATTGGAGCCTTCACCCTACCAGATACAACCCCGCTCTGTTTAAGACTGCTGCCTCATTCGGATTACCTCTAGTTTGCTATAGTGTATTACAAATAATTTATTTAGTAATACAAAGGTTAGTCCTACACTATTCGTTCACTTCTCATTCCCAGTCACTGCACACTACACACACTTTACTTCCACACACTATCAGCTGATGACAGGACCATTTTGTGCAACACAACTTTTCATTTGCTAGACTAAATACTGAGTCAGCATCCCTCTACAATGAGTGACATACTGATATCAGAAAGAGGATGCATTACTTAGCTTTGCGAGTAACTTTTTCCAGGAAAGGAGAAAAGAAGGGAAAAATATAATTTGAAAGTGGAATGTTAGATGTTTTATTACTATTATTATCAGTTATTTGTGTTATACTTCTTTATCTACTCTGTGTTATCTGAGTAATCCTCCAGTGTGAAGAATGGATTCCTTGACAGATTTTTTAACTGTTTTTTAAATAAGTTTGTTTTAGCAAATTTATTTAACCTCCTATATTAATTTATTGTAGTTTTATTCCTTGATGGAAAATGTTTTTTGAGTCTGATACACTCCTGGAAATTGAAATAAGAACACCGTGAATTCATTGTCCCAGGAAGGGGAAACTTTATTGACACATTCCTGGGGTCAGATACATCACATGATCACACTGACAGAACCACAGGCACATAGACACAGGCAACAGAGCATGCACAATGTCGGCACTAGTACAGTGTATATCCACCTTTCGCAGCAATGCAGGCTGCTATTCTCCCATGGAGACGATCGTAGAGATGCTGGATGTAGTCCTGTGGAACGGCTTGCCATGCCATTTCCACCTGGCGCCTCAGTTGGACCAGCGTTCGTGCTGGACGTGCAGACCGCGTGAGACGACGCTTCATCCAGTCCCAAACATGCTCAATGGGGGACAGATCCGGAGATCTTGCTGGCCAGGGTAGTTGACTTACATCTTCTAGAGCACGTTGGATGGCACGGGATACATACGGACGTGCATTGTCCTGTTGGAACAGCAAGTTCCCTTGCCGGTCTAGGAATGGTAGAACGATGGGTTCGATGACGGTTTGGATGTACCGTGCACTATTCAGTGTCCCCTCGACGATCACCAGTGGTGTACGGCCAGTGTAGGAGATCGCTCCCCACACCATGATGCCGGGTGTTGGCCCTGTGTGCCTCGGTCGTATGCAGTCCTGATTGTGGCGCTCACCTGCACGGCGCCAAACACGCATACGACCATCATTGGCACCAAGGCAGAAGCGACTCTCATCGCTGAAGACGACACGTCTCCATTCGTCCCTCCATTCACGCCTGTCGCGACACCACTGGAGGCGGGCTGCACGATGTTGGGGCGTGAGCGGAAGACGGCGTAACGGTGTGCGGGACCGTAGCCCAGCTTCATGGAGACGGTTGCGAATGGTCCTCGCCGATACCCCAGGAGCAACAGTGTCCCTAATTTGCTGGGAAGTGGCGGTGCGGTCCCCTACGCCATTGCGTAGGATCCTACGGTCTTGGCGTGCATCCGTGCGTCGCTGCGGTCCGATCCCAGGTCGACGGGCACGTGCACCTTCCGCCGACCACTGGCGACAACATCGATGTACTGTGGAGACCTCACGCCCCACGTGTTGAGCAATTCGGCGGTACGTCCACCCGGCCTCCCGCATGCCCACTATACGCCCTCGCTCAAAGTCCGTCAACTGCACATACGGTTCACGTCCACGCTGTCGCGGCATGCTACCAGTGTTAAAGACTGCGATGGAGCTCCGTATGCCACGGCAAACTGGCTGACATTGACGGCGGCGGTGCACAAATGCTGCGCAGCTAGCGCCATTCGACGGCCAACACCGCGGTTCCTGGTGTGTCCGCTGTGCCGTGCGTGTGATCATTGCTTGTACAGCCCTCTCGCAGTGTCCGGAGCAAGTATGGTGGGTCTGACACACCGGTGTCAATGTGTTCTTTTTTCCATTTCCAGGAGTGTATTTATTCTTTCTCGGAAAATGTAAGTTCAATTTAGAATTTGTTTCAGTGCCACAGACAGAGCTGTTTGTGCAGTAATTATCAGTGTTCTTTTTTGCTGCGTACAGCTGAATGGTAAATGTACTTACACAGTGAATCCCCAGTAATTTGAACACATGTTCAAAATGAGCTCAACTACTATTATAGATTATCATCCTTACAGCCATTTCGTGCAGTCTGAAAACTGTGCTCCTATTTTCTGCATTTGTTGCCCAGAAAAGAATACAACAGCTAAGAACTGATATACATAATTTTATGAATAGTGTGTCACTAAAAGACATTAGCTGTTTCACTCTGATGATAGGACTCATGCTAATAACGTTCTGTTTGCAAGTATGCTTGTGTGTTGACACTGCTTCAGATGAGAATCAATATTTATTCCTAGAAAGCCTGCATTTGTTACATTATGAGATTTTCACTCGCCAGCAGAGTGTGTGCTGATATGAAACTTCCTCACAGATTAAAACTGTGTGCTGCCGAGACTCGAACTCGAGACCTTTACCTTTCGCGGGCTGGTGCTCTACCATCTGAGCTACCCAAGCACGACTCACGCCCAGTCCTCCCAGCTTTACTTCTGCCAGTACCTCATCTCCTTCCTTCCAAACTTTACAGAAGCTCTCCTGCGAACCTTGCAGAACTAGCACTCCTGAAAGAAAGGATACTGCGGAGACATGGCTTAGCCACAGCCTAGGGGATGTTTGCAGACTGAGATTTTCACTCTGCAGCGAAGTGTGTGCTGATATGAAACTTCCTGGGAGATTAAAACGGTGTGCCAGACTGAGACTCGAACTCGGGACCTTTGCCTTTCACGGGCAAGTGCTCTACCAATTGCCCGCACTTGCCGGCACTTGGACTTGCCCTTGCCGGCACTTGCTCACGAAAGGCAAAGGTCCCGAGTTCGAGTCTCTGTCCAGCACACAGTTTTAATCTGCCAGGAAGTTTCGTTTGTTACATTGTCTGTGGGTGTGCCTTCTACATATAATATGACAGTGTCATTTTCCCTCTTCAAATTAAATTATTGTCATCTGTTTTCTTTATGTTCAATGTTACTTTATTGTTTATTGATTAATTGTAAAGTTCCTTGGGCATATAATTTGCTTCATCTGGTCTTGTTTTCTCAGTGACGATCAAGGCCAGTTCACACTGACTATCACAGCGCCATCATGTCACAGCATTGTCACATCAGGGTATATTTGACTGTCCATCACATCATGTCAAATCAGTTCAGATCATGAGATCTCAACTTGCATGGCTGTTCTCAACTGTTTTCTGTCTATAAAAATACGAGAAAAAATAACAAAGAACGAATTGCAAAATTGTTTAATACTAACTGATATTGACCACAAAAACGAAGACCTAATGAAAGCACTATGAAAAAAATATGTCTATGAGGAGGAAATGAGCATGGTTGTCACATGATCAACAATAGACAATGACATCATCCATCAAAACTTTGTTCCTGAAACACCCTGATGGTGCCATGATGTGAAGTGATAGCTAGGGTGGATGAGACCATTCTATATTAGCATATTTTGGTACTGATAGGGGGTTTATTAAAAGGAATTATTTTAGATATGTGCTAACTCTACTCTTTGTACCCTACCTGTTGGGTTTATTAAAAGTAATTATTTTAGATATGTTGTAACTCTACTGTTTGTACCCTGTCTGCTACCGAGCGAGGTGGCGCAGTGGTTAGCACACTGGACTCGCATTCGGGAGGATGACGGTTCTATCCCGCGTCCGGCCATCCTGATTTAGGTTTTCCGTGATTTCCCTAAATCGCTCCAGGCAAATGCTGGGATGGTTCCTCTGAAAGGGCACGGCCGACTTCCTTCCTTGTCCTTCCCTAATCCGATGACCTTGCTGTTTGGTCTCTTCCCCCAAAAAACCGACCAACCAACCCTATCTGCTAGATATGAAAAGTGACCTGTTGTTAGTGCTCTCCCCCTATTATTAATGCTTCTGTGATGCATTCATTTTGTCAAGAGAACTGAGTGTCACTTTTGTGAATTCCACTATGGTAATTTTCTGTTTCTTCTGTGTTAGCTTTCTTTTGTTGAGGAACACCTCATGCCTGTTTTAAATACTCTGGAAATTACCCTGATGTGAAGGATTCGATTATTATGTTCGTTAAGGGAGCTTGTATTCTTCCTATACATTGTTCCAGTAGACACATTAGTACCTCAACTACGTCTACTGAATTTTTACTTTTTAGTTTTTCTACGGGTTCACAGACTTCGTGCTCTACTCTGCAGTTAGTAGTAACATTATTGTACGTAGCACATAATTATTTACAGGTACTATACTTGCTTTCGGAATTTTTGCACTAATTTCTTTGTAATACTTGAAAAATTCTAGTTCACATAGTTTCTAGGTAGTATGGATCATCTGTTATTTTATCCTGCTTCCTTCTCTATATGTTATTATTCCCCTGTTTGTCTCTCCCTGTTTCCTTTCTTTATGAGATCTGAGACTGATTTGCTTTTATTCTGTGCATATTATTTTATCATTAAATGACCTTTTTGCAGCAATTAGCATCTTCCTATAAATGTTTTATACCTATGACAAAAATTTAAGAATTCTGGCTCACTATAACTCTTTCCCATCCAATGGAGGTACTTGGAAGTTTGGGAGGACTTCTTAGTAACCACCGTTAAGCATTTATTTGTATGAGACACTGATACTCATTTGGGTACTTTTGGAAATGCCTTTTCAAAGTTCAGTTTAAATAATTTTGAGAATTTAGAGTATCTCACATTTGCATTTCTTGCTTGCACTTCATCCCAGTGTTAGTTTGCTGGTTTCGAAACATCAACATTTATTTTCTAGTAAAACTATACATAGCAACATATTAAATAATATTTATAAGGGAAAAATAAAGCCTGTTTATCTTTTCTATTAGTTTCTTCTTACATAAATAATGTCATAAACAGCTGCATTTTTCTCCTTCATTATAACTGACTTTTTCACTTGGGGTAGAGGGAGACCAAGAGATGAATACACTAAGCAGATTCAGAAGGATGTAGGTTGCAGTAGGTACTGGGAGATGAAGGAGCTTGCACAGGATAGATTAGCATGGAGAGCTGCATCAAACCAGTCTCCGGACTGAAGACCACAACAACAACAACAACATGGGCATCAAATTTGTTCTATTAATGTAAAACCGAAACAATTATTCGTTTGCAGATACCTGTCCTCGCTTGTGGTAGAATACTCAATAGAGAAAAAATGTCCAAGTCTTCATGGAACATTTGCAGGTTCCGACGAAAGCAAAGCATTGTAGTGAAGTAAATATGAAGAAGAAACAAAAGCACAAAATACACTACTATAACTCGAGCGATTGCGAGAAAAATAGGTTACCAACTTATGTTAGCAGACGACAACACAGTCAAAACTTTTTTCTCGAAAATCTTCACGTGACGTGACGTTACATGACGGTACGTTGACGGCCTGCTTGAATGTTAACATTTGAAAAGCATTGTCAAATATTTTGACGTGACGTGACAGTCAGGGTGAATTGATGTTCACGATTTCGCGATAAACCCAATACTTTAATATTCAAAAATGCTAGTGGAATGATTACTACGGATATCGTAAATTCTGTTTATAGGCATAAGTAGGTATTTCTATTTTATGGTTATAACAACACCACGCTAGTGCTGTTAGTTATAGGCAGAGGGTTTTGGTATTCATATAATATCATAGATACAATATTATTATTTTTTTTACGTCGACTATCGATACGTCACTCACGTTGACAAACCAATAGTGTTGAAAACTTTTGAGGTGCTTTACCATTGTTGATCTTCTTAAATTGTATATTAGCCAGCGCAAATTAATTTCAGAATTGCAGCGTACAAACTCCGTAACATTGTAAACTGGGACACTCATTTATCTACAGCAGTGCCAACACAACATCCGGTACTGACAACTCGTAAGCTGCGTGGTGTGTGGGGGGACAACACACAGCTTCTGTTCAGGGGCAGACTGCTACTTCCTTTTGCTGGACGTGCGCTTCGCACAGCTGTTTGGCTGTTAACCAGCTGCGAGTACTGGGTACGCAAACTCGAAGATGGGACTTAAACCAAGAAAATCGTCGTCAAAAAATCCACCAATCTTTAGTCATGAATTTTTCATTCAAAATCACGCAGATATTGTATCTTGCGTTGCAATGGTGTTCATTATTGGTCTTATGATACAGGTAAGTTGTGCTGATTCAAAGTGTTCTTGCTTGTGTTGTAGATCAGTATGGTATCAGCATTTTACAGTCTTTTTTTTGATTGAACTGTTTTACACATTAAGCGTTGTTGGCATAAATATTTTGACTTTTGTCCATAAAAACTCTTGACAGTCGCTGTACATATGTAGCTAGTAGGCACCGATGAAGAATGTTACAGTAAACAAATGTTGAGAAATTACGCTGTTGTATCTCAATTTAAATTATTTTGAAGCCTGAGAACACAATGAAATGCTGATGTTTTTTTTATTTATTTAAGAGATATGCAGTTGTCATATATTTCATGCATAACAGAAATACCAAAATTATTTCTTTCTTTGTTATAGGTGACATCACCGTTTGCATATATGTTCATTGCTGTTCATCATAATGTAACGCAGGAGACCGAAACCCCACCTGGTGAAATACCTGTGGTGCATTATACATATGGCTTGAAAGATTTGTGTGCTGTTTTCTTTTACTTCCTTATCTGCATTGTAATGCATGCTATTATTCAAGAATATGTGCTGGACAAAATAAGCCGCAAATTACACCTGTCTAAAGTGAAACACAGGGAATTCAATGAGTCAGGGCAATTGATAATATTCTATCTCCTCTCAGTGCTGTGGGGTGGAGATGTGATATTCAGGTTAGTAGTGACAAGTTACTATCTAGTAGTCTGTAGCCAAAATTGTTCTAATGTTACACACTTGTTAACAGTAGATATGCATTTTGCCCTTCAATGTACAATTTATTCTTAAGTGTTCTGAATTGCTTTTGTATTCATCACTTGTGTGTTTCGTATTCCTTTGTAGACTTCATTTGTCCAAGGTGAGAATTGTGTAATTACCCTGCAGATAGAAATAAAGTGAAGCGACCTTACTTGTTTGTAACATAATTTTCAACAGACTTTATTAGCTTGTTGACAGTTTTGAAATCACAGCAGACCTAAGAATGTGAACCTAAAAGAGGTGCGATAAAGAGAGAACTCAAATTGTTGAGGTGTGTTTAAGTAATTGGAGTAGTTAGTCAGTGTAGATACAGAAGAGAGCTTATTTTATTTGAAATATTAATCATTTTAAATTCTTTTTCTTTGATGTTGCAGTATATAAAACTAAGCATTTTTCCGTGAGGAAATGTTGATGATGTAATACTGTTGACTTAATTTTGGGCATTTTAAATATGAATGATTGCCCTACCAAATCAGTAATCATTTATGAGATACAACATAGTGTTATCAGTAAAAAAAAAAAAAAAAAAAAAAAAATTGGGGCAAGAGAAGTTCTTGCTTGGCACTCATAGAACTTAAATAGAATACAGTTCCAACTGTGTGCATTATCTGTTTGGACTTGATTTTACAATCAGCTGGCTATTTGCTTGTCATTGTTCTGGGCAGTTCACATTCGAGGAAAATGTGATATGGTTAATGTTTGTCATTGAGTGTATATGCTTCTCTTATTCCCAAACCACTTGCTTTATTGACTTTTAGCCACTAGTTATATATGTGTTGTAACTAACTGAACACAGTTAATTTCTCACGTGTATTTGTTACATTGCAGACACGTTGGAAAATTTAGTAGTTTGTATTCATTACTGTTAGCAGTGATGAGAGGAATGTTGTGTTAAATATATAATGGAGTATTTATTCATAATGCCATTTATTATTATGTGGAGGGTGGTGTAAAACTAAGTACCTTACATTACATCAAGCTAGGATGATACAACTGTGGCAACCATTCATTGGTCTTCAGATTAAAGATGCAGGTAAATTTGAAGAAAATATTTTATGAACAAGACATTCTAACCGTACTGAACTATGGCTCTGAGATTGAATGTTCAGAAAAAGTTGATGGTGCAATGGAATGTCTGTTCAGACAGACACATCCAGAGTGTCTCTGGAATCAGCTGGCAGGGAGCAGCCCAAGATCATGCCAGCTAATGAGAACTGCTGAAAGCTTACCTCAACATGTTACGTGAAGAGGCCTCATTGTTTTGTGTCAGAAATGGGTGTTATGTGACAAGATAGAATTTGTCAGTGGGATATATTTTAAATGAACTTATTGGGGACGGTGGTGTTATGAAATCCATATTGTAATTGAGCCTCGTGGGTAAATTGCCAGAAATGTGCATTATTCAATATAAATGTTGCTCAAAGTACAGAAAATAAAATAAAGTCGAATAAACAAGGTATTAGTGCCACTATATTGACTGTATTCTCAAATCTGGAGCACCAATACTCCAAAAGTAAGATAATGGATTCACATTTGAAAAACGTGAGTGGATTTTCTCCATTTAGCAAAATATATGTGTCACATCATTACTGTTCTACCAGAAGATGCTCAAAATGGAACAGATGTGTGCCCAAGCTAATTTTTTTTTTTTCATTTTATCATGTTTAAAGATCCAGTGTTTGAAAAATTGGTTAATTTGCTTTGAACGCCTTCCCATTTTTTATACTTTACCTGAAAAATGTTTCTCTTTTTTTTTTTTAGGGAGGAGTATTTCATGAATATATCCTTGCTGTGGGATGGATACCCACACAACACAATGATATTCATGTTCAAGTTTTTTTACATTATACAACTTTCCTACTGGCTCCACTGTTTTCCAGAGCTATACCTGCAAAAAACAAAAAGAGAAGATATGCCAGCCCGTATTAGACTGGCAAGCATTTCTCTTGTTTACATTCTTGCAGCATACTTACTAAAGTAAGTTTTTAAATGAGATAATATTTATTTTTTATTTGTGTGTGATTTCTGTCTAATTTCTAATGACCACTATTATTGATTTCAGCTTCTCTCGTGTTGGAATTTGTCTGTTAGTTCTACATTACAGTTCTGAGGGCATGTCACATGCTGCCAAACTCTTGCATTTCATTGACAAAAGTGAAAATGACAACACAGGTAACTGTTATTTCTTAGTGTTAACTTTTGTGTCACTAATATAATTTGTTGGATTTTAATAACATGTTCATTATTCTTACAGTTGGTTTCATGGTTGCAAATGTGATGTTTGTTATTGTGAGACTGGGTTCCATAATTTTATCGGTCCTGACCTTTTGGTATGGCCTGGCACTCAGTGACAATCAAGGACTCGATATTGCGACAGGAAATTTCAACATACCAGTGATTAGGCAAGTATAAAACAATGTAAGACATATTAAAGATTTGTACTTGGGGATGTGAAGAGCTCATGTCTGTTAGAGAGATAGAAGTGGGTGGTATTTGGAAAACCAGTAAATACGTCTACTGTAAGTGCTTTGTGCTTTTTTTGTTTATTGTATTGCAAAGTAAATTTGATTATCATTGATTGTTCTTGATTGTATGTTCAATTCATTTTTGTATTTACATTGTGGTTTAGAACACTATTAACATATTTGAATCTGAAGCAGTTGGGATAAGTCTGTTGAACGTTACATTTGAGACTATTTGCTTCACTATCGAACTCTTTGACACCTACATCAAAAACCTCTGCAAGGCTTTTCTCTCCTATTAAATCGGCACAACTTATATTCGGAAACAAATCTTCCAGGTAGGGTACTTCTCATCCTCTGATTACACCCAGCCATTGAAAATCTCTGTGCATTACTCCACCAAGGCTATAACTTTCTAGAGGTGAAATGAGTTTCTCTCTCCATGATACATACGTCAGACTCCACCCACTCTCATCTTCCTAGCCACAGCAACATTCTTCTCAAGCCTTGTGCTTTTATATTAAAGGAGACCACTAACTGAAAAGCAGAAGTGGTGAGTCATTGGTAGGCACACAAGTCTAAAGGAAACTTGCTAGCTTCCAGAGTGATTTTTTTTTCGAGGTAGAGTAAAATGCGGCTCCAGGGGGAAGAGGGACTGGCAGCAGGGAAGGGGTGTGTAGTGGCTTGAAGGGAGGCAGCCAGTTTGCTAACTAGTAATGTGGGATGGAGGGGTGCCAAGTACACAGGCTAGGTATGTGATACATGGTTTTTGGAGCCAGTGGAGAGTGCCACATGCTGAAGGTGATATCAGGATTGAATTAGGTGGGGGACAGGACAGACGAAGGGGAAACTGTTGAGTGGATGGTGTAAGGATAGTGTATTACCAGAGGTGGAGGACAGTATGATTATTGGAGCAAAGGAAGTGTTGCAATGTTAACTCCCATCTGCATAGTTCAGAGAAGCAGGCGGCGGAAGAAGAATCCAGATGGCCGGGGGTGTGAAGCAAATATTGAAACTGAGCATCTTGTGCCCAGTTGCACATTGTGCCACTGGATGGTCAGCTTTGTTCTTGGCAACAGTTGGCAGTGGACATTCATCCTGGTGGGCAGCTGGTTGGCAGTCATACCAACAAAGCTGAGTTATGTTTGCAGTAGAGTTGATATATGACATGGCTGTTTTTAAAGGCATCCTGGCCTCCATTGGAATCTGGAGGACATTGGGAGAGGTAGATATGATAGTGGCAAGGCCATGGACATCTGGGATTTGGTCTTGCTTGGGGGGGGGGGGGGGGGGGTTGGTAACATGAACAGTAACCTGTAGGTATACAGAAAGTAAATGGATGGTGATGGTGGAGAGCCGGTAAAGGAAGTGGAGTCAGCGAAGGAAGTGGTTGATATCTTTGATGTGGGATGCTGGGTTTTGTGCAGTTGGTCAGAGGTGTTGTCAACACGATCAGAAATTGGTTCAGTCGGAGCCCAATAGCCAGCTAGAATGAGACATCCAAGATTGTTGGGTGTGTGGATTTTGGGGAGGTTGTAGATGATGAATGTGTGGGGTGTTGTTGGTGTGAGAAGGGAAATTGACTTGGGAGAGGCTCTGAGAAGGGCCAAGGATTTCAGTAGAAGGTGGCAGGTGGAGGTTATGCTGGGCTTCTGGGATGGGATCACTGTGGAAGCCAGCCTGTTAGCGGAGGCCTTCTGTGAAGAAGTCACTGTGTCTCATCACAATAGTAGTCTGCATGGAGGATGCCTTTATCATCTTTGCTACTGTTGAACATGATTTCACCGAACGTCCTTCAGACTCTAAACCCACCACCTCACTCGTTATATAACTTAACAGTTATATCCTGACTCTCAACTATTTTTCATTGGAAAGGAAGGTATACAAACAAGTCCACAGCACCCTCCTATGCCAAATGGTTTATGGGCCATCTAGAGGGAACCTTCTTAGCCTCCAAAAACTCCCAACCACCAGTTTAGTTCAGGTTCAGTGATGATGTCCTCATTGCTTCACAACCTCAACGCCTCCTCTCCCATCCACTTCCCCAGATCCTCCTCAGCCCAATGTGCCACGTTCTTGGATGTTGACGTCAACCTCTCCAGTGGCCCCATCACCACCCCTATTCACATTAAACACACTAACAAACAACAGTACCTGCATTTTAACAGGTCTTCCCTTCCACACCAAAAAAAATCCCCTCATAGAGCCCAGCCACCTATGCAAGACGTATCTGCAGTAAGGAGAACCAGTATGCTGAACATCTTATGAAGGCCTTCACAGACAGGTGTTAACCCCCTACCCCCCCCCCCCCCCCCCCCCCGCCCTCCCTTGCAACCTCCCCCCTCCCACAGGCCTAAGCCACAGATTTCCCGTGCCATATCCTTACACAACCTAAATGCGGCCACACCACCACTACCGTAAATCAGCTACAAACGAGCAACCCCTCTCCCTCCGAATCGCCCAATGTCCCCTTCAACTGGAATAAGTGAACCATATGCCACATCAGGACTTTGATTATCTGTTATCGTGCCCTGAAGTGTGGGACATCCTACCAAAGACCCTTCCTCTTGAAGTGATGTTCCATCACATACCCAACCTACAGAACATCTCAGTCCATCCCTATGCTGCTCACACTACCAACCCGTCGCCACAGGTGCCAAATCCCCATGGTACACCACAGTGCAATACTTGCCCAATAAATCCACCCAGAACTTCCTAATCCAGTCCTGTCACATGCTTATCTCCCCCCCCCCCCCCCCCCCCCCCAACTCCTCCTTCTCCTCCTCCTCAGTCAGAGGCCGGGCCACCTGTGAAAGCAGCTGTTAATACCGCTCAATTTTTTTATGACTGTATGCCTATTAACCAGCTGTCCACCAGGATGAAAGGCTGTTGCCAAATTATTGGCAAGAACACATTTGACCACCCAGTGGCACAACATGCAGCCGATCACAATATTCCAGTTTCAATGGCTGCTTCACAAGCTGAGCCATCTGCATCTTTTCCTGCACTACCAGCCTCTCTGAACTGCGCAGTCGGGAGCTGTTCATGCAATTCGTCCTTCGCTCACATAATTGTCCTGGCCTCAATCTTTGACAAACAAGTGTCGCCACAGCCTCCACCCAACAGTTCGTTTCCTCCGTCCTGTCACCCTCTCGCTGTGGTTGATTTACAAAGTCCTGCTCTTCATTTGGAGAAACCCCCTCAGTAAATTATGAACAAGTTCTGTTTTAAGTCAAAACAGTGATTGCTACCCAGTCCCTAGTGTTTCCCTCGTGTAAAAAAAAAAAAAAAAAAAAAAAAAAAAAAAAAAAAAAAAAGTCCAAGATATACCTGTTATTGTAATACCCCATGGGAGTTTGAATGTGGTACAGTATTCCATTTTCTTCACCAGGGCTTAATGCTGCATATGGTTGAAGAACTGTGCAAACACTTGAAGATGCGAGAGGTCCACTTTGTACTTGGTGTGTGTTGACGGCCTGTCAGACATCCAGGTTGATAAGAGTTGTCATCCTTGCTTTTGAAGGTGTTCGTGTCCTGAGAAATCAAAATCATGGTGTATCATTGTAAAGTGAAGTCATATTGCCCACTCCAATGTGGTGCTTTAAATACCAGCAGTTTGTGTGCATATGTCTTCCAGTTGTACAGAGGACCTAATTTGTGCAGATAAAATTTGGCAACCATGAAAACACGCCATGTGGGCTATTACCTTTCTGTTTTAGTTGCATAGATGACAGCCCTACCTGATCCTACTACCACAACCTTAAGGTCTCTGATAATCTATCACATTTTGAAGCTTGGGAAAGGTACAATCACTTGTATCTGGTATCAGTGGCATTGACTTTTGCCACAATTGTGATAGGCCATCGGCAGTACCTCGAGCATTTACTCTCTGCTTTCTCTCAACATAGACCTCTGGTAGTCACACACGTAAATGAGCCCATAGGGGAAGTAGGCTTTCCTCTCTTGCAGTTCCGGCTGTGCTGTCTTCTGGGACCATCACATCTGGCTGAAGAAGCAGCGTCCTCTTCTGTCCTCTATTGGTGACAGGGCTCATGGTATGAAACTTTCTTCCAAGAAATCTGCAGATCAGCAACCCAGCACCAACCAGTGGCTGAAGGAACTGCTGGTGGTGGTTTCTGGGACTGTCCCCTCTTCATTTACTATCCCCACAGCAGATAAGTCCTCCAAAGAGTCCCCACCCTCTAAAATAGTTTGAAAAAAAAGAAGAAATCACAGCAGGAGGCTACTCTGGTGATTGAGGAGGTGCCAGGTCCCCCCGCCCAGCCCCTCCCCTCCCCATCATCACCGTCCAAAGCCCTATTCATCAATGCTGTTCCACTGCCACCGATGACAGACAGTGAACCTGGGGTGAGCTTCCCTACGGGCACCTTTACACCTAACCAGGTCACCCTCAACAAAATAATTAAGTGGAACTGCAATTGATATTAGTCACTTATAAACACAAACAACAACAACAAATGTATCTGGTTCTGTGATTGTGTTGCTCTCCAAGAAAAGCATATTTAACTGATGACTGTTCTCCAACTCTTAGAGGTTACCATGGATTCTGTCTTACTCTCTCCCCTATCCCCTCCTTTCTATTGAGGATTTCAGTGCGTATAACATACTGTGCGGGCATACTGTATTTCCTGGAAGGGGCCTTCCGATTGACCAACATCTTTCAGATCTTTGTCTGATACCCTTTCGTACTGCCCATGAAACTTTTTTGGTTATCAACACTACAATCTTTTCCCCAATCTTGACACTTCATTACAATGGTCATTATATGATTATCTTCGTGACAAACATACGTCTCTTCATCCTAGCTGTGGGCTAAGTTTGTCGTCTACTGTGTCACCACAGAACAACTGTTCCAGGTCTCCTTTGTGCTGATATTTCTACAGATGCACTGGTTTGGGCTGGATGCTGCCTGAGACTGCAGTCGTTTTAGTGTGTGTGTGTGTGTGTGTGTGTGTGTGTGTGTGTCGTTGACGAAGGCCTCTTTTACTGTAAGCCTCTTCATTGTTTTCTTTTTTGCATTGCTTTCTCAGTGTAGCAAGCCATATTAATTAATTATTTGTGTGTTTATGAATCATAAAAATGTAGTTTGGCAGTGTTAAAATGATGCTCCTTGTAATGGCTAGTAGATATTCATTTTGGATGTCTTCCTATGGTAACAGGATAGCAGCATTGGTAGCAGTTTGCACGCTACAGGCCTGGTTGATGTGGAACTTCATCACACAGCAGCTGAAGAAGCTGCGAGAACAGGCTGCACTGCAGGCCCCTGCACGAAAACCCAAGCAGGACAAGCGAGCTGCCAGCAAGAAGAAGAAGGAGGAGCGTAAGTTACAACCAATTCTTTGACATGTATGATCAAAACGTGACAGGAGTTTTTGTTTTTCATCAAGAATCTTTATTTATTCATCATCAGTGTCAACTTTATTGCCCTTCAGAATACTCCTCTTTGGATATAATGCACTTGCGCCAGCACTTCCTCCATTCTTGGAAGCACCTCTTTTCAGCCTTGGCAATCGAAGGACATGGCACCGGGCCATGCCTGGTGAATACGGTGCCTGAGGCAATATAACGGTTTTGTTTTCTGCCAAAAAATCACGAACAAGCATTGAACTGTGAACAGGAGCATTATCGTGATGCAGTTTCCACAAGTGGTTCTGCCATGGTTCTCTCCATTTTATTCAGATTGCTTCACACAAGCAGTGTCTAACTTCCTGGTAGTATTCCATTTTGACTGTATGACCCTAAGGCAGGAATTCATGATGCACTATTCTGTTGTAATCAAAGAAAACTGTGAGAAGAATCTTCACATGTGATCAAACTTCTCAAATTTCTTTCGCTCTTGGTTCTTTAGTTAGTTTCCATTTATACGGATGGGGCCTTAATTTCAATATCATACTCGAATACACAGGTTTCGTCACCTGTCATAACTTTCTTCAGAAGTTTTGGATCATTGTTGACTTCATTCAGCAATTCCTGTGGGGGTGTCTTCACAACATTGTTTTTGGTCAAAATTCAACAACTTCAGAACAACTTTGCTGCAACATTCTTTCATGCCCAAAACATGCAAAATATTTGATTGGCCTGAGACAGACGATATGCCGACATCATCAGCTACCTCCTTGATGATAATTCGGTCATTTTTCCAAAACCATTTTCTTTACTATTTTCACATTGTCTGCAGCAATAAATTGATGTGCTAGGGCATCCAGGACGGTTGTAGTTTTCAATGTTTTCTCGACCTCTTTGAAGCGTATACACCACTTGTAAATTCTTGTTTTACTCATAGTAGAGTCGCCAAAAGCACAGTCAACATTGTTAATGTGGTGCTGCGCTTTATTCCATTTTTCTAGCAAAATTTAATACATTTCTTTGATCCATCTTTTTTGAGAGGAAAACACATGTAACATTTTCGACTGTCAATAATAAGCTGAAAATTCAAAACATTTGAAAATACAAACATGCATCAGGAACATGTTTTACAACTGGATAAAAAAAAATTAAAAATGGGATGTTTAAAGCTCACAATATTTTAAAAAATCCTGTTAAATTTTGATCACATGCCGTACATGCTGAAATATTTCATGTTTTCACTACTACTCCTCTATCCCTATTGGGTGAGATGGTCAAGAGCACAAGACATAGAATCCTTTTACAGGAGGAGCAGGGCTCAATTTCCTATCAGCCCATCTTGTTTTAGGTTTTTTGCTGTGTCCCTAAACCATATCTGGTTAAATGCTTCTGTCAACTATAACATTTTAAATCTACCCTTCCTTCCTTCCTCCTCACCTGCACATGAAAAACTGTGTATGTTGTCTTAGTAACAGACTTATTTCAGAAACTACTTGTGCAGCTGTATCCTTCCAAAAGTATATAATGACAGCATGATGACATAACTATGATGTTCTAAATACTATTTTGTTATTGAAGAACCAATATTGCATCACTGATCCTGAGTTGATATGCTGCGTGAATGTGTAAGCACATGCAGCCATGGAACACTGTTCTTGCTTGTTCTTATAGCTCAATGTGACAAAGCAGTTCTTGAGTCAAGAAAATTGACAGTGTTCCACAAGGCGATCTTTTCATCAGGAACAAAATCAGTGCTCATTTGAAAGTAAAAACTTGTTTTTGAGATGAACTGATAGCTACCAACTACAGCACCACCACCACCAGTCTTATGCAGGTCTTCTGGCATTTTGCTGGTGTTGCAACCTCCCTATAGAAAACAGCAACCTCATGGAAGTTCTCACACTTCATTTACACAATGTTTTGCACTTTCCCGGTTGTGTAGAATTTAAACTCACACTTACCTTATTTGGCTAGTGTAGGTTTCTTACAGCTTTGTTTTCATTGTAAAGAATTGGTCAATTGGTCATTCACCAAGTGTGCTGAATCAAGTATGCTAACCAATTGGAATCCAGAAAATCAGAAAAACATGTTACATGGTTTTATTTCTTCAATAGTGATTTGCATGTGTCTTAGACTTTTTATTTGCCATCATTGTAGGTTTTAATGTGTTGGTTGTGATTGTACAACTTTCATTTCAGTATAACATAAGAGAAAAGGATAAATTGGTACTGATCTCATAAGAGTTGGTGTTGAATGGCAGACAGACACAATGATAGATTTCAGTGTTATAAACTGGACTTTCAGAATTCCATTTAATATACTTCCTCACTGGCACAGAGTCTTTTGTAAAGGTGCAAATTTCTTTTGATATGCAGGATGGGAACCATCTAACGATGCTTTGGTGTTTGTATCTTTTGTGAAGCCATGTTTCATAATATTTGACAAACGATTCTACACATATTTAATAAATTAGATAACTTTAGAATATTGTATTAATAAGAATTATTAAATTCATAATTTAGTACAGAGTTTGGCCAATTATGTTCCTTTGTGCAGAAAGTTCTCATCAAACACAGATGTAATATCAGCCCTGCTTCAGAAAAATACCGTTCCAAATAAATAATTCAGTACTCAGCAATGGAGCTCAACTACCATTTATCTGGATAAATTAATATTAACTGCCCAAAATAGTTAGGAGATTACATAGTATCTTTCCAAGATGTCCTGCGTATGATGGTATAGCTGCTTACAGGGATGTGTCATCCCATTTCTGAGAAAAAGAGGTCTTAACAGATGAACATACAGATAGTCAGATAACAAATGACAATAAAAAATCCATTTAATATAATTACAGATTAACAGTTTTAGCATTTTCCCCCTTTCTTATACTCTGAAATCTTGCTTTTTGCCAAATTTCACAATTCTAGATCAATGGGAAATACTCCATAGGTTTTAATGAGTGGATTGGTGAGTGTATATTACATAAATGGCTGTATTTTTTATTGCATTGACTTAGAAGTGTAATATTTTTACTCGTGCAGAGGAATGGAGATCTGAATGTGTGACATAAATTTGTTATCCCTTCCCATTCATGAGAAAAAGGGTTTTTGACACATGGACAGACCAAAAAGTGATAGTAGAAGAGTTCTATTGTCATGGATTGAGGTACCAAACCCTAAAAAGAGTAAAAAATAATACTTCCATGTTCAGAGCATTTTGCTCCTAAAGCTGAAACCATTGAAGATAGGAAAATGCAGTTATTTTATGAATGTGGAGTGAGAGCACACTACATTGTGACAGCACATACATTGTTATCTTAAAACTTACATCCATAAGGCTTAGGCATAGTTTGTAGCTTTATTCCTGTCTCATTTTATTTTTATTTTTTGTATTCATTTATATTGAACATTTTGAAACAAGTAAGGAAGATCTTTTAACATTTCGTTCATTGTTTACAGACAAACGCAAAGAGGAAGATGATGAACTGCCAGAGGTGGATCAAAATACTAAGAAGTCACTACGATCCAGAGCTACTGCAGTGAAGTCCAAATGATACAGACACCGTGGTAGAGATAAATCATGAACATCACATTCCATCTTGTTGATAGCAGAAGTTTGCACACATTTCCATACCATCATATGTCTTCATTTGGTTGTCAGTGAGAGTTTGCACAGTTTATGAAAGTTAACAGGTTAAAAAAAAAAGAGCTCAGTTATTTCCATGGAATCAAGCAAAGGCAGTCCTTCATTGTTACAGATGCTGTATGTCTTTCACTCCTTTTCATTCAGAATGAAGTCACTGCCTTTTCACTTTTTTCTGCTGTAATCAGTTTACTTTTCTGTCAGTGGCTATGTATATTTGCTGGAGGAGCATAAGAGACCTGGTTGATTGTGATCATCATTAAACTTGTTCATTAGCAGTGAAAACTGAATTGAATATGAATTCAGTAAGTGCAAGATATATCTTTAATGAACACATGGAACATAACTCTAAACATGTGTGTGAAAATTGTTTTGTGTGGAATTCAAGGAGCTTGCTTTTATCTGGTTCACTATATAGGTTTTTGGACAAAATTGTTTTTGTGGTTGCTACATTTTCAGATAGATTTATCTCAAAAGATAAAAAAAATTAAAAACATATTAATGAAATTTTGATGTTAATGCTTCATGCTCAGATCTCTGGATTCTGCGCCTTACTAGCTACATTGGGAACTATTGAAAGTAGCAGTAATGCTTTTGTTATCAAATGTAATGAAATGCTGAGGCATAGCTGGGTGTAGTTCCTTTTGCTCTCTCCCCGCAATATCATGTTTAAATGTTTTTATGAGCTATTATATAGTTCATATACTGCAACTGTGGACTGTGACATTATAGTAGATTTTTCATTGGAAATGAATTGAAGCAAATGTAGAACACTAGCAGGGTTAGTGTTCGAGCTAAAGTAATGTAATATCATTGTGTTTTTATGAATTGCATGTATGTTAGATTCCTGATATTGATAGCCTTTTTAATGCTTTTAAATAAAATTTTTCATGAATGGTTTCTATTTAACGTTGTCTTCATTGGTGTGAATGGAATTGCGAGATACATATCTGAAAATTGTCTTTATATGGCAATGGTGCAATAATGTTTCATGTTGTGAACATGTCTTAAAAATTCTGTTATATTGATTGTAGTTTCATTGTTTCTATACAGATTCAGGCTCTCATGACAAGCTGAATAAAGATGCTACTGTGTGAATAAACTGGTTATGATTTTTAACCATCATAATGACTGTTAATAAAATTCAGAATGAAATATTTTGTTCTTGACCATCCTATCATCACATTTTAAATGACATTGCTAAACTCAATGCTTTATACGAGACACATTTAACATCGATGGGTCCAGTACGTAGCAGCCTGTGAAAACATACCACATTTAACAAAATTCAGTAGATTAGAATGGTATTGGTTAAACAAGTGTAATAGTAAAAAAAAACCTGGGTACTACTAGTACTTAGCCAGTGCTGACATAGTAACAGTAATTAGTAAAAGTGAAATAACTCGGTCAGCAGGAGAATATTACAATCACTACTTGGTGAGACCCAACAATATGCCAAATGAGTGTGTCATAATTAATGATGATTCGAATAATTAATAAGTTTTTCATGGCTCTGACTTTAAAGTGTGACCCATAAATTTTCTAGCAAGCAAACTTCTCAGTAAGACTGTTACGGTTATTGGATCATTTTGGAAAAAAAGTTAGATGAATTAGGAGAGAGAACACAAAATTAACACATATAAGTAAGCCGCCTGGGCACTAATCATAGTAGGATAGATCTGGTAAAATGTAAATAATTTAGGAGTAGAGGAGACCACTCACCCAAAAGTAGAAGCATTGAGTTGTTGACAGGTCATACAAAAAAGAAAAATAATAATAAAAAACAAATACTAACATTTGGAATGAATCCTTTCTCAAGCTAGAGTACAGGTAAAGAAAAGAGAGACGCACGTGCGTGTGGTGTTTGCATTTGACGACATGTAGCGGTACAGGTGTGTGCGAGTTTGTGCTCTACCTTGAGAAAGGATTCATTCTGAAAGCTAGCCAGTTTTGTTTCTTTTTTTGTGTGTGCCTGCTGATGACTCAACACTTCTGTTTTTTGGTGTGTGATCTCCTTTAATCCTAAACCTCTTATATGCCTTTTATTTTTATAAGGCGTAACGTAGCCAGAATTCAGCAGAACTGTGAAGGGCATGACTGTAGAATTTTGTGTACTTTGTCCAACAAAACAGATGTTCATTCATTCATTCACTCACTCACTATTCATTCATTCATTCACCATACACGACAGCCAATCCACAGTGACGGGTAACCGAAAGGCACGCGCTTAAACTCACGCAGGCTGGCGTGAGGTCTGAAACAGGATACGTAATGAATGCTATAAAGAAAAGTACGTAGCTGCTGGAATACTTAACTTTAATCCACAATTGGTGAACATTGGTCTTGTTACTGTACATGCTTCATTAGATACATAGCAAAGGATAAATGGCGCCTTGCTAGGTCGTAGCAATTGACTTAGCTGAAGGCTATGCTAACTATCGTCTCGGCAAATGAGAGCGTAATTCTCAGTGAACCTTTCCTAGCAAAGTCGGCTGTACAACTGGGGCGACTGCTAGTAAGTCTCTCTAGACCTGCCGTGTGGCGGCGCTCGGTCTGCAATCACTGATAGTGGCGACACGCGGGTCCGACGTATACTAGCGGACCGCGGCCGATTTAAAAGCTACCACCTAGCAAGTGTGGTGTCTCGCGGTGACACCACATTCTCTATATTCCATTGTGAAGGACGGTCTTCAGATATGTGGAAGAGTCAAATTACACATTAACAGGCAGAAACAGTTGCTGGAGGCTGCTTCTGTAAGGTACACTCACAACAAACTGTGATCTGTGCTAATCTACTCACATCAATAATTATGGGAATTACTAAGAGATTAGTTTATGAGTTTATTCACACCAGACTAATCAGTTACCTTGAAAAAGCCACTGTTCCTCCTCTTACACTACTCAGTCGGGGTTTTTATGTAATACTTGGAGCATTTGCGTAACTTTATGAATAATGGTGTTTCAGCATGTACAGTTCTTACAGTCCTGATATCAAAAAATGTCAATCTGAACAGCGGGAAACAGGTAGGATCGTTGCCCTATATGACTTGGAGATATATACAGTAGGGGAATCAGAAAGGAAAGATTACAGGCTTTTTGAGACACGGTCTTGGAGGATAGTCCTAAAGATTTCATGGACAGAGAAAATAGTGAATAAAGAATTCTTCAACCAAAAGGGAGCAGAGACTGTTGTGGGGAACTATCAAGGACTGGAGGGTGTGATGGCTGGGCAGCCATACAAACATTGCCCCTTCATCATGATATTAGTAATGACTAATTAGGAAAAATGACGAAGGAATCCATGATGACGAAGAAGGCTTCTTTAGCACATTATACGGATAAAAACAAGATCTGAAACTGGTAACATACTCAGAACTGAAGAGACTTGCCAAAGGTGGAGATCAATAATTAAAAAAAAAAGACATTAGAGCTGTGCAGAGTTTATATCCCTGATTCCAGTTATTCTGATCAGTTGCAGAAAGACCTATTAATGAGATATTCTTGTACTTTGTTTCTGATTGATTGGGGATTTTCAAGCTCCCAGCCTGTTCAAAGTATGTACAGACATAAGAGCATTGTACACTGATATAGCTGAGTGAAGTACTGGCCTCAGTTTTAGGAGGATTATCTCATGCTGCGTCCGACCGTCCTAATTTAGGTCTTCTGTTATTTTCCTAAATCATTTCTGTCAGATGCTGAGAGAGGTTAAATAGTATTCAGCTTGTTTGTTTGATTGTGGTAGTATGAGTTGTGGACTTCTTCACTGATTAATGCAGCTTCTGCTCGAAGACAAGGATTTAGCATTAAATTAATTTCTGTAAATAAATACCAAACGTCTCAGGTACACACATGCAAATATATTCTTCCAGTTCAATACAAGGTTCTTAATACAAATACTATTGGCTTTGTAACAGAATTGCAAACATTACTATTACCTTACAGTTCAAAATCAGAATTAGGAGAATCAATTTGACAGTTCAGAATAATATGACAATACAAACTTCATGTGTCTTCCAAAGTCTATTGTGTCACTGTTCATTTTTGGCTTTAGTTGAGGGCCAATGTTTTCCTCCAATCTGGGTCAGCAGTACTGAGGGCGTACAGAAGTGCCCCCACATGTACTACTTCTCACCAAGTTACTGTGATCACTGTCCCATCTTGAGGAAGGCACTTGTCATCTGTCTCGCCACACGGAATTAAATAATCAATTTTTCACAGCAGTTGCACTGTCCACAAGTCATTATACTGTTTTAATCATTCGTTTGCATAGAGTTACACATCGCTGTGGCATGGTGCATGTTTCAAATAGTCTTTTGTCTGGATAATGGTACATCTGGATAAGGTCACTGACCTGGTGTAGCAAGATACGTGATTCATATGATCAATTGACACATTTCCATTGATCCGCAGTCCAACCCCAATGATCCTACATCCACTGTAATATCAACTAATGATGTTGTTGGGTCACCATGAGAAAACCTAGATGTTGTCTACCGTGGTGCCCCACATTCAACAAGGTGCACTGAACGGCGTCCCCCAAAACACTTGTGCCTGCGTCAACATTGTACTCAGTCATCAGATCTGTCACGCATTGCTGCCTGTTGTGCTTTACAGAACAAACAAGCCTCTGACCAAGTTCTGTGATGAGTCATGGATGTCCAGTATCTTGTCACCTCCTTGCAACTTTACCATCTGTCTACCACATTCAGTAGATGCTCGTGACTGCAGCAGACCAGTTTCTCCAGCAGCAGACCAATTTCTCCTTTTCCGAGATTATTATTCCCAGGTGCTGGGTCATAACAATCTGTGCTTTGTCTAAGTTGCTTGAGCCAGTGGATTTATTCATTTGTGGCCTGTATTGTCACAAGAATGATTCCTCATTTGTCTCTACTCCGCTTATATATTTTCCTTATTGTGTTACATGCCCGCATTTCCATCAGGCAGCATTCAGTCTTGCTGTTGGCAGTGCTCCTAATGTTTTCTCTCTTTATGTATGTTGATATTGATTCTTGAATCTGTTTTATAACAACTTCTCACTTTGCCAAGCCTAGCAGCTCTATCAGTCAGTATAAAAGGAAATCACTGCTTTAATCTTGGATATTTATCTCATGCTCTTAATAACACTTTGGATTCTTGTTACAAACATAATTTTTAGAGAAAGATGACCATTTGTGCCAGTGGTGCACTTTTTTTATTTGTCACAGCTATCTCATATATACATTCTGCAGTTTTTCTGTTTCCAAGAGGGAATACATTTGTGCACTAAATGGTACTTCCTCTTTTACCATCCATTTGATGTTATGAAGTGATGGCCTTGCTTTCTATACAGTCTCTATTTCTTTTTTAATACCCCTAAAATATTCCTTTTGCTGCTGAAAGTATACTCATAATTAACAAAATTGTAGCACTAAGAATGAATTATTTTCAGGACCACAATCTTTAAGACTGTTCACAGTGTAAAAAAAGGAAGACCGGTAGAATTATTCATGGGCTAGTGCTCATGGTAGTATATGGATTACTTCACAGGATCTAAATTTTACTAAAATATCTTGATTTGTGCATAAGTTTATTCAAAGATTTATTCACTAGGCTCTTATTCTGCAAAGACGTGTTTTGTGTCAGCATATTGCTAAATTTGTGTTTCCATTTAAGTGCAGTTCTCAATCAGATATTTAGGGAAGCACTAAGATAGCCAGCAGTGTCCATAAACCAAGCACTCTTTGAGGTTCATGAAAAAACGTTGTGTCATGTTAAACTGTATAGGCAAAACTGTGGTGGCACAGTGTGAAAATCTGTGAGGTCCATGGCATGCTGGTGCACAAAAAAGCTTAGTGTGCCTGCAGAGTCTGCAACACTCCATTTGTGGAGAGGTGTTTCATATATTGGTTCTTACTGTATGTTATTTGCATTTTGCTCATAGTATTCAAATAATACAGAAGTAACATGGCATAGTTTGATTTCTCAAACTGGGGAACAATCAAGAATGGGGTGCCGCAAGGTTCGGTCTTGGGTCCTCTGCTGTTCTTAATATATATTAATGACTTGCCATTCTATATTCACGAAGATGCAAAGCTGGTACTTTTTGCCGATGATACAAATATAACTATCACACCCGACAGACAAGAATTAACTGGTGAAATTGTAAACGATGTTTTTCAGAAAATCAGTAAGTGGTTCTCTGCAAATGGGCTCTCATTAAACTTCGACAAAACACAGTAAATACAGCGTCACACAGTAAATGGAATGACCCCATTAACAAATGTAGACTTCGATCAGAAATCGGTAGCTAAGGTAGAATATTCAAAATTTCTTGGTGTATGCATTGATGAGGGGTTGAACTGGAAAAAAAACACACTGAGGATCTGCTGAAACGTTTGAGTTCAGCTACTTATGCTATTAGGATCATTGCAAATTTTGGCGATATACATCTGAGTAAATTAGCTTACCACACCTATTTTCATTCTCTGCTTTCATATGGTATCATATTCTGGGGTAACTCACCATTGAGTAAAATAGTGTTCATTCCACAAAAGCGTGTAATCAGAATAATTGCTGGAGCTCATCCAAGATCATCCTGCAGACACTTATTAAAGAGCTAGAGATCTTCACTATAGCCTCACAATATATATATTCACTTATGAAATTTGTTGTTAACAATACAAACAAATTCAAAAGTAATAGCATTCTACATCTACATTTATACTCCGCAAGCCACCCAACGGTGTGTGACGGAGGGCACTTTACGTGCCACTGTCATTACCTCCCTTTTATGTTCCAGTCGCGTATGGTTCGCGGGAAGAACGACTGTCTGAAAGCCTCCGTGCGCTCTCTAATCTCTCTAATTTTACATTTGTGATCTCCTCGGGAGGTATAAGTAGGGGGAAGCAATATATTCGATACCTCATCCAGAAACGCACCCTCTCGAAACCTGGCGAGCAAGCTACACCGCGATGCAGAGCGCCTCTCTTGCAGAGTCTGCCATTTGAGTTTGCTAAACATCTCCATAACGCTATCATGGTTACCAAATAGCCCTGTGACGAAATGCGCCGCTCTTCTTTGAATCTTCTCTATCTCCTCCGTCAACCCGATCTGGTACAGATCCCACACTGATGAGCAATGCTCAAGTATAGGTTGAACGAGAGTTTTGTAAGGCACCTCCTCTGTTGATGGACTACATTTTCTAAGGACTCTCCCAATGAACCTCAACCTGGTACCCGCCTTACCAACAATTAATTTTATATGATCATTCCACTTCAAATCATTCCGCACGCATACTCCAAGATATTTTACGGAAGTAACTGCTACCAGTGTTTGTTCCGCTATCATATAATCATACAATATAGGATCCTTCTTTCTATGTATTCGCAATACATTGCATTTGTCTATGTTAAGGGTCAGTTGCCACTCCCTGCACCAAGTGCCTATTCGCTGCAGATCTTCCTGCATTTCGCTACAATTTTCTAATGCTGCAACTTCTCTGTATACTACAGCATCATCCGCGAAAAGCCGCGTGGAACTTCCGACACTATCTACTAGGTCATTTGTATATATTGTGAAAAGCAATGGTCCCATAACACTCCCCTGTGGCACGCCAGAGGTTACTTTAACGTCTGTACACGTCTCTCAATTGATAACAACATGCTGTGTTCTATTTGCTAGAAACTCTTCAATCCAGCCACACAGCTGGTCTGATATTCCGTAGGCTCTTACTTTGTTTATCAGGCGACAGTGCGGAACTGTATCGAAAGCCTTCCGGAAGTCAAGGAAAACAGCATCTACCTGGGAGCCTGTATCTAATATTTTCTGGGTCTCATGAACGAATAAAGCGAGTTGGGTCTCACACGATCGCTGTTTCCGGAATCCATGTTGATTCCTACAGAGTAGATTCTGGGTTTCCAAAAACGACATGATACTCAAGCAAAAAACATGTTCTAAAATTCTACAACAGAGATATAGGTCTATAGTTTTGTGCATCTGCTCGACGACCCTTCTTGAAGACTGGGACTACCTGTGCTCTTTTCCAATCATTTGGAACCTTCCGTTCCTCTAGAGACTTGCGGTACACGGCTGTCAGAAGGGGGGCAAGTTCTTTCGCGTACTCTATGTAGAAACGAATTGGTATCCCGTCAGGTCCAGTTGCTTTTCTATTCCTTGGACACTTATTTCGATGTCAGCCATTTTTACGTTTGTGCGAGGATTTAGAGAAGGAACTGCAGTGCGGTCTTCCTCTGTGAAACAGTTTTGGAAAAAGGTGTTTAGTATTTCAGCTTTACGCGTGTCATCCTCTGTTTCAATGCCATAATCATCCAGGAGTGTCTGCATATGCTGTTTCGAGCCACTTACTGAGTTAACGTAAGAACAGAACTTCCTAGGATTTTCTGTCAAGTTGGTACATAGAATTTTACTTTCGAATTCACTGAATGCTTCACGCATAGCCCTCCTTACGCTAACTTTGACATTGTTTAGGTTCTGTTTGTCTGAGAGGTTTTGGCTGCGTTTAAACTTGGAGTGAAGCTCTCTTTGCTTTCACAGTAGTTTCCTAACTTTGTTGCTGAACTACGGTGGGTTTTTCCCGTCCCTCACAGTTTTACTCAGCACGTACCTGTCTAAAATGCATTTTACAATTGCCTTAAACTTTTTCCATAAACACTCAACATTGTCAGGTGTCGGAACAGAAATTTTCGTTTTGATCTGTTAGGTAGTCTGAAATCTGCCTTCTATTACTCTTGCTAAAGAGATAAACCTTCCTCCCTTTTTTTATATTCCTATTAACTTCCACATTCAGGGATGCTGCAATGGCCTTATGATCACTGATTCCTTGTTCTGTACATACAGAGTCGAAAAGTTCGGGTCTGTTTGTTATCAATAGGTCCAAGATGTTATCTCCACGAGTCGGTTCTCTGTTTAATTGCTCAAGGTAATTTTCGGATAGTGCACTCAGTATAATGTCACTCGATGCTCTGTCCCTACCACCCATCCTAAACATCTGAGTGTCCCAGTCTATATCTGGTAAATTGAAATCTCCACCTAAGACTATAATATGCTGAGAAAATTTATGGGCAATGTATTCCAAATTTTCTCTCAGTTGTTCTGCCACTAATGTTGCTGAGTCGGGAGGTCGGTAAAAGGAGCCAATTATTAACCCAGCTCGGTTGTTGAGTGTAACCTCCACCCATAATATTTCACAGGAACTATCCTCTTCTACTACACTACAGGATAAACTACTACTAACAGCTACAAACACACCACCACCGGTTACATGCAATCTATCCTTTCTAAACACCGTCTGTGCCTTTGTAAAAATTTCGGCTGAATTTATCTCTGGCTTCAACCAGCTTTCTGTACCTATAACGATTTCAGCTTCGGTGCTTTACCAATGCAGCTTTGACAGTTTACAATTACAATACCGATTGCTGCTTGGTCCCCGCATGTCCTGACTTTGCCCCGCACCCTTTGAGGCTGTTGCCCTTTCTGTACTTGCCCGAGGCCATCTAACCTAAAAAACCGCCCAGTCCACGCCACACAACCCCCGCTACCCGTGTAGCCGCTTGCTGCGTGTAGTGGACTCCTGACCTATCCAGCGGAACCCGAAACCCCACCACCCTACAGCGCAAGTCGAGGAATCTGCAGCCCACATGGTCGCAGAACTGTCTCAGCCTCTGATTCAGACCCTCCACTCAGCTGTGTACCAAAGGTCTGCAGTCAGTCCTGTCGACGATGCTGCAGATGGTGAGCTCTGCTTTCATCCTGCTAGCGAGACTGGCAGTCTTCACCAAATCAGATAGCCGCCGGAAGCCAGAGAGGATTTCCTCCGATCCATAGCGACACACATCATTGGTGCCGACATGAGCGACCACCTGCAGATGGGTGCACCCTGTACCCTTCATGGCATCCGGAAGGACCCTTTCCACATCTGGAATGACTCCCCCCAGTATGCACACAGAGTGCACATTGGTTTTCTTCCCCTCTCTTGCTGCCATATCCCTAAGGGGCCCCATTATGCGCCTGACGTTGGAGCTCCCAACTACCAGTAAGCCCACCCTCTGCGACTGCCCAGATCTTGCAGACTGAGGGGCAACCTCTGGAACAGGACAAGCAGCCATCTCTGGCCGAACATCAGTATCAGCCGGAGACAGAGCCAGAAACCGGTTCGTCAGACAAACTGGAGAGGCCTTCCGTTCAGCCCTCCGGAATGTCTTTCTCTCCCTGGTACACCTCGAGATGACCTCCCACTCTACCACAGGTGAGGAATCAGCCTCAATGTGGGCAGTATCCCGGGCAGCCACAGTCGTAGTCCGATCGGGGGATGCATGGGACGAGCTGGCCGTCCCCGAAAAACCCCCATCCGGACCCCCACAGTGATGCCCATTGGCAACAGCCTCGAGCTGTGTGACCGAAGCCAACACTGCCTGAAGCTGGGAGCGAAGGGATGCCAACTCAGCCTGCATCCGAACACAGCAGTTGCAGTCCCTATCCATGCTAAAAACTGTTGTGCAAAGAACGTCTCAATTAATCTACAGAGAGCACAACAAGTCGACACAAAATTTAAACGGTTATTAAAATACAAGATTGCCTAGTAAATGCAGTAATGCTGCTACTTGCGCACTGCTGATAGACTGCTTGGCGGCGGAAGGAGACTATGAGATTTTACACTATTCAGGTACTAAAACGCAATGCTACAACTCTCAAATACTATAATACGCCCGATATTTATGAATTTAAACAATGCAAGTACCAAAAACACGCAAAGAAATTAAGAATTAAACTATGTAACTAATGAGTGAGCTAAGAGTATACATGGCTACAACACTAGGAGAAAAAATGATCTTCACTACTCAAGGTTAAATCTAACTTTCGCTCAGAAAGGGGTAAATTATGCTGCCACAAAAGTAATAGCATCAAAAGTCTAACAGATAGCCATATAGCATTTAAAAGGAACTTAAAAGAATTTCTTAATGGCAACTCCTTCTACTCATTAGATGAATTTTTGGATATAGTAAGTGGGTAATTTCCCAAAAAAAATTGAGTGTATGTAAAGTTTTGTCTAATGTAATATCTTGTATAGACATCTTTTATTAACCTGACATTCCACATCATTACAAAGTTTCGTATTCATGATCTATGGAACAAGTACTAATCTAATCTAATAATTATCTCTAGTGAACATATCCGGATCACACTGTGCACATCTGGCTTATTCTCATGTAAGAGGCCAACTACAGTCAGTGTGAGGTAGTCTGGAAGTTGATTGTACAGTAGTGTTGTTTCACGGCTGTGGATAGGACTTAAAGAATGGGGAAACTTTCAGCAGCAGTACACAGCAAGCTGACCATGTCTGTTAAATTTTGGGTGCACAATAAATCATACAAATTTAGAGGCTGCCAATTCAACCAAATACCTAGCTATTACAACTACGAACAAATGAAATTGGAAAAATCATATAGATAATGTTGTTGGGAAGGCAAACCAAAGACCATGTTTTATTGGCAGAACAATTAGAAGATGCAACAGGTCTCTTAAAGAGACTGCCTACACTATGCTCGTCCGTCCTCTGCTAGAGTATTGTTATGGGGTATGGTGTACTTAACAGAGAGAATTGATGGAGGACATCAAAAAAGTCCAAAGAAGGGCAGCTCATTTTGTATTAACATGAAATATTGGAGAGAGTGTCATGGATATGATTAGTGAGTTGGGTTGGCACTCATTAAAACAAAGGCATTTTGCACTGCAGTGTGATTGTTTCATGAAATTTCAGTCACCAACTTTCTCTTCAAAATGTGAAGATATTTTACTGCTGTCAACCTACATAGGGGAAAATAGTTATCATAATGATAGAAGAGAAATGAGAGCTGTAACCTCTCCACACGAAATTTAGTTAAATGTAAATGAAAATGGAGCCAAGTGTAACCTCCCAACAAAAATAATGTTAAATTAAAAAATGTGAAATTGAGCCATGCGTAAACTCCCCGCAAAATTGATAAATGAAAATTGACCAAAAACCCACAATAATATCAATTAATTAAATGATGAACCATGAACAAAATGTAACCTCCTAACAGAAATAATAATATCTAGTAAATTTTATAAGGACAGCAGCGCTGACCTTCGGCCCTGTAATCCGAATAAAACAAGCAAAAAATGAATTCTTTTTCTTCAAAAGAGTGGACAAATTCTTTAAATTGAAATGAATACTTTTCTTTAAAAGAGTTACTTTATAAAAAAATATTATTGGGGCATTTTTCCTGAACAAATTAAAATACAATTAACATACATTATTAAATATGTGCAAGGCTGCTTCTTTACCTTCTACAACAATACTCATCCTGCAGAGTCCTGACCAGAGTCGCGACCAGAGCACACAGCCGATGCATGCCGACTTCCTACTACCGCATCTGACTGACTACTACTGCAGACTCGCGCAGACTGATTTCTACTGTCGACTCGCGCAGACTAGCGACAAGCAACAACTAACAATAAACTACTCTCTGGTCAGAGATTCTGTCATGCCTCGCCCATCGCCGGCGAAGCATACATGTTACAGAGCTCATACAGAAAAATTTAAATGTTCAAGTCTCCCATGCACTGTTAGAAAATGGAATGGTAGAGACATAGTCTGAAAGTGGTTTGAAGAACCCTTGGTCAGGCACTTACGTGTGAATTGCAGAGTGATCATGTAGATGTAGATGATGCAACCCTGAACTTCTGTCCATCAGTTCCTGTCCTGACCAGAACCTCATGGCAACCTTTGGGCCATACATCTCCCATCATCATCATCATCATAATCAATGTTCTGCCAAAAAGCAGGTTTTCATTAGGTAACTCTCCATGCTCTCCTGTCTTCTGCCATCCTCTTCAGGTTTGTGTAAGTTCCACTCCCCTTTATGTCTTCTATCGTCTTGTATCTCCTTCCTCTCAGTCTCTTCCCACAAACTAGGCCTTCCAAAGTGTCTGTTAGCAAGCTCTCCCTTTTCAATGAATATTCCATCCAATTCTTCTTCCTTTCTCTTAGAACATGTAGCATTATTCTCTTCTCACCAACGCTTTCATTATTCAGTCTTTCCATCCAGCTTAACCACTTCATGCTACTGCACACCCATCTGAAATACTTCTAGCCTTTTCTCATCCTCTCGTGTCAGTGTCCATATTTCTGCCCCATAAAGTGCTACACTCTAGACAAAACAACACCAAAGTCTTTTCCTCACACCTTTATCCATTGTGCCACACAATAATCTCCTCTTTGTATTGAATGCCTCCTTTGCTACAGCAATGCACATTTTCACCACCTGATGGCATCTCAAGTCTTCAGTCATCATACTTCCAACATGTTTAAACGCTCTTACAAGGCTAGTAATAACTTATCTTAATACTTGCCAGTCTCCTTCGTTTGGTGATCACCATACTCTTTGTTTCTGCTGTATTGATTGTTATCATCCCATATTCCACACATGTTTCATTTAGATCTTTCAACACTTTATTTACAGTTCCTTTAGTTTTTGCTGCTAATACCACGTTATCAGCACTTTTCCACGGGACTATAAATCACTGGCTTTGAGAGACTCCACTGCTTCATGACAGATGCATTACTCTCTCAGAAAGCCACTATGTGACTCAACAAATGTGTTTCTTGAGTGAAATGACTGGTTCTGTGAATGTTGCGATAGTATTGTAATGACAGATAAGATACTGTTGAATGTGGAGAATGCTTCTTGACATCTGTTCATTTGCATGTTTTTGGAGAAGGGAAATCAATTCCATAAAAATCAACTGGATTCTGCAAAAAGAGTGCTTTTGAAAATCCAGCTCACTCTGTTTGTCCATGATCCAGAATGTTGCAGACAATGGCAGCCAGATTGAAGCCATGTTTCTTTATGTCTGAAAGTTATTCAGCACAGTTCCATGCTGTTGTTTAGAGAACAAAATAAAAGCTTACCAAGTTCCAGATTGATTTGTGACTTATTAAGGTCTTCCTAATAAACTGAACACAACATGCTATTCTCAAAAGCACAACATTTACAGATGTAAAATAAGTACCCCAAGGGGTGTTATAGGGCAATTCTAGCCTTTGTTTGCAGTTGCAATAGGTAGGTATTTGGTTGAATTGGCAGCCTCTAAATTTGTATGATTTATTGTGCACCCGAATTTTAACAAACATGGTCAGCTTGGTGTGTACTGCTGCTGAAAGTTTCCCCATTCTTTAAGTCTTATCCACAGCAATGAAACAACACTACTGTACATTCAACTTCCAGACTTACTCGCCTAATGGGCAATGTCAGAGCCTCTGTAAGGCTGTTTATAGATGATGCTGAAATACCAGAAGTCTATAGCAGAATGTAGGAAGATCCACAATAAACCAGAGATTGGTGCTGAGACTGGAAGCTGACCCTGGACATAGATAAATGTAACAAGTTGAACATGAATTAGCAAACTGATCAGTTGCTGTTTGATTATACTACTGATAAACCTCTGGAAATAGTAATAATGGTAAAATATCTAGGAGTAACCATCCATTGCAACCTAAAGTGGAATGACTACATAACACTAGTTTTAGGAAAAGCAGATGCCAAGCTGAGATTCATCTGAATAATCTTAGGAAATATAATTATAATTAAGAAGTGGCTTATAAAAAAACTAATTTGGTCATTAATTTGAGATCCTTATTAAGGCAGATTAATGGAAGAGAGAGCAAAGATCAAATTAAGAGTTGTGCATTTCTCCTTGGGTTCATTTAGTAAGAGTGAGAGCAGTATGAAGATGGTCAGCAAACTCCAGTGGTAGGTGCTACATGTAAGGCAAAGTCGGTCACAGAGTGGCTTACTGTTAAAATTTTGAGAGTGCACATTCCAAGCCAGATATGGCAACATATTGCTTTCTCCCACTTCTGTCCTGAACATGATTACAATGAGAAAATCAGGAAAATTAGAACCCATACAAAGTTTTCCCTTCATTCTTTTTCGCAAACAGCTCTCACAAGTGGAAGTGGATTGGGGAGGGGGTGGCTGGCTGAGTGGTAGTAAAATACCCTCCAACACACACTTTACAGTGGCTTACAAAGTTTAGATGTAGATGTAGGAACATGTTATAAGCCATACCTATATTGTGAAAACACTCAGCGTGGTGGTTCCTATGCTCTTATCTGCCTTGTGTAATGCCAGACGAAACAGCACTACCTGACACAAGTACTTGTAGCATCGGTACATCTAAAGTGTCATTGAGTGATGTGGCACAGCTGTTAGCACACACGACTCACATTCAAGAAGACAATGGTTCAAATCTGCGTCTGGCCATCCTGATTTAGATTTTTCATGGTTTCCCTAAATCACTCCAGGAAAATGCTGGGATGAATCCTTTGAAATGGCATGGCTTACTTCCTTTCCCATCCTTGTAAGAATCAGAGTTTGCATTCTTTCTCTAATGAGCTTGATGCTGATGGGATGTTAAACTCTGATCTTCTGTCCTTCCTTCCTTCTAGAGTGTTCAGTCCACTCCCTTGACATAAATATGCTTGAATGTGGCATCTCTTCCCTACGAGCAACTTTGACAGGACAGCACATGTTATTAAGTGCCCCTCCGTTTGCCACATAAGACTTGACAAATTAACTTCTAGCAGAATTAAAAGAAGAAAAATAATTAAGGTGGGGGTCTATGACTTTCCCAAAGCCTTTGATTTTGTGGACCATAAAATTTTACATGTCAAACTAAAATATTATGGCATTGATTAAAGCCCTCTTATATAGATGGTATCTTACATTTACAACAGGAATGAAACTAAACTTAACAAGGAACCCCTTGAGTGTAACTTTGCAAGAACCCAATGATGTTTACAGCATTCGGTGCCCCACGCATTGTCTACCATGCAACCACAATTTTGGCTGCTAACGCCCACAGGTGATGGGACTGGAGGTATCCCATGGTGAGCACAGCATGAGGTTATGGAGTGTAGCTGAAATGCTTAGTTGATGAGTAACTCACAACAGTAGTACAGAGCTAGAGGTGTTGATACAAAATACAGCACTATCAGCGATAAACAAACAAAACATTGCATTATATAGACAACTGCAGTTGCTGAAGTTGGCATTTCATCACAAAAGAACCCAAGGAATTTTGCAGAGTGAGAAAGAAGTGTCAGACGAAATATTATCGCTTCAGCAAGATGAGTCAATGAAAAGGGTGATGTCATGCATCTTTGACTGTGTTGACAATGTACATAAAAAAAAATAAAAAATAAAAATAAAAAAAAAAATAAAAAAAAATCGACCAAGTCTACAAAAATATGGCCACGTAGTCCGTAAGAGAAACTACAGATATTCAAAGGAAGATACAGCACACTTCTTAAAAAATCTGGTGTTTGGTTGGGTGTTTCAAAGATGCTCAATAGAGTTTACAGGATATGCATGATAGTAGCATACTATTGTTATTTACATCAGATTGCATGTGACATAGATTACAGTGATTTCAAGGGAAGCAATGGATGGTTGCATAACTTCAAACAGTGCTACAGAATTGGAAGATGTAACACAACAAAATTTCAGACAAAGCATCAATAGACAGTGCACAACAAATTGCGGAATCAGTCCAAAAATTTGTTGATGAGATAAACGAACTGATCCCATTGTTCAGTAAGGAATTTCTTTCTAACTTTGACCAATCGGGATTTGAAGAGAAAATGCATATTAAATGAACCCTCAAGGTTAAAGGTACCAAGAGAGTTGTATCAAGATCAACTAACATTTCTGTATCCTGCTACTAGTGCATATGAATGTTAGTATGCCAAATGTAGCGTCACCACGCAAGTGTAATTAAATCAACCGTCAACTGTGAAAGTGTGGGCCAGCCACTAGAAGCCTGTAGGAAGCATGCACATGGCATGGTTCTGTCACACCATCTACTGGTGACTCGTATCTATACATATGCAGAGCAGTGCTGACTCACTCTCACTATATTCTTTTAGTTTGTATTGCTCAAATCAGTTGTTCTGTGTATCAGCTTCTGTTGCACCCTGTGTATGACTCCTTTGTCTTGTTACATGTGGAGTCATAACAGGCTTATTTAAGTTATTGTCCAGAGGTTTATGAAAAAGCCATATTTGTGTTACTTGGATTGGTTTTGTGTAATACTTGGTTACTACAAGCTTGCTGTTAATGTTTTTAAAGTTTCTTATGATAAGAAAGAGAAAGGAGTGACAGCAATGGCACAAAAATAACAAAACAATGAAGCAAGATGTTAATTTATGTAAATAGACAGATAAAAAATCTACTCTCCAAGCAGTAACAGGGGGACACACACGCAAAAGGATTTAACTTTTACAAGTTTTTGGAGCCAGTGGCTCCATCTCCTGGCAGAAGAGTTGTGGGGGAAGGAGGAGGGGTGAAGGAAAAGGGCTGGAGAGGTTTAGGGAGAAGGGTACAGTTCAGAAAAGCCACCCAGAACCCTGGGTCAGGGAGGAATTATCAGACTGGATGAGAAGGAAAGACTGATTGATAAGCAAAATGTTAAGGTTGAGTAAGTCAATGGTGTACAAATTACGGCAGGAGGGACAAAATATTGAGAGGCAGGGATGTAAGTATCCACTCCAAAGAAGAAGAAGCTGAAAGCACAGAAGAAATATCCCATTGATTACATGAATAAATGTGTCACTTGGCAGGAATTTTTTGTGGTATGATAATTTCAATGAAATATGAAATTTGTGGAAACTACAAAGCTTTTATAGCACAGAACTTGATTTCAGGGCTAGCATGACATGTCCAAGAAGCTTTATGTGACTATGTAATTTTTTTCTAAGTTGCCAGAATAATTTATTCATTTCTTCAATGATGTGGAATGAATCAAAGTACACATTAACAAAAGACAAAGAAATCATAGGCACTTAATCTCTATATTATATTAAGAATAACTATCCATATTATGTTAAATTTTATTGATGCTTGTGTTATGTAAATCCAATCAAATGAATTAGTAAGAAAGTTGCTACCCTGAAAAAAGCTATTGCTACCTTAGAGCTGTTGTTTATCTGCTATTAGCAGCTTAATGTTTACTTTTATCTGCTATTAGCAGCTTAATGTTAACTTGATTACAGAAGTATTTTTCAAAGATAATATTAACCTACATCTGTAGATGTTGAGTTCTATTTACAACATATTTCTACCTGTTAATGTAGCCTTACAATGAACACTGCTGTTTGCCATGTAGATAGAAATTTACAATCCACAAAGCTAAACATTCAAATAATTTGTAGGAAGAGAGGCTATGAGTTAAGTTTCCAATTTCCATTTGAAATGCCTGAGATTCCCAATATCTTGCTTTATATTATGTGTGAACTTCTTGACTATCTTCCCAACAGAATAAGTGACTGTGATGGGAAGCCCAGACAAGGAGACAATGTCTACATGAAATTAATGTTTGTGCCTTGTATTGTGACTGCCTGCATCACAGTTTAGCTGAAACAATTTTTGTTCTTAGTAACAAAAACCATTAAGGTGTAGTAGCTGTATCGGGAAGCATGTGTGAGAATGCCAAGATGCTGAAAAAGGCTTGTGCGATATTGCTGCTTACTTCCACTGAATAAACATTGGATTTATTTTAGGTGCACTATCCCAGAAGATAATTCCATGAGACAACAGGAAATGGAAATATGCAAAGTAAGTCTAAACATTCTTGCCTTTAGATCAGCACAATGAGAGATGCTTGTAAGGGCATAACACACTGAGCTGGTGACACAGCCATATGTGGGAACATGGGAGTAGCCAGTGATGCATGCTGCATTTACTCCATGCAGGTGCAGTGGATGTTAGATACAAGTTTTTTACTTTTTGACAGTATATTCAATGATTTTTCATGTCTGAGTTTGAAAAATAAAGTATTTTGTGCAAAACTGTATGTGTGTTTAATTTGTTGCCTACATAATTGGTAACCCTGGGAAAAATAAGAAAAGTTCTCACAACATAATATTGTGTGACAGTTTTGCTAAAGATGGAGGAATCCCATAAAATTCTTCAAGCAACAAATGACAAGAGATTGGGCTTTTGGATCTTGCAACGCTGAAGAATGATAGCAAAAGAGAATCCATGAATTTGCAAACTTTGTCCTTTGCATAATCTACGTGCACATTGTTGTTAACTTGCTTTTGTGGTTTAGCTACTGTAGCAGATATTCTAACTAAAATATCCCTCAGAGATTGACAGTATAATGTCAACAGCAGTTACAATACAAGGAATGTGTTGCCGGAAAAGTTAGGCAAGCACCTTGGAAACAGCAGCAGCTGTTCCAGCCTCTCCTATGGAAATAAGTGAGGAAGAAACAGCACCAGTTGCAGTGTGAAAGCGAAGTGAGCGAAAGGAAAAAAAGAAACACCAATAACTAAAACTATATCAACAAAGCAAAACGAGGATAATGGAATGTAATCGAATTAAATCGGGTGATGCTGAGGGTATTAGATTAGGAAATGAGACGCTTAAGGTAGTAAAGGAGTTTTGCTATTTGGGGAGCAAAATAACTGATGATGGTTGAAGTAGAGAGGATATCAAATGTAGACTCGCAATGGCAAGGAAAGAGAAGAAGAGAAATTTGTTAACATCGAGTGTAGATTCAAGTGTCAGGAAGTCTTTTCTGAAAGTATTTGTATGGAGTGTAGCCATATATGGAAGTGAAACATGGACGATAAATAGTTTAGACAAAAAGAGAATAGAAGCTTTCAAAATGTGGTGCTACAGAAGAATGCTGAAGATTAGTTGGGTAGCTCACATAACTAATGAGGAGGTACTGAATAGAATTGGGGAGAAGAGAAATTTGTGGCACAACTTGACTAGAAGAAGGGTTCGATTGGTAGGACATATTCTGAGGCATCAAGGGATCACAAATTTAGTATTGGAGGGCAGCGCGGAGGTTAAAAATCATAGAGGGAGACCAAAAGATGAATACACTAAACAGATTCAGAAGGATGTAGGTTGCGTAAGTACTGGGAGATGAAGAAGCTTGCACAGGATAGAGTAGCGTGGAGAGCTGCATCAAACCAGTCTCTGGACTAAAGACAACAACAACATCAACAATAGCAGA
Organism: Schistocerca piceifrons; assembly: GCF_021461385.2. Taxonomy (NCBI): domain Eukaryota; kingdom Metazoa; phylum Arthropoda; class Insecta; order Orthoptera; family Acrididae; genus Schistocerca; species Schistocerca piceifrons. Next base: position 123,566,973 of record NC_060138.1, on the reverse strand, counting down.
AGCAACACCACCAACCCATCTGAAGGATTTTTTTATTAGTAATTGGTGTGAAGAAAACACTGAGGTAAGAAATCTTTGAAAATCTGTACTTAAGACAGATGAAAGAAAGTTAAAAAATATTTAATGCATTGGAATATAAATGGTCTGAAGGCAGACAATATCAAAATTGAAGAACTCCAAATTATTGTAAGTCAAAGTGAAAATATCAAAATTGTCTGTTTACATGAGCATTGGTTAACTAGAGACTCCATAAAAATTTTAAATAAACTGGAACATTTCAAAGTAGCAAGCAGCTTTTGCAGAAAAGAAAGATCCCATGGGAGCTCACACCTACTTCTTGATATCCGCATAACATATGAAATAGAAACAGATTTCTATTAATTAAATAAAGAGTGCTCCTTTGAAAGTTGTTGTGTTGAACTAAAAGACATGAACACAATAATCATATCAATTTACAGAATTCCGGGAAGTGCAGTAACTAAAACTTTCTTGTCCAAACTCCAGTGTCTTCTTGATAAAATTATGAAAGAAAGCAAGAAAATATCATCATAGCAGCTGATTTTAATATAAATGTGATAAGTCAAGACAATGCCTCAAAACAGTTTGTTGACATAATTCAGAACTCTGGTTTTAAACTAAATTTTTGTGAATTCACTAGAGAAAATGCCAGTTCAGCTACTTGTATAGACAACATCTAAATGAATTATGTGTTTGACAGTGAAAACAAGTCCTGTTTGGACTTAGGAATTTCTGACCATTCTGCATTGTTTACTCAGCTTCCAGAAAAAAATAAACCAAATTTTAAGAAAGGTTTTATGAAAAGAGACTTTAGAAAAATAACTTGAACCTATTCCATGACAAGGTAGATGCAGTGAAATGGTCCATAAATAATAGTGTGTCAATTACTGAGAACTTTGATAATTTTCTAAGAAATTTTCTAGAGGTATTCAGTGAATCATTCCAACCAAGGGTCTGGGACCAAAAAGTTAAAGGTAAACTAAACTGGATTGCTCCAGGCTTAAAAGCACCTAGTGCTCGAAAACGAGAGCTACATAAAGAAATGAAACATAAAAAAACCTTAAGTTTGTTAACTATGTGAGACGTTATAAAGTTGTTAGAGCTGCCAAAAGAATGTCAAATGATAAGTTCACTTTAGGACAAAAGAATAAGCCTAAAGCAGTATGTTCTGTTATAAGATCAGAATTAGGTACAACAATTAACCACCAGGAAATTTCAAAAATCAAACAAAACAACGATACTATTTACAGACCATGCTCAGACCATAAATGTAACAAAATATGATCTAAATGTGACTGCTTATCAAAACAGTGTGAATTTCTTTGGCCTGGACCAGAATAGTGATCCCCTCGTGACATTTAGTAAAGTCTCAGCCAAAGATGTAAAAAAAATTGTCCTTAAAAAACAAAAACACTGCAGTGTGAGATCAAATACTCACCAAAGTAATTAAACTTGCATATGATAAAATAGCACACCCTTTGTCCCTAATAATCAATCAGTCATTTGAGCAAGCCAACTTCCCTGATGTGCTTAAGTATGCAAAGGTAAAACCAATACACAAAAAAGGATCAAGAGAGGATTTGGAAAATTGCCATCCCATCTCTATCCTCCCAGAGCTATCCAAAATATTTGAAAAAATATTACAGATACAGATAACAAATTTTGTTGTGAAACATAGTGTTATTCTTAAAAACCAACATGGATTCCAAAAAGGGAAAGGTACCATGAGAGCTATTAATCAATTCATTGAAAAAATCTGCTCATCACTAGACAAAAGCAACAAAGTAGCAGGTATCTTCTGCGACCTTACAAAGGCATTTGATTCTGTGAATCACTCCATGTTGCTTCATAAACTAGATAGATATGGCATCAGACAAAATGCTCTGTAGTGGCTCAGGTCTTACCTGACAAACAGGAAGCAAAGGGTAATCGTAACAACTAACACCATAAATTATGCATCTCAGTGGGATACAATATCTCAAGGAGTCCCTCAAGGCTCAATCTCAGGGCCAATATTGTTTCTCTTTTTCAGAAATGATTTACCTCTTAACATCAATACCCAGCCAGTCATGTTTGCTCATGATACTTCAGTACATGAAAAACAAAATGTGGAAGAAATTCCAGATGGCGTTATAAACACAAGAAACAAACTAAGTACATGGTTCAAACTTAATTTTCAAACACCTTGTTTATACAATTTATAACCAAACAATTAAAAACCAGTGACATCAGAATTGTACATAAAGATCAAGGTATGGACGAAGCTCAGCCATTTAATTCTTAGAACTAAATTTGGACAAAGATCTAAGCTTGGGGGAGCACATACAGATTATTTAACTACAGAATCAAACACCCTTGCCTTTGCAATGGATATACTATCTGGTATAACAGAGAAGTGGTGTACTTTAGTTACTTTGAATCCATAATTAGATACGGTTTAATTTTTTGGGGAAATTCGAGCTACGTGGTCAATGATGTTGAGAAACAGCTGAAATCACTGAAACTGAACAAACCTCCAGAGCCCAATGGAATCCCTGTCAGATTCTATACTGAATTTGTGGCTTGTTACCCTCTCTTATAACTATAATCTGTCATAGATAACTCTAACAAAAAATGCTGTCCAGTTCTTGGATAAAGTACAGGTCAGATCTGTCTACATGAAAGGTAGTAGAAGTGATTCATAAAACTACAATACAATATCCCTGACATCCATTTGTTGTAAAATCTTTAAATGTATTCTAAGCTCAAACATAATGAGGTATCTTGAACAGGATGACCTCCTCCCTGGCAACCAGTATGGATTAAAAAAATGTTGATCATGTGAAAACCAATTTGCACTTTTCTCAAATGACATTTTGAAAGTTTTGTATCAAGGCAATCAGACAGACACATTATTTCTTGTTTTCTGAAAATGTTTGACTCACATATGATTATTGTCAAAAGTACAATCATATGGGGGTATCAAGCAAAATTTGTAACTGGAATGAGAACTTTCTGATAGGGAGGACTCAGTATATTATCTTGGGTAGAAGTAACTTCAGGTGTGCCCCAGGGAAGTGTGTTGGGACCCTTGCTGTCATATATTATATTACTGACCTTACAGATGATATTAATAGTAGCCTCAGACTTTTTGAAGATGATGCAGTTAGCTATAATGAAAATAGTTATCTATAATGAAAGAAGCTGCATAAATATTCAGTCAGACCTTGATAAGATTTCAAAGTTGTGCAAAGATTGATAACTTGCTTTAAATGCTTAGAAATATAAAATTGTGCACTTCACAAAACGAAAAATTGTATTATCCTTTGACTATAATATCAGTGAGTCACTGTTGTAATCAGCCTAATCATACATATACTTGGGTGTAACACTTTGTAGGAATATGAAATGGAATAATCACACTGGCTCAGTCATCTGTAAAGCAGGGGATAAATGACAGTTTACTGGTAGAATACTCAGGAAGAACAATCAGTTTACTAAGAGATTGCTTACAAATCACTTGTACGACAAATTCTAGAATACTGCTGAAGTGTGTGGCATCCATACCAAATAGGGGATATTAAACATATACAGAGAAGGGCACCACAAATGGTCACAGGGTTGTCTGATCTATGGGAGAGTGCTACAGAGATACTGAAGCAATTGAACTGGAACATTGTTGAAGGCAGACGTAA